>NC_090373.1:43619136-44232470 GCF_036365525.1 Heterodontus francisci
ACCTCACATTTGAATATTGTGCTCCCATTTGTGTTCGTTCACCATGCATTAAACTGGTGGATATTCAACTGTTCGTTAATGTGTGTCTTGTGTGAGGCGCGTTGCACCCTACTTCTTTACCATAGTTACCAGTCCTCTGCAACATAGCTCCTCCACATCGTTGGTATTTAGATGCAGCAAAATTGGTCAAAAGATTTTATGACAAAATCAAGCAGCCAACGCACTCTGATTTGTTCTATCCACCAATAGCGCAGTTCTCATTAAGACCTTTCCTGATTCCTTTGACTTTTCCTGACCAATTGCATGGTGTAAAGAGTAGACAGCAAATGCTCTTGTAAATCACCACAATATTTCGGAACTTAGAGACCGTGAATCTGGATCCAACTGGCCACGTCGTAGTTGGATGTTTCTCAACCACTTTCAAACTGAACAGGGAAAGTCCACCTGAAATATTCACCCTTTGTGATGGTGACAATGACCTTGCTAACAAATACAACCATGTGCCAGGTCCTTGAATGATGCCCACTATTTGTGGCCTTCACACTTTGCATGCCGTTGATAGCAGTGCTCTAAGATGGCTGGCATTATACCCTGTGTCTGAATATACTTAATAATAATAAAGGCTATTGATAGATATTGATAGGTGACGTCTTTACATGTGTCATGCAGGCCCCCACCTGCCAAGAATGAGGCCTATTAATTTTGCCACATGGTCATTAGATTTCAAATTGTTAATGGGAAGAAGAGAAGGCCTGATACAAGGGGTTGCCAAGCCCCTGGCTGGAAAGACATTTTTGCATATTAACAGACAGTATTGGTAGACAAAGGACCATTCCCTGACCCACCCAATACACAAAGCCAAAAGTGGTTATACCAGTCACGTGATTACACTGCTGGTCAACTTGGGGAGTTTTAAATTGTAGACTCAGTATTTGAACTGACAGAAAGCTCTTTGCTGCTGGACTGAAGCAGACCTCCTCTCCTGTCTGCTCCCATCTCTTTTTCACAGAACTCCAAAACACATTGAAGACACATGAACCCCAAGAGGGAAAGTCTCCTACAGTGAACAAGGTTTAAGAAGAATACTGGCCCCAACGAAAAGCAAGACCATACCTTCAATCAAGGACTCTACAGCAAGCTCAAAGCACAGTAACAAAAATCTAGGCAATTTGTGTGTGGAGCCGGAGGACGTAGGTGAGGTTTTAAATTATTACTTTTCATCTGTGTTCACTATGGAGAAGGACGATGTAGGTGTAGAGATCAGGGAGGGGGATTGTGATATACTTGAACAAATTAGCATTGAAAGGGAGCAGGTATTAGCGGTTTTAGCAGGCTTAAAAGTGGATAAATCCCCAGGCCCAGATGACATGTATCCCAGGCTGCGATGTGAGGCTAGGGAGGAGATTGCAGGGGCTCTGACACAAATTTTCAAATCCTCTCAGGCCACAGGATAAGTGCCAGAGGACTGGAGGGCAGCAAATGTGGTACCATTATTCATGAAGGGTAGTAGGGATAAACCAGGTAATTACAGGCCAGTGAGTCTAACATCAGTGGTCAGGAAACTATTGGAAAAAATTCTGAGGGACAGGATTAATCTCCACTTGGAGAGGCAGGGATTAATCAAGGATAGTCAGCATGGCTTTGTCAGGGAGAGATCATGTCTAAAAAATTTGATTGAATTTTTCGAGGAAGTGACTAGGTGTGTAGATGAGGGTAAAGCAGTTGATGTAGTCTACATGGACTTCAGTAAGGCTTTTGATAAGGTCCCACATCGGAGATTGGGCAAAAGGTAAGAGCCCATGGGAGCCAAGGCAATTTGGGAGAGGTGGTGGTGTCGTGGTAATGTCACTGGTCCAATAATCTGGATGCCTAGGCTAATGCTCTGAGGACACAGGTTCAAATCCCACCAGGGCAGATGGTGAAATTTGAATTCAATTCAAATATCTGGAATTAAAAGCTAGTCTAATGGTGACCATAGAACCATTGTCAATTGTCACAAATACCCATCTGGTTCACTAATGTCCTTTAGGGAAGGAAAACTGCCATCTTTACCTAGTCTGACCTACATGTCACTCCAGACCCACAGCAATGTGATTGACTCTTAAATGCCTTCAGTGGGCAATTAGAGATGGGTAATAAATGCTGGCCTAGCTAGTGACACCCACATCCCATGAATAAATATTAAAGAAAATTTGGATCCAACATTGACTTAGTGGCAGGAGGGTGATGGTCAAGAGTTGTTTTTGTAATTGGAAGCCTGTGACCAGTGGTGTACCGCAGGGATCGGTGCTGGAACCCTTGCTGTTTATACTGTACATTAATGATTTAGACATGAATGTAGGAGGTATTATCAGTAAGTTCGCAGATGACTCGAAAATTGGTGGTGTCGTAAATAGTGAGGAGGAAAACCTTATATAACAGGAAGAGAAAGATGGGCAGAGCAGTGGCAAATGGAATTTAATCCTGAGAAGTGTGAGGTGATGCATTTTGGGTGGACTAACAAGGCAAGGGAATATACAATGGATGGTCGGTCCCTAGGAAGTACAGAGGGACCTTGGTGTACTTGTCCATAATCACTGAAGGCAGCAGCACAGGGAGATAAGGTGGTTAGGAAGGCATATGGGATACTTGCCTTTATTAGCCAAGGCATAGAATATAAGAGCAGGATGGAGCTGTATAAAATGCTAGTTAGGCCACAGCTGGAGTACTGTGTACAGTTCTGGGCACCACACGATAGGAAGGATGTGATTGCACTGGAGAGAGTGCAGAGGAGATTCACCAGGATGTAGCCTGGGCTGGAGCATTTCAGCTATGAAGAGAGATTGGATAGGCTAGGGTTGTTTTCCTTAGAGCAGAGAAGGCTGAGGGGGGACCTGATTGAGGTATACAAAATTATGAGGGACACTGATAGGGTAGATAGGAAGGAACTTTTTCCCTTAACAAGAGGGATCAATAACCAGGGGGCATAGATTTAAGGTAAGGGGCAGGAGGTTTAGAGGGGATTTGAGGAAAAAAATTTTCACCCAGAGGGTGGTTGGAATCTAGAAGACACTGCCTGAAGGGGTGGTAGAGGCAGGAACCCTCACAACATTTAAGAAGTATTTAGATGAGCACTTGAAATGCCATAGCATACAAGGCTACGGGCCAAATGCTGAAAAATAGGATTAGAATAGATAGGCTTGATGGCCGGCGCAGACAGGGTGGGCCGAAGAGCCTGTTTCTGTGCTGTATAACTTTATGACTCTATGGCTCCTCAGAGATTGCCTCAAACTTTTCCACTTGATTTTTTCTTCTACTCTTTTCTGTCCCGATCTGCATATGTGTATCGTGCATGTATACTAGCGTGGGCGCGTCGTGTATCTGTAGATGTTAACCGAATTAGAGTTTAAGTTTAATAAAATTTCACTTTTCTTCTTTAAACCTTGGAAAACCTGTTTGTGCTCATTTCTTTATAATTGGAAAGCAGTGAACAAGGATTCACCAAGGGGGAGCTCAAAACACAGTGCGTTTAAAAAAATAAAAACCTGTTACAGTAAGACCAGATGAAGGCTGAAAGAGAACCCTAGATCTCTTTCTCACCTGGTCGTAACAGATGGTATGGAACAATATCACACGGGATGGTGTATTTATCCACTAAGAGATCAAGAAATTTCATCTTGCTCAGTTTAATTTGTTTCTAAGTACAGTTGTGCCAAACCTGTATCCACTTTTCCCTGACATCAGCTGAGGATTCTTTTAATACATTGAAAATGGTCACCTCCCCATTGTACTGCCCACATTTGGTAAGCAGGAGCAGGAACTCACGATAATCAGGCTGGCAGAGACAAAAATGGCATTGGGGGACATAACTAGATTATTTGGCACCAATTAGCATAAATTTGCATTTCTCTGTTTTCTTGGGTACTTTGGCCGCCTAGATCAAGATGTGCCCAAAACTTAACATGGGTAGGAACTGGGCAGTAAGTCAGCACTTGCATTACACGTGCAAGTTTGGTCCAAATTTTTTGAAGCACAGAGTAGAACGGACACAAAAATTGTATTCAACCGCAATCTGTAACCTCATGGCCCGGCATATCCCTCACTACCATCAAACTGAGGGATCAACCCTGACAACATTCCAGCTGTAGTACTAAAGACCTTTGTTTTAGAACTAGCCGCGCCCCTAGTAAAGCTGTTCCAGTACAGTTATAGCATCTACCTGACAATGTGGAAAATTGCCCAGGTATGCCCTATCCACAAAAAGCAGGACAAATCCAATCCGGCCAATTACAGCCCCATCAGTCTACTCTCGATCATCAGCAAAAGGATGACTATCAAGCAGCACTTACACAGCAATAACCTGCTCACTGATGCTCAGTTTGGGTTCAGCCAGGGCCACATGGCTCCTGACCTCAGTATAGCCTTGGTCCAAACATGGACAAAAGAGCTGAACTCCAGAGGTTGGGTGAGAGTGATTGCCCTTGATATCAAGGCAGCATTTGACTGAGTGTGGCATCAAGGAACCCTGGCAAAATTGAAGTCAATGGGAATCAGGGGGGAAACTCTCCATTGGTTGGAATCATACCTTGCACAAAGGAAAATGTTTGTGGTTTTTGAAGGTCAATCATTTCAATCCCAGGACATTACTGCAGGAGTTCCTCAGGGTAGTGTCCTAGGGCCAACCATCTTCAGCTGTTTCATCAAAGACCTTCCCTCCATCATAAGGTCAGAAGTGGGGTTGTTTGCTGATGATTGCACAATGTTCAGTACCATTTGCAACTCCACAGGTACTGAATCAGTCCATGTCCAGGTGCAGAAAGACCTGGACAACCTCCAGGCTTTGGCTGATGTTACGACCAGGTGAGAAAGGGGTCTAGGGTTCCCTCTCAGCCTTCACCTGATCTTTCTGTAACAGTGTTTTATTTTAAACACATCGTTTTTTTAGCGCCCCCTTAGTGAATCCTTGTTCACTGCTTTCCAATTGTAAGGCAAAGAAACCAGCCAAACAGGTTTTCTTAGGTTTAAAGAAGAAAGGTTGAACTTTATTAATCATAAATTCTATTTCGGTTAACGCCTACGGATATTCGACACACCCACGCTAGAATGCATACGCGATACACACATGCAGATAGAGACAGAAAAGAGCAGAAGAAATAAAGTGGAAAAGTTTAAGGCAATATCTGAAGATGGTTTTGGTTACTGTTCTTCAAGCTTGCTGTAGAGTTCTTGAGTGTAGGTAGGTCTTGCTTTTCATTAGGGCCCAATATTCTTCTTAAACCTTGTTCGATGTCGGAGACTTTTCTCTCTTGTGGTTCACATCTTCAGTGGATTTGGAGTTCCGTGAGAAAGAGATGGGAGCAGACAGGAGAGGCTGCAGTGAGCCAGCCAGGAGAGGTCGTTACAGTCCAGGAGAAAACAGTCTCTCTCACTCAAACTGTTTATACAATTCAAAACAACTCAAGTTGCCCAGCAGGTTAGTCATGTGACTAGCTGGTTTGACCACATCGGTTTGTGGATTCGGCCATCTTAACAGTCATCCTGGATTGTGAGCTTCCTCACCTTCAATGTCTGGTGATCAAAGTCCATTATGGGTTGAATGTGTCAGGGAATGGTCCTTTGTCTCCACCAGCAGTGTCTGTTGGTATGTAAATGTTTTTTTTCCAGCCATGGCTGACTTGTTTAACAAGTCACTTCCTCGCTCCAGCAACAGTTTAAAAACAATGTTCATATGACAAAATTGATAGGCCTCATTCTTGGCAAGTGGCAGTCTGCATGACACTGATAAGTGGCAAGTAACATTCACACCACAAAAGTGCCAGGCAATGACCATCGCCAAGAAGACAGAATCTAACCATCTCCCCTTGACATTCAATGGCATTACCATCACTGAATCCCCCACTATCAACATCCCATAAGTCATCATTGACCAGAAACTTGACTGCTACAAGAGCAAGTCAGAGACTGGGAATTCTGAGGTGAATAACCCAATTCCTGACTCCCCCAAGGCACAAGTCAGGAGTGTGATGGAATAATCTCCACTTACCTGGATGAGTGCAGCTCCAACAACAATCAAGAAGCTTGACACCATCCAGGACAAAGCAGCCCACTTGATTAGCACCCCATCCACCAACTTAAACATTCACATCCTCCACCACCAATGCGCAGTGGCAGCAGTGTGTACCATCTACAAGATGCACTGCAGCAACTCACCAAGGCTCCTTCGGCAGCACCTTGCAGACGCATGGGAACACCACCACCTGTAAGTTCTCCTCCAAGTCACACACCATCCTGACTTGGAAGTACATCACTGTTGCTTCACTGTCATTGGATCAAAATCCTGGAACCCCCTTCCTTTCAGCACTGTGGGTGTACCTGCACCACATGGACTGCAGCGGTTCAAGAAGGCAGCTCACCACCACCTTCTCAAGGGCAATTAGGGATGGGCAATAAATTCTGACCTTGTCAGTGATGCCCATATCCCATGAAAGAATTTAAAAAAACACAGCATGTTTCCATTTCTGGTATTCTTACCTGGTCTGGCCTACATATTTGGTATTGCCTGAAACCCAAGTCTAAATGACCCCACTTTTCTGATCTAACCTCATGAGCATAATTATTCAAACCTCAACATGCAAACTCCCATTGCTCTAGGGATGTTATCACTGGTAGGAAGGAAAAATTGGGCAGAATTTTGTGTGGCTGTTGAAGTGGGAATGGTGGCCTGGAAGGACGGAAAATCGTGTGGCAATTTCCATCTGGAAACCCGGCTTTGTGACATTGGTTCCGGATTTAGTGAACAGTGGGAAAAATTGCACCCCCCCGACACGATGGGAATCTATTTTAAATTGCTGAGCAATTAGTTGTAATGCATTTGCATCTAATTCACATTGATTTTGGGTGAGACCTGAGAGAACAGAGTGCAGCAAGTTCAGAGGGAGACAAACCTGCTGACAAGGGTGGTGCAGTTGTTTTTTTTATTCATTTCATGAGATGTGGGTGTCGCTGGCAAGGCCAGCATTTGTTGTCCATCCCTAATTGCCCTTGACAACTGAGGGCAGTTAAAAGTCAACCACATTGCTGTGGGTCTGGAGTCATATGTAGGCCAGACCAGGTAAGAATGGCAGATTTCCTCCCCGAGAGGACATTAGTGAGCCAGATGGGTTTTTACGACAATTTTCAATTCCAGATTTTGTTATTAATTAATTGAATTTAGACTTCACCAGCTGCCTCGGTGAGATTTGAATCCGTGTCCCCAATGCATTAGCCTGGGCCTCTGGACTTCTAGTTCAGTGACTTTACCACTATACTACCAACTGCCCCGGATCATATCTGGCATACAAACCTTTACCTTCCAGAGGCTCAGCACCAAATCTCAGACACTTCTTCCTACCTCCCCCTGGGCCATGACCCCACCACTGAACATCAAGCCACTGTATCTAGGGCTGTCACTGACCTCATTTCCTCTGGAGAACTTCCCTCTGCAGCTTCCAACTTCATAGACCCGCAACCCTGAACAGCCTGCTTCTAGCTTCTTCCCAAAATCCACAAACAGGACTGTCCTGGTGGACCCATCGTTTCAGCCTGTTCCTGCACCACTGAACTTATTTCTTCCTTTCTTGACTCTATATTTTTCTCCCCTTCTCCGTGACTCTTTTGACACTCGACGTCGTTTCAACAATTTCCAGATTCCTGGTCCTAGCTGCCTCCTCTTCACTATGCACGTCCAAGCTCTCAATACCTCCACCCCCACCAGAACAGTCTGAGGGCTCTCCGCTTCTTCCTTGAGCAGAGGCCCAACCAGTCCCCATCCACCACCACCCACCTCCGCCTAGCTGAACTTGTTCTCACATTGAACAGCTGCTCCTTCAAATGCACTCACTTCCTTCAAGTAAAAGGTGTAGCTATGGGTACTCACATGGGTCCTAATTTTGCCTGATTTTTTGTGCAGAACATTCCTTGTTCCAGTTCTACTCAGGACCCCTCCCATAAATCTTTTTCCAACACATGGTCCATCACTGACACTTCCCTTTTTCAACATCTCTGATTCCATTTCTGGGGATAGGCTGTCTACTAATATTTATTATAAGTCTACCGATTCCCACAGTCACCTCAACTACACTTCCTCACACCCTGCTTCCTGTAAGGACTCCATTCCATTCTCTCAGTTTCTCCATGTCCATTACATCTGTTCTGATGATGCAGCCTTCCACAACATAGCTTCTCATATGTCTTCCTTTTTCCTCAACCGAGGATTCCCCTCTTCTGTGGTTGACAGGGCCCTCAAACGTGTCTGACCCATTTCCTGCACGTCTGCCCTCACCCCTGCCCCACCCTCCCAGAGCTGCTACAGTGTTCCCCTCATCCTCACTTTCCACCCCACCAGCCTCCACATCCAGAGGATCATCCTCCGCCATTTCCACCCCATCGAGTGTGTTGCCACCACCAAACACATCAACATCTCACCTCCCTTGTCAGCATTCCGAAGGGACCATTCCCTCCACGACACCCAGCTCCACTCCTCCATCGCCCCCGCCACATCATCTCTTTCCCACAGTACCTTCCCATGCAATCACAGGAGGTGCAATACCTGCCCATTTACCTCCTCACTCCTCACCATCCAAGGCCCTAAACATTCCTTCCAGATGAAGCAGCGATTTACTTGTTTCTTACTTCTTTCAATTTAGCATACCATATTTGCTGCTCAGAATGCGATCGCCTCTGCATTGGGGAGACCAAACGCAGATTGAGTGACCACTTTGCTGAACACCTCTGCTCAGTCCGAAAGCATGACCCCGAGCTTCCGGTTGCTGGCCATTTTAATTCACCATCTTGCTCTCATGCCCACATTTCTGTCCTCAGCCTGCTGCAGTGTTTCAGTGAAGCTCAATGCAAGCTCAAGGAACAGCACCTCATTTTCGATCAGCCTTCTGGACTCAACATTGAGATCAACAATTTCAGAGCATGACCCCCATTTTGATTGTGGTTTATTTTAACCATGTGCTGGGTCTTAAAATTGTTTTCCATGTTTTTGCTTTCGGACAGACCTGTTCATTATTCTGCGATTAGCACTCTGGACAAATATTTTGTCTTTTACTACAACTATATTCCCTTTGCCATTTGTTCAATGACATCTTTGTCATTTAATCTCTCCAGCCCTCCACCCTATCACAGATCTTTATGTTTTTCTCCATCCCACCTCCCCCCTCCACTGTTTTCACGAGCTGAAAACCTATTACATTTCTAAGCTTTGCCAGTTCTAATGAAAGGTCATCAACCTGAAACATTAACTCTGCTTCTCTCTCCACAGATGCTGCCAGACCTGCTGAGTATTTCCAGCAATTTCTGTTTTTATTATGGCCATCAACAAGGCTGGGCACTGAGGGCCATCAGGGAGTGTGCTGGGTGAAGTAGCAAAAGCTCAGATCACATGACATCAACATCAACAGTGGCTGTCGGCCCACAGGACACCTGGCGTGGGCCTCATACATCCTGTATTTTTGGACCCCCATTGCATGATGCAGTGCCTCAGACGGAGGGAGGGCCAAGAGGCAGCTGCACATGCCCGTGAAGCTCCACAATGAGATCAGCAGCAGCCAGCCATGCCACAAAGGGCCGACCTGTGCCACAGAGTGTACAAGACTCGGATCAGATACCTCCCTCTCCAGGGAGGCTGTCACTGACTTATGCACCCTGCTGCAGGACGAGTTGTGACCTCTGGAAGCTGGGGGTCACCCTATGCCAGTGGCTGTGAAACTCACAGTGGCACTAAACATTTACTTGTCTAAATTATTCCAAAGATCCACTGATGACATGTGTGGCGTCTCCTAGGCAGCAGCCCACTGCTGTATTAGGAGGTGACCGATGCCCTGTTCAAGAGGGATGGCGACTATGTGTGCCACCGCACCAACCCAAACAGGCTACCTATTGAAGACTTGGTTACTCACGCCTGTGAGCAACCCTCACAATGCAGCGGAGGAGAGGTACAAAACCTGCCATGTCTCCACCCGAGCGATCAGCAAATAGACCATTGGGCTGCTGAGGATGCGATTCTGCTGCCCAGACCAATCCGATGGAGCCTGCAGTATGCCCCAGCAAAGGTTTTGCATATCGTTGTAGTCTGCTGTGCTCTGCACAGTCCAGCACTGCAGAGGGGGGAAGCCTTGTGTGACGATGTGACTCCATCGACGAGGAGGACGCGTAGGAGGGAGATGAGCAGGCAGCACTGGATGTTGAAGCCTTTGCGCCAGACGCCAGGCACATTGAGCGATGTGCCAAGGAGGTAACAGACAATCTCATAATCACCCACTTCCAGCTACCCTGATGGCCACTCATAGAGAAAAAACAATAAAGACTCACCTTGTAGTCCGTCACCTCCTTTCCATTTGTGTACCGTACCTAGCGCCCAGCTGAACCAGGTGCTGGTGCCCACGGCAGATCATATTCAAATGAGGGCTGTGCCACATTGGCAATCCACTAAGGGGGAAGGGGGAAGTCAGCAGCTCAGAATTAAGGCATGATAGAACAATCAATTTTACACAATGAAGGTTAATGGCTTGAACAAAAGAACTTTATATGATGCAGCACATGTCCAATTTCAAACACCTGTGAACCCCCAAGTGTCTCTAGGTGCTTTTCTTTATACCTTTATGAGTCCTTCTATGAGGTGTGAACAAATTGGACTGGAGACAGGCTGCTGATCAGACTGTCCCTTGGCCTGTGATGACTTCACCGGCCGTCCTCTGGTTGCCTGAGGCCTGGAGGGCCCTGGCTGCCTGTGGGTGTCCTGCAATGTTGCAGGACTCTCCTCAGGTGTTGCAGCTGCTGGAGCGGGGCTCATTGGCATAGAGGCTGAGGAGTCGGTGTCCAGACTCGGAGCACCTTTTAAGGCTCACTTGAACCTCCCTACTGACCAGAGAAGGGCGAGGAACTGAGAAAACCTCAATGTGCCTTGTCCTTCTCTTGCCTTGCCACTGCTGCGTTGAGTTAATGGCCAAGGTGATGGTGTGCTGGTCTGAGTGCATTTGTGGAATTTGGCTCTCTATGAAGGTTGCCAACTTCTCCATGGAGGAAGCCATGTGGTCACATGCCTGAGACATGGCAGCACTCATGGCATGGATGGACTCCTCCACCGTCAGTTCATGGCTGCCTATTGCCTCTGGTATCTCTGCCAGATGTTGCCTGACCTCTCTCTGCAACTCTAGCATGTCCTGTGCTGTTGACACCAGAGGCTTGTCATCAGCCTGGGGCTCTGCATGGGCCTGGTCACCCACAGCCCTCCGAATGTCAGAGGCCTCAGCTGTCTCAGCCCCAGCCAGCTGCTCGGGTACATGTGTGGTGCTCTCACCAGCTTGTGACCCTGATTCTACAGCCAAGCGGAAACCCACCAAGTAGAAAGTATCCGCATTGGTGGAAGGCGCAGGAGAGTCATGTGACAGTACATTCTTTGAGTGCTCCTCCTCCTCAGAGGTGGCCGTCTGGCCCCCTTCTAGTTGAGTCTCCTGTAGACCTCAATCTGCATGAGAGACCACAAACATGTGTAGACTAGGTTCTGCAGATCTCATTATGCCAACCATGCTTGATGTGGGTCTCCAGAAGTGAACTGCATGTCTCTTGTGTGGAGAGTCTAGCCTCTCCATCGGAGATGGCACGGCTGCCCTTGGCCCCTGCCAATTCTAATACCGCTTCCTCTGCTGTCGGGAGAGAGGCCAAAGATCTGGAATTCCTCTGCCAGTTCAGGCTGCCTCCCTCCTGTTGTGTGCCGTCTTGTCCTGCAAGTGGAAAGGTGGAGATAGTCATAACTTCACATACAGATAACATGATAGTTCTGCTAGTTGTAGCCCCTCATTCTCTACTGGGGTATCACATATAGCTCATGTTCCTGTCTGCTCTCAGGGGAGTTAATGGGGGTGAGCTGTGAAAGGTGACCGGTGGCCGAGATGCAGCCATGCCTCTGTCAGGATGAGGTGAAATCTAACCCCCTCTGCCAGTGCAGTTGTAGTGCCTCCCTCCCCATGTCCCACTTCCTCCTGCACAGCCACTTGCAATCCCTAAAAAGGAGAGCGTTATGGAGCAGTCACCTTGGCAGAACAAAGGAGGTCATTGACCTTCTTGTAGTACTGGACCCAGTTGTGTTGGGTGACTCCATGGCTGCTAACCTCCTCAGCTATCTCCATCCAGGTCTGCTTGGTCAGCCAGGAGGACCTCTTCTTGCCATCGCTGCGGAAAAGGACCCCCCACCTTTCCCTTTCAGCCTGGAGTTGAACCACCAGGGAGGCATTGCTAAACCGTGGGGCCAGCCGGAATCTTGTACCTGACATGGCCCCTCTTGGCTTCCAAAGAGCTCCTGGACTTCGGAGCCCTTGGTCAGCAACACAGCAGTTCAGCTGCAGAGGGTATCCACGTGGGGGGGGGGGGGCTGTGGGGGTGGGGGTGGGGGAGGGTCAGCAACACAGCAGTTCAGCAGCAGAGGGTCTCCAGGTGGGGGGGGGGGGGGGGGGAGGGTCAGCAACACAGCAGTTCAGCAGCACAGCAGTAGCATCAGCATAACGTCATCAAAGGAAAAGCAACAGCCAGGTCAGTAAGTGAAGCCGCAGTTTAAGCAGGGCTGGCAGCGCTATAAAGATGGCACCTGCCTTGTCTCCACTGGCAATGTCATTGGCGCCTCGCTATCCGCCCTGGGCACATGATTGGCCGGGCCCCGCACCTCCATTATGGTAATTGACTGCCCGCTGCATGATCGCGGTGGCCACTAGGATCCACGATGGGTTCACTAAATTCTGCACATCATGTGCAAGTCAGACTTAAAGGAAAGGGGGAATAATTTAGAAAACATCAAGGGAACATTAAAAGGTATCTCAATCCAGCAGCAGCTTTTGCCAACATCAAGGGAAAGGAATCCCTAGGTGCAGCCAGCTGTCTGCAGATAAATGATGTCTCAATCCCACAAACAGCCTCCACTTCGATGGCTGCTGAAGTGGAGCTGGTTTTGTCGGAGAGTTTTGTGAGGAGAGTTTTCATCTGTGCCACTCCACAGGGTTGAGCTGCTGACTGACATAAGTAACTGAGGGACATTAGAGAAACCCTTGCCTCTAAAAATTGGTTCGCTTCACATATAGAGAATTTTTTTTCTTAATTTAGGAGATTCCCAATCCAAATTGTACAACACAGCAATAAATATTCAGCAGGGACAAAATGATTATCGCAGGCAAGCAATAAATAAAATTCTATCAAAGGTAAATATTCCTCAATTTCATGATGTCAACAGAATTGTTCAATATCTGGTGAAATGAAGTCAAGAAGAAATATGGGTAAGAGTTCATTTTTTATTGACAAATCTAAGTGAAGGGTCAAAAGTCATAGTGCAGGTTACCACCAAGGATGCAAGAGCTTGAAATAAGACCAGATAAATCACATATTGCCAAGCTTCGGTTTTAAAAGCTTTCGATTGTTGGAGAAAAGGGAAGACTGGGATGTTGCACTGTCCTGAGGTTCTGAGAAAGAACTGGAAAAGAGCAATGAATCTTGAGTTTAAAATACTGAGGATAGAAGGAGGAGGACGAGCATATAAAAGGGCATTCATTGAGCTTAGGATAAATGAGGGGAAATTTAGGTAATGACCATAGCCGGATTGATAAAATAAAGGCTAGAACACAGAGGGAAGATGGAAACTAGAGGTGAGAGAAGGATCCCCTAACAGAGGACAGGTTTTTACTTATATTAGGTCCTAATATGTGAGAAGTGTCAGAGCAGATTTTCCAGGTAAGAGATTAGGATTCACGTACTGGCAGACTTTGGCTTCAAAGAGAGCCAACCGTTGTTGACTGATTTCAACCATCGTATTCCGAATGTATTTGAAGAACTCTCCTGTACATTCTCTTATGAACTGAGTTTCTATGACTATTAGTCAGTTTCATTTCCCTACAGTAACAGAGGAGGAAGTGGAGGAGCAGGAGGAAGGTGATGAGGGCAATGCACTTCCAGTTGCTCATATTGCTGCCCAGAATGCCCATGATGTCCTTATTAATGCAAGGTTGCACCAGTGGACCCATGTAGCAAGGAAATATAACAACCACTCTTTTTGTCTCCCCATCACCAATTTTATTGGCGTAAGGTTGTCCTGCATCAAACTAAACACCTCAGGAACATCCCCCCATTGATCCCAATTAATTCATGTCTACCCATTCATTATCATCTAGCATCCAAGAATGGACAAGACAGGACAATGTTGAAAAATTTATGTTATGTGAGCTAAATAAACAACAGAAAATTAACATTTTCCCAGACACCGATGCGTCTATCCTTGTGCAACTACAAAGCTTTACAATGCCTTTTTCGAGGTGTAATCTCTGTGGTTCCAGCAGGAGTAGAGGCAGGCTGCTCAGATCCCTGCACTGACTCCAGAGAGGCTGACATCCTCCAGGTTTTGGAGACTATGAGCATCCAGCCAAAGACTGCTCCACTTGCACTGTGCAGGGAAAGACATAGCCATCCAGAGATGTGGACTACAGACTGAGAGGGGGACAGCGGGTGAGAAGCGGAAGTACTTTGAGTGGACTTCTCACTTCCATGTTCCTTTTCACCATCATCCCTCTCATGACCCAGCCACACTTCACTGCTACTACTCTGCTGGAGAACACTTTACTGTGACGCTGATAGGCCAAGGATAAGGTATCTGTTATCCTATTTAAGTTGGCAGACAGGTTGGCTTCCTGTCTCTGCACGACCATGGTCAATGTGTGCATGGACTCATTTGAATAAAGTGTTTAATGTTCCATGGCACTGTCCACTCTATCCATGGAAGACAACATTGTCTAAATGCCCTGCAGCATCAACCCATTCATGCTTAAGATGGACCCCTTCATTCTCCCTGCAATCATAGTAAGTGGGATTGGAAGGCCTGTCAGTGCATCACACATTATCTGCAGCTGCTCTCCTTTTTGATAGCTCCAAGCATCTGTGTGCAGTTAAACAGAGCTTGGAGAGGTCTATGCCCTCCGACACAGACTCTCCACTGTCCCTGTCACCGCTATGAGCTCTTGCTCACTTATGAAGTGTGAGTCACCAGGTGAAAACTAAACTATCTACAAGTGTGAGTATCTATGATGGTGCATGGCCTGAATGAGTCTTGTGATGATGCACACTCAGTTTCATTGAAGATTCATCATTGGCCACCTCCACCAACTTCTGCTGCACACGTGAAGGCCCTGTTGGAGATAAAAGACATGAATTAGTCCGAGCAAGGTAAGAATGTTTCAAGTTATTATTCTGAAGATGACCATATTCCAATTGCTGGTGAAACCAAGTCAACATGATTGAGTGTCACATGTGGGTGGTTTTTATTTAATGGTGTCATCAGATAGCTGGGAGCTCCCCATCTCCCCATCTTCGACAGGCAGGGACACCAAAGCTCTACTGATCTGCAGTGCTCCTCCTCTGCTGTTGTCAATTGGGAAATCTGTGGAGGGTCACCTCTGATTCTCTCCCTTTGGTATTTTGTAGTCTCTTCTCCTGCAAGAGAAAGAAGAGACCTATGAGTGAGTGAAATGACAGGTGCTCCGCCGAGTGCATTTTATGAGGGTGACAATAAGGGAAAGGCATCAAAATTGTATAAGGATGAGGATGAATGACAGGGGTGGATGGATAGATGGGAATATGAGGAAGTGCAGAGAGTGGGAAGGATGGGTGCACCTGCTGGATAGTGGGTGTAAGGAGTGTGAGGAGTGATGTGCTGGAGTAGGATTGAGAAGGCAGAGTGAGGGGGTTGGAGTGCTATAGGTGAATGTGTCACTGTACTCACCTTTCCTGTCCTGTTAGGTCATTAAATCATTTCCTGCACTGAATCCAGGAGCATGGCACTGCTGATCTCCTCTGACACCTCCAATTATACCTTCTTGGTTTCCACTTTGGACCTTGGTGGGAGTGCAATGTAGAATGATACCTGAACTCCAAGGTTTAAATTATGAGGAGAAATTACACAAACTAGGTTTGAATTCCTTGGAATTTAGGAGGTTAAGGCTGACTTGATCGAAGTTTTCAAGATATTAAAGGGAACAGATAGAGTAGATAGAGAGAAACTATTTCTGCTGGTTGGGGAGTCTAGGACGAGAGGCATAGTCTAAAAATTAGAGCCAAACTTCTCAGGAGTGAAATTAGGAAAGACTGCTACATGCAAAGGGTGGTTGAAATTTGAAACTCTCTTCTGCGAATGGCACTTGATGCCAGATCAATTGTTACATTTAAAACTGAGATTGATAGATTTTGTTAACAGAAGGTATTAATGGATATGGGGAAAAGTATGTTTAAAGCAGATTGACAGATTTCTAAATACCAATGAGAAAGGGATATGGGGATACTGTGGGAAAAGGCATTGAAGTCATGATCGTATTGAATGGTGGAACAGGCTCGATGGGCTGAATGGCCTATTCCTGTTCCTATGTTCCTAAGGTGGGTTTATGGAGTTAGGTAGCAGATGAGTCATGATCTCCTTAAATGGTGGAACAGGTTCGAAGGGCTAAATGGCCTACTCCTGCTTCTATGTTCCGATGTTTAGCTGCAGGCTTCTTCTTCCCATTGCTACAGAAGAATATCTCTCTCCTACTCCTCAAAGCCCTCAGCAGCATATCAATAGAAGCATCAGAGCACAGCCTTTGAGTGTCCGGACTCCATTGTATGACTTCCTTTTCTCTTCAGGCCAATTCCAACTCCTTCATCTTGCATCTTTGGATTATTCCTTTAAATACTGGAGGCGAGATCGCATTATAAGGGTTCACATCACACCTGCTAGAAATCCGTTGGCCGAGTTAAAAAGCCACTGACAGACACACTGAACTTATTTCCGGAATTCCCATGCAAATTCAGGAATTCCTAGGAACTCCTCCCCAACCAACATGATCCCATGACAAGAGGGAGTGGGTGGAAGAATTGTCAAGAAGTTGCCTCCACTCCACCCCACTCTTCTCACAGAATCTTCAAGGTCCAATTGAAGTGCAGTGGAATCCTAGGAGAGGCTGGATCTACCCATTTTCTGCTTCCTCTGCAGTGGGTGTATCTGCTACTGCCCTCTCCACCCCGAGGAATTTTGGAACCTGTATGTTTCTCTCATCTTGTTTTACTCAACCAATTACTTGGATTTTTTTTGCCTACCTGTGCACTTTTAGTAAAATCTGGTGGAAAATCATTGCTTTGCAATTAGTCTTTTTTCAGCCTAAACCTATTCAAGTAAGATCATGGACATATAATTAATCAATAACAAAGGTATTTAAGGTATAATAAAAACACATTGCAATGCAGTGCCACTGGTTGGTGATGCAATACATGCTCTCATGGATGACAGTAAAGTTCTGAGAGTGCCGAGTACGGTCAGAGGGAGCTTACTCAGAAAGTGAAGGAAAAAAACTACATGGAAGTTCCTTCTGTCCACTTCTCTGTATCGCCAAGACAGGTTCAAAAATGGCATTTCCAAGGGCCAAGGAGCAAGACACCTTCCCTCATCCACTTGGTGAGGAAATACCAGTTCTGACACTACTTATTTCAAATGGATTAATTAGGAAATGCGGCAGCCAATTTACACACGGCAAGGTCCCACAAATAGCGTTGTGATAATGACCAGATAATCTGTTGTTGGGTGTTTGATGAGGGAAAATTATTGGCCAGGACACTGGGGAGAACTCCCTACTCTTCATTGAAATAATGCCATTAGATCTTTAATGTCCAGTTGAGAGGACAATTTAACATCTCGTACAAAAGATGGCTGCTCCCTTAGTACTGCACTGCAGTAACAACGTGGATTATGTGCTCAAGTCTCTGAAATGGGAGTTGAACCGGCAACCTTCTGATTGAGGCAAGAGTGCTACCACCGAGCCATGGCTGACACAATCAGTGAATAAGCAAATCGAGCTATGGATTCACTATTCAACAGGACCTTCAATCAAGAGAGAAATCTACAATCATCTCAGGCCTACATCCATCTAGAACTTGTTTCTCAACCCAATTCAATTCAGGTTTATCGTAACCTTTCCCCCCCACCCCCACTGAAAACCGCCTTCCTTTTTTCCTTCTCTATCTGTCTCTTCTTGTGTGTGTGTGCGAGCGAATGCATGAGTGGATGCGGATGCGACAATTTCGGGATAAGGCGTATTGATCAATAAACAACTGACTTTCTGTTTTTAAAACCTAAAAGTAAACCTGTTGCTGTTTGTTTACTTGAGAAAAAAAACACCAAGGAGCTAAACTCCAACACAAATAGACTTGCTGCGGTCAAGTGAGGAGTTGAACAGTGGGAACTGCCCACGTCACACCAAGTGGCCATAACAACGTACTTGGTGAGTCTGATTTGAGGGCTGTTGTCTTTGTGGAGACAGACTGAGGGTGTGTGCTGAAATTGAACTCTCTTCTTTTGAAACAAAAATTCAGATCTAATATGAAGTGAGAAAAAGTTTAATATTTTAAAAAAAATTATTTTATACCAAAAAAGTAGTAATTTTATTCAGTTATAGAAATATCAAATTGTGAAATATTATATTCTGCTTCAGGTCATCCATTCTGATCCTGCTTCCTGCTTTTAGATGCAGATTGAAACCTCTGGGTTTCTCAATAAAATAGTGAAATGTAATATTCATATATATATACGAGAGTCTTCACACTCAGATTTCTGAGGCATGCAGGAATGAAGGAAGTTTCCTTCTAGGTCTGGAAGAAAAAGTCCAGGCTATTGTGCAAAACCCCACTAAAGTTGAAAGAATAGGACAACATGAGGTGAATGAATAGGTAATGATTAGGCAGCACTTAATGTAGCTTTTAGAAGCCAAGAGGAGATGTAGAAATGGGTAGAACTCAAAAGCCAAGATGATATGGAGAAACAAATGACATTTTAAAGGGACACTATTCATGGCAAAAATCATTTGGTAAACCTTCGAAGAGGGAGAAGACACAAAAGGGGCCACCTATTTGTCTAATCTTAATGACATGAGAGGCAAATCATCCAAAAAAACACTGACTGGAATTATGAACAATATAAACAATCAAAAAAGAATTTCCCCAAAACATTTTTTCATGAAGGCAGTGACCTTTAAATAGCAACTGATTAGGTAAAAAATGATGTAAGGCTGCTGACAATTGGGCAATTGATGATCTTAAGAATCAGTTTAATTGGATTTAAATAATGTAGTAGATTGCCTTATACCTGTTCTCAGTTGGACTATTGAATTGGTCTCTTATTCCTTTTCCTCCCCTTCCCTCCAGTTGTCTCCAAGCTTCCTGCTGGCTAATCATTGTTTCACCACCTGTGGTTTGGCATTGATTCACTGCAAGACTTAAACCTTTGGATATCAAAACAAAGAATTTTGTTCAACACATTAAATAAGCCCCTGTTGCCCATTGACATTTTGTTTTGAAGCAAAGACCTTGTAAATAATAGGAGAAAGATTCCTTTGGTCACTGAGTTAGATGTTTTAGAATCATAGGCTGGAATTTTACGGTGGGTGGACAGGAGCCGGCCTCTGACGTAAAAATCGATGGTGAACCCGATTCTGCCTCACCTGGGGATCTGTTCCGTATTTTACAGGGTCCCCAGGCTTTAATTGTGCCGAGGCAGGACTTCCACCCGCTTGAGGTAGGCAGTCCCGCCTCAATGAGCTGCCAGCCAATCAGTGGGCCGGCAGCTCTTAGTTTTAGTAGCGCCACCAGGAGCGGTGGCCACTGCTGTGACTGCAGCCCAGCTGAAGATAAGACGACGTGGAACCAGGAGGGAAGGTAAGTTTTGGTTGCCTTGCCCGGCGTAATTGGTCAGGCCCCGGAGAGACAAGGGTGGACAGTTGGGGGGAAAGGGAGGTGTCTTGGGTGCTGGTGGTGGTTGGGTAGCAGGGGCAGCCCTCCATTGGGCTCCCTGTGCCCGATGAGCAGGGCCCCCACCAGGATGATCGGTAGCCACCTGGTTTTCCCAGGTGGCTTTTCCCAGCTCCAGGACAAGAGAAGGGGTGGTACTGGACCTAATCCTAGGGAATGAAGCTGGACAAGTGGTAGAAATGTCGGTGGGGGAGCATTTCAGGGATAGTGACCATAACTCTGTAAGATTTAAGGCAGTTATGAAAAAGGGCAAAGATGGACCAGAAATAAAGGTACTGAATTGGGGAAAGGCTGATTTCAATATGATAAAATAGGATCTGGACAAAGTGGACTGGGAGCAGCTACTTGTAAGAAAGTCTACATCAGACCAGTGGGAGTCATTCAAAGAGGAAATAGTGAGACTTCAGAGCCAACGTGTTCCCGTTAAGGTGACGGGTAGGACCAACAAGTCCAGGGAACCCTGGATGTCAAGGGATATAGAGGATTGGATAAGGAAAAAAAAGAAGAGGCTTATGGCAGATTCAGAGTGCTGAAAACAGCAGATGCCCTAGAGGAGTATAGAAAGTGTAGGGGGGGGGGGGTACTTAAAAATGTAATTAGGAGAGTGAGGAGGGGACATGAAAAAACACTGGCGAGCAAGATAAAGGAAAATCATAAAGCGTTTTATAAGCATATTAAGGGCAAGAGGATAAGTAGAGAAAGAGTAGGGCCCATTAGGGACCAATGTGGCAATCTGCGAGTGGAGCTGGAGGACATAGGTGAGGTTTTAGGTGATTACTTTTCATCTGTGCTCACTATGGAGAAAGATGATGCAGGTGTAGAGATCAGCAAGGAGGATTGTGATATACTTGAACATGTTAGCATTGAAAGGGAGGAAGTATTAGCTGCTTTAGCAGGCTTAAAGGTGGATAAATTCCCAAGCCCAGATGAGACGTATCCCAGGCTGTTATGTGAGGCAAGGGAGGAGATTGCAGGGGCTTTGACACAAATTTTCAAATCCTGTCTGCCAACAGGAGAGGTACCAGAGGACTGGAGGACAGCGAATGTGGTACCATTATTCAAGAAGGGTAGCAGGGATAAACCAAGTAATTACAGGCCGGTCAGTCTGACATCAGTAATAGGGAAACTATTGGAAAAATTCTGAGGGACAGGATTAATTTCCATTTGGAGAGGCAGGGATTAATCAAGGATAGTAAGCATGGCTTTGTCGGGGGAGATCATGTCTAACTAATTTGATTGAATTTTTTGAGGCAGTGACTAGATGTGTAGATGAGGGTAAAGCAGTTGATGTAGTCGACACCGACTTCAGTAAGGCTTTTGATTAGGTCCGCATGGTAGATTGGTTAAGAAGGTGGGATTCAAAGCAATTTGGCAAATTGGATCCAAAATTGACTTAATGGCAGGAGGCAGAGGGTGATGGTCGAGGGTTGTTTTTGCGAGTGGAAGCCTGTGACCAGTGGTGTACCACAGGGGTCGGTGCTGGGACCCTTGCTGTTTGTAGTGTACATTAATGATTTAGACGTGAATATAGGAGGTATGATCAGTAAGTTTGCAGCTGACAGGAAAATTGGTGGTGTCATAAATAGTGAGGAGCAAAGCCTTAGATGACAGGATGATGTAGATGGGCTGGTAACATGGGCAGAGCAGTGGCAAATGGAATTCAATCCTGAGAAGTGTGAGGTGATGCATTTTGGGAGGACTAACAAGGCAAGGGAATATACAATGGATAGACCCTAGGAAGTACAGAGGGCCAGAGAGACCTTGGTGTACTTGTCCATAGATCACTGAAGGCAGCAGCATAGGTAGACAAGGTGGTTAGAAAGACATATGGGATACTTGCCTTTATCAGCCGAGGCATAGAATACAAGAGCAGGGAGGTTATGATGAAGCTGTATAAAACGCTAGTTAGGCCACAGCTGGAGTACTGTGTACAGCTCTGGGCACCACACCATCGGAAGGATGTGATTGCACTGGAGAGGGTGCAGAGGAGATTCACCGGGATGTTGACCGGGCTGGACCATTTGAGCTATGAAGAGAGACTGAAAAGACTAGGGTTGTTTTCCTTGGAGCAGAGAAGGCTGAGGGGGGACCTGATTGAGGTATACAAAATTATGAGGGGCATTGATAGGTTAGATAGGAAGAAACTTTTTTCCTTAGCGGAAGGTCAATAACCGGGGCGGGGCATAGATTTAAGGTAAGGGGCAGGAGGTTTAGAGGGGATTTGAGGAAAAATATTTTCACCCAGAGGGTGGTTGGAATCTGGAACATACTACCTGAAGGAGTGGTAGAGTGGTAGAGGCTACAGGCCAAGCACTGGAAAATGGGATTAGAATAGTTAGGTGCTTGATGGTTGGCACAGACACGATGGGCTGAAGTGCCTGTTTCTGCACTGTAGAACTCTATGACTCTATGAGGACGCCTGCTTGCCATGCGTAAAATCCGCGTGGAGGCGGGCAAAGGCCCTTAAGTGGCCGTTAAGTCAGTTGATTGAACTCGGGTGGCTGGGCCGTTATTCACATTCACACCACCGCCACCCCACCACCCCCCCCCCCCCCACCCACCTCAGCCTGCGTAAAAGACGGCGGAGGGGGAAGTGGGTTAGGAAAGGCTCCCAGAGCCTTCCGCTCCATTTTACGCCATCCCCCCTGCTACCATTCCGCTCGTTGGGGTGACGTAAAACTGCGGCCATCGTGTCATGCTAGGCCTCCACCTGCCATGAATGAGTCACATTAATCTTGCCATGAACATTGATTTTAAACAGATCAGCCGTGGCTGGAAAATCCATTTGCATATTAACAGACAGCGTTTGGAAGGACAAAGGACTATTCCCTGACACAGTCAACTCACAAAGGACCTTGATCACCAAGTATTCCAAAGACTGCTAAGATGATACAATCCAAGATGTGGTCAGACCAGTTAGTCACCTGACTAACCTGCTTGGCAACCTGGGTTTTTTCTGAATTGTACCAACATTTTGAACTCAGAGAGAGTGTGTGTGTTTGCTCTTGGACTGAGAAGATCTCTCCTGTTGGCTCCCAACTCTTTCTCACAAGCCTCTGAATCCACTGAAGACACATAAACCCCAAGAAAGAAATATCTCCTACAGCGAACAAGGTTTGAGAAGAATACTCAGCCCCATCGAAAAGCAAGATCTACCTACAATCAAGGACTCTACAGTAAGCTTGAAGAACTGCAATAAAAACTCTTCAAATATTGCCTCAAACTTTTCCATTTTATTTTTCTTCTGCTCTTTTCTGTCTCTATTTGCATGTGTATTTCGCGTATGCATGCTAGCGTGGGCGCGTCATGTATCCATAGGCATTGACCGAATTAGAGTTTAAGTTCAAGTTTAATAAATTTCAACTTTTCTTCTTTAAATCTAAGAAAGCCTGTTTGTGCTGGTTTATTTGCCTTATAATTGGAAAGCAGTGAACAAGGATTCAACAAGGGGGAGCTAAAAACAGGTGTTTCAAATTCAACCCTGTTACGGTAAGACCAGGTGAAGGCTGAGAGGGAACCCTGGACACCTTTCTCACCTGGTCGTAACAATAGAAACACACAGCACAGAAGGAGATCATTCAGGCCATCATGTCTGTACCGGTTCTTTGAAAGAGCTAGCTGTAAATTCATTTCCAAATTGTTCATGATTTTACCAGAAACACCAACTGAAATAAATCTTCTTCAAAACCACTCACAAAGTTGTGGCACAAAGAGACCAAAACAATACTTCCTGCATTATGGCTCATTACACAAATACCGTAAGCCACATCATTTACTAGAGACTATTTGTCAAAGAGTTTAAATAGGATCAAGGAGTAAAGGGATCTGGAAGTACAAATACACAAATCAATAAAAGTAGCAATGCAAGTTAATAAGGCCATAAAGAATGCAAACCAAGCAGAAGGATATATTTCTAAAGGGATAGAATTGAAAATCCTTGTCTATTTTAATGCACTCTTGGCTGGCCTCCCACATTCTACCCTCCGTCAACTTGAGGTAATTCAAAACTCGACTGCCATGTCCTAACTCTCACCAAATCCCATTCACCCATCATGCCAGTGCTTGCTGATGTTGATTTTAAAATTTCCATTCTTGTTTTCAAATCCCACCATAACTTCATCCCTCCCTATCTCTGCAATCTCCTCCAGCCCCAAAGCCCTCCCAGATATCAGTCCTCATCGAATTAGGCATCCCTGATCTTAATCGCTCCACTATTGGTGGCCATGCCTTCAGCTGCCTGGGCCCTAAGTCCTGGAATTCCCTCCCTCAACCTCTCCATCTCTCCACCTCATTTTCTTCCTTTAAGGCACTCCTTCAAACATACCTCTTTGACCAAGCTTTTGGCAATCGGCTCTAATATCTCCTTCTGTGGCTTAGTGTCATATTGTGGTTTAGAAATCCTCTGTCCTGTGAAGTGCCTTGGGACGTTTTATTGCATTAAAGGTGCTATATAAATTCAAGTTGTTATTGTTGAAAAATAGAAAGTTTATGCTAAACTTGTATCAAACCTTTGTTATATCACACTTGGAACAATGCGTACAGTTCTAGTCACCATATTATAAAAAGGATATTGAGGCACTGGAGAGGATGCAAAAAATGATTTACAAGGATGATATGAGAAATGCACGATTATACCTGACAGGAGAGGATGAACAGACTGGATCTCTTTTCACTTGAAAAGAGCAGGCCTAGGGGTGACCTACTGTCGGTCTTTAAAATTATGAAAGGTTATGATAGAGTAAACAAAGATGCTTCCATTTGTGGAGAGGTGCAAAACTAGAAGCTATCGATATAAGATAGTCACCAAAAAATCCAATAGGGAATTCAGAAGAAATTTCTTTACCCACAGAGGATGAAACTGTGGAATTCACTACCACAAGGGAGCAGTTGAGGAAAATAGTATAGATGTAGTCAAGGGAAAGCTGTATAAGCATATGAGGGAGAAGGGAATATAGGGTTAAGGTAATATGGTTAGAGGAAGAAGGATGGGAGAAGGCTCGAATGGAACATGAACACCAACATGGACTGGTTGGGCCGAATGGCCTGTTTAGGTGCTGCATATTCCACGTAAAAGGCAAGCGAGTTTGGGATAATCAGAAATTGAACTTAAATTCTGAGATGGGGTATTTGCAGAATCCCCACTGCTGAGAACTATTGATTTTGTAAACTGAACTCCTAAAAGAAGTTACCACCATGTGTTTGCCAGAAATATAGTTAAAATGAAAAACTAATAAGGACATAATTCTACTCCATTCAAGATAACTGTTGCTGGGTAAAAGAGAGTTTGTTCCCAGAGTGTAAAGGACGTCTTCACAACAAAATAATTACTCTGAAAAAAATCCAAGCAAATGAGATGTTTGAGCTAATGATATAATAATTCAAATCTTTGAGATTGAAACAATCAGGAAATTAAACAAAATTAGAGTTAACTCTAATGCATACTTTGCTCTGCGTTCTGTGTTTCATTTTGCAAATGCGTTCTCCCTTGAATAAATTTTGACCAATGCTTTCAGAAAAGTCCCCAACCCAGTTAAATTAACTGACATTTCTGATTATGAAGTTGATTACATCGCAAACCAGGGTTAATCCAGCTACCTCATGTAACCTCAGAGTGAAAATTCTGAAAAACTTCTATCTATCATTGCTTTGGATATTACTCATCTTTGGTTGCCTTCCTTGGTATGATATTTCCATGTGGGCAACAAATCATAAACCATTACATTGAACAGGGCGGCACAGTGGTTAGCACCGCAGCCTCACAGCTCCAGGGACCCGGGTTCGATTCTGGGTACTACCTGTGTGGAGTTTACAAGTTCTCCCTGTGACTGCGTGGATTTTCACCGGGTGCTCCGGTTTCCTCCCACAGCCAAAGACTTGCTAAGTAAATTGGCCATTATAAATTGCCCCTAGTATAGGTAGGGGATTTGTGGGGATGTGGTAGGAATATGGGATTAACATAGGATTAGTATAAATGGGTGGTTGATGGTCGGCACAGACTTGGTGGGCCAAAGGCCTGTTTCAGTGCTGTATCTCTAAATAAATAAACATTGCATCAATGTCCATATATCCTTATAATCTTCAGGCCATTTCTAACCATGGGTGGTTGATTTTTAACTTGCCACTGGGGCAGAAAACTGATGTTGTAGATTGACCATCGGTTTTGAATTTCATTTTAATGGAAATGGAGGGTGGGACAGTTTCTATAACAGACAATCGATCCACAATGCCATTTTTATACCCCCATGGCAAGTTGAAACTCCGCACCGCCCCCCCCCCCCCCCACCCCACCCCACCCTGTAACTCTGCTTTCACCTTTAAAACTATATGGGGTAGATTTTACATGGGGCAGCATGTTGAAAATTTATCCCCAGTATGTTATCTATTTTCCCCCAATAGGTTTATTTTATTTTTTTTAATTTGATGTTAATTGAGATAATACCAACAGCTTTCTGCTGGGAGCCCATTCCATAGAACCAGTACTCTGGAGGAGGAAGCACAAATCCTTCACATCTCTACTCTTATTACGATTTGTTAATTTTTAATCTCATATCATATGATTCTTTCGAAGAGAGTCAAATAAATAGCCAACTTGCATCCAAGTGATCCATTCCTCTCAGTGTTTTAAAGATTTACATTGTGTCCCCTGTTCTCCAATAAAAACAACTTCATTTCTTTAAATCGGTTTTCATATGTCCCAGAACCTTGCTTGTTGCTGTTCTTTTGGAGCACTCTTTCCCCCAGCTGTAAGAACTGGGCTTACAGTGTCAATCAATTTCCTTGCATAAATTTAATGAGAGAATGTTAAGGTTTGTTGTAAATGTGAACAACTTTTGAAACTCATGCTTTCCTGTTACTTAGAAAAATTATCTTAGTTTAAAACGTATTGGAGGTGCAAGAAGGCTTTGAAGGTAGGTCAGCTTATTTCAGGTGACTGCTTGGTTTAGTCGTAGCATTTGTGCCTCTGAGTCAGAAAGTTGAAGGTTCAAATGCCACTTCAGCACATCATTTAGGCTGATGCTCCCATGAAGTGTTGTGCTGTTGTTAGTGCGATCTTTCAGATGAGATGTTAAACTGTGGCTCCATCTACTTTTCGGTGGACATAAAATATCCCATGATACTGTTCAGAGAGAAGCTTGGGAGTTCTACTCTTGTGGCATATTCCTCAACCAACATCACTAAAACAAATGATCTGGTCATTGTCTCATTGCTGTTTTTAGGAGCTTGTGTGCAAATTGGTTGCCATATTTCCTACAGTAAATACACTTCAAAATTACTTCATTATTAATAAAGTGCTTTGTGATACCTTGAGGTCATGTAAGGTTCAATGTAAGTAAATATAAAGTCCTTCCTGCAATGCATTCTTCTCTTGGATCATGGAACTGGCCCTATAGATGATATGTATAAATTATAATGCGGCAAGTGAAGACGTTTTTCTTTCCTTATTTTGGGTGGTTCTTAAATTACATTTTTACAAAAGAAAAATCAGGAAAACAGAAGGAAGAAATCAGATCCAGGGAGAGCTACACTCCTATTTCTTGCAACTTGCATAATGTGTAAAGTTGGTGAAATTAATTTTTCCGTAAAGACTATGGCAAGGTAGCACTCCAGAAGCAATGAAGCCCTTTGCAAAGACACATTAAAGTGAAAAAAAGTCTAGAAGTTAATTGGAAGATGATTTTTCTAGAATTGCAATGTGAAATAAAGAAGTGTATTGATTTACACATAGTACATATCCATGCAGCTTCCATTGAAAAAAGAATAATTCCGTTACAAATCTCCCAGTTTTCCATGCCTTTGCAGGACATTAATTGATCAGTACATACTGCTATGGTAATAGGAAAAATATGATAATCTTTAAAAGGATTGATTCAGAAGAAGCCAGTGCCCTTTCGTAAGACGTACTCAATATGAATACGAAGAGGGGTTGGAAGAGGCTCGTGTGGAGAATAAAAGCTAGCACAGACCATTCAGACTGAATGGCCTGTTACTGTACTGTAACTTCTTCGTAATTCAATATAAGTGGCATGGTAGAAAACTTTAGAACAAGAATGCCCACACCACAGTGTATGGGCCGCATGCCGTCCTGGAACCTTGGCAACCAGCCCTTAAAGCCCATGAGCTGGCTCTATTTATAGCTCTTATTCGTTGTTTGCTGTGTTTAAGTTAATGGGCCTGGAGGTTTGGAAAGGGCTATTTTAGTGCTGATGTCTCACTGGTGGATAAATCTTAATCAAAACATCAGAACCCATTACTCTCAGGAAAATGTGATACATGCAGGTTAATGGAAACATGGACTGAAACTTTAATTGAACAATGGGCTGTTTTTGAAAAAGAGATGGTTTGGTTGCAGCTGGGATACATTCCCATGAGCAGCAAAGATAGGGCAACCAAAGCCAGAGCTCCTTGGATGACAAAAGAGATGGAGAGGAAGATGAAGCAGAAAAAGGGTGCTCATGACAGCTGTCAGGTTGTTAATACAAGTGAGAACCAGGCTGAATATAGAAAGTACAAGGAGGAAGTGAAAAAGGTAATAAGACGGGCAAAGAGAGAGTATTAGAAGAGACTGTCAGCCAACATAAAAAAGGAATCCACAAGTCTTCTATAGACATATAAATAGTAAAAGCCTAGAAAGAGGTGGGTTGGGACCGATTAGGGATCAAAAAGGAGACCTACGCATGGAAGCAGAGGACATGGCTGAGGTATTAAATGAACATTTTCCATCTGTCTTTATCAAGGAAGAGATGATGCGACAAACATCACAGCAAAAGAGGAGATAGATGAGATAATAGATGGGCTAAAAATTGCTGAAGCGGAGAAACTAGAAAGACTGGCTGTGCTGAAAGTTGATAAATCACCAAGACTGGACGGGATGTATCCAAGGATGCTGAGGGAAGTAAAAGCAGAAATCGCAGAGGTACCAGCCACAATCTTCCAATCCTCCTTAGATGACGTATAAAAACAAGAAATGTTAGAAACAATAGGACAAAATTAAACACTTGAACAAGTGTGGATAATGAAGGAAAGCCTCCATGGATTTATTGAAGGCAAATCATGTTTAACTAACTTGATTGAATGTTTTGATGAGGTAATGCAGTTGATGTGGTACATATGGATTTCTAAAAGGCATTTGATAAAGTACCACATAATAGACTTGTCAGCAAAATTGAAGCCAATGGAAGAAAAAGGGCAAATTACAGCATTGGTATGAAGTTTCGGATTGGAGGAAGGTATACAGTGATGTGCCCCAGGGACCATTGCTTTTCTTGATCTACATTAATGACTTAGAATTGGGTGTACAGGGCACAATTTCAAAATTTGCAGATGACACAAAACTTGGAAGCATATTGAATTGTGAGAAGGATAGTGATAGACTTCAAGAGTACATAGACAGGCCGGTGAAATGGGTCGACATGTAGATGATGAAATTTCAAGTGTGAAGTGATACATTTTGGTAGGAAGAATGAGGAGAGGCAATATAAAATAAAGATACAATTCTAAAGGGGGTTCAGCAAAAAAAAGACCAGGGGTTATTTGTGTACGAATCGTTGAAGGTGGCATAAGGGAATGCTGGGTTTTATAAATAGAGGCAGAGTACAAAAGCAGGAAAGTTATGACGAACCTTTATAAAACATTGGTTTGGCTTCAGCTGGTCTATTGTGTCCACCTCTGGGCACCACACATTAGAAAGGATGTAAAGGCTTTTGAGAGGGTGCAGAAAAGATTTATGAGAATTGTTCTGTTCAGTTATATGGATAGATTGGAGAAGCTGGGGTTGTTCTTCAGAAAGAAAAGGAAGTTGAGAGGAGATTTGATAAAGATATTCAAAATCATGAGGAATCTAGACAGAGTAGATCGAGAGAAACTGTTCCCATTGGCAGATGTTTCAAGAACCACATGACACAGATTTGAAGTGATTGACAAAAGAGCTAAAGGTGACATGAGGAAAATGTTCTTCACGCAACGAGTGTTAGGATCTGGAATGCACTACCTGAAAGGGAGAGAGAGGCAGTTTCAATTTTGGCTTTCAAAAGGGAATTAGATAAGCATCTAAAGGGAAAGAATTTTGCAGAGCTATGGGGAGGGGGCCAGGGAGTGGGACTAGCTAAATTTCCCTTCACAGACTCAAAGGGCTGAATATCCTCCTTCTGTGCTATAACAATTCTATGATACAAATGTGTGGCCCCAAGGATCCATGAATTAAAAAACCTTGGACACTATTTTGAAGAATGGCCCTATTATCTCAATAGACAGATCATAAATGTTGCCCAAAATAAAGAGAAAATACATAGTCAATGATCACATTTGCACTCAGGAAAATTCAGCTAAGTTCTTTCGGGACCATGAATTCTGCTGTACTGTAAATCATGCACCTTCAGAGGCAGATGTAGCACCAGTGCAGTGGGAACACATCATACTCTTGCCTGAAAATACAGGGGTGGATCCCCAAATGGAAATCAGCCAGCCAACAGGCTTAATTCAGGGCTCCTTTATAGGAGATAAAAATGGAAAAAAATCTGTCATTGCTCAAAACATGAAATAAAAGCTGACCGGTCCTTACTGATGTAATATTGATGACGTCAAGATGGCTCCTGGGCTGGAAGCTCCCTTGCTGTTCAACTCTATCCATGGCCATCTGCTCCCATCCCTAACGTTTTCTCCCCCAATCTGCCCTCTTAAACTGTTTAAATTCCCCTGGCTCTTTAAATCAGTTCATTTTAGCCCTATCTAAAAGTTAACAGTTAGTTTAGTGTATGTTACCTGGGCCCACTGCCCTCCCCCAGCCATACCTGCTCTTTGTTTTCTCAATGAAATTGATCCGGATGAAACTGACGAGCACAGCTGTCGATACTTTAATCTCCGATCCTGCTGTCTTCACAGTCCAGAGTGTCTGCAGCCACGGCATGCGGTAAGTCCATTGAGGTGAAGAAGGAGCTGCGGGACCCGAGAGAAGTCCTGTGAAAAGGTGCCCCGAACACCCAAAACATCCACGAACGGCCCCCCCGGCCGCAACTTCAAAGCGCCCGCGGGAGATGGCTCGGAGAGCATCTGCAGCGCACTGTCGGCAATGCTGCATGCCTTTATTTAAACCACTGCAAAAAAAAAACCCTTAGCAAATGTAATCACCTCTAAGTCTGCCAAATGATGCTTCACCTCCCGAAGGACGTGGATGAGCTTTCCGGACGTCGATGGTGGGCACTGAGGAAATGGCTTATTACCTGCACCAGATTCCACCCCCCCTCCCCCCCCCCCTTTACCCCCCTTCCACCCCCCCCCCACCCCCGTCCCCTTCCCTGCTCCACCCTCTCAGTTCACCCCCTCACAACCCCGTCCCAGCCCGCCCCCCCCTCGCACCATCTTCACCCCGCACCCCCTTCCCCTGCACCCCCCCCCCCCCACCCCCTCCCTCTACCCCTCCCCCTTGCATCCCCTCCTCCCACCGGCACCATCCTACACCTGTGTAGGGGCCCCAACAACCCCACTGCCTTGTGGGCGTCTCGGGAGAGACCAAGGCTAAGGGAGTAAACCCTAACAGAAAATCCGGAGCGGAACCCCGTAGGCGGTCATGTGTCACCTTTGGCATGTTTCCGGCAGTTCCTGCAGCCATACTGGTGCCAAACGTCGTGTCCTGCACTCCTTTGGACCCCACCAGAAAGGCCGAGAGGGGGGTTTTGACGACTGGGCAACTCTCAACCTCCATAAATTTGCCCAGGCATGCGCCATGGAGAGGTCACTCCATAGTTGCCTCACAGCGACGAAAACAACACGGAAGGCAGCAGTTACGGGTTATAAGTCCAGATAAATTGGCGTAGAAACTGGGCGCCACGGGTTGCCTTTGTCGGTGGGAGAGGTCATTGCACCTCGCTGGACAGCTACCGCCCGCCTCAAACCGGGCAGCCCCCGGTCAATAAGGTTCTGTCCCGCCACAGTCTGCCTGCTTCAATGGGTGCTTGGAGCTCAGGGTCATTGCCCGAAAGGTGGACTGATACACCGCACCAAACAACATGAAAAAAGGAAAGAAGGTACCAGCCCTTCGCTTTGCAAGCTGGAACGTCAGAACTATGTGTCCTGGCCTGTCGGAAGACCTTACACAAATCAACGATTCTCGGAAGACCGCCATCATTAACAACGAGCTCAGTAGACTCAATGTGGACATTGCAGCACTTCAGGAGACTCGCCTCCCCGCGAGTGGCTCTCTAGCAGAGCAAGACTACACCTTCTTCTGGCAGGGCAGGGATCCTGAAGAACCAAGACAGCATGGAGTGGGCTTCGCCATCAGAAACTCCTTGCTCAGCATGATAGAGCCTCCCTCAAATGGCTCGGAACGCATACTGTCCATCCGACTGCTCACCACCTCTGGTCCAGTACACCTACTCAGCATCTATGCTCCAACACTCTGCTCCGCACCTGAAGCTAAAGACCAGTTCTATGAACAACTCCATAACATCATTAGCAGCATCCCCAACACCGAACACCTATTCCTGCTGGGGGACTTTAATGCCAGGGTTGGGGCCGACCATGACTCATGGCCCTCCTGCCTTGGGCGCTATGGCGTTGGAAGGATGAATGAGAACGGGCAGAGACTGCTTGAGTTGTGTACCTATCATAACCTCTGCATCACCAACTCGTTCTTTCACACTAAACCCTGTCACCAGGTTTCATGGAGGCACCCAAGATCACGTCGTTGGCACCAGCTAGACCTCATTGTCACAAGGCGAGCCGCCTTAAACAGTGTTCAAATCACACGCAGCTTCCACAGTGCGGACTGCGACACCGACCACTCCCTGGTGTGCAGCAAGGTTAGACTCAGACCAAAGAAGTTGCATCATTCCAAGCAGAAGGGCCACCCGCGCATCAACACGAGCAGAATTTCTCACCCACAGCTGTTACAAAAATTTCTAAATTCACTTGTGTCAGCCCTTCAAAACACTCCCACAGGGGATGCTGAGACCAAGTGGGCCCACATCAGAGACGCCATCTATGAGTCAGCTTTGACCACCTACGGCAAAAGTGCGAAGAGAAATGCAGACTGGTTTCAATCTCATAATGAAGAGCTGGAACCTGTCATAGCCGCTAAGCGCATTGCACTTTTGAACTACAAGAAAGCCCCCAGCGATTTAACATCCGCAGCACTTATAGCAGCCAGAAGTACTGCACAAAGAACAGCTAGGCGTTGCGCAAACGACTACTGGCAACACCTATGCAGTCATATTCAGCTGGCCTCAGACACCGGAAACATCAGAGGAATGTATGATGGCATGAAGAGAGCTCTTGGGCCAACCATCAAGAAGATCACCCCCCTCAAATCTAAATCAGGGGACATAATCACTGACCAACGCAAACAGATGGACCGCTGGGTTGAGCACTACCTAGAACTGTATTCCAGGGAGAATGCTGTCACTGAGACTGCCCTCAATGCAGCCCAGCCTCTACCAGTCATGGATGAGCTGGACATACAGCCAACCAAATCGGAACTCAGTGATGCCATTGATTCCCTAGCCAGCGGAAAAGCCCCTGGGAAGGACAGCATTACCCCTGAAATAATCAAGAGTGCCAAGCCTGCTATACTCTCAGCACTACATGAACTGCTATGCCTGTGCTGGGACGAGGGAGCAGTACCCCAGGACATGCGCGATGCCAACATCATCACCCTCTATAAAAACAAAGGTGACCGCGGTGACTGCAACAACTACCGTGGAATCTCCCTGCTCAGCATAGTGGGGAAAGTCTTTGCTCGAGTCGCTCTGAACAGGCTCCAGAAGCTGGCCGAGCGCGTCTACCCTGAGGCACAGTGTGGCTTTCGTGCAGAGAGATCGACTATTGACATGCTGTTCTCCCTTCGTCAGATACAGGAGAAATGCCGTGAACAACAGATGCCCCTCTACATTGCTTTCATTGATCTCACCAAAGCCTTTGACCTCGTCAGCAGACGTGGTCTCTTCAGACTACTAGAAAAGATCGGATGTCCACCAAAGCTACTAAGTATCATCACCTCATTCCATGACAATATGAAAGGCACAATTCAACATGGTGGCTCCTCATCAGAGCCCTTTCCTATCCTGAGTGGTGTGAAACAGGGCTGTGTTCTCGCACCCACACTTTTTGGGATTTTCTTCTCCCTGCTGCTTTCACATGCGTTCAAATCCTCTGAAGAAGGAATTTTCCTCCACACAAGATCAGGGGGCAGGTTGTTCAACCTTGCCCGTCTAAGAGCGAAGTCCAAAGTACGGAAAGTCCTCATCAGAGAACTCCTCTTTGCTGACGATGCTGCTTTAACATCTCACACTGAAGAATGCCTGCAGAGTCTCATCGACAGGTTTGCGTCTGCCTGCAATGAATTTGGCCTAACCATCAGCCTCAAGAAAACGAACATCATGGGGCAGGATGTCAGAAATGCTCCATCCATCAATATTGGCAACCACGCTCTGGAAGTGGTTCAAGAGTTCACCTACCTAGGCTCAACTATCACCAGTAACCTGTCTCTAGATGCAGAAATCAACAAGCGCATGGGTAAGGCTTCCACTGCTATGTCCAGACTGGCCAAGAGAGTGTGGGAAAATGGCGCACTGACACGGAACACAAAAGTCCGAGTGTATCAGGCCTGTGTCCTCAGTACCTTGCTCTACGGCAGCGAGGCCTGGACAACGTATGCCAGCCAAGAGCGACGTCTCAATTCATTCCATCTTCGCTGCCTTCGGAGAATACTTGGCATCAGGTGGCAGGACTATATCTCCAACACAGAAGTCCTTGAAGCGGCCAACACCCCCAGCTTATACACACTACTGAGTCAGCGGCGCTTGAGATGGCTTGGCCATGTGAGCTGCATGGAAGATGGCAGGATCCCCAAAGACACATTGTACAGCGAGCTCGCCACTGGTATCAGACCCACCGGCCGTCCATGTCTCCGTTATAAAGACGTCTGCAAACGCGACATGAAATCGTGTGACATTGATCACAAGTCGTGGGAGTCAGTTGCCAGCATTCGCCAGAGCTGGCGGGCAGCCATAAAGACAGGGCTAAATTGTGGCGAGTCGAAGAGACTTAGTAGTTGGCAGGAAAAAAGACAGAGGCGCAAGGGGAGAGCCAACTGTGCAACAGCCCCAACAAACAAATTTCTCTGCAGCACCTGTGGAAGAGCCTGTCACTCCAGAATTGGCCTTTATAGCCACTCCAGGCGCTGCTTCACAAACCACTGACCACCTCCAGGCGCGTATCCATTGTCTCTCGAGATAAGGAGGCCCAAAAGAAAGAAAAAAAAGAAAGATTGATGACTTACTGCTAAAGTAAATGCTTTCAAAATGTGAATTTACATCAGCTCTGTTCTTTATTGACTTCAATTTCTCTAGCCTCCCTTTTTTATTTCCACTATTAAATCCTTTAGTTTATGTTACTACTCAATGATCTTCTGTATTTTAACATTTTACTTTATTCCTTATTTTAGTTTGCTTGACAGTTTTCCAGCACTAACAACAAACCTTTGTAATTTCTGCCACAACTAGTCAGTATGATAACAGGACAAACTCCCTATTCACAGACTCCCATCCCTGTCCCACTTCCTGACTTGGGGTGCAACAATGAATAGAAAATTAAAGAATGCCTTCACGGCCTAGCATTAGTACATTTGATCCTTTTTATTTATAAGTACTCTCTTTGAAGACTGTATTTGAGCAAATGGGTTCTGAGTAGATTTGCATCACAGTAAACAATAAGTTAATATCTTAGGAGGGCAAAAATCCCGTGGGGGTGTATCTCAGTATAAGTGTCAGGATATATCCAGTGAGTGTTGATCCACCAAAGTTCATTGAATCAGGAATGGTCCCATAATTACCATATAAATGGGAGGCATTCATAATATTAGGGGTTCACCAAGGTGCCTACCCAAGTGTCTGTGTATAATTTGTTTCTTTAAAAAAAGAAAACACAATCGCCATTTGAAATGCTTGGTAGATGGCCTATTGCATGGAGCAAAAAGACACAAAGGCTATGTTGGAAACAACAGTAACAAAAACGTATATTTATATAGTGCCTTTAACATAATACTTCACAGGGGCATTATAAAACAAAATATTGGGTGGTACTTGGATAGATCCTTGAGAGTCAGCAGAGGTAATGGTGTGGGAGAAGGAAGAGAATTGCTACGATTAGATAGATACCAATGGAACTAGGAAAGAGCAGTCCACCCAGCTTGATGACAGTGGAGAGGCATTGGAGGAGGATGTTGTGGTCTGTGAAGTTCTTGTGGCTGCAGCAAGGTTTAGTCGAGTTTAGTAAGAAATATGAGGCAAAGATTGAGACAGAAGCAGCATGTTGTTGAACATAATGGAGTCTTCTTTATGCTGTTTTACTTTAATTTTCTCTTTCAGCTCCCTCTGTTGGCTCATGTGTGTATGGTAGCCTTAAGTGAACAATATGTACAATGTAATTCTCAATACACTACATGGTCAACCGTGTCAAAGGCTCAGATGGGTCAAGAAGGATGAGGAGGGAAAGTTTACCTTTGTCACAGTCACCTAGAATATCATTTGTGACTTTAGTAAGAACTGTTTCAGTGCCGTGGCAGGGGTGGAAACCTAATTGGAGGGATTCAAAGATGGAAACAAGATTGCTAACAAGTTCTGTTCCCAAATAGCACATTTTACATACTGCTCATTTCCTAATGTTGAAAACTAAATGGCGAGGTAAAGTCAGTTTACACCCAGAAAAAACTTATTTTCTCACTATCTGTTTCAAGAGTTATGAATTGGTTCAATTTATATCAATTAAGGTTCAGAAATTATATTGATACTCACCTCTGCTAACTTGTGCTAATATTATACCAACATCTGTAACAAACAGAATGAAGAGGTCCATAGCCACAGACAGTGTCAGTCAAGATGCTTCACTGTTCAGTTTACAAGAGAGCAGTAACACTTTACCTGTCTGGGAAAAGCTAATATTGTTGTCAAACGGAATATTTCTTTTGCTGTTCTCAACAATAGAGATGCATATTAATGTCACAAACTCAAATAGATTCTTTTTAAGTGGCATTTTCGTTGCATCCTTTACACAGTTGGAGGCACACAGCTCACTGAGGCACAAGAAAACCATGTCATCACTGAATTAAATTCCAGACCAGGTACCAGTCTGCAGATGACACAAATCCACTGTCTTGGTAACCATCTCAACAATACAACCTAACCAGTTTCAGCAGGCTTTATTTTGTATATTAAGTAGAGCAGCTTGAGTCAAGTAACTGTTTCGATCTCATGCAGAGTACAAGAGAACTTTGTATTGTCAGTTTTTCTTGATTTTAAACTGAAGTATTCCAGTTTTTCTCCCTGAAACATTCATTCATTTTATCCAATTTTCACTCATTTTTTCACCTTTTTGCTTTCATCTTCTATTATCCTTTAAAAATATTTTTCTATTTATTTTACTGGGGGTTGAACTAAAATGCTTCTTCTGACTTCCCAAAAATACATACATGCTTTGTGTGACGTGAATTCCAATTCCAACTCATTCCATTTCCAACACAGTCGCTTTCTATAACCCCAAACCACCATGGGACTTCTAACAAAGTGTCCACCCAAAAGGTGCTAATGGCCTGCTCTACAATTTCCAGTATTTTACTGTTTTTATTTGAAAATGACAGTGCATTCATTGTAAAGATAAAGGGGTACATTGAAATATCGTGTCAAGCAGTGTAGCCGTAGCATCTATGAATGCTCTCAATCGTTCTGCTCTTGCTGTTCTTGTTTGTGAAGAAGCTGGCAGTAGTTTATACGTGCATTTTATTCCTGTCTCTAACAGTGAGCAGTTACAGTGTCAACATTTTGATGTGATGTGCTCTGTCCTGGGAGCATGTAGCTGTATTTGGCATTGATTTAGCCTTAGGCATGGCAAAAATGCACAAGAAATAAAATTCAATCTCAAGTCAGGCGCCCTCTGAATTTCACGAAATGGTCTCGTCATCCATATCCGTACAATACAGTAATTGCCCATGAAGAAATGATTGATGTGATGTCCTTCCTAATTGGCTCCGGGGCTACATTTACATTGAATGTACAGTACAGAAACAGACCATTTAACCCAACTGGCTTATGCTCTACACAACCTTCGTCCCACCCCTCTTCATCTAATCCTATCAACATAATCCTTTCCTTTCACCCTCATGTATTTATCTGACTTCCCCTTAAATGCATCTGTGCCTCAACTACTCCATAGGACAGTGAGTGCCACATTGTCATCACTCTGTGGGTAAAGATTCTCCTGAATTCCCTGTTGGATTTCATAGTGACTATCTTTATATTTATGATCCCATTTTTGGTCTCTCCCACAAGTGAAATAATTTTCTCTATTTCTACCCTATCAAACCCTTTCATAATCTTAAACACCTCTATCAGGTCACCTTTCAGCCTTCTCTTTTCTTTGTTTAGATATGCTTGTAAACACACCAATCTCCTTCATGAATTCAGGAACCAAGAACACCTTGAATGCAGAATGCCTTCAACTGTTCCACACCTCTGCATGTGCCTTTATAATACTACAGTACATTTTGCCAAAGCATGGAACTTGCTCAAAGTCCATCTGGGCAATCAGCAACTCCAAGGATCAAAAGCAGATGCTTTAAAACAGCTGCCAAATGAGAACTTGGATTTTCAGAGCTGATATGAAGCTCCTGGTTGAAAACGTTCAACTGCTGGCAGTTGCATAGACACACCTGGAATTCTCACCCACCAGACAAAGAATTTCTCCATTACTGATGTGTTCCACCTTCTGGAATTCAAGGATTTTGTTATTCTTAGTTCATGGTCTTGGAATGCAGTTCAACAACATCAAGTGAATTGTGAGCACCTTGTGCTCACTGACCAACACTGGCTACTAGACCGTCAATGCCTCAACTTTAAAATTCCTATCCTCATGTTCAGATCCCTCCACAGCCTCTCCCTCTCTCTGTCTCTATCGGTTATATATTGTTATATTAGTCAAAGAACAACTGCTGAAACTGAATCAAATTAGAGATGAAACCAGCAAAGATGAGGAATTACAGATGCTCTCTCAGCAAGTGATCCAGGGATGGCCTGATAAGATACAGCAAACACAGCCAGCAATACAGCAGTACTGGTCTATCAGATATGACATCTCACTAGAAGATGGTGTTCTGCTAGCTGGATCCAAAATAATCATACCCAAAACAATGCGGGAAGAACTTCTCCAGAAGATACATGAAGACCACATGGGGATGGAAGAGTGTAAGCTCAGAACCAGATCAGCTGTGTACTGTATAGGCATATACAAAGATATCGAAAATATAGTGTCTACATGCAATGTTTGCCAGAAGTTCAGAAACTCACCGCAGAAAGGAGAGATAAAAGCTACTGAAGTACTACCCAGATCATGGCATACTCTAGAAGCCAATTTATTCACACACAATCAAGAATGGTATCTTACAATCACAGACTACTATTCAACGTTCTCTTTTATCTGGAAGATGACGACTTGATATGCACAACAATCCTCTCCGTAGTCAGAGTTCTGTTCACTGAGCAAGAGATTTCTGAAAGATTAACCTGTGGCAATGGCACCCAATTCACCTCTAGATTTTAAGGAATTTGCTGAACAGTATGGGTTCAACACCATTACGTCATCACACTACTCGTGGAGACATGGGTTTAGAGAAAGACACGTTCAGGCAGTCAAAAGAACCCTTGCGAAATGCTGAGAAACGAAGGAAGATCCAAACCTTGCCTTATTGTCACTCCGATCTACATCTCTCAAGGTGACATGAAATCACCTACAGAGCTGGAAGAAAGGACAAGACTACTCTGCTAAGAAAAATACATCCTCCCAATAACCAGGAGGAAGTGAGACAACAACGCAACAAAGCACAGGTAAGAGGAGATCAACACTTCAACAAGCATGCTAAATCCCTACCCGAGCTTTTGAAAGGACAAACAGTACATGTACAGGATCCAATCATGAAAACCTGGAGCCCAGCAAAAGTTGTTCATGAAGCTGAGACTTCAAGGACATACATCAAGACTGAAACCGGTAAGAAAATGAGAAGGAACAGAATCCATATTCGATGTACATTGGGAAAACAGAAAAGATCATCAACACCGGAAACATCACTATCCAGCGAGACATCAACAACATCATCAGCAAGTGACACATTAGCAATAGCAAGCACGACTCCTACAAATCCAGGAGCATCATGCACAATATCACCTGTGCAGTGTGCCAACTCACCACTGAGAGCAACGAATGCCAAGTCTACAAGATGGAAGCGCAACATCTTACCACCTAAATGATACTATGAAAAGAAAATAAGCTATAAAAGACTCTAAAAGGGGTTCAGTTTATTTATAAAAGTCAATTGTTCATCTTCTTTAGCTTAGAAAAAAAAGTTAATGATTGGAACAGTTACATCGATAGAGGCATTGTGTCTTTTAAAGAAAGAGGGACGTAAAATATTGATATATTAGTCATAAAGAGCTAGGAACTAATTGTCATGTGTAATTGTGTTCCGGGGGGCCACATTTCACTGCCGCACAGGAGTCATGTGACACTACACTGCTCTAGGCAGGTCCTTATCAGGCAGTAAGGAAGTTGAATGAAATAAACAAAGAACTCCAGTCTTTCCAAGTATATAAAGTGTGATCATTTCTAACTTATGGGAACCAGAAGACAACCAGGAGACAGAAAACTATCTCTGTAACCTGCTGCAGTTGTACAACACTGAGAACTTTGCATGCCTCTGGCTCATGCCTCTTGTGCCTCCCCCACTTCCTTTGCCCCAATATTGTTTGCCATGCCTTCAGCTGTCTAGGCTCTTAGCTCTGGAATTCCCTCTACAAACCTCCTAGCCTCTCCACTTTTCTCACCTGCTTTTCAGGTACTTTTTAAAACCTACTTCTTTGACCAAGTGTTTGGTCACCTGTCCTAATGTCTCCTTTTTAGGCTTGGTGTCAATTGTTGTCTGTTTACGCTCCTGTGAAGCACCTTGGGATGTTTTTCTATGTTGAAAGGTGCTATAAAAATGCAAGTTGTTGATGTATTAAGCTCAATTGTTTGAGTAGATGGCAATCTCAGAAAGTGCATTATAACATTTGCATACTACTGAATTGTTGCCTGTTGCAAAATTGCTGACTGAAGGACTCAGAGTTTAAACATTAAAGCACTCAATTTATACAGCAAGCCAATTAACCCAATATTTTTGGTACTTAAGAATGAAACGCCCGATACTACAACATTCAGGCATCGCTCGTTCACTGCTTCCCATCTCAATAAACTGAACAGGTCCTGTGGAAGAGCTTGCGGTCAAAAAAGCTGGTGTCTTCATTTGAAGGTCAAGCTGCTGCTAATTGTCTTTCCACGTTTTAGGTTGTCAAGCTTTGGGAGCTGCACTGACAGAGGAGGACCAGCAAGAGCAATAAAGGGCCGCCTATGATGTCAGGTGGCCACACTGTCAAGTCCCACTACTCTACTACACATTGGTCTCCCATACCAGTTAGAGTAACCTGGTAAGGTCAGTAGGAGTGGGCCTAATAAGGCTGAGGTTTAGTAGGGAGGCAGTGAAAGAGTTTTACCATCTCATTCAGCAAGGTCATTCAAATAGAAGCAACATTGTACAGCAGAGCCAGTGGCCATTAAAACTTCCCGAATAAACAATGTATAAATTTGTGAGAAAAATATCTGGCAAAATAGCATTGCCAACGGTTGAGTAGAAGACCTGTGATATTGCAATATTCTCATTGGAAATTATATGTACCTTTTCATATCCTCCGAACTTTACAGAAGGAATAATTATACTGTCACAAGAATGTGACTAAAATCCATGAATCAGGTTTATTACAGAACATAGGAACTGATGTAGGCCATTCAACCCCTCCAGCCTGTTATTAAAGCAGCAATTAAAATGGTAGCAAGAATTTGAAGCAGCAGGATTCTTTAACTTCCAACACTGAATTTGCAATTCTTGGTTGCAAAACCATAAAAGATGCAATATTTTATTAATTCTCCCAAGAACAGTGAATCTGGGCTAGCACCAGTAACACAGGACATACACACAGTTCAGCCCACCACATGGAGCCTTCACGTACTTATTTCCACAACAGGATGAGCTGCCAAAATGGAAAAAGCTACAGAGTATGTCTCTGCAGGGTATGAAGCTGTCAATCAACCTCCTTTCCCAAGAGACACCCTGCAAGACAACACAGTCAGAAGAAATTGTTTGCTGAAGTTTAGGTTTTGCAGGCACTTGAGTTTTCTAATCAGCAATCAAAAGACACAACAGGGCCTGGCTGAGTGAAATAACTACTGGAGCATATTGCAGCAATGAGCTCTGTAAAATATATGTAAAAAATAATGACCTTCTTGCCAAGCCTGTGCTTTGAAGGCCTGATTTTGGTATTGATATTTTTTGACCTACATATGTCTAACACAATGTTCCAGAACTGTGTTAACGCTGACTGAGTGGTAGCACTCTCCCCTCTGGGTGAGATCGTCATGGGTTCAAGTCCTACTCCATAGACTTTAACACATAATCCAGGCGAACACTACAATACAGTTTTGAGGATGTTAAACTGCGGCCCTGTCTGCCCGCTCAGGTGAGCAGAAAAGATCCCACAGCACTATTCGAAGAGGAGGGGAGGTCTCCCCAATGGTCTCTGCACCAACAGCAGTAAAACAGACAGATCATTTATCTCATTGCTGTTTGCCCACAAATGAACTGCTGTGTTTCCTACATTACAACAGTGACTTTCTTCAAAAGTACTTCATTAGCTGTAAAGCTTTTTGGGATGTTTTGAGATATGAAAGGTACTGTATAAATACACATCTTTCTTTACTTTCCATTTGTTTCTATAATTCAAACTAGCCAACTTTCCTCACAGATGACTGAGACACAAAAAATTGTTGTTAAACTTCAGGCAGACTTGTAAATGTGAATTCTCACAGGTAAAGAGACACCAAGACAAACAATAAACAAAGGCCACAAAATTAGGCTCTGTATTGCTGGTAATTTCAGCACTACAGGTGACAGTTGGAAAAAAGGCAGCCGCACCACTCCCGCCAACTTCTGGTGTGAACCGTGCCTAATGCGATCTTGTTAGTGTTAGCACAGGTAGTTCATGCAAGCACTGGAAGTATAGTGATGTCAGATCATGACATCAGTCACTGTCTCACACTGATTTGATGCACAACCTGCCATTTTCATCCTCATTGCTCTAGTTAACAGCCCCCCTTAAACATGCATAGCTGAGCATGCGTTCAGCAGCAAGAAAGACCCCAACATCACTATCTAAAGGGATCAACAACTTGCAGTTGAGTTGCTTATTACTTTCTACTAGCTTTTTGAGTTTGTGGAGGAGTTGTGAACAGTCGGTAAGGTCTGCAGGGAGTGGTGCTGCACGTGGGAAAGGCATTGGTTACTACTACAAGGGCTCTGAGCACACTACTTGCTCCCAGTCATGGGGGCTCTAGTTGAAACCCCTTTAAGCTGCAGCATCAGAGGGAGATGAAAGGTGATTCAATAATTACTTTCCAAAAGGGACTTGGATAAACACTTGAAAAGGAAATATTTGCTGGGCTACAAGGAAAAAGCAGGAGAGTGGGACTAATTGGATAGCTATTTCAAAGAGCCAGAACAGGCACAATGGTCCTCCTTCTGTGGTGTATCATTGTGATAGTAAAGGTTACTGAATTACTCTATAATTATGATAGACTTTCACCCATTTATAGTCAATGGGCAGAAAATCTAGCGGTTATAAAACATGGGATCTGTGTATTTAGTGTTTCTCAAATCAACCCCCATCGTTTTTACACTTTAGATATTTTGTTTGAAAGCTTCCTCGGAACAGATATTTGGTGTTCAAGTCCCTCTTATAACATGGTATCTGTTCACCATCGCCATCTGAAAAGTCACATGCGCAGTGGTTAGCACCGCAGCCTCACAGCTCCAGCGACCTGGGTTCAGTTCTGGGTACTCCCTGTGCGGAGTTAGCAAGTTCTTCCTGTGACCGCGTGGGTTTCCGCCGGGTGCTCCGGTTTCCTCCCACAGCCAAAGACTAGCAAGTTGATAGGTAAATTGGCCATTGTAAATTGCCCCTTGTGTAGGTAGGTGGTAGGAGAATGGTGGGGATATGGTAGGGAATATGGGATTAATGTAGGATTAGTATAAAATGGGTGGTTGTTGGTTGGCACAGACTCAGTGGGCCGAAAGGCCCGTTTCAGTGCTGTATCTCTAAATAAAAAATAAAAATAAATATCTTCATGTCATTTTTGGAATAGCTCTACTCAAATGCCTTGATTTTTTGATCAGTGTTATTTTAATGTAATTGAGTTACCTTTTAAAATTAAAATAATGCTGGTCTACTTTTAGATTCTTTCTAGCCACAGTAAACCAGAATAGTAAGTGGCTGAGACACTGGCAAGTGTACACGAACAGTCCAGTTGGATATGCTTTCACTTCAAGGTAAAGTGGAAATCAAGATAAATAGAAAACACTTTACTTTCCATTTCCTCTAGTTGTCTTTAATCCACCTGCCAATTTTACCATTCGATACTGTTAAGTAAAGTATGAAACTAAACAACCTACTCCCAAAGACGATAATCTAACTTGCTTTCTTTCAAGTTCTCAGGATGTGGCTGAAATTGGAAAGGCCACATTTATGACCCATCCCTCAGTGCCCTGAGAAGGTGGTAATGAACTTCCTTTTTTGAATTTCTGTGGTCCTGTGATGATGCTTCCACAATTTTAGCCAGGAATGATGAAGGGACAAATCCCCAAATCAGGATAATGTATCACTTTGATCGAAACCTGAAGGGTAATTATGTTCCCATAATGGCAGAGATCAGGGCTGGGACAAGCTGTAAAAATTTGTGGAGTTGCTACAGTGCATCTTGAAGACAGTACATACTGCAGCCATGGTGTTCCAATGTTTTAGGGGTTGGCGATGGAGTGTAGGGCACTAGTCAAGCAGAACTCTCTACATGGGGTTGAGTTTCTGGACTTTTAGCAGCTGCACCCATCCAGGTGAATACTTTATCACACGTGTCTTGTAGATGGTGAAATGGTGGTGATGGGTCAAGAGTAGGTGATTACAGAGTAACTCTGGTCTGCAATTGTAACCTTATTGTTGAAATGGTTTGTCCAGTCAAGTTTCTCAGCATCAGTGATCCTCATGATGTTGATGGTGTGGAACTCAACAATACCTTATTGTCAGCTGAGTAGAAACCCATGAACCAGTAATTGGCCAGACTACATTTGTCTTGTTTTTTGTAGATCGGGTGTACCAGCAATTTTCCACATTGAAAAGTAGATACCAGTGTCATAGTTCAATTAAACTAGCTTGACTAAAGCAACTCATTCTGATCCAGGGGATTACAGAACTACAGCCAGGACATTGTCAGGTTTCAAAGCCTTTGCTGTGCCCAAAGCTCTCAGCTACTTAGACGAAACTAAACTGGCTAAACACTGGCATCAAAATTGTGGGGATCTCAGAAAGAGACAAAATAGGATTGTCTACTTAGTACGATTGGCTGAAATGGCTTACAAACGTATTGGGCTGGGTTTTTATTGGCCCTTGGAGACGGGCTGGGAGGCGAGGGGGGCAGACAAAATGGCATGGGGTGGCATTGGCCAGCATGCCCAACGGTGTCCTGCCCCATACCATTTTATCCACAATGGGCACTGTGGCAGACAGGAAGCGTGCTGGGAGGAGACCAATTCAACCACTTAAGTAGCCCATTAAGGGCTATTTAAGGGCCACCTTCCACTTCCGCTGGCTTTTTGCCAACATCGGAGGGGCTCACCACTGCATAGAGACGCTGCATGGTGAAACCTGGTAATCTCCTAGTGAGCTCAGGTGGTGCAGGCCCACCAACTCGGCCACTATAAGGCCGAAGGAGGGACCCCACTCTCTGGCTGAAAGCCCCCCCTCATCTCAGTAACGACTCCATACCTCCCCCCCTCCCCCTCACTGGGGCCTGCCTGAGTGGCCTGACCCCAATAACCTTTCTCCTGGGGCCTCCTCGATAAGTCTGCTGTTCTGGGCCTCCTGCAATACCTGCAGTGGCCACCACACCCGGTAGCACTGCTGGAACTGCTGAGCTGCTATCTCTTGGATTGGCCAGCAGCTCTTGGATGGGATCTTGTCGCCGTTAAGGGATGGCACTTCCGACAGTAGGCAGTTAATTGCCTGCCCGCTGTTGATTTCAGCCGGGGTTCCAATTAAGGGTCAAGGCTGGGTAACCTACCACCATCATGCCCATCGCCAGGACCCCTGACGCCAAAATAACATCCAGCCTATTGTCTTTTCTATTCACATGTGGGTTACATTATACTTGTGGTTAGGGATGCCCATTGAGCCTCATTGTCCCATTAGTTGTCCTTCACCATTCTTGATTGTAAGTGGGAGAGCCACAGAGACCGCACAGCTCAAACACGAGCATATTGCTTTTGGTGTATGGAATGCAGGTACCCCAGTGTTGTAGCTTGATTAGGTCAGTACCTCATTCATAGTATGTCTTGCGGTGCTCTGGGACACCCTCCTACAATTCCCATGAGCCAGGGTTAGTCTCCTTTTTTGTTGGTGATCAAGGAGTGAGGGATGTGCCAACCATAGGTTACAGATTGTAGTGGCATACAATTTGTTGCCCACTCTGATCGTATAAATTGAAGTTCCCTATCCCCTTGCTTCCCTCAATTCTTCCCCAATAGGTGTTCAAAATGTAGAAATAATGATTCACCAGCTACGGAGTGATCAAGAGCTGTTGTTCAACAGGTTTCCTTAGAATTGTTCAACTTAAAGCCATAAGACCTCCCGGGGTTCAGAGTTAACGTTGAGGACTTCCATGGCACCTTCATCAGAATGCAGACCACTGATGGGGCAGGATATACCCAAGGATATATCCAGAAGACCACCCAAAAATGTGGCAGAAAATACAAGTATTTCAGGTTCGAGTTTGTGGGACAGCTCGTGTGATTTGGACACCAATCTCCAAACATTCATGAGGACTTTGCATAGTTGACTGGATTATAAGTGCCGAAATTGTGCCCTAAAAATACAGACCAGGAAGGCTCCAGATTCAATTCTCAATCTAAATGTTCAGCACCATTCGCGACTCCTCAGATACTGAAGCGGTCCATGTAGAAATGCAACAAGAGCTGGACAATATCTAGGCTTGGACTGATAAGTGGCAAATAACATTCACACCACACAAGTGGCGGGCAATGACCATCTCCAACAAGAGAGAATCTAACCATCTCCCATTGACATTCAATGGCATTAGCATCACTGACTCCCCCACTATCAACATCCTGGGGGTTACCATTGACCAGAAACAGAACTGCAGTAGCCATAGAAATATTGTAGCTACAAGAGCAGGTCAGAGGCTAGGAATCCTGTGGTGAGTTACTCACCTGACTCCCCAAAACCTGTCCACCATCTACAAGGCACAAATCAGGAATGTGATGGAATACTCTCCACTTCCCTAGATGGATGCAGTTCCAACAACACTCAAGAAGCCCGACACCATCCGGGACAAAGCAGCCCGCTTGATTGGCACCCCATCCACAAACATTCACTCCGTCCACCACCGACGCACAGTGGCAGCAATGTGTACCATCTACAAGAAGCACTGCAGCAATGCACCAAGGTTCCTTCGACAGCACCTTCCAAACCCGCGACCTCTACCAACTAGAACAAGGGCACTAGATGCATGGGAACACCACCATCTGCAAGTTCCCCTCCAAGCCACACACAATCCTGACTTGGAACTGTATCGTCGTTCCTTCACTGTCACTGGGTTAAAATCATGGAACTCCCTTTCTAACAGCACTGTGGGTGTATCTACACTTCATGGACTGCAGCGGTTCAAGGCAGCAGCTCGCCACCACCTTCTCAAGGGCAATTAGGGATGGGCAATAAATGCTGGCCTAATCAGCAATGCCCACATCCCATGAAAGAATTTTTTTTTTAAATCTGATCTCAGAACAGAGTGCCAGGGTACTACAATTGGTCTCAATGCTACAGGTTAAAGAAGAGAAGATCAGGTATATCAGCTGGGTTATTATCCAGTTGCCTGTGGATGTCAGGTAAGGTTTGAATCAGATTTGGCTGTGATTCTAGCAGACACGGACTGTTAAGGCTCATCTGTAAAGAATAGCCACTTGGGGAAAAAAAACAGGGTGGCAACTTATGCCCATAAAACAACATTATACTCCTGAGTCAACATATACAGCAAAAGAGAGGAGAGAAAACGGTGGGGGAAAAAATGTACCATAATTCCATAGGAAATCATGCATTTCAAATTTTGATTGTGCACTGATTTAGATAGTGGTGCTCTGCATCTCATAACTGGCAACGTACAAAAGTATTAGTCGTCTTCATCTATAAGGTGTCAGCTGTAGGTCATTGCTAGCACTCTCATCTCTGATCAGAAAATTATGCGTTCAGGTCCCACTCCACAGACCTGAGCGTAAAATCTTGGCTGAGTATTCAGTGCAGGACTGGAGGAGCCCTGCCACCCTTCAGATGAGCTATTTAGCCAAGGCCCTCTCAGGTGGATGTCAAAGATTCCACGGCACAATTTCAAAGAGTAAGGGAGTTTTCTCTGGTGTCTGCTCCAATATTTATCCCTCAAGCATAATCACAAAAGCAGATTGTTTGATCATTCGCTGTTTGTGCTGTGCTCAAATTGGGTCATATTTTCTACATTAAAAGTGATGACACTTCAAAAGTACGTCATTGGCTATAAATCACCGTGGGATGCCCTGAGGTTGCGAAAACACTATAGAAATCAAAGTATTTTTTTTTTTCTTCATCTGTGTTTTAAGGTTAAAAATTCAGTATAATTCCATTTACTTATCAATTTTCAATTTTTAAATTAACTTCGAAGATTCCTATCCCTTATTTGGCTTACAGAAGCTATCTGCCAACCTTTTGTTTTTTTTTCCCCCACTGTGACGGTCTGTCACAATTTACATTAAAGTAACAGATGTGGCAGCATTGAATATTCTCTGGAATCATCTGAAATGTCCTACGTGGCCTTCCCCTACCCTGTGCGTGATTTCTCTTCATCTAACAAATTAATTTAGCCTGTGGTTGGATTGTAGTACTGTACAAATAAATTATTTGTCAGAACCATAATTTTTCTCAAGCACATTTGCAAAGATGCTTATTGCTAGAAGTGCAGGGATATAATTGTGCCATCAAGATTTATGCTGTGGAATTGAAGCAAGAGTCAATGGTTTACTGCTGTAATTATTTATAATGGGGAAAAACTGGTATAGTGTATTATTGACTGTGTGGAAAATTGTTTCTACTTAAATAAACATAGGCTGGAAGATTCAGAGCAGTGGAAAATGGATAAAAGCAGTATTTCCAGCCAAAGTACAATTTTCGACCCATCAAAAATTGGGCAGAAAAACACTGCAGAATCCCAAAGGAAGTTGCTGAGCCTCTGGGAGACTTTTTTTTTACATCCTTCAGACAGTTTCTATAATCCAAAGAATTACAATGGTTATCAGAATATCCAGACCAAGAGAAGAAACAAGAATTATGGGCCAGTTGGTCTGATGTTTGTAGTGAGAAAAATGCTTAAAACATTTCATCGGATTCCACTGATATTTGCTTAAAGAGCAGAGGTCATAAGGAGGAGAACTGATATGTTACAGAGTCAAAGTATTTACAGCACAGAAACAAGCCATTCAGCCCAACTGATCTATGCTCCACATGAGCCTCCTCCCACCCCTCCTCACCTACCCACATCATCTTTGAACCAAAAGCCTTGGAAAATCTCCGTTTTTAGGATTGATTGAGAGATTGATTTTAGGATTGAGCAGCAGAAATTGTTTTGGCCCCAAACTTCAAACCAAAAAGAAAAATGCTGTACCAATTGTAATCCCCAGATGTGCCAAAAACAGCAAGTAAAATAGGGGTCATATTGCAAATTTGACTAGAGATCTGTTTCCAGCTATTTACCCTTTTCATGAATAATATGGATCAGGGCATTTGTCTTAATACTATAGAACTTTCTGTTGATGCTATGGTAATTAAACAGGTGACGGGGTCAGAGATTTTTTTTACAATTCAGATATGTGAACAATTAAGTCATTTGACCAAAGAATGTCACATACATTTTCACATTGACATAGCTATTATATTACCCATATGGGTGATTTGTGATTATAAATCCAGTCACATCGGAATTAACCACAAATACTCCTTCCGCTTTACAGGGAAAGCACTATTACCAAGCCAGGATCCCTACAAAAGTTACTCAAAAATCAAACAATTTTAAGTCATGTGGATAAACGTAACTGTTATGACCAGGTGAGAAAGGCGTCTAGGGTTCCCTCTCAGCATTCAGCTGGTCTTACCGTAACAGGGTTTAATTTTAAACACAGTTTTTAGCTCCCCCTAGTCCTCAGTTTTCCAATTAAATGGCAAAGAAACCAACACAAACAGGTTCTCTCAGGTTTAAAGAGAAAGATTGAAATTTATTAAACTTAAACACTAATTCGGTTAATGCATATGGATACACAATGCGCCCATGCTAGCATGCATACGCAATAAACACACATGCAGATAGAGACAGAAAAGAGCAGAAGAAAAATAAAGTGGAAAAGTTTGAGGCAATATCTGAAGCGGGTTTGTATTACAGTTCTTTGAGCTTACTGTAGAGTCCTTGATTGTAGGTAGATCTTGCTTTTCATTGGGGCCCAGTATTCTTCTTAAACCTTGATCTCTGTAGGATATTTTTCTCTCTTGGGGTTCATGTTAAAGCACTGCAATGCCCTGTTGGATAGCCTTATATGTGAGGTAAAGGTCTGCAAAGGAAATCGGACCGAGCCCGAATGCCAGACCTGGAAGTGCAACTCGACCCGAACCGAACCCGACAAGTCGTCGGGTCCAGGTCAGAAGTAGGCTTGTACCCATGTACTAATGCAAAAGCCTGCGACCCGACCCCACGGGACCCGATGACGTGTCGGGTTCAGGTCTGGTCGGGTCGCAGTTCCGGGTCCGGCATTCGGGCTCGGTCGGGTTTCCTATTCAGACCTCTAGTTCATGTGTCTTCAGTGAATTTGATGTTCCATGAGAAAGAGATGGGAGCAGACAGACAGGAGAGGTCTTCTCACTCTAGCAGCAGTCTTTTCACAGTTCCAAAACTTTCAGATTCAGAATTCAGAAATTCAGAAAAACCCAGGATGCCAAGCAGGTTAGTCATGTGACTAGCTGGTCTGACCACGTCTGTTTGTGGATTCTCTTGTCCTAGCTAACCCTGGAATGTCTCTTTTTGCACACAACACCTGGTGCTCAAAGTCCATTGTGGGTTAAATTGGGGCAGGGAATAGCCCCTTTGACCCTCCAAGCACTCTGTTAATATGCAAATGTTTTTTCCAGCCACAGCTGATCTGTTTAACAAGTCATTTCCTCACTCCAGCAACAATTTAAAATCAACGTTCATATGACAAAATTAATATGCCTCATTCTTGGCAGGTTGGGGGGGGGGGGGGGGTGTCTGCATGACAGTAACATAATACACATCAAATGGTTTCCCACAAACAAAAAGTAGAACAGCAATAAAAGAGAGAGAGATATTTGGATCTCATTATCAACCAGTCAGTGAATCAATGTGAAGCCATTATCAGCGAGTCTAATCAAGCACTGGGATGAATCTCAAGGGCAGCTGATTGCAAGCCAAAACAATGCTATTTTAACTCTATATACGAATCCAGGTTTGAAATATCGGGTGCAATTCTTTCCTGCAAGTGTTCAGCCCAAGGGATATGCATGAAACAATAACTATAGGCCCTGGAGTAAAATTGCATAAGGCCCAAAGAGAGGCACAGGGATCACAATGCAAGATTAAACCATGCATGCCCATTCCTTCCATGCAACTTTTGTGCTTCCTCTTATTTGTGTGATTGCAGCATGCAGCCAGCACTGAGCACATTGGACAGCCGAGTAAAGGGCACAAAATCATGAAAGGCTAACACGAGTTCAAGCTAGCCTGCACTACTTAAAGTGTAATGTATTTTGGCTTGAGAAGGTGCTGAAATTCATTGCACAAGTGACTTTGACTTAAGCCAGACACAGGAATGGCACAACATGGAAGAGAGGAGGCTCCAAAGTTCTCCGACAAATCCTAGTGCAGGAGGTCGACAGGAGGAGAGGGGCCCTTTATCCACAGGCAGCCAGGAGGCCCTCCAGACAAACTAAGAAGGCAATGGGAGCAGATAGCTGTGCATGTTAATGCCAGCAGTGTAGCCCCAAGGACCTGAATGTAGCGCCAAAAGTAGTTCAATAGCCTCACATGAGTAGTCAAGGTCAGTGAATGCATCTTCAAATGCCACATTACACCAACTGCATCACTAGCCTCACATGCTGCTCAATGCAGCACATCCCCATTTCTCACCTACAAATAATCTCCATCACTTACTGCACATACCTAGCATTCATAGCTTCACCTCACCCTCACACTTAGCACTGCTGCAATCCTCACACCCACAGCTAGATATTCAACCATGACAGCCACACTGCACTACACCCACCAACACACTTGCCTCTCTCTTGCAAGGCAAGGTAGCACACATATGGAAGTAGTAGCAGCCAACTGGTGTGGGACAGAAATAGCTGCATGTTCTCACTCCAGTGGAGGAGACGGTGCTCACCATCATTGGAGTGACCATGATTGAGGCTGTGGCCAGTGGCAAGACAGAAAGCATTGAAGATGGCAGCATGCTCAGACCTAATCTTCCTACTCACATCCACTTCTCCTTCTTTCCACAAACTCTTCTGATTTACAAGCTGCAGATGGTGTACACATGCACCTGACACTACCCCACCCTGCCCCACTGCAGAGTGGTCTGCAGCCAAGCCAGGGGGAAAGGGTAGAATGGGTGCCAGCTTGCCCGAGGGGGGAGATCGAACACAAACTCTGCTGCACAGGTCTCAGACGAGGACTTTGAAGGTGTGGCATACAGGATAAAGCTGATGGCTATGCATACAGAAATGTTTGATGCATTGGCAGGCCTGCCAGAAAGTTTGGTCACTGTCAAAGAGCATGGAGGAGTCTGGCATCAGCTAGCACAGGGCTTTGCAGAGCTTGGAGCCGATTCTTTCTAGTGTGGAAGTGGTGGACCACGAGGCAGTGGCTGATGGCCGATATCTCAGTTTCCATTGCAGCACAAACAGGAACCACCCAACGTCGGAAAGCTGCAGTGGAAGCTGAAACTTAAGTCATGCGATGTCAGCTTGTTGCCATGCAAGCACAGTTTTCTGTCATGCAGGCTGAGTGCTCCCATTATGGCTGCAGATACTGTGCTTAAAGAGGCTTGCAGGGTCTCACAGCAGTCCACCAATCTGCCTTCCAACACACTGCTACAATTGCAGAGGCACATTGGAGCATAAACTTCTTGTCCTCTCAGAATGATAGCATTCATGCTCCCACCACTGCCACTCTGTCCCTGCCTGTCAGCCAGCCAGTCCAGACTGCTGTTGAGGTATTGCAGTCCACACTAGGTCTTCCAGGGCCAAAGCTCCTGGAGGGATCATGCAAAGCTGTCTGCAGTCTCCCCCACTCAAACCTTCCACCAGTTATGCTGCAGCCATGGCAGTAGCACTGCGTAGAAACACTAGTCCAGGGAAAAGCACATGGACGACAGGCATGAAGGAAATGCACAAGGGTGATTTAGCTGACTTTTGTATGGAATATTGGATGGTTAGATGGGATATTTGTGTTGTGTTGGCTTTTACTTCAGCATGGTGGCCAAGAGAATGGTGTGCTGGTCAGTGACAGAGGGAAGATAAGGTGTGGGACTGTTGTTGTTGAATGAGGATTGGGGTTGTGTTAACTGGCACCATAGTCGAGTGAGCTGATCACAGATAACCCAGCCGGAAAGGGGCTGTATCGGTTGCCTGCTACCTTCTTCTACCTCCTCAGCTGCTCACCATATCCTTATTGGCAAGGGTTGTACACTCATGATAGCTAGGTTGTACAGGATGTAGCAGATCGTGACAAATCATGAAACATATTCTGCTGAGTGCTGCAGGGCTCCTCCAGAGCAGTCTAGGCAGTGGAAGGATTGCGTGAGCACCCCCACCATGGTCTGCTCAATGGCATTTGTTTGTGACAGAATGGCTTTTGTTATATGCATGCTGCACAGGTGTGCTTGGGTTGTGCGCTGGAGTCATGGCCAGGTGGTCAGTGGATAGCCCTTGATGTCCAGTAGCCAGCCTCTTGTTTGACATGGTGGGTCAAATACTGATGTTAGAGGACTGGTGCAGAATAAAGGCATCATGACAGCTGCCACCATACCAGGCATTCACCTGCATGATTTGTTGAGCATGGTCAGATAGCAAATGCAGTTAGAGGAACCCTTTGTGGTTGGAGTGCATCTCTGCATTCGGATGTGATGCCAGCAAAGCAACTTGCATGCAATCAAATGGCACTCTGCAACATGGGGAAGCCTGCTATCCTGGCGAAGCCACATGCACTACCTGCCTGTTTTTTCTGGAAAGAGCATGTAATTCTATTCCCCTCTCCTGGAAAACAGTACATCAGTCACCTCCCTTTTACAGCAATGGACAACAAATGGAGATGTTAGAAATGTCGCGCTGGATTTAGTGCTCCTGTCACGGCTTTTGGCAGCGGACTGGGAAGTGAGCGCCATCGCTGCTCGGCACGTGTGCGGTGGGCCCACTGCAATCACGCGACGGGGTGGCTAATCATTATGGAGGCCTGGAGCACAGACAATCACGTGACGGGGCAGGATTCAAGACACCGAAGGCAGCATCAGATAACTCTACAGCAGGTGCTGGTGCCATACGTAAAGCCCTACCAGCCTAGTTTTCACTGCTGCCCTTCAGTTCTTTGCTGTTTACTGCTGAAACTCCTGGACACCACCTGCCCACAACCCTCCTGACAAGGAAGCCCCAGTATGGCAGAGGCAATACACTGGGTGGCCCCATGGCTTAGTGATGCCTCCCTGAAGATTCTCCTCCAGGCTGCAAGGAACAGGAAGGAGGTCCTCTTCACCAGGGATGGCAAGAAAAAAGGTCCGCCTGCCTGACCAAACAAGCCTGGATGGAGATTGCAGAGTAAGACAGCAGCTGTGGGGTCACACACACACACCCCACCCCAATATGGGTGCAGTACCACAAGGAGGTCAATAACCTCCTTCAGCCTGTCAAGGTGAGTGCTACATACCTCTCCTTTTTGGGGGTTGCATGTGACTATGTGGTAAGGTGCACGACATCAGAAGGGAGCCACCACAAAAGTGCTGGCAAAGGAGTTAGACATCAACAAATCCTGCTAGATACATGGATGCATCTTGGCCACAGGCACCTTCTTTCACAGCTCACCCCCATTAACTCCTTTGAGAGCTGATGTGTGGACAAGTCATATAGGAAACCCCAGCAGGGGATGAGGGGCTACCACTAGCACAGCTGTGCTGGAACTCGTCCTGTAAAGTATGACCATCTCCGTCTTTCATAGCAGCGAGACTTTGTGGACTGGTAGAGGTATGGCAGACATAGCAGCTGAGAGAGGCGAAGAGAATGAAGCACTGGAGTTAGCAGGGACCCAGGATGGCCACTCAATAGCGGATGGTGAGTCTGGAGTCTCCATGCAAGAGAGAGTGAATATGGTCTTCATTTGACATCCAACACACCTTTGGATACCCACATCATGCATAGATATCATGACGAGATCTACATAACCTAACTCACACATGTTAATGTTCTCTCATGCAGGTCAGCATCTGCAGGAGACTCCATCAGAAGGGGGGACAGCTGTCAACCTCTGAGGAGCACTCAGAACATACTGTCACATGACTCTCCTGCACATTCCACCAGCACAGATACTTTCAGCTCAGTGGGTTTATCCTCAGCTGTAGAATCAGGGTCACAAGCTAGTGAGAGCACCGCACATGTACCCGAGCAGCTGGCTGAGACAGCCGAGGCCTCTGACAGTAAGAGGACTGTGGGTGGCCAGGCCTATGCCAAGACCCAGGCTGATGAGCCTCTGATGTCAACAGCACAAGGCATACTGGAGTTGGAGAGGGGTAAGGCAACATCTGGTGATGCCAGAAGCAACGCACAGCCATGAGTCCAAGAGTCCATCCATGCCATGAGTGCTGCTATGTCTCAGGTGTGTGAACGCATGGCTTCCTCCATCGAGAGGTTGGCAACCCTCATGGTGAGCCAGATTCCACAGATGCACGCAGACCTGTGCGCCATCGCCTTGGTGATGAGCTCAACACAGAAATAGCAAGGTGAGAAAGCCAAGGCCTCTGGAGTCTTCTCCAGCTCCTTGTCCTTCTCTGGTCAGCAGGGAGGTTCAAGTGACTCTTCAAAGAGAGGAGAGAGTGGCCTCCACTCAGGGCACGAAGTGTAGACACTGACTCCTCAGCCCCTCTACCAGTGAGCCAGCTCCAGCAACTGTGACTCCTGAGGGGAGTCCTGCACCAGTGCAGGAAACCCTCAAGCAGCTGTGACCCTCCAGGCCTCAGGATCCAGAAGACAGCTGCCGAAGTCATCACAGGCCAAGGGGCAGCCTGATCAGCAGCCTGTCTCCAGCCCAACTGCTAGTACAGAGGTCACAGCTCATAAAAGCACTCAAAAACGTACAAGGGAAACCACTTAGAGCCACTTGGAGTTTCATGGGTTCTTTTGTTCCGTGTTAAAGTTTTTTTGTTACTGAAGTTAACATACATTGTGGAAAATGCTTATTCTTTCATATCTTAATTGTGAGATGCTAACTTCACCCTTTACCCTCACTGGGCTGACAATGTAGGCACAGCCACTCTTTGGTAAGTGCCTCCGATGGGCCAGAGCACGTGGTTATGCTGGACGCTCGGCAAGGAACCCAAGTAGAAAAAAAATAAAAGAGGGAACAGATTGAATGTGTTGAGGTGAGTCTTTATTGCTCTCACTCTGATTAGCCATCATGGTGGTTAGAGGTGGGTAAGTATGAGACTGAGCAACAAGCCAAGGACACAAGAGACAATGTGTTTGGCCTTTTGTGGAAGGGGTTCAACATCCAGTGCTGCCTGCTCATCATCCTCCTCATCATTTGAGTGGCAATCAATCATGTCATAGTCATGTAAGGTCTCCCCTCTGCAGCGTTAGATTGTGCAGAGCACAGCAGACCACCATGATATGCGAGACCCTCGCTGGGGCATACTGCAGGGCTCCCCAGATTGATCCAGGCACCAGAATTTCATCTTTAGCAGCCCGGTGTCCTATTCGACGGTTGGGCAGGTGAAGCCGCAGCAAGTGTTATCCCTCTCTTCTGCTGCACTGTCAGCATTCCTCACAGGTGTCAGTAGCCATGTCTTCATTGACTAGCCTTTGTCCCTGAGAATCCATCCTTGAAGGAGTGTAGGGGGGGGCCTGAAAAACTGTGGCACCTGGAACTGTCGAAGTATGTCAGCGTCATGGCTGCTTCCCAGGAAGTGAGCACACACTTGCAGGAAACACTTAGCGGTCACAGACCAGTTGAATGTTGATGGAATGAAATCCCTTCCTGATGAAGGTGGCTGACTGGTTTGTTGGAGCCTTGATGGTCATGTGTGCAATCTATCACACCTTGTACCTGGGAAAATCCAGTGATGACCCTGAATCCAATGGCCCTCTCTGCCTCTGTCAGTGTCTGTCCGGTAACGCACAGTTGCCTGCCCTTGAATAGGACGTTGGTCACCTTCTTGATACAGTGGTGAACTGCTGCCTGGGAGACCCCACATATGTCCCTGGTGAATCCCTGCAAAGATCCGGATGCATAAAGTTGTCACGGTGATCTTGAGGGCCACTGGCACAGTGTGATCACTGAATCCCATAAATTGCAACTCATCCTGCAGTTTGGCATATAAGTTGGAGAGGCACAGTCTTCACTGACAATGCCACTAGGACATTTGGAGATAGCAGAGGTGAATCTGGTACACTCTGACACAGGTGGGAATGGCCAGCTGCTGTTACTCATTGTGAAGCTTCATGTGCAGACACAGCAGCCTCCTGGCAACCCCCCCCCCCCCACTTTGGGAGGCACTGTATTACACCATGGGGGTCCACAAAAACAGTGTATGAGACCCATGGCGGGTGATCAGTGGGCCTCCAGCGTGCTGTCCTTAGAGACAAAGTTGCCTGGGCATTTTTGCCTTTTCTCTCGTCTTACATGCTGATGACCCTCAGCACTCACCCTTGTTGATAGCCAACTCTCACCCAATAGTATGGCTACCCAACCCTCAACCAGCAGTATGACCACCCATGGCAACCACCCAAGACCAAGCCCACCCATACAGAGTGTACAGCACTGCAGGCTGACAAGGGCTTCTGCTTTCCCTTCTTCTGCTATCCAGTACTGGTTATGGCTGCCTTCCAGTCAGGGCACTGAGGCCTTGCCTCATTGCTGTCACCTTTCAAAAGCTGGGAATCCAAAGACACATGAGGGCTGCCTATTGTCCACTTAATCCTAAGCCCCCCATTGAATCACTTTCAATTATATGCTGTTCTACTAACTGTCCTACAATTTACATTACACTTACATCAAGTCAGGGTGGCAATGCAGCCTTGGTGCTCTCGTGCTGCTGACAAAATCCCAAACTGATGTCACATCATCAGATTTCTGGGCAGACATGTCCAATGCTATTCTCTGGCTCCCCCACACTGCCATTCCACCTCCAAACAGTCACATTAAATTCAGCCTGTCATCTGCTCCAGCCTGGAAGGATCTTGGCACAAAGATGTTCATGCCCATGATCAACTTTAAAGACATTGGCAATGCGATCCTTGCCTTTTCAGGCTACAGCAGGTGGAAGATTTCACTGAGCACCTCCTTTGTAAAATGAAGACATCACACACTGTTCCTTGCTGAGGTTGAGGCAAGAGAATCACTCCCTGAAGACCATATGGATATGGACTCCTGCTCACAACCCTTCTCCCCCTCCTGCTCCTTGCTCTTTGAACAGTTGTCCTCTACTGTGCTGCCTCTGCTCAATCTCCTGGTCATGCTACAGGCCAAGAGGGATGATAAATACAGCACCCATGACCATGAACAAGTGGTCTGAGCAGAATCCATGAAGTGAGAACTAAGGCCTTCACCACGTGCCACACCACTTCCTGTAGACTTCACCGACTTTAAACGAGAACAAACCACCAAGCACTCCACTAACTCAGCAACAGCCAGCAGAAATCAATCAGCAATTAGCCTGAATGTAGTTGATGATCCCTTTAAATAGCAGGTTCACCCTTTCTTCTTCACTTCTCCCCTCTTGCGCGGGGCGGGGGTGGGGGGGGGGGTCCTTCCTTCTGCTGGATGCATGTTCAGCTGGAGGTTAAGAGAGCATTAGTTGAAGCATTGAGGTTGAAAATGGCAGCGTTAGTCGAATCAGCACACTGACTGATGTCACAATCCACCTACTCTGCATACTTCTGGCACACGCTGCCTGCTCCTGCACTAACACCCTCCTCAAAATGGTGCCCGTGCAACCTATACCCGAAGTGCACACAAAACTGCACCAGTAACACCAAACATTGGTCACTCTGGAGCTGAATTTTGCAGCCCTGAACTTTGAAAGGATATTGATTGCATTGGAAACGGTTTAAGTCACATGATCAACAATTCAAATTCGGGTATCAATTCTGAATTTGGGGAATCAATTGAATTTTTGAATTGCAGTATGCAAGACTGATAAGGGACAAGATACGAATGTTTAAAATGCTTAGAGGAAGGCATAATTTAAAAGTAAGAAGGCTCTTTAACTTGCTCTGTTTTCACAGAATCAGCAAATAAAAATTAGCACTTCGCAAGCAAGATTAGAAATGAGAAGAAACTCTTGCCAATTTGGGGAATTAACCACCAGTAAAAGTCATCGAGAGAGAAGTTCAACTCCACTTTGCCTGGTTGGAGTTAAAATGAGTGAAGGGGGGCAGGGGGATGAATTTCAGGTTGCAACCCCTGCACCCAATCTGCCCTGCAAGCCGCCAAGCACCATATTCAAAGCGGGTGCCTTTTAGGTGCCATCGCCTTCACAAAAATGCAATGAGCCATTGCTGGTCCAGGTTGACCCCTTCTTCACCTCTCCCCTCTTAGTGCCTATCTGCAGGCAGGGTCGGCTTCAGAGCCAGCTACAATTCATTAGACTCTGACCGCTTGCTGCATCAGGATGCCCAACTGACTTTTGCGGCTTGCTGGTTCAATTTAACTAAGGCCAATGTCAAATTTAGTTCAGACCCCAAAGCAATTGCTTTGCTGATTTACAGCAGCAAATCTCATTTCGCCTTCATTTATGCTTCATCAATTAATTCATTTAAAAAATTGGCAGAGTGAATATTTGTCAAAGAATGCAATTGCAGGTTATAATAATTTGTACAGATAAAATGAGTACATATTCAAATGGAGCCTTATGAGTTCCCATAACACTGGAATAGTATTGGTGTGTTCACAAGATAAAGGTGGATGGAGAAAGCCACTCAGCCCCTTTTAGTCATTGACCCAGAAAAATTTACAATCTCCTCAATCAAAGCAACCAATGATGTCTTCATTGGATCAAGAGTTTCACCTCCACTGCCTTACCTGGAAGTCCATTTGAAATATCAACATAGGAGCACAAGTCAGCCATTTTTTTTTTTTATTTTTTTTTTAAACTTTGCAAAGCATAGCTTTATTTGTCGTGTAGATACACCGACAGTTTATGCAGTGCTGGAGGAAGCCATTGCGGCGCGTCTGGGCTTCGGGGTGGTCCCTTCACGGAATCCATTCCTGAATCTGCGATACACCACCTTCAGGTGCCTCATGCGGCCTGTACCAGTTGTGTTTCTCCTTTTGGCTTTAGTACTCCAGTTGTACTTCCTCTTTCTCTTGACAGGGTAGGCACATTTACCACAGGTCGATTTCTGCAAGTGAAATGCTTTGGCCCCACACCGCCGACAAAGCGTGTGGGTCTTGTTCCGCCTCTTACCAAATGACGATGTCCCCTTCGTCATTTTCACTGCACGCTCGAGAGCTATTTAGCTCCTCAAGCCTGTTCTGCCATTCAAATAGATTTTGGCTAAAATGACCCTCAAATCCATTTACTCCCATTTGTTCTATATCCCTTTGTACCCTTACTTATCAAAAATTGATCAATCTCATCTTGACAATTTCCTTTTTGATGGAATGAGTTCTGTACTTCCATGACTGTTTCTGTGAAGAGAGTTGCATGACTTCCTTCCTATATGTCCAATTCTATTCTGTCCCTTTGTTCTGAATTCCACCACTAGAGGAAATCATTTCTCGGCATATATCCTCTCAAATTCCTTCACCATTTAAAATACCTAGATTAGATCATTCCTCAGCCTTCTAAACTCAAGGGGATACATGTTGATGCAACATGTCAGTACCATTTAACTGTTTAAGCCTGGTATAATTCTAGTGAATCTGTGCTGTACTCCTTCCAAGATCAATATACTTTTCCTGAGGTTTGGTGCCCAAATCGTTGATGGTAATAATTTGACGACAATGGTCTTGCAATGTATTTTTACCCAGTCTTTACTTGTGCAAGTGCCATTTAAGTCTAGTGGTTGCATTTTTATCTGATTCAGCAAGTTGTGTTCAAGACCTACTCCAGAACTTGAATACATAATGAGGGCTGCCAGCCACAGTTTCCAATGGCCACTTGAAAGGGTCCAGTCCAGATTGCAGGATGATAAGTCGCTGGGAGGCTGTTGGAGCTGCAGTCGATATCCAGTGAGTTGGGGCAAATAGAAGTGCCCCATCTCACTTATACAGCAAATAATCCTGAAACACCGCCAGCCATTTTATCTCACTGCCAACAGCAACCCCACCACTGCCCCTGCTGCCCCACCCCCACCCCACCAGCTCTGTCTAGCCTCTCAGATAGAGCCATTACAGCCTAATGAACTCCTGCTGTTACCTGAAACATTACCATCCAGGTCCCCATAGTCCAAGTCCCATTTAGGACCCCTGCACCTTTGTTCATCCAAGCCCCCAACCATATCCTCACATCCTTGTGCAGCCAAAAGTTGGTTTCTGATGTCAGCAGTAATAGCTTCATGTTTAAGCACTTTAGAAGTTAGAATTAGAAGCAGAGTACACAATACTTTATTTTTAACATTACTAACAGATCTTGAGTTAAGGCAAAAAGGTCAGAAACAGTGTTATATCTTATCAATAGCTATATTCTCAACCAAAGCAGATGGGTCATAGTCATACAGCATAGAAACAGGCCCTTCAGCCCACTGTCCATACCGACCATAATTCCTATCGATACCAATCCCACCTGCCTGCATTAATTCCATATCCCTCTATGCCTTGCTCATTCAGGTATCGGTCCAGGTGCCTCTAAAATGTCGCTACTGTTCCTGCCTCCACCACCTCCTCAGGCAGCTCATTCCAGATACCCACTATTCTTTGTGAGAAAAATTTACCCCTTTGATTCCCTTTAAACCTCCTCCCTCTCACCTTAAATCTATGCCCTCTAGTTTTAGTCACCCCTACCATGGGGAACAGACTCTGGCTATCTACCCCATCTATGCCTCAATTTTATATACCTCCATCATGTCCCCTCTCAGCCTCCTTCGCTCCAGGGAAAACAGACCCAGCCTATCCAGTCTCTCTTTATAACTCAAGCCCTCCAAACCAGGCAACCTCCTTGTGAATCTTTTCTGCACCCTCTCTAGCTTAATCACATCTTTCCTGTAGTGCGATGACCAGAACTGCACACAATATTCCAAATGCGGGCGAACAAATGTTATGTACAACTGTAACATGACGTCCCAACTCTTGTACTCAATGCCTCGGTCGATGAAGGCAAGCATGCCATATGCCTTCTTCACCACCCTGTCTACTTGCGTTGCCACTTTCAGGGAACTATGTACTTGCACGCCAAGGTCGCTCTGCTCAACACCACTCCCCAGGGCCCTGCCATTCACTGTATATGTCCTGCCCTGGTTTAACTTCCCAAAATGCATCACTTCGCACTTGTCTGTATTAAATTCCTTTTGCCAATCCCTTGCCCACTTTCCCAATTTATCATATCCTGTTGTAACCTGAGACAACCTTCTTCACTGTCCACTATACCACCAATTTTGGTGTCATCTGCAAACTTACTAATCATGCCCCTGACATTCACATCCAAGTCGTTCATATATATGACAAACAGAGGGCCCAGCACCGATCCCTGCGACACACCACTGGTCACCAGCCTCCAATCTGAAAAACAACCCTCCACTACCACCCTCTGCCTCCCATCACCAAGCCAATTTTGTATCCAATTTGCTAGCTCACCCTGGATCCCATGTGTTCGAACCTTCTGGACCAGCCTACCATGCAGGACCTTGTCAAAGGCCTTGCTAAAGTCCATGCAGACAACGTACATCGCCCTGCCCTCGTCACCTCCTCGAAAAACTCACTCAAATTCGAGAGACAGGATTTCCCATGCACAAAGCCATGCTGACTATCCCGAATCAGACCATGCCTTTCCAAATGCATATAAATCCTATCTCAGAATCCCTTCCAATAACTTTCCCACCACTGATGTAAGGCTCACCGGCCTTTAGTTCCCTGGCTTATCCCTGCTGCCCTTCTTAAATAAAGGCACAACATTAGCTATCCTCCAATCTTCCGGTACCTCACCCACGGCTAATGATACAAAACTTTCTGCCAGGGCCCCAGCAAACTCCTCCCTTGCTTCCCATAGCATCCTAGGATACACCTGGTCAGGCCCTGGGGATTTATCCACCTTAATGCACTTCAAAACCTTCTTTTTAATGTTGATATGCTCCAGGATATCGTTGTTCCCTCCCTTGAACTCACTAGGTTCCATAATTCCTACACCTATCTATGATTTCCCTACATATATGCTCCTCCAATTCCCTCTCAGTATTGGGGGCCTTTAGTATAATCCCAAAGTGATCACCCCTTTCTTATTTCTAAGTTCTACCCATATGGCCTCGCTGGACGTTCCCCCCGGGATCTCCTCTAAGTACTGCCGTGATGTCCTCCCTAATCAATAGTGCAACTCCCCCTCCTCTCTTACCTCCACTTCTGTCGCGCCGGAAGCATAGGTACCCTGAAACATTGAGCTGCCAGTCCTGCCCATCCCTCAACCACGTTTCCGTAATAACTAATATCACAATCCCATGTACCAATCCATGCTGAATTCATCTGCCTTACCTGTAAGGCTTCTTGCATTAGAGTAAGTGCAGTTTAACCTACCAGACCTTCCACACTACCTGTCCTGCCCGGCCTGCCTACTAGACTTGCTTGCTTTAACCGCTACATTTGCCTCAACTATCTCATCTGTGACACTACTACTTTGGGTCCCACCCCACTGCAAGACGGGTTTAAACCCTCCCGAGTAGTACTAGCAAACCTCCCCACAAGGACATTGGTCCCCTTCCAGTTCAGATGCAACCCGTCCTTCTTGTACAGGTCACCTCTGCACCAAAAGAGATCCCAATGATCCAAGTAGCTGAAGCCCTCCCGCCTACACCAGATCTTCAGCCACGCATTAATTTGCCTTATCTTCCTATTCCTGCCCTCACCTGCATGTGGCACAAGGAGTAATCCTGAGATTACAACCCTAGAGGTCCTGATTTTTAACCTACTGCCTAACTCCCTATATTCACTTTGCAGGACCTCATCTCTCTTCCTGCCTATGTCGTTAGTACCAATATGGACCACGACCTCTGGCTGCTCACCCTCCCCTTTCAGAATGTCCTGCAGCCGCTCCGAGACATCCTTCACCCTAGCACCAGGGAGGCAACATACCATCCTGGAGTCTCGTTTGGAGCCACAGAAATGCCTATCTGCACCCCTTACGATAGAACCCCCTATCACTATAGCTCTGCCATCCCTTTTCCTCCCCTGCTGTGGAGCAGAGCCCTCCATAGTGCCACGAGCTTGGCTGTTGCTGCTTTCCCCTGGGAGGTCATTCCCTCCCCCAACAGTATCCAAAGCGGCATATCTGTTTGAGAGGGGGATGGCCACAGGGGACTCCTGCACTACCTGCCTGCGCCTACTACTCCGTCTGGTGGTCACCCAGCCCTTTTCTGCCTGTGCATGCATTACCTGCGGTGTGACCACCTCACTAAATGTGATTTCCACGACGTCCTTAGCATCGCAGATGCTCCAGTGAATCCACCCGCAGCTCCAGCTCCATAATGCGGGTAGCCAGTAGCTGCAGATGGATACACTTCCTGCACACACGATCGTCAGGGACACTGGAAGCGTCCCTGATTTCCCACATAGTGCAGGAGGAGCATATCATGGGGCTGAACTCTCCTACCATGACTTACCCTTAGATTAATTAGTTACTCCCTGAATTAAAAAATACTAATTACACTAGGGGCCTTGTTCTACCCACTCCAAACTAAAGTCCTTAAAAAAACACATCAGAGGTTTTTCTTTTTAAAAAAAAAAGGGGAAAGTTTTTTTTGTTGAAGATATTTAAATGCACTAACAGCTGCTACTCACCAACCAATCAGCAGGCAGCTCTCCTCTAACATCACTGTTGGCTTTTTTTTTTCAAAACTCCGGCGCACTGGACGAGCTCCGCTCCACTCCTGGAAGGTAAGAGACACAAGTCACTGTCATCTGCTTCAGACTCAGATGCCTCCTGAAGTTATATAGATTTGACCAATTTGTCTTGAGGATCTGAATCCAGATTATTGATGTAAAACAAATTAGTCATTTGAATATAAACTAATGTTAAATTGGTATTGTCAACATTTCTTCAATATTCTTTAGGAACAGAATAGAGTCATGTCACTTTGTGCTTTTGGAAAATAGAAAAAGATTTGCATTTATAGAGCATCTTTCACGACCACAGGATTCTCCAAAGAGTTTTTACAGCCAATGAAGTACTTTCATGAACAAGTGTAGTCACTGTTTTAATGTAGGAAATGCAGCAACCAACCTGCACACACAGCAAGCTCCCATCAACAGCAGTGTGATAATGGCCAGATAATCTGTGTATGATGTTGATTGAGCAACAGATATTGACCAAGACACCAGGGATATCTCCACTGTTAATCTTCAAAAATAGTGCCATGGGATCTTTTACATCCTCCTGAAAGGGCAGACAGGGCTTTGATTTAACATTGCATCTGAAAGATTCCCTCAACTGCACTGCAGTAGCATCTTTGACTTTGGTGCTCAAAGCCTGGAGTGGGACTTGATGCCACAACCTTCTCACTCAGGGGCAAGAGTGTTACCAGCTGAGGCATGATTAATGTTGAAAATAGGCTGGCTAAGACTGGCTTTTTCTCCCCCCTTGGACTGTACAAAACACGCAAAATACAAAACGAAACTGTCACGAGAACTCTCATCTTGAACCTAACTAATGCTAAAGAAGATTTGTAGATATAAATTAGTATGAAATAGCATCATCAAGGTCTCAATTACATGTTAGTTCACTGGACAATTCTTCCATGGAGCGTTGGGATGTGTTTAAGCTAGGGTTGTCCAATGGAGATCTTTGAGTAAGTGATTGTTCAAATAGAGGAAACAAAGAGGATGTCAAAGGCTTCATCTACTCCCATTGCCCCTGTCCACTTCCAAGCAGTCATTGTAACATCTTTTCCTTTAAGCACTTGTGTTCTCCATTGGGAATGCATGAATATAATGCTTAGTTTCATCCATTCTTTACAAAAGCAAATGTAGTGTAGTGCCTTTCATCTTTCCATATCAATTATTAATTTAGCTGAAATGAAAACAAAAAATGCTGGAAACACTCAGCAGGTCAGGCAGCATCTGTGAAGAGAGAAACAGAGTTAATGTTTCAGGTCTGTGACCTTTCATCAGAACCGAGAAAAAAAGTTAGACGTAAGCAAAATGCTGTGCATGTTGGAAATCTGAAATTAAACAGTAAACGCTGGAAAGACTCAGCAGGTCTGGCAGCATTTGAGGACAGAGAAAAAAAAACAGAATTAATGGGCTGGATTTTTTGGCGAGCTCAAAAAATGGCGGCCCGCCCGTACAGGCCGCATGCCAAATAGCCGCTGCAATCTCCAGCAATAGCCGGGGCGCCCTACCCCCACCAATCTCAAGGGAGCAGGCTGTCAGCCCCCAGCAATGGCGTCAGCTGCCTGTGTGCAGGCACCATTTTTTAAAGTGCAGCCAGCCCTGCCACCCAATTTAAAAAAATTTTTAAAGTCCTACCCCCCAAAATTAAATACATTTCAGAAGCCCCTTTCCCAGCTCCCCTTTATAACTATTTGCCCTTCCCCCCCAAAACAACACTTAACTTTTACATCTGACCTTCCCCCCCACCCCAAACTGCACAAAGTTTAAGGTTCAACCCTTCCCACCATCCCCTATACCCATTACGTATTATTTGACCTTGTCGCCCCACACTGAAACTTCTCTCCTCTTCTCCTCCACCCCCACCCCCCCTACTAGTGTCACTGCTTTTCCCTGGATGGGGACCTTTGGCGCAGGAGTACTGGCTGCCACACCAAAGATCTCAGCGGGCCCTCAAGATCACAGGTAAGTATGTAAATGTATTACTTTTACTCATTTGAATATTTAAATCCAGGTTCCAGTGGTGAGGGTGCCACCATGGAGCCACCAAGAGGATCGGGCCTGGCCTTCTCCCATCAAGGTCTATGGCGGGCCTCATCTGGAGCCACCTTCAGCCCACCCCTCCCACCGCAGAACTGGATGCCTGGGGGAAGAACAAAATCCAGCCCAATGTTTCAGGTCGATGACCCTTCATCAGAAAAGTTAATGTAATATGTTTTGAGCAAGTGAAAGTGGGGGGAGGTGGGGGAAGAAGAACAAAAGGGAAGGTTTGAGATAAGGTGAAGGGCAGGGGAGATTAAATGCCAAAAGATTTCATGGTACAAAGCCAAAGGAAGTGGCAATGGGACTAGCAAAGAAACATGTCTAGATGAGGACAAATGTCAGGATAGCAGACTTAGGAATGCAAAGTATAGGAATTAAGAAAGAAACGAGAGAGAAAAACAAACCGGGTTATGGTCTAAAACTCAATGTTGGGTCCAGAAGGCTGTAAAGTGTTCAGTCGAAAGAGGAGGTACTGTTCCTTGAGCTTGTGTTGAGCTGTCTGTGGCTCAATGGCTAGCTACTTTTGTGATCTTCAGTTGAGGAAGTGCATTATAAATATAAACCTGAAAGAATTCATTATTTTTGTAAAATAGTTCGAAAAGAATAGATGTCGATCAACAATTTAAATACTTCCAACAAAACATCTCAATTATTCAATTGCAGCCCCTTACCCAGTTTTTTTAATCAACCAGTCATGCTATTCACACCATGGGATCTAATCCTGTCCACTATTCCTGGAGGTATTTTATCAAAAGACTTTTTTTGGGAAGGCCAAAATCTATGGAATCTTTTGGATCCAGCATTCCAGTGAGTTCTTCAAAAAAAAACGGAATCAGGTTTGTCAAACAAGACAACTCTTTCTGAAGGCAGGTTAGGTATCATCCATCAGTTCTGTGCAGCCCAGCTGATGGTTTATAGCATCGCTAGCGATGCTCTCTATTAACTTCCCATCACAGAAATTTAACTCATCCCACTAGTCTTCCCATTCAATGGATCATATTCTACCATTTCCATCCCTCCAATGTGAGGCCAACAAATGCACCATCCCCTTTCAGTATTTAAAGGGATCATTCCCTCCTTGACCTTCTGGTCCATTCTTCAGTCAACCCAACATTTTCTCCCCTTCCCTGACACATTTCCATAAAAATCCCTGAGGTGGAACACTTTTCCCTTTCACATTTTCTCTTCCCACTGAATACACTTTCTGGGTGATTTACTTATACTTCTTCCAATTTAGTATAATGTATTCATTGCTCTCCATGTAATCTCCTCTACACTGGAGAAACACAGATTGGCTGATCGTTTTGCTGAACACTTCTGCTCAGTCTGCAAGTGTGACCCAGAGCTTCCAGTCACTTGCCACTTTAATCCCTCTGCCCTTGATGTCCTACACTGTGTAAATGAAGTTCAATGCAAACTTGAGGAACAGCACCACATCTTTCCTGGTGCCTTAACATTGAGCTTCACAACTTCAGACCTTCATCTCAGACAGCATCTGCTGGTAATTGAAGATGGCTGTACCAGAGCCATTTGGGGTGAAGGTAGACTGGTGTGTGGGTGGGAATCCTCAATCATTGCACATTGTGTGGTCTGCGCCTCTAAAATCTACCTGCCTTCTACCGCCTCATTCCCAGGCTATAAGAGCCTCCTCTTTAGTCATGCCTTTGTCATTCTTCATAATCCCCTTCAAGGGGAGCTGCAATGATCCCATTTGCTTCCTAATGGACTTATGCACTTAATATCGGCCAAAATTGTTTTCCCATGACTGACTATTTTTCCACTATCCTCCTGAATTTTCATTCAACTTTATCTTTTTTTTTTAAACACTCCTGTTTTGTATACTTTGCAGCTATCACAGGTATGATATCAGTGGTTATGTTGCTGGACTATTAATCCAGAGACCTGAACTAATATCTAGGATGCAAGTTCAAATCCCATCACTGTAGCTGGGGAATTTAAATTCAGTTAAATAAATTTGGAATAAAAAGCTAGTCTCAATAATGATGACCATGAAACTAGCAGATTGTTAAAACCTCTTAGGTTCACTAATAGTCACAGAGAGATACAGCACTGAATCAGGCCCTTCAGCCCACAGAGTCTGTGCCGACCATCAACCACCCATTTATACGAATCCTACATTAATCCCATATTCCCTACCATTCTCCTACCTACACTAGGGGCAATTTACAATGGCCAATTTACCTATCAACCTTCAAGTCTTTGGTGGTGGGAGGAAACTGGATCACCCAGCGGAAACCCACGCGGTCACAGGGAGAACTTGCAAACTCCACACAGGCAGTACCCAGAACTGAACCCAGGTCGCTGGAGCTGTGAGGCTGCGGTGCTAACCACTGCGCCGCCTAATGCCTTTTAGAGAATGAAATTGCTATCTGTCTGGTCTACAAGTGCCTCCAAACCCACCACAATGTGATTGGCTCTTTACTGCCCTCTGAAAAGACCTAGCAAGACACTCTGTTGCATCTCACCACGACAAAAATGTCTAAGAATAAATACAGATGGACTGCCTGCATTGACTCACGGACTGCACATGACAAAAATCTATTCGATCCACTACTTATTAATATCTGGGGATTTGTGAAAAAATTGGGAGAGATGTCCCACTGCCTAGTCAAGCTATACCCAACATCCTAGACTCCATCACCATTCCTGGTCATTTTCTGTCCACCAGGAGGACAGATCCACCAGAGGTGGCAACAGTGATATACGGTCAAGAGGGAGTGGCTCTGGGAATCCTCAACATTGACTCAGGACCCCATGGCCCATTGGCATCAGGTCAAACATGGGCAAGGAAACAGCCAGCTGACCACCACCTACTGCCCTCAGCTGATGAGTCAATATTCCTCCATGTTGAACACCACTTGGGCAAAGCAAGGGAACAGAATGTACTTTGGTAGGGTGACTTCAATGTCCATCACCAAGAGTGGCTCAGTAACACGACAGCTGACAAAGATCTGAAGGGGCTACCTGCCAGACTCGGTCTGTGGCAGGTGGGGAGAAAATCAAGAGGGAAAAAGCTACTTGACTGCATTCTCACTAAACTACCTGTTGCAGATACATCTATGCATTATAGTAATAGTAGGAGTGACCACCACACAGTTCTTGTAGAGATCAAGTCCCATCTTCACACTGATGATGCCCTGTATTGTGTTGTGAGGCACTACCACTGTGCTATGAGATGGATTTAGATCAGATTTGCAGCTCAGAAATGGGCCATTAGTACCAACACAATTGTATTCCACCATAATCTGTAACCTCAAGGCCCAACACATCAGTCCACCATTACTGTGAAGCCAGAGGACCAAGTCTGCTTCAAATAGAGTGTAGAAGAGCATGCCAGGCATACCTAAAAATGAGCTGCCAAGCATGCTAAGTAGCAGAAGCAGCATGCTATAGACAGAGCTATCACACAAGCAACAGATTAGATCAAAGTTCTGCAGTCTTAGTACATCCAGTCATGAATGGTGGCAGGCAAAAGAAACGAAGTAACTGGAGGAAGAGGCTTGATGAATATCCCCATCTTCAATAATGGTAGAGCACAGTATGTGAGTGCAAAAATCAAGACTGAAGCATTTTCAATCAAGTGGATGATCCGTCTTGGCCTCTTCAAGGTCCCCAAGATCATATATGCCAGACTTCAACCAATTAAAATTTATGTGTCGGTTGAATGCACTGAATACAGCAAGGGCTATGGGCCCCAACAACATCTTGATTGTGGTGCTGAAGACTTGTGCTCCAGAACAAATGTGCTTCTAGTCAACCTGTTTCAGTCCACAGTGCGGCACAGTGGCGCAGTGGTTAGTACCGCAACCTCACAGCTCCAGGGACCCGGGTTCAATTCCTGGTACTGCCTGTGTGGAGTTTGCAAGTTCTCCCTGTGTCTGTGTGGGTTTTCTCCGGGTGCTCCGGTTTCCTCCCACAAGCCAAAAGACTTGCAGGTTGATAGGTAAATTGGCCATTATAAATTGTCACTAGTATAGGTAGGTGGTAGGGAAATGTAGGGACAGGTGGGGATGTTTGGTAGGAATATGGGATTAGTGTAGGATTAGTATAAATGGGTGGCTGATGTTCGGCACAGACTCGGTGGGCCGAAGGGCCTGTTTCAGTGCTGTATCTCTGATCTGATCAGAGTCCAGTTACAACTATATGGAAAAGTGTCCCAGGATGTCCTGTCCACAAAAGGCAGAACAAATCCAATCTGTCCAACTACCAACCCATCAGTCTACTCTCAATCAGCAAAGTGATGGAAGGTGTCATCGACAGTGCTATCAAGCAGCACTTATACAGCAATAAGCTGTCCTCTAATGCTCAATTTGGGTTACACCAGGACCATTCAAATCCAGCCTTGGTCCAAACATGGACACGAGTGGAATTCCATATAATTGACTGCCCTTGACATCAAGGCAGCATTTGACCAAGTGTGGCATCAAGGAGCCCCAGTAAAATTGAAGTCAATGGGAGTTGGGGGAAAACTCTCCACTGGTTGGAGTCACACCTAGTACGAAGGAAGATGGTTGTGGTTGGTGGACACCAATCATCTCAGCTCCAGGATATTGCTGCAGGTCTTCATCAGCATAGGGTCCTTGGCTCAAGCATCTTCAGCTGCTTCATCAATGACAAGGTCAGAAGTGGGGTTGTTTGTCGATAATTGCACAGTTTTCAGTACCATTCTCAAATCCACAAATACTGAAGCAGTTCATACCCACAAGCAGCAAGACCCAGACAACATTCAGGCTTGGACTGATGAGTGGTGCGAATGTTACTTGCTACTTTGGTTCCAGGCAATGACCATCTCCAAAAGGAGAGAAGCTAACCATCTCCTCTTGCCATTCAACAGAATTACTATAACTAAATCCTCCACTATCTGTATTCTCAGCGGTCACCATTGATCAGAAACATAACTGGACCAGGCAAGTACTGTGGCGACAACAGCAGGTCAGAGGCTGTATATTCTGTGGGAACCTCCCAACTCCCCAAAACATGTCTACCATTTACAAGTCAGGCATGATGGAATACTCTCCACTTGCCTGGATAACTGCAATTCCAACAACAGTCAAGAAGCTAAACACCATCCAGGACAAAGCAGCCCACTTGATCAGCACCCCAGCTACCACCTTAAACATTCATTCTCTCCAGTACCAGTGCACAATGGCAGCAGCATGTACAGTCTACAAGATGCACTGCAGCAACTTGCCATGCCTCCTTTGACAGCACCTTTGAAACCAGAGACCTCCAGCATTGAGAAGGCCAAGGGCAGCAAAGGCACGGGATCACCACCTGAATGTTTCCCTCAGGTCCCACACCACCCTGACTTGGAAATATATCGCTGTTCCTTCATCAACGCTGGGCCAAAATTCCTACCAAACAGCACATTGAGTGTACCTACATCACATGGACTGCAGCAGTTCAAGAAGGTAGATGATCACCACTTTCAAGAGCAATTAGGACTGGACAATAAATGCTGGCCTTACCAGTTATGCTCACATCCCAGGAATGAATAAAAAAGTAATATCCTTTCTGCTTTGGTGGAAGAACAATCTTGATGGAGCCCAAATGAGCGTGTGTGCACAATTGATGTTGCTCTACACCGTTAGCAAACTGGCAATTTCAGTAAAGCCTTGCTGCTCGAATATTTGCTACAGAGGTCACAACCTGAACTGAATATTGTTAAAGGACATAGACTTTTTTTGTATCTATATTTCATGGTTTGAGTTGATTATATGACTTACCTGCCTTTCTTCTGCCACCTTTGAGAGCCACAGAGCTTCCTCTTTGCAAAATTTTGCATGCTTCCCTCGCTATTCTGATAGAATTTATACATACACTGGACTTATCTTTTCATAAAATCATAGAATGTTTGAAGCACAAAAAGAGGCCACTTGGCCCACCGTGTCTGTGCCAGCTGAAAAGTAATCCACCCATTCTAATCTTACCTTCCAGCATTTCGTCCATAGCCCTTCAGATTACAGCACTTGAGGTGCACATCCAAACTCCTTTTTAATGAGTTGACAGTTTCTGCCTCATATACCCTTTCTGGCAATGAGTTCCAGACCATTACCACCCTCTGGGTGAAAATACTTTTCCTCAACTCCCCTTTAATTTTTCTACCAATCACTTTAAATCTATGCCCCCTAATCACTGACCTCTCTGCAAAGGTAAATTGACCCTTCACAATTTTGTACATTTCAATCAGATCTCACCTCAGCCTTCTCTGTTGCAAGGAGAACAACCCCAGCCTATCCAATCTTTCCTCTTAGCTGCGTACTTCCAGTCCTGTCAACATCCTTGTAGATCTCCTCTGTACCCTCTTTAGTACAATTACATCCTTTCTGTAATGAGGTGACCAGACCTGCACACAGTACTCAAGTTGTAGCCGAACCAATGAGTTACAGTTCCAGCATAACCTCCCTGCTCTTATATTCAATGCTTCGACTAATAAAGGAAAGGATTCCATATGCCTTCTTAACCACCTTATCAACCTGTCCTGCTACCTTCAGGGATCTGTGGACATTCACTCCAAGGTCCCTCACTTCCTCTACATCTCAGTATTTTCCTATCAATTGTGTATTTCTTTGTCTTGTTCGACCTCCCCAAATGCATCACCTCACTTCTCCAAGTTGAATTCCATTTGCCACTTTTCTGCCCATCTGAGCACACCATCAATATCTTCCTATAGCCGACAGCTATCCCCCTCACTATCTACCACACAGCCAATCTTTGTCATCCGCAAACTTCTTGATCATGCCCCCCACATTTACGTCGAAATTGTTAATATATACACCACAAAAAGCAGGGGACCCAGTACTGAGCCCTACAGGATACCACTGGAAACAGCCCTGCAGTTGCAAAAACACCAGTCAACAATTACCCTTTGTTTTCTGCCATCTGAGCCAATTTCGTATCCACCTTGTTGCATTTCCCTGGATCCCATGGGATTTTTTTTTTTTAAACCAGCCTGCCATGTGGGACCTTGTCAAATGCCTTGCTAAAAATCCATGTAGACCTCATCAACTGCATTACCCTCATCTATGTTCCTTGCTACTTCTTCAAAAAAATTCAATCATTTTGGTCAGACAAGATCTTCCCTTAAATTCATGCGGATCATCTTTGATTGACCTGTGCCTTACTAAGTGACAGTTTATCCTGTCTCAGAATAGATTCCAATAATTTGCACATTGAGGTTAGACTGACTGGCCTGTAATTATTCAGTCTATCCCTCGCTCCCTTTTTAAACAAGCTTACAACATTGGCAGTCCTCCAATCCTGTTACTTTACTTTCACCTTGAAGCATCATCCCCTGTTATCTAATCACTGCTGCCCTCCATCCTATTACAGACTTTTCCTTCTGTTCTTTTCCCTGCTTCTGTATTTGCAAAAACACTGGTACATCTCCAACATCTTATGATGAAAGTTTATCAACTTGAAACTTTAACTCCATGTCTCTCTCCAAAAATGCTGCCTGACCTGCTGAGTATTTCCAGCATTTTCTATTTTCATTAAATATTCATTGACATTGGCTGATCACAACTTCTATATAACACAGGAGTTGAAAATTGATTATTGCAGCCTTTAAAAAGCCAATTATGGTTCAAGCAGCAGCAGGCTGGGAGAGGAGTGGGTAAGTATTATATGGTCTTAATAGACCATCAAGAAGCTGTAATAGATGTGAAATGTTATGCACTTTTAAAATGTCTTCAAATGGAGGAATAGGCAGAGGCCCCCAAAGAAGGGTGCATGGCATTGAAAAGAGGCAGAAAAGGAAAGCACATAATTTTAATGAGGCTGATGTTCAGACACTGCTGGATGACTGCAGTAAAGGATTGCTGTGTGCCCATGGAAGGAAAAAGTGGGGAAGGATTGATACTGGCACAGAGTATCCCTTTCCCACCCCAACAACTGCAACCCAGTACTGGAAAAATGTTAGCGATCTGAAGAGACAGTGACAGTACTAATGCCCTCTTTAACAGAGGGCTACCTCAGCATCCTGAATGTCACATACCCGTGGATATTCAGGTGTCGGCTTTGGTTTCCTTCTAGCCACATCTCTGAAACAGCTATCAGGTCATACATATGACTTTCTATTTGAGCTGACAATTCATCCGTTTTATTGCAAATGCTGTGGGCATTTAGATACAGAGCCCTTAATTCAGTTCTTTCACAGTTTTTGTAAATTCTGGACCGATCTGCTGGCACACTCTTATGCTTACAATCACTGTCCCTTCCTGCTATACTCTGATCATCATTACCTTTATTGCTACCTTGATCTATTGCCTTGTCATTTCCCTTCAATTTACTCAATCTTCCCTACCTTTGAGGTTCTGCTTTTTAATTTAGTACCTAGCTCCTCATTCTCCCTATGCAGAACCTCTTTCCTAGTCCTATCTATGTCATTAGTACCTAGATGCACCACAACAACTGGATCCTCCCCAGCCCTGAGCAGATGTCCTGAACCCTGGCACTGGGCAGGCAACACAGCCTTCTGGATTCTCACTCTCAGCTGCAGAGAACAGTGTCCATCCCCCAGACTATACTGTCCCCTACTACCACTACATTCTTTTAAACACTCTTCCTCCACCATCACGCACCCCACCCACCCCACTTGAAAGGCTTCCTATACGATGGTGCCATGATCAGTTTGTTCTTCCACTCTACAGCCCTCACTTTTGTCCATACAAGCTACAAGGACCTCAAACTTGTTGCTCAATTGCAAGGGCTGAGGTTCCACCACTCCCATCTTCTTGATCCCCTTACCTGCCTGACTCAGTCACATCCTCCTGTCCTTGCCCTTCTATCCAAAGGGGTGTGACCACCTCCTGGAATAAAGTGGGCAAAATTGCCTGCCATGGAACCCAACACCAGGAATCCCAGTTCTGATTCTCCTGGGGGCGGGATAGGGTGGTGAAAGTCTTCCCACCCAAAGGCCAATGAAGGGCCTCTTCCCACTGCCACTGGGATCTTAGCAACAGCAGGGAGGTTGCCTCGGAAAAATGAGGCACCCTCCTTGCGGGCTTTGTGGGGGGGGGGGGGGATCCATCCTTCATGGGCAATTTGTGGCCCATGGAGGACCTCCACCAGGAACAAATGTACCCTGGGATCCCCACCACCCACCCCACAGGGGCCTTCTGGACTGGCCCCGGAGATTCCACCTCACTTACCTGAGCTCCAATGTTCCAGTGCTGAGCCTGGGTCTGAGGCCTCTGCAGTACTGGAGGCACTGCAATAGTGCTGAGCTGCCAGTCCTGTGATTGGCCGGCAGCTTTTGGGGGTGGGATCCCCATTGCTATTAAGTGTTTAAGAGGACGGGAATCCTGTATCTTTAAACGTTGAACCCAAAAGACCGGAGGTTCGCTCCAAGGGTCAAAAAAATGCAGAGGCGAGGTTCCCCCCAAGCTTTAGGCCAGGTGCTGGGAGCCCCGCCTCCTGCATAAAATCCAGCTCATTATGTGTGTTTCAGGCAGAACATTATAGATTCATACAAGTGGATAAATGGGAATTAACATACCTCAGCAAGCTTTCAGAGAGCCTTCTTTGTTATCTGGAAGGTTATAACAGCAACAACCTATCTTTATACATCATCTTTAACATATTAAAATGTACCAAAGACTACCACAGGAGCATTTTTATTTTATTTTAGAGATACAGCACTGAAACAGGCCCTTTGGCCCACCGAGTCTGTGCCGACCAACAACCACCCCCACTTATACTAATCCTACATTAATCTCATATTCCCTAACACGTCCGCACCATTCTCCTACCAACTACCTACACTCGGGGCAATTTACAATGGCCAATTTACCTATCAACCTGCAAGTCTTTGGCTGTGGGAGGAAACCAGAGCATCTGGCAGAAACTCACACGGTCACAGGAGAACTTGCAAACTCCACACAGGCAGTACCCAGAACTGAACCTGGGTCGCTGGAGCTGTGAGGTTGCGGTGCTAACCACTGCACCACTATGCCGCATTATAAAATAAAACATGACACTGAGCCACATAAGGAGCTATTAGGTCAGATGGCCAAAAGTTTGGCCTAAAACATAGATTTTAAAGAGTATCTTAAAGGATGAAAGTAGGGTGGAGAGGCAGCGAGGTGTAGGGAGGGTATTCCAGAGCTTGGGACCTAGGCAACTGAAGGCACTGCCATCACTGGTGGAGCAATTAAAATCAGGGATGCTTCAGAGTCCAGAATTAGAGAAGTACAGATATCTTAGAGGGTTGTGGGGCTCGAGAAGATTACAGAGATGGGAAGGAGCGAGGCCATGGAGGGATTTGTAAACAAAGATGAGAATTTTAAAATCAAGAATTTGCTTGACCGGGAGCCAATGCAGGTCAGTAAGTAGAGGATTGATAGGGGAACAGGACTGGGTGCGAGTTAAGACATGGACAGCAGAGTTTTGGATGACCTCAAGTTTATGGAGACCAGCCAGGAATGCATTGGAATAGTCAAGTCTAGAGGTAATGACGGCATGAATGAAAGTTTCAACAGCAGATGAGCTGAGCTATGGACAAGTTGGGTGATGTTACGGAGGTGAAAAAGGTGGTCTTAGTGGTAGGGCGAATATAAATTAGAAAGCTCATCTCAGGATTAAGTGTGACACCTAGGTGGTGAACAGGCTGGTTTAATCTGACTGTTGCCAGGGAGGGGGATACAGTTACTAGTTGGGGAATAAAGTTTGGAGCAGGGACCACAAACAATGGTTTCAGTCTTCCCAATATTTAATTGGAGGAGTTTTCTGCTTATCCAGTACTGGATGTCGGATAAGCAGTCTGATAGTTTAGCAACAGTGGAGGAATTGAGAGAGGTGCTGGTGAGGTAGAACTGAGTGTCATCAGCGTATATGCGAAACCAAAGCTGTGTTTTCGGATGATGTTCCCAAGGGGCAGCATGTAGATGAGAACTAGGAGGGGACCAGGATAGATCCTTCAGGGACATCAGAGGGTAACTTTTATATATTACACTAACCTGGTCCAAGATCCCATCTCGTGCAGCTCTGCCAGTTCTTGTTGACGGTTTCTCTCAAACCCAAGGGTGGTACACCTTCATAACAACAACTTGCATTTATATAACATCTTTAAAATAGTAAAACATCCCAAGGTACTCTACAGGAGCGTTATCAGACAACATTTGACATCTTTCCAGTCCCTCCTCATGATATTCAAGGCATTCTCAATAAAGGCAGCATTCCTGCTTTTCCATGTCACCCACCTTTCCACCGTTATAATCATTACTTTTATTATTTTTACCAAAATGTACCACCACGGATTTACTAACATTGAATTCCATCTGCCACCTTTTTGCCATTTCATCGTCTTATCAATATCCAGTTGCAATTTCCTTCAGTCCTCCAAATGATTTATTATGTCTCCTACTTTAGAATGTGGAACACATTAGTACATCTGTCTGCTATTCAATGTCAATCATTATATTTAAGAGTAAGTTAGATTGACAGTTGTAAAAGAAAATATTAAAGGATAGGGGAAATGTGTAGATAACTCCAGTCTGGAGCTCAAAGTGACAAAGGTACGATGAGCTGAAAAGGCCTCCTTCTGTACTTGCAGTTCAATTAATCTATTTTTTGTCCATGGTAGTGCCAAATCTTCGTGACATATTACTCGAAGCAACAAAAGAAGCCATTCAGCTTTCCAGTGCAGTGACAGAAGGATTTGTTTTCTCTAAAGCAGAGGCCTCAGTCAATGATATGGACCAATCCATCATGCACGGCTTACAATCACTTAATAAGGAACTGGATGCATTTAGTACTTCATCTACTGGTAATATCATTGCTGGTAGCACACAAGCGGAATAGGCAAATTGAAACATGATAAGTAGGGTTGTGCAAACTTCAAGGAGTAAAATGACCAAATGCCATAAATAAGGATCATCAGCCATTGTCATCTTGGTAAAACTGAATCTATTTAAAGTGACATTTGTCATTTTCGTTCTATCACATACATTTAATACATTTTAGATTAGCTTGTTCAAAGATGCCTACATCTTAATGTGGTCACATTCAATCATTTCTTAGGCTCTGGGCAATCTAGGAATGGGAGAAACTGTCAGTTTTACAGATCAATGCATCAATTACCACCCATGTGTAGAAACGATTCAGCTGAAAAATATTAATTACAGTTGTAACAAGAAAAGTCAATAGCACAGCAGTTGATGGTATGGCTACTGATTCCAAGTCCGCAACCAGCTGGTTGCAGCTGTCACTAAGTGTCTCTTTGGTTAAGTGAAATCTCCTTAGTTAATGTCCTTCAGACAAGATTAGATAATTAATTATTGGCCTGTACATTCTTTTCTCAGAATGACTCTCCTTATCCTACCACAATTGCTAGGCTTTTACTACACTTCTCAGCTGCAATACCAAGTGGTCCACTGATGAAAGACATTTTGTTGTCGACAGTAATATGGTCTATATTAATAATAATAAGATAATAATGTGGATAAAAATCCAAGATTTTTTCTAACATGTTTTGATTCTGCAAACAACCTGCCAAAGGCCCCCACCCTTACAATCTGAAACCAACAGGTCTAGCGTCAGTGGGACTAAGCTTTGTAGCCCAAGTTTAACAATTAATATTGATACTGGAGTTCGTACTACATTTACTAGCAATCCAGATAGTAGAAAATATCAAACATTCAATCTACTTTATACAAATTAAATTCACAGAAGCAAATATATAAAAAAGACAGCACAATAATTGTGTAAAAGTCCACAATAAGCTAATTTATTCTTTTGTAAGTGCCTGATTGTCTATTGTCACACTTACAAGAAATTCTTTTGGGCCTCCTTATCTCGAGAGACAATGGATACGCGCCTGGAGGTGGTCAGTGGTTTGTGAAGCAGCGCCTGGAGTGGCTATAAAGGCCAATTCTGGAGTGACAGGCTCTTCCACAGGTGCTGCAGAGAAATTTGTTTGTTGGGGCTGTTGCACAGTTGGCTCTCCCCTTGCGCCTCTGTCTTTTTTCCTGCCAACTACTAAGTCTCTTCGACTCGCCACAATTTAGCCCTGTCTTTATGGCTGCCCGCCAGCTCTGGCGAATGCTGGCAACTGACTCCCACGACTTGTGATCAATGTCACACGATTTCATGTCGCGTTTGCAGACGTCTTTATAACGGAGACATGGACGGCCGGTGGGTCTGATACCAGTGGCGAGCTCGCTGTACAATGTGTCTTTGGGGATCCTGCCATCTTCCATGCGGCTCACATGGCCGAGCCATCTCAAGCGCCGCTGACTCAGTAGTGTGTATAAGCTGGGGGTGTTGGCCGCTTCAAGGACTTCTGTGTTGGAGATATAGTCCTGCCACCTGATGCCAAGTATTCTCCGAAGGCAGCGAAGATGGAATGAATTGAGACGTCGCTCTTGGCTGGCATACGTTGTCCAGGCCTCGCTGCCGTAGAGCAAGGTACTGAGGACACAGGCCTGATACACTCGGACTTTTGTGTTCCGTGTCAGTGCGCCATTTTCCCACACTCTCTTGGCCAGTCTGGACATAGCAGTGGAAGCCTTACCCATGCGCTTGTTGATTTCTGCATCTAGAGACAGGTTACTGGTGATAGTTGAGCCTAGGTAGGTGAACTCCTGAACCACTTCCAGAGCGTGGTCGCCAATATTGATGGATGGAGCATTTCTGACATCCTGCCCCATGATGTTCGTTTTCTTGAGGCTGATGGTTAGGCCAAATTCATTGCAGGCAGACGCAAACCTGTCGATGAGACTCTGCAGGCATTCTTCAGTGTGAGATGTTAAAGCAGCATCGTCAGCAAAGAGGAGTTCTCTGATGAGGACTTTCCGTACTTTGGACTTCGCTCTTAGACGGGCAAGGTTGAACAACCTGCCCCCTGATCTTGTGTGGAGGAAAATTCCTTCTTCAGAGGATTTGAACGCATGTGAAAGCAGCAGGGAGAAGAAAATCCCAAAAAGTGTGGGTGCGAGAACACAGCCCTGTTTCACACCACTCAGGATAGGAAAGGGCTCTGATGAGGAGCCACCATGTTGAATTGTGCCTTTCATATTGTCATGGAATGAGGTGATGATACTTAGTAGCTTTGGTGGACATCCGATCTTTTCTAGTAGTCTGAAGAGACCACGTCTGCTGACGAGGTCAAAGGCTTTGGTGAGATCAATGAAAGCAATGTAGAGGGGCATCTGTTGTTCACGGCATTTCTCCTGTATCTGACGAAGGGAGAACAGCATGTCAATAGTCGATCTCTCTGCACGAAAGCCACACTGTGCCTCAGGGTAGACGCGCTCGGCCAGCTTCTGGAGCCTGTTCAGAGCGACTCGAGCAAAGACTTTCCCCACTATGCTGAGCAGGGAGATTCCACGGTAGTTGTTGCAGTCACCGCGGTCACCTTTGTTTTTATAGAGGGTGATGATGTTGGCATCGCGCATGTCCTGGGGTACTGCTCCCTCGTCCCAGCACAGGCATAGCAGTTCATGTAGTGCTGAGAGTATAGCAGGCTTGGCACTCTTGATTATTTCAGGGGTAATGCTGTCCTTCCCAAATGAGACGATGAAAAAATACAGACTAAAAGTGAAGTTATAAAAATTGACTGCTTTTTTAAAAATTGGGCAATACTGAAAAAGATTGTGTATTTGAACATTGCCACACTGTCTGTTTAGAATAAAGGATACCTAACTAGGTTGAGAGGTGTCAATTACACCCAATCTGAAACATTCCTAAATTGAATGGGTTCTTCTGAAACAAAGAATGTGCAAAGTAGCCACATCCTGGGCCATTGTGGGTCACCACAGGGAGAGAGATCTGTGTCTCCCAACAGAGGCAAGATGTAAGACCATTTTGACATTAAAAGTAGCTCTCTGGAGAGAGATACCCAGATAGAAGTATCACCAAGAAGCTTGTCCAGCAAACGGTTGGGAGAAAATCCAGCAAGCCAGAAGCGAGGCACACTACTGTAAATTTTTTATTTTTACCTCATGCAGTAGTGAATTGAAAGTGATCCTCTGTCTTTAAACTGAACTTTCCACCAAGAGAGAAACCTACAAACACTTCAGGCCTGCAACCAATAAGAACTTGACTTCTGAGAGAATTCAACAGGTTTATTGTGAACCCCAAAACCCTACCTCACTTGAAAACCCCTTTTCCTCTCTATATGTCTCTTCTTGTGTATGTGTGTGTGTGCGCGTGTGCAACTAAATGTGTGAATGGATGCAGTTGCGACAATTTCAGGATAAGGCACATTGCTCAATAAATAATCTTCTGTTTTAAACCGACAAGAAAACTCTGTTTATTTGACAAATAAAACACAAAGGGGTTAAACCCTAATAACAAAAACATTTGCTGCGATCAGGTGGGAGTTGAACAGTGGGAACCACCCACACCCCTCATCTCGTGACAGTAACACTATATAAATAGAGACAGCCCAACAATGTCAACAAGAGTGCTATTTTGTGCTCCCAGTGTGTATCCCAAAATTTATGTAATGTAGGTTTTGCTACTTCTTAGGCTCAGCAGCATCAGATACTCCCTTAAATGGCTTGAGCGGCTTCATTTTGTTAGAGCTGACTCACGGTATCCCATGTCTACTGGTTCATTGGCATGACCCAGTGATGTAACAATAACGCCCCCTTGTGACTAGGATTTGATACTTGCATTTTTCATGTGTATTTCTTCAATTTCCCCAAGTTCAAGTAAATAAAGCCCAGTGCAACAGCCATGAGGGCGAACAATGATTAGAATGTCAAATTGTTCATTGTTTGCAGCAAGCTGGTTCAGATGTCTTGTCCGAAATCCAATCTAAACCTGTACCTTGCTGTTTTGTGAATTTAACTCTTTGAGAGATGTATTTAGCTCAAAAGTAGCATTTTTAAAATATGTTACACCAAAGTTCCCCTGTGGCAGCCTAGTCTGAAATTTCATACTGATATGCTCAAACTGAGAAGGTCACTGAGAGGCATGCAACACAGCATTGCTTTAATTATTGCTTTAAGGCTGTTCTCCCCTTTGAAGATGGGATTTCCCATGAAGACCAATGAAGTTAAGTATCAGGATAGAAAAGTTACCTTGTCGCATGAAGATAACTAAAATTGCATCTTAGTCTTTCTCATCCTGCAAATTGAATGCACATTAAAAAGTCCCAGGAATGTTAATGAGAAAATAAACACATCTTGCCTGGAATCCAGCATCACAGCACTTGTAGTGAACCCCGCCCCCACCGCCCCTCCCCCCCACCACCACCGCCCCCCGTGATCCCTCACTCAAATTTGTGCCATTTAAAAGTATATCACTAAAGTCACACATAATTCACAAGGCAATTGGATGACGGGTTGATACACAGCCACAGTGATCCAGGAAAGCCAGGTTCTCACAAGATACCTGTGTTAAAATGCATTTCTGTCTGGATTACTGATGATCCCTGAATTAGAACTTAAAATATATCATTCACACAAAAGAAAAACCTTCATCTTAACATATGCATGCACAAACAAACAAGTCTGCTTTCGTAATCTGATCATCGGCAGTTAAGATTTTTACTTAAAAAGTAGCTTTCATTTTTGACTAAAGTGAACTTAGTATATTGAACTTGAACTAAACTCACTAAGTGAAAAACTATTTTTTCTGTCAGAAGTAGGTATTGCAATGATGTTTAAGCTTGTCCAAAAATGGGGATATAGCACACATAAAATGTACAAATGGGAAAAACATATTCTCCTGAAATTCATTCCAATCATTGAACTAATTGGTGTTTTAGACATGTGATGATCCATTATTATTGTATTTTTGTGGAAAATACAATCTGACAGTAATGGCACTTAACTTTGCAATGCCACCAAAAGTAATGAATTGCTATTACTAGCAAATGGCCAATGCACAACAGAAAATATTCCTTGTCAATAACCTCATGTTGTATCCATCTACATGATTCAACTCTTTTTATAGTTTTAGCTTCCTGGCTGCGATCGATGTTCCTATTGCTAGCCAAGGATTATGCAGCTATGACTCTCAGACAATTTTCCCTTCCCATGTTGCTACCAAAAAGGGCCCAAAAATCTATCTATGACTATTTGCTTTTTATCATACTTTCTGATATTTTTACTATTCACCCACAATTGTCTCAAAATTGTTTACATGCCATAAACATTTAACATGAGCGCATCACCTAAGAAATCGAAATCTTTTAATGACTAGAAATATCTTCCAAAGCCAGGGAAGCCTTACTTAAGAGTGATTGATCTGAGTTTTTAGAGTTAGACATTGAAAGTGAAGTTTGGGATTTGTGAAAATGGAGCTCAGATCTTGATCCATAAAAGCTGCCAGTCAATCCTCCCTTGAATATGAATGCATGCATGTCAGTACAGAATACAAAAAAAAAACCTCAAATGATATTAGAACACATCCATTCATCATTTAAAAAACCCTCTAACCCTGCAGTTCTCTATTAAACTAGCTCCAAATTCCATGAAATTAAAAGCAAAATACTGCAGATGCTGGAAATCTGAAATAAAAACAAGAAATGCTGGAAATACTCTGGCACCATCTGTGGAGAGAGAAGCAGAGTTAATGTTTCAGGTCAGTGACCCTTCTTCAGAACTCTCCTCTGTACCTTCCCTAGGCCTGCAATATCCCCCACCATGTGTTGTGACTTAAATAAAGCACAACATTCCAAGTCCTGCCACCCCAAAGGTTTCTATACTTAAGTGGAATGCATTTGGTTTGTAGTGTTCTCGTGATATAACCTAACACCATATTTACCTTCTCAATAGCCCCCTTTTCTTGTTTGTGCAACCTTAATGATTTATCAATGATGTTCTTCAGGTCCATTTCTTGACCTGTTGTAGGTACTCTTGGAGGTTTTAAACAGAAGACAGGATCAACTGTTACAGGATTGATATGGACTTAAGAATAATGCCCTGAAATTTTTGTTTGACCATCTTAAGCAGTCGAAAAGAAAGTCATGGGTCATAGACAAAATCTGAATTGTAGGAAACCATGTGGTTGGAATATTGTTCTGCTGAAGACAACAATGTAACAATTGTTCTCTGCGGCACAACATTCCAGCTGTTTCCAAAAGGGATTTTGAAAAATTTAAAACATTCTTGCTAACTGGTTCAAATTGGTTCTTAACTCAGGAGTGGGTGGCAATTACCACATACTTGACCCTGATTTACATCAAACACCCACAAGATCACTAAGTGGAAATCATGTGTGAGCAGTGACTGCTTAATGTCTGGTATTAATGGAACATTAAACTCACCTTCAACCTAAGGGCAAATCCCAGCTTTACTGTTCTTGCAGCCACAGTTAAGAATTCATCAGATTTGATTTTTTTTGTATTGTCCCTTCTGATTTTTTGGCCGGACTGAGGTAGGTGGAGGTGGGAAACTTACTCAATTTTGCATCCATCCCTTTTCATGCTGATGTTTCCTGCACTCAATCAAATGGAAACACTCACCTGACATGACCAGGCACATTCAAATGAGATGGTAATTGTTACGACCAAGGATGGAGGAGTGCACTGTCATTCTCTAGCTCTGCTTCTCCACAGGTCACAACATATATGAAAATGTTTTACCTCGTTACCGACACGGCCAGTTATATACTTTATTTTAGTTTCAGAATGAAAATCTGTCATCCAGGTTTCTTTAATAAACAACAGAATTATTAATTTATTATAAAACAAGACTCATTCAATAAAGATTCAAAGCTTATTAACACACAGGTTGAAATATAAAAGTATAAATATATTCCCTTCTAAATAACCCAACACACATGCACACATACACACCAGTTAAAGGAAAAATAAAGAAGCTTTCTCTGCAGAGATTAACTTAACAAAAACAAAAATTACTTTAGCCAAGGACTTGTTAATTCTTGAAGAAAAAGGATAAGATATGGAATGTTCCAGTTGGTCTGGTATCCGGATACATGTTATGGGTGTCACTAGACACAAGCATTTATCACTGGGATCTTTTCAGAAGCAGTTTGTTCAGGAGATGTCAAGAGAAAGTTTTCCAGAAGCTTCTCAGGAGAAATGCTGCGTCAGTTTCTCCAGTTCTCACACTGGATTCGCAGGGTTTCTCAAAGAGGTGGAATAGGATGAGATGGTAGCCTTTCTCTCTTAGCAGGCTTACGCCCCAACTGAACTCCAAACAATAGCCAAATATGAAACCGACTCTTGACCACCATAAAGCTAGACATGTCACTTCTCTGTAAGCTACCCTGATATTCAGCAAGGTTCCTGCTGTTTACTCAGCTTAAGACATGTGACTTCCAGTCAGTGTTTGTTTTTAAACAAAGTCCCAAGTGTCCTTCTAGTGACCTTTTAAAAAAAAACAATTCCAGCATTTTCTCAAATATTCTCCACAGTCTTTTACACACAAGTGCTCAAAAATATTAACAAGGGAAGCATGTCCATGAATGTTACGACCAGGTGGTGAGAAAGGTGTCTAGGGGTCCCTCTCAGCTCTCACCTGGTATTACTGTAACAGAGTTTAATTTTAAACACACCGTGTTTTGGCTCCCCTTGGTGAATCCTTGTTCACCGCTTTCCAATTATATGGCAAAGAAACCAGCACAAAAGGCTTTCTTAGGTTTAAAGAAGAAAAGGTGACATTTATAAAACTTGAGCTTATACTCTAATTGTGTTAATGCCTACAGATACATGGCGCACCCACGCTAGCATGCATATGCAATACATACATGCAAATAGAGACAGAAAAGAGCAGAAGAAATAAAGTGGAAAAGTTTGAGACAATATCTGAAGAGTTTTTGTTAAAGGTCTTCGAGATCACTGTAGAGTTCTTGATTGTAGGTAGATCTTGCTTTTCATTGGGGCCCAGTATTCTTCTTAAACCTTGTTCACTGCAGAAGACTTTTCTCTCTTGGGGTTCATGTGTCTTCAGTGGATTCAGAGGCTTGTGAGAAAGAGATGGGAGCAGGCAGACAGGTGAGGCTGTGGCGATCCAGCCAGGAGAGATCTTCTCAGTTCAGGAGCAATCTGCTTTCTGCCCAAACTGCTCATACAAGTTCGAAAAATCTCAGGTTGCCCAGCAGATTAGTCATGTGACTAGCTGGTTTGACCATGACTGTTTGTGTATTCAGCCATCTTAGCAGTCAACCTGGAATGCGAGCTCTCCCACCTTCAATGTCCGGTGATCAAAAGTCCATGTGGGTTGAATGTGTCAGGGAATGGTCCTTTGTCCTTTCCATGCACTGTCTGTTAATATGCAAATGTCTTTCCAGCCAAGATCTGACAACCTTTTTTTTTAAAGCAAGTGCTTTCTTCACTCCAGGAACAGTTTAAAATCAATGTTCATGACAAAATTAATATGTCTCATTCTTGGCAGGTGGGGGCCCTAGCATGACAATGACATAATGAAATAATGACCTCATATTTATTAATAAACATAAAACAGGCATCTTTGGTTGCGAGACACGAGAGAAAAGACTGAATAAGGAGTTACAAAAAGCTTATTTCTCAGACAATCTTGGTGATTTTCTTTTTTATTTGTTGCCTTTAATTTATGCTATAAATCCCTTCATTGTGCATTTTTGTTGGGAATTCCCCCGTATCTTCGATTTTTGGAGGAAAGAAAGAAAGAGTCATGATGAATGCCAGGCTGGTTAGGCAGCACTGCAGGCACATACGACATTGTGTCCACACCAGAAAGAACAGACTAAAGCACTCCTACCTCCCAAGGCCAACCGTGCTTGCAGAGATGTATCTTACAATGCGGGGTTACCTGCTGCAACCCAACATACAGCCCACCTCAACTGCAGGTACAACACTGTCAGTGGCTATTAAGGTCACAACTCCTATGAACTTCATGTTATTGGATAATTCCCCTGTGAACATCACTAACATAAGCATATCTGCTGTCCAGAGATGCATAAAGCAAGTCACATTGTTTGCGAAAGCAAGCAATTTCATCCACTTTCCCATGTGCAACTGGTAGCAGCATACTTGGGCACTGCAGTTTCACAGAATGACTGGATTCCCAAAGGGGGGGGGGGGTGTAAAATGCCTCTGGAAGAGGCCCATCACGGGCCTCGACACCAGGACGGCCCCACCCCATATTATAGGCAGAGGCAAGGCCTTGTGGTGCCATCGCCAACACCCACCACCCCCCCTTCCATCCCTGGTCGCTCAGCAATGAAACCATTGTTAAAATATGTTAATTTATTAAAATCAAGGAATAATTACTGACCTCGTCGCGCCGGCCATCCCACTCCCATATTACCGTCAGTAGCCGGAGATCCGATGTGGGATACTGGTGGGGAGGGGGGAGGAGGTAAATATTTCAGTGTGTCGGGAGGGATGGAGGGAGGGAAAAAACTTACCTGATTGGTCGAGGGGGTGATGGGAAGGGGTAAAGGTAAAAGTTTCTGACCTTTGTTGGGTGGGGGTGGGGGGGGCGGGGAAGGTCAGATCCCCAAGGTAAGCATTTTGTGGGAGAGCGGACAGGGATGATAGGTAAGGCTATCGGGGGGTGGGAGAGGGGCTGGAAAGATTTCTGCAATTATTTTTTATATTTTTAAATGCACTGTTGCTTTAAAATTTAAAGAATGTCAGTAAGGGCTCGAAGCCCTTTAAAAATGGCGCCGATACCTGCGTAGTGGTGCTGGATGTCATTGTTGGGGATGGAGAGCCTGCCCCCTCCACATCATCGGTGGGGTAGGTCCGCCCCATCCATGTAAATGAGCCACCACAATATTTAGCGTGGCGGCTCCGCGGAGTAAAAGCCGCACGTGTGGGCCGCCATCTGAGAGGCTCGCCGCCAAGATTGGCAGTGAGCTAGTAACATTCAGCCCAATAATTGTATCCCATAAACAATCCTGTTTAACGTGTGCTCAGTGAACTGTGATGGGATATAAGATATGTTGTGAAGCCTGGCAAATTTAACATTTTAGGAATAATTTTATGAGTCCTTGTCCATCAGCACATATCAAAAAGTTGAGCATTTTATATATATATATATATATATATATATGTATTCGCTCTTAGGCGGGCAAGGTTGAACAACCTGCCACCTGATCTTGTGTGGAGGAAAATTCCTTCTTCTGAAGACTTGAACGCGTGTGAGAGCAGCAGGGAGAAGAAGATCCCAAACAGTGTGGGTGCGAGAACACAGCCCTGTTTCACGCCACTCAGGATTGGAAAGGGGTCTGATGAGGCGCCGCTATGCTGAATTGTGCCTTTCATATTGTCATGGAATGAGGTGATGATACTTAGTAGCTTTGGTGGACATCCGATCTTTTCTAGTAGTCTGAAGAGACCACGTCTGCTGACGAGGTCAAAGGCTTTGGTGAGATCAATGAAAGCAACGTAGAGGGGCATCTGTTGTTCGCGGCATTTCTCCTGTAGCTGATGAAGGGAGAACAGTATGTCAATGGTCGATCTCTCTGCTCGAAAGCCACACTGTGCCTCAGGGTAGACGCACTCGGCCAGCTTCTGGAGCCTGTTTAAAGCGACTCGAGGGAACTCCAATTTGCTGACGATGCTGCATTAACATCTCACACTGAAGAGTGCCTGCAGAGTCTCATTGACAGGTTTGCGGCTGCCCGCAACGAATTTGGCCTAATCATCAGCCTCAAGAAAACGAACATCATGGGACAGGACGTCAAAAATGCTCCATCCATCAATAATGGCGACCACGCTCTGGAAGTGGTTCAAGAGTTCACCTACCTAGGCTCAACTATCACCAGTAACCTGTCTCTAGATGCAGAAATCAACAAGCGCATGGGAAAGGCTTCCACTGCTATGTCCAGACTGGCCAAGAGAGTGTGGGAAAATGGCGCACTGACACGGAACACAAAAGTCCGAGTGTATCTAGCCTGTGTCCTCAGTACCTTGCTCCATGGCAGCGAGGCCTGGACAACGTATGTCAGCCAAGAGCGACGTCTCAATTCATTCCATCTTCGCTGCCTCCGGAGAATCCTTGGCATCAGGTGGCAGGACCGCATCTCCAGCACAGAAGTCCTCGAGGCGGCCAACATCCCCAGCTTATACACACTACTGATTCAGCGGCGCTTGAAATGGCTTGGCCATGTGAGCCGCATGGAAGATGGCAGGATCCTCAAGGACACATTGTACAGCGAGCTCGCCACTGGTATCAGACCCACCGGCTGTCCATGTCTCCGCTTTAAAGACGTCTGCAAACGCGACATGAAGTCCTGTAACATTTATCACAAGACGTGGGAGTCAGTTGCCAGCGCTCGCCAGTGCTGGCGGGCAGCCATAAAGGCGGGGCTAAAGTATGGCGAGTCGAAGAGACTTAGCAATTGGCAGGAAAAAAGACAGAAGCGCAAGGGGAGAGCCAACTGTGTAACAGCCCCGACAAACACATTTTTCTGCAGCACCTGTGGAAGAGTCTATCACTCTAAGTATTGGCCTTTATAGCCACTCCAGGCGCTGCTCCACAAACCACTGACCACCTCCAGGCGCTTACCCATTGTCTCCCGAGACAAGGAGGCCAAAGAAGAAGATATATATATATATATATATAAAGATAATGTAGGTGAAGCCATTGTTGAGGGATATGACATAGGAGACACTTTGACCAGGCTATATTGTAGGTTGCCCTGATCTGTCTGGTCATTCAAATGTCTGCTCGAGCAAACTAATAGTGTACTTTATAATGGTTCTCCATGCACCTCATTGTACCTGAGCTCAGCAGGTGTACACAGAAGATGCAATGAGCAAAGGTTGCAGAATAGCCTTGATGCCCCAGGGACAAATCTACTCTAATCCAGCCTTGGAAGAGTCATTCCAATGGGCTGGATTTTGTGGTCAGTGGTGAAGCAGACCACAAAGTAAGTCTCAGTGAGACTTCTCACCTGTATTGCAGTGCCGTGGTACTGTAATTGATTGCAGCATTCTTTACTGGGCATTCCCAGAACGTAGATGGAGTGATGTCATCAAGTTGTCCAAACAGCCAATCACATCAAAAGATCTTCACAGAATGCCCCTATAATGTATTGAAGTAGCTGAATTGTCTTGAGCTGGCTGAGCCAGTGTATTGCCACCGCAATTTTGTTACACTGCTATAATGCCTCTCTGCTGCCCTCTCTGTTGGGGAGGTTCAACAATGGTTGCTTAGAATAAGATTCATTTTAGATTTACTCTGTGAATGCACAACAGAAAGATGACGATGAAAGGATTGGATTGAATTTTTTTTATACATTCAGTCGAGAGACTACAGGCTGAAGAGCATTGTGGCACTCTTTTTGGAACTCCCAAAGTTGATTTTGAAGGTGTTTGGACGATTTGAAAGATTGCTCCGGGTGTGTTTGCTATTCGTGTTCAGGTTCAACGCAATGAGTCGGCACAGTACGTTATTTTAAAAATATGGCACTGAAGACTTATTTTGGGACAATGGGGGAATTCAACCCTAACAAAGAGGACTGGTGTAATTATGAACCAAGGTTACACATTTGTCTGCGAGCTAATCAAATAGGACATGAGGATAAATTGAATGTATTCCTCACCATGATGAGGCAAGATGCTTTTGAGATGGTGATTAACCAATGTTGCCCATGAGACCCCAGTACTTTGGACCATTCTGAATGTGACGGACACCACACCTGCCAAATGGAAACATATTAATTTTGTCAGTTGGAACACTACTTGACATTTCTTTTGCTGGACATTGCACAGAACTTGTTTAAAAAAGAGCACAAAGTTGGAAATCTGAAACATGGCTGCACATTTGCATTCTGAGAGACAGTTGAATACAGAGTCAATGGAATGTTCACTAATTCAATTAACAAGATTGGTCTGGACAATCATAATAATCAACCTTCTTTGGCTATTTAAGAACCAGAGCTCCACACCCCACCGAGTATGACTGGAGAACTTTGAGAATCAACAACCCTTGCAGACAATGCTGTTTCAAACAAAGAGTTGGTCACATGACTTAGCTGCTGGCCAGACTGGGAACTGTTTGAATTGTGCCTCACAGAAAGGGTTGGCAGACCACAATTTGAAGACAAAAGAGAAGGAATGTCTCTCCCTGTCTCTCTTTCCAGCAAAGTCCCAGGGACCCACGGCAGCAGCTTGAGCCTCAAGACAGAGCACCTCTTCAGCCTTCTGGTACCAGAGAAGCAAGTTTGAAAGTGTGCATTGGGCCCAGTGAGAAATCCAAGACTGCAATTTCAACCAAGGACTTTACAGCAAAACAAAAGACAGTAACTGAATTCCATTTACTACTCCAAACTTTCCCCTTTAATTCTTTCTCCCCCTCTGTATCTATTTGTCTGTGTGCTTATCTCGTATGCATGCTAGCATGGTGGTGTCGCATATTTTGGTAGCATTAACCGAGTTAGAGTGTTAAGATTAATAAACTTACATCTTTTTTGTTTAAACCTAAGAAAACCTGTCTGAGTGGTTCCTTTGTAATTAGAGTTAGGGAGCAGTGAGCAAGGGCTCACTGAGGTGTTAAACTAAAAACACTGTGTTTTAAAAGTTAAATCCTGTTATGGCCAAACCAGGAAAGGGGCCAGAGGGGAACCCGAGACCCCTTCCTCACCTGGTTGTAACATGAAATTAATGAGATTCTGGGCGGCACAGTGGTGCAGTGATTAGCACCGCAGCGTCACAGCTACAGCTACCCGAGTTCGGTTCTAGGTACTGCCTGTGCGGAATTTGCAAGTTCTCCCTGTGAGTGCATGGGTTTCCGCCGGGTGCTCCGGTTTCCTCCCACAGCCAACGACTTGCAGGTTGATAGGTAAATTGGCTATTGTAAATTGCCCGAGTGTAGGCAGGTAGGTGGTAGGAGAGTGGTGGGAATGTGGTAGGGAATATGGGATTAATGTAGGGTTAGTATAAATGGGTGGTTGTTGGTCGGCACAGACTCGGTGGGCCGAAGGGCCTGTTTCAGTGCTGTATCTCTCTATGACTCTATGGACTCGTATTATGGCATGACTAAGAATGAAATTGCACTCCAAGTTGCATTTCATGAAAGGCGCAGTTGCCAAGTGAGTCTATTGCAGATTATATTCTTGAATTAAAGAAACTATCTCATCACTGTGATTGTGGCATGAACTTAGAAGTCAACCTGAAAGACACATTTATTGCAGGTCTAAAGAATAGTAAAACCCAGGACAAGCTTTTGAGTAAATGCAATATGCTGACATGGAATTAGGCCTGCAATGACGCCACAGCTATGGAAATGGCAACAAGAGATTGCAATTTACCTGAACCGGCAGGTGAGATGATTCAGATTTCAGTGGGAACAAGGCCACGGCAGCCAAGTTCACAAACTCAGAGTCAGAAATTTAAATGCTACCATTGTTATGGTAGCCAACAACCATCTAAATGCTCCCATTTCCAGTCAACTTGCTATGCCTGTTGGAAAGTCGGTCATATCCAAACAGCATGCAGGAGTAGAGGAAAAAGTAATGCTCTAGGTTGCAGTAAACCTCCAGGTCATAGCAATGCACCAGATCGAAGTCATGGTAGATCAAAAGGTAGTTCAGGAGCCTGGAAGTCCCCGAATGTGCAGATGATAGATATGGAAACAGATGTTGATGTTATTGAGCAGAAGGATCAAGAGTTGTACTCAGACAGCAAGAAAAACAGCACATGGAAGATGACAGTTAAAGGGCTGAAGATATAGTTACAGCACCCACAGTAAAAATGAAAGTCAGAGATTCACAATTTACTTTCAACTTTGATACATCTGTAGCAGTATCTGTTATCTCAGAAGGAGAGTACAAGAACTCCCTAAGTCACACTCCCTTGCGAAAAACTGATGTAAAACTGACTAATTATTCAAATAAAGGTATTCCAATGTTAGGTGAAGTTAGTGTTCGGGTAGAATATGATGCTGTTGGGAGTAGTAGGAGTGAACAAAGTCTCCAAGGTGGGAAGAAATTTGCTTTTTTTTTGAGAGATACAGCACTGAAACAGGCCCTTCAGCCCACCAAGTCTGTGCCGACCATCAACCACCCATTTATACTAATCCTACATTAATCCCGTATTCCCTACCACATTCCCATAATTCTCCTATCACCTACCTACACTAGGGGCAATTTACAATGGCCAATTTACCTATCAACCCGCAAGTCTTTGGTTGTGGGAGGAAACCGGAGCACCCAGCAGAAACCCACACAGTCACAGGGAGAACTTGCAAACTCCGCACAGGCAGTACCCAGAATTGAACCCAGGTCACTGGAGCTGTGAGGCTGCGGTGCTAACCACTGGCTTAAGAAAATATGTTTAAACTGGGCCGAGTTATTTTCAGTAGGGATCAGTAAGAATACGTCTGACATTGAGGAAGTGAAGACTGATTCATTTTTAGCCAATGAGTTACCTGTGAATTACTTTACATAGACAAATGACTTGCCAGTATCTGTCAGAGAAATTAGACCCCTGTGAATGAGTTAAATGGATCTTCCCTAGCTGAGGCTCAGTGAGCTGACCTAGTATTGCGAGAGTTAGCACAGGCTGCCCAATCTGAAATTGAAGCAGAGGGAGTCCCTGATTGCTACTATTTAAAGAATGAGGTACTGATGAGGAAATGGAGTTCTCCTCACAGACCTGAGAGCAAGGAGTGGACAGTGGTTCACCAGTTAGTGGTGCCGCAGAGGTACCGGAGAGAAATATTAAGAATGGCCCAGGAGATTACAGTGGTCGTACATGTTGGCAAACAGAAAACCAAAGCCCGCATAAGACAGCGGTTTGACTGGCCAAAACTCCACAAAGATGTGGTGGAGTACTGTAGGAGTAGTCACATGTGCCAGGTTGAGGTGAAACCCCAACCTGCAGTGAAATCTTCACCCCAAGCCATGTATCAGTGTTTGGAGGACCCTCCAGCAGAGGGCTGGTGAACTGTAAGGGACTCCTGCCGAGAAAAAAAGGGGACAGGCTGGCAACAGGTTAGAAAGGAACAGGGAAAAAAGGGCCAAGAGGGCAGGTTAAAGGAAGTCTGGGAGAAATCCCAAATGGAAACCCCTACTGTCCGGTCAGCCAACCCTGAAATATTTGAAAAGTTAGACCCCACATCCTCCTATGCAAATGTGGACACTAGAAGAACCCAACCAGAGTTGTTCACAGCATTTACAGGAACCTGCACAGACAATGAAAGTCCTCAAGAGGACAGAGAAACCGCGATGGTGATGCCTCACCTAGTCAAAGTGCCACAGGGGAGTGCAGCAGAATCGGGACAAATACCTGCAAGAAGGAGTGTCCCAGAGGACAAAGGGAAGATTAGCAAAGACTCCTCCACCACTGACAGGAAAAAAGGGAACCAGCCGTTCCTTATCTTCTCTCTAGTCCCTTTTAATTAAATGCTCTTTTAAAAAAGAAAAATCGCATTTCATTCTGCTGGGTGTGGAGGTGTCATGCAGACCCCCACCTGCCAAGAATGAGGCATATTAATTTTGTCATATGAACATTGATTTTAAACTGTTGCTGGAGTGAAGAAATTACTTGTTAAATAGATCACCAGACCTTTGACTGGAGGACATTTTCATACAAGAGATGGTGCTTGTGGAGACAACTACTCCCTGGGCCAATGAACGCAAATAGATTTTACAAACATACGAACATACGAATTAGGAGTAGGAGTAGGCCACTCAGCCCCTTGAGCCTGCTCTGCCATTCAACAAGTTCATGGCTGAACTGATTTCTCCACATTATCACCCACCCCCGATAGCCTTTCACCCCCTTGCTTATCAAGAATCTATCTACCTCTGTCTTAAATATATTCAAAGACTCTGCTTCCACCGCCTTTTAAGAAAGAGAGTTACAAAGACTCATGACCCTCTGAGAGAAAACATTTTTCCTCATCTCTGTCTTAAATGGGCGACCCCTTATTTTCAAACAGTGACCCCCAGTTCTAGATTCTTCCACAAGGGGAAACATCCTTTCCACATCCATCCTGTCAAGACCCCTCAGGATCTTGTATGTTTCAATCAAGTCACCTCTTACTCTTCTAAATTCCAGCAGTTACAAGCCTATCCTGTCCAATCTTTCCTCATAAGATAGCCCACCCATTCCAGGTATCAGTCTAGTATACCTTCTCTGAACTGCTTCCAATGCATTTACATCCTTCCTTAAATAAGGAGACCAATACTGCACACAGTACTCCAGATGTGGTCTCACCAATGCCCTGTGTAACTGAAGCATAACCTCCCTACTTTCATATTCAATTCCCCTCACAGTAAACAATCACATTCTATTAGCTTTCCTAATTAGGTGCTGTGCCTGCATACTAACCTTTTGCGATTCATGCACTAGGACTCCCAGTTCCCTCTGCATCTCAGAGCTCTGCAATCTCTCACCATTTAGATAATATGCTTCTTTGTTATTCTTCCTGCCAAAATGGACAACTTTGCATTTGTCCACATTATACTCCATCTGCCAGATTTTTCCCACTCATTTAACCTATCTATATCCCTTTGTAACCTTCTAATGTTGTTATGACCGACCGCTCAAGTCAAAGCCCCCAATCAAAATATACGATTCTGATTGTGGTGGGAGAAATGCACTGTTAATTCAGTCCCGTCCCTCCACAGATTGCCTAACATATCATTTTAAACTTTCCAAATTAAAGAAAGACCCAGCCAAATTGTACCATCTATTAACCCCTTAATGTGGATAACCAAACCAGTTGTCTTTAGATCAACAAATTAACTGTTTAATTAGAAAAACTAGATTCTTACACACTACTAAGATATAAACAACATTTAAAATAGAAAAAATTAGAGTCCTTGCATATTTACGCTCCTACCAAAGTGAAATCTTCCAATATGGAATAGTCCAAGGTTGCTTGAAGTCCTCACAGCCGTCCGATGGGGGGAGAAAAAAGGATCTTTAACAGTAGAACAGTCCGTAGTCTAATTCAGCATTTGAATTGATCCAGCGATCAATTTCAACAATTGCAGTTCAGTAGTTAAAGGAATTTGGTTATTTTCTTTTAAGAAATTAATCAGGCATGATGCCAGAATTTTGAGAGTATAATAAATAAGGTTTAAATAAACCAAGAGAGAGCTCTCTTTTCCTTCAGTATATGCTGGTCAAGCTGTCTGTCTGTGTCTGAGAGTTAGAACAGTTTGTTTCCACTATAAGCCAGTTCACAATTAAATTGTAACATTGTATCTCTTGATCTTCAGTCGCTGAGTGGCTGCATTCCGGGGCAACAAGAATGCATTCTTTGATTCAGTCTCTGGAGCTTGTTGCCTTAAAGCAGTACTGCTCCTTTTCCGGCTTTAAAGGCACACTGCATTCTTACCGGAAAAAAAAAATACAGGATCATAATAATGTCCTCTTCCCAACCTACTTTCCTACCTATCTTTGTGTCATCAGCAAATTTAGCAACCATGCTTTCAGTCGCTTCATCTAAGTCATTTATATAAATTGTAAAATCTTGAGGCCCCAGGACTGATCCCTGTGGCACACCTTGCCAACCAGAAAATGAACTATTTATGCCTACTCTCTGTTTTCTGTTAGCTAGTCAATCTTCTATCCATGCTAATATGTTACCCCTCTACACCATGAGCTTTTATTTTTTGCAATAACCTTTGATGTGGCACCTTATAAATGCCTTCTGGAAATCGAAGCACAATACATCCACAGGTTCCCCTTCACAGCAGATGTAACTCCCTCAAAGAACTCCAATAAATTGGTTAAACATGATTTCCCTTTCATAAAACCATGTTGACTCTGCCTGATTACTTTGAATTTTTCTAAGTGCCCTACTATAACATCTTTAATAATAGCTTCTAACATTTTCCCTAAGACAAATGTTGAGCTCACTGGCCTGTAGTTTCCTACTTTCTGTCTCTCTCCCTGTTTGAATAAAGGAGTTACATTGCTATTTTCCAGTTTAGAAGAACCTTCCTTGAATCTAGTGAATTTTGGAAAATTAAAATCAACGCATCAACTATCTCACTAGCCACTTCTTTTAAGACCCTAGGTTGAAGTCCATCAGGATCCGAGGGCTTGTCAGCCCGCAGCTCCAACAATTTGTTCAGTACCACATCTCTGGTCATAGTCATAGAATCATAGAGTTATACAACACAGAAACCAACCATTTGGCCCACCGTGTCCGTGACGGCCATCAAACCTATCTATTCTAATCCCATTTTCCAGCACTTGACTCATAGCCTTGTATGCTCTGGCATTTCAAGTGCTCATCTAAATACTTCTTAAATGTTGTGAGGGTTCCTGCCTCCACCACCCCTTCAGGCAGTGTGTTCCAGATTCCAACCACCCTCTGGGTGAAATTTTTTTTCAAATCCCCTCTAAACCTCCTGCCCCTTGCCTTAAATCTATGCCCCCTGGTTATTGACACCTCTGTTAAGGGAAAAAGTTTCTTCCTATCTACCCTATTTATGCCCCTCAAAAATTTGTATACCTCAATCATGTCCCCCCTCAGTCTTCTCTGCTCAAAGGAAAACAACCCTCGCCCATCCAGTCTCTCTTGATAGCTGAAATGCTTCAACCCAGGCAACATCCATGTGAATCTCCTCTGCACCCTCTCCAGTGCAATCATATCCTTCCTACAGTGTGGTGACCAGAACTGTACACAGTACTCCAGCTGTGGCCTAACTAGTGTTTTGTACAGCTCCATCATAACCTCCCTGCTCTTATATTCTATGCCTTGGCTAATAAAGGCAAGTATCTCATATACCTTCCTAACCACCTTATCTACCTGTGCTGCAGCCTTCAGTGATCTATGGATAAGTACACCAATGTCCCTCTGACCTTCTGTATTTCCTAGGGTCCTACCTTCCATTGTATATCCCCTTGACTTGTTAGTCCTCCCAAAATGCATCACCTCACACTTCTCAGGATTACATTCCATTTGCCACTGCTCTGCCCATCTTACCAGCCCATCTATATCATCCTGTAATCTAAGGGTCTCCTCCTCACTATTTACGACACCACCAATTTTCATATCATCTGCGAACTTACTGATCATACCTCCTATATTCTCGTCTAAATCATTAATGTCCACGACAAACAGCAAGGTGATTGTAATTTTCTTGAGTTCCTCCCTCCCTTTCATTTCCTGACTTACAGCTAATTCTGGGATGTTGCTTGTATCCTCTATAGTGAAGACCGCTGCAAATACCTGTTCAATTCATCTGCCATCTCCTTATTATCCACTATTAATTCCCCAGACTCACTTTCTATAGGTCCAACGTTCACTTTGTTAACTCTTTGCTTTTTTAAATATCTATATAAACTCTTACTAGCTGCCTTTATATTTCTAGTTAGCTTTCTCCCATACTCTAATGTTACCTTCCTTATCAATATTTTAGTTAATCTTTGCTGTTTTTTATATTCTGTCCAATCTTCTGACCTGCCACCCATCTTTGTGCAATTATATGCTTTTTCTTTAAGTTTGATACTATCTTTAACTGTTTTAATTAACCATGGATGGCAGGTTCCTCCCCCTTTGGAATTTTTCTTTCTTATTGGAATGCATATATTCTTTCTATTCTGAAATAGCCCCTTAAATGTCTGCCACTGCATCTCTATTGACCTATCCCTTAACCTAATTTTCCAGTTTACTTTAGCTAGCTCTGCTTTCATGCTCTCATAATTGCCCTTATTTAAGTTTAAAATACTGGTCTTGGTCCCACTCTTCTCTCCCTCAAACTGAATGTAAAATTCAATCATATTATGATCGCTGCTACCTAGGGGCACCTTAACTATGAGGTCATTAACTAATCCTATCTCGTTGCACAATACCAGGTCTAGTACAGCCTGCTCTCTGGTTGGCTCCAGAACGCATTGTTCGAAGAAATTATCCCGAAAACATTCTATGTACTCCTCATCTAGGCTTCCTCTGCCCTTCGCCGTACCTTTCTGACAAGCTGCCATTATTTCTTCCTTTATACCCCTTCCTACCATGCCAGTACACCACTCCCACAAGTGACTTCTTGCCTTTATGATTTCTCATCTCTACCCAAACTGTTTCTACATCCCAGTTTCCTGAACTTAGGTCATCCCTCTCCATCGTGCAAATACCATCATTAATTAACAGAGCCACCCCTCCACCTTTTCCTAGCTTCCTGTCCTTCCTAAATGCCATGTACCCTTCAATATTCAAGTCCAAATCCTTGTCATCCTGCATCCATGTCTCTGAAGTGGCTATCAGATCGTACTTATTTATTTCTATTTGCACTCTCAGTTCATCTGTTTTGTTTGGAATGCTACGTGCATTCAGATACAGAGCCTTTAGTTTTGTCCTTTTATTATTTTTGTAATCTCTAGCCTTATGTATTGATTTACTCTTAGATTTGTACGCTCTGTCCCTTCTTGTCATAGTCTGTTTATCATTTCCCATATTAATACCATCCTCTCTTACCTTGTCTCTACTCCTTGATTTACCATATCTTCCCAAATTTGATCCCTTGCTCCCACTATTCAGTTTAAAACCCTCTCCACTTCCCCAGTTATGCAGCTCGATAGAACAGTAGCCCCAGCATGGTTCAGTTGTGGGCCGTCCCAAAGGTACAGCCACCACTTTCCCCAGTACTGGTGCCAACGCCCCATGAACCGGAACCCACTTCTACCACACCAATCTTTGAGCCACGCATTAATTTCTCTAATCTTATTTTCCCGATGCCAGTTTTCACGTGGCTCAGTTAATAATCCAGAGATTATTACCTTTGAGGTTCTGCTTCTTAATTTAGTGTCTAATTCCTCATACTGACTATGCAGAACCTCTTATATAAGGGTCTGATGAAGGGTCACTGACCTGAAACGTTAACTCTGCTTCATTCTCCACCGACGCTGCCAGACCTGCTGAATATTTCCAGCATTTCTTGTTTTTATTTCAGATTTCCAGCAGCTGCAGTATTTTGCTTTTATATATGCAGAACCTCTTTCCTTGTCTTTCCTGGTGACTGGAGCGGTGGCAGGCGGACCTGGGTGGAATCGCATCCTGAGCGGGACCTGAAAAGAAGAGAGCGGGGCTCGAGGCCCTTGCTTACCTGGGGACCAGAGCGGCGGCAGGCGCGCACTCTCTCTCTCTCTGTGCCGGCGTGCGCTGAGTTTCAAAAACGGAAAACAAACTTACAGTGACATCACGGGAAATCTGCAAGGTGATTGGTTGGGTAAGTAACAGCTGTTAGTGCATTTAAATAGCTGAAAAAATGAGAAAGGATTTTTTTTCAAAAAAATCCTCAAAACCTACCATATAAGTGATAAGGTTAGTACTACTGAAGTGTGTTTTTTGAAATTAGTGTAATTTATTAACGACTTTACATTGTAGTGGGTAGTGCTTGGAGTAGAACAAGGCCCCGACTGTAATTAGTATTTATTATAGGGAGTAACTGAGCAATCTAAAGTTAAGTCATGGCAGGAGAGCATGCACCCATGCTATGCTCCTCTGGTGCTATGTGGGAAATCAGGGATACTTCCAGTGTCCCTGAAGACCATGTGTGCAGGAAGTGTATCCATCTGCAGCTACTGGCTACCCGCAATACGGAGCTGGAACTGCGGGTGGATTCACTGTGGAGCATCCGCGATGCTGAGAACATCTTGGCTAGCACGTTTAGCGAGGTGGTCACACCGCAGGTAATGGCTGCACATGCAGAAAAGGGATGGGTGACCAGCAGGCGGAATAGTAGGTGCAGGCAGGTAGTGCAGAAGTCCCCTGTGGTAATCCCCCTCTCAAACAGATATACCGCTTTGGATACTGTTGGATGGATGGCCTCCCAGGGGAAAGCAGCAACAGCCAAGTACGTGGCACCATGGATGGCTCTGCTGCACAGCGGGAGGGGAAAAAGACTGGGAGAGCCATAGTGATAGGAGATTCAATTATAAAGGGAGCAGACAGGCGTTTCTGCGGCCACAAGCGAGTCTCCAGGATGGTATGTTGCCTCTCTGGTGCTAGGGTCAAGGACGTCTCGGAGCAGCTGCAGGACATTCTGAAGGGGGAGGGTGAAAAGCCAGTGGTCATGGTACATGTCGTTACCAATGACATCGGTAGAAAAAGGGATGAGGTCCTGCAAGATGAGTTTAAGGAATTAGGAACTAAATTAAAAAGCAGGGCCCCAAAAGTAGTAATCTCAGGATTACTTCCTGTGCCACGTGTTAGTGAGTATAGGAACAGGAGAATAGACCAGATGAATGCTTGTCTGGAGAAATGGTGCAGGAGGGAGGGATTTAGATTCCTGGGACATCGGGACCTGTTCTGGGGAAGGTGAGACCTGTACAAGCGGGATGGGTTACACCCAGGCAGGACCAGAACCGATGTCCTTGCTGGGACGTTTACTAGTGCTGTTGGGGAAGATTTAAACTAGAATGGCGGGGGGTGGGAACCTGAGCAGGGAGACTGAGGAGGAGGAAACAAGGATAGAAACGAAAGACAGGAAACAAAAAGGCAAAAGTGGAAGGCATAGAAATCAAGGGCAAGAAGCAAATAGGGCCATCGTTCGAACTAATGCGAAGATGTCTAAGAATGTTAAAAAGACAAGCCTAAAGGCATTGTGTCTCAATGCGCGGAGCATTCGCAATAAGGTAGGCGAATTAACCGCAGAAATAGATGTAAATAGATACGATATAGTTGCGATTACAGAGACATGGCTGCAGGGTGACCAAGGATGGGAACTGAACCTCCATGGGTATTCAATATTTAAGAAGGACAGGTAAAAAATGAAAGGAGGTGGAATAGCATTGTTGGTAAAAGAGGAAATCAACACAATAGTGAGGAAGGATATTAGCTCAGAGAATCCTGATGTGGAATCTGTATGGGTGGAGCTAAGAAACACCAAGGGGCAGAAAACGTTGGTGGGGATTGTATATAGACCCCAAAACAGTAGGAGTGATTTAGAGGATGGCATTAAACAGAAAATTAGAGACGCATGCAATAAGGGTGTAACTGTAATTATGGATGACTTTAATCTACATATAGATTGGGCAAACCAAATTAGCAATAATACTGTAGAGGAGGAATTCCTGGAGTGCGTACATGATGGCTTTTTGGACCAATACATTTAGGAACCAACTAGAGAACAGGCCATCCTAGAGTGGGTATTGTGTAATGAGAAAGGATTAGCTAACAATCTTGTTGTGTGAGGTCCCTTGGGGAAGAGCGACCATAACATGATAGAATTCTTCATTAAGATGGCGAGCGAGAGAGTTGATTCTGAGACTAGGGTCCTGAATCTAAATAAAGGAAACTATGAAGGTATGAGGTGCGACTTGGCTATGATAGATTGGGGAATGTTACTTAAAGGGTTGACAGTGGATAGGCAATGGCTAGCATTTAAAGAGCGCACGGATGAATTACAACAATTGCTCATTCCTGTATGGTGCAAACATAAAACAGGAAGGGTGGCTCAACCGTGGCTTACAAAAGAAATTAGGGATAGTATTAGATCCAAGAAGGAGAAATATAAAATGGCCAGAACAAGCAGCAAACCTGAGGATTGGGAGCAGTTTAGAATTCAGCAATGGAGGACAAAGGGATTAAGAAGGGGTAAATAAAGTGTGAGAGTAAGCTTGCAGAGAATATAAAAACTGACTGTGAAAGCTTCTATCGATATGTGAAGAGAAAATGATTAGTGAAGACAAGTGTGGATCCCTTACATCAGAAACGGGGTAATTTATAATGGGGAACAAAGAAATAGCAGACCAATTTAAGACATACTTTGGTCTGTCTTCACAAAGGAGGACACAACTTACCTCCCAGAAATGTTGGGGAACATAGGGCCTAGTGAGAAGGAGGAACTCTATGAAATCAGTATTAGTAGGGAACTGTTGGTAGGGAAACTGATGGGATTGAAGGCCAATAAATCCCCAGGGCCTGATAATCTACATCTCAGAATACTTAAGGAAGTGGCCATAGAAATAGTAGATGCATTGCTGGTCATTTTTCAAAATTCTATCGACTCTGGAACAGTTCCAATGGATTGGAGGGTAACTAATGTAACCCCACTATTTAAAAAAGGAGGTAGATTGAAAACAGGCAATTATAGACCGGTTAGCCTGACATCAGTAATGAGGAAAATGCTAGAGTCCATTATAAAAGATGTAATAGCAGAGCACTTGGAAAACAATGACAGGATTGGACAAAGTCAACATGGATTTACAAAAGGGAAATTATGCTTGACAAATCTACTTGAATTTTTTGAGGATGTAACTAGTAGAATAGATAAGGGAGAACCAGTGGATGTGGTGTATTTGGACTTTCAGAAGGCTTTCGATAAGGTCACACATAAGAGATTAGCGTGCAAAATTAAAGCACGTGGAAATGGGGGTAAGGTACTGACATGGTTAGACAGGATGGTTGGCAGACAGGAAACAAAGTGTAGGAATAAACGGGTCTTTTTCCGAGTGGCAGGCAGTGACTAGTGGGGTACTGCAGGGATCAGTGCTAGGACCCCAGCTATTCACAATATATATTAATGATATAGATGAGGGAATTAAATGTAATATATCCAAGTTCGAAGACGACACAAAACTGGGTGGGAGGGTGAGCTATGAGGAGGATGCAGAGAAGTTCCAGTGTGATTTGGACAGGTTGAGTGAGTGGGCAAATACATGGCAGATGCAGTATAATGTGGATAAATGTGAGGTTATCCACTTTGGTGGCAAAAACAGAAAGGCAGATTATTATCTGAATGGTGATAGATTGGGAAAGGGGGAGGTGCAGCGAGACCTGGGTGGCCTTGTGTCGCTAAAAGTAAGCATGCAGGTGCAGCAGGTACTTAAGAAGGCAAATGGTATGTTGGCCTTCATAGTGAGAGGATTCGAGTACAGGAGCAGGGATGTCTTGCTGCAATTATACAAGGCCTTGATGAGACCACATCTGGAATATTGTGTGCAGTTTTGGTCTCCTTATCTGAGGAAGGATGTTCTTGCTATGGAGGGAGTACAGCGAAGGTTTACCAGACTGATTCCTGGGATGGCAGGACTGGTGTATGAAGAGAGATTGGGTGGATTAGGCTTGTATTCGTTGGAGTTTAGAAGAATGAGAGGGGATCTCATAGATACCTACAAAATTCTAACAGGACTGGACAGACTAGTTGCAGGAGGGATGTTCCCGATGGCGGGGGAGTCCAGAACCAGGGGTCATCGTCTAAGGATAAGGGGTAAGTCATTTAGGACTGAGATGAGGAGGGATTTCTTCACCCAGAGAGTGGTGAACCAGTGGAATTCTCTACCACAGAAAGTAGTTGAGGCCAGATCATTAAATATATTCAAGAAAGAGTTAGATATAGTTCTTAGGGCTAAAGGGATCAAGGGATATGGGGAGAAAGCTGAAACAGGGTACTGAGTTTGGATGATCAACCATGATCATATTGAATGGCAGTGCAGGCTCGAAGGACCAAATGGCCTACTCCTGTCCTATTTTTCTATGTTTCTATGTCCTGCTATGTCGTTGGTATCTACATGGACCAGGACGACTGGATCCTCCCCCTCCCACTGTAAGTTCCTCTCCAGCCCTGAAAAGATGTCCTGAACCCTGGCACCAGGCAGGCCACACTGCCGTCGGGACTCTTGCTTTTTCCTGCAGAGAACAGTGTCAATCCCCCTAACTATACTGTCCCCTACTACATTCCTTTTTTCTCTTTCCACTTGAATGGCTTCCTGTATCATGGTCTCATGGTCAGGTTGCTCATCCACCCTGCAGCCCCCACTCTCATCCAAATAAGCTGAAAGAACCTCAAACCTGTTGGACAATCACAAAGGCTGAGGCTCCTGCACTCCCGCCCTCTGGGTCCCCTTACCTGCCTCAGCTTCAGCCACACTCCCCCATCCCCGACTGCTCACCAATCAGAAGACCCGATCATAACAGGTGAAACCGCCTTCTGGTACAAAGTGTCCACATAACTTTCCCCCTCCCTTACGTGTCGCGTGTCTGCAGCTTGGCCTCCAGTTCAATGACTCTGTGCCGACCCTCTTCAAGCTACACTACAAACACTTACTGCTGACATGTTTGCCCTGAATCACACTGGCATCCAGGAGCTCCCACATGCTGCAGCCATAACACATCACCTGTCCTGCCATCTTTAATGTGCTTCAATTAACTACTTAATTATTTTATTCAATTATTTACTCTACTTTCCTTTTTATATATTGTATCACCTCATTCCTTTACTATTTTAAACATTCAGATTAGACTAGACCTTAACCAATTATCAGAAACTTACCAAACAGCTAGCTTCTTCCCCAACCAATCACCTATCTGCTTGCCTGTGATGTCACACTTAATTTTCTTCGAACGGGCTCGTTCCACTGAACTGGATAGGATACTGGAAAGGCAAAAGGATAGGATACAGGATAGGATAGGATAGAGGGTAGGATAAAGGATATAGCCACTCCTCACTCTCCACGCTACTTTGAAGTGAAGCCTCTCTCTGCTCTCTGCGCTCTTTTTGAAATGAAGCCTCTCCCCGCTCTCTGCGCTCTTTTTGAAGTGAAGGCTCTCCCATAAATTCCACGCTCTTTTTGAAGTGAAGCCTCTCCCCACTCTGTGCACTCTTTTTGAACTGAAGCCTCTCCCATAAATTCCAAGCTCTTTTTGAAGTGAAGCCTCTCCCCGATCTCTGTCCTCTTTTTGAAGTGAAGCCTCTCCCCACTCTCTGCGCTGTTTTTGAACGGAAGCCTAAACCAGCTCTCTGCGCTCTTTTTGAAGTGAAGCCTCTCCCCGCTCTCTGTGCTCTTTTTGAAGTGAAAACTCTCCCCGATCAATGCCCTCTTTTTGAAATGAAGCCTCTCCCAGCATTCTGCGCTCTTTTTGAAATGAAGCCTCTCCCCACTCTCTGCCCTCTTTTTGAAGTGAAGCCTCTCCCCGATCTTTGCACTCTTTTGAAATAAACACGCTCCCGGCTCTCCACCCTCTTTTTGAAATGAAGCCTCTCCCCACTCTCTGCCCTCTTTTTGAAGTAAAGCCTCTCCCCACTCTCCACCCTCTTTTTGAAGTGAAGCCTCTCCCCGCTCTCTGCCCTCTTTTTGAAGTGAAGCCTCTCCCCGCCCTCTGCCCTCTTTTTGAAGTGAAGCCTCTCCCCGCTCTCTGTGCTCTTTTTGAAGTGAAAACTCTCCCCGATCAATGCCCTCTTTTTGAAATGAAGCCTCTCCCAGCATTCTGCGCTCTTTTTGAAATGAAGCCTCTCCCCGCTCTCTGCCCTCTTTTTGAAGTGAAGCCTCTCCCCGATCTTTGCACTCTTTTGAAATAAACACGCTCCCGGCTCTCCACCCTCTTTTTGAAGTAAAGCCTCTCCCCACTTTCCACCCTCTTTTTGAAGTGAAGCCTCTCCCCGCTCTCTGCCCTCTTTTTGAAGTGAAGCTTCTCCCCGCTCTCCACCCTCTTTTTGAAGTGAAGCCTCTCCCCGCTCTCTGCCCTCTTTTTGAAGTGAAGCCTCTCCCCGCTCTCTGCCCTCTTTTTGAAGTGAAGCCTCTCCCCGCTCTCTGCACTTTTTTGATATAAACACGCTCCCGGCTCTCCACCCTCTTTTTGAAATGAAGCCTCTCCCCGCCTTAACCCTCTTTTTTGAAATGAAGCCTCTCCCTGCTCTTTACGTTGTTTTTGAAATGAAACCTCTCCCCGAACTCCACCCTCTTTTTGGTGAAGCCTCTCCCCGCTCTGTGCGCTCTTTTTGAAATGAAGCCTCTTCCCTACCTTAGCCCTCTTTTTGAAGTGAAGCCTCTCCCGGCCCTTAGCCCTCTTTTTGAATTAAAGCCTCTCCCCGCTCTCCGCCCTCTTTTTGAAGTGAATCCTCTCCCCGTTCTCTGCGCTCTTTTTGAAGTGAATCCTCTCCCCACTCTCTGCCCTCTTTTTGAAGTGAATCCTCACCCCGTTCTCTGCATTCTTTTTGAAGTGAAGCCTCTCCCTGCCCGTAGCCATCTTTTTGAAGTGAATCCTCTCCCCGATCAATGCGCTCTTTTTGAAGTGAAGCCTCTCCCAGCTCTCTGCACTCTTTTTGAAATGAAGCCTCTCCCCGATCTCCGCCCTCTTTTTTGAAGTGATTCCTCTACCCGCTCTCCGCCGTCCTTTTGAAGTGAAGCCTCTCCCCAATCTTTGCCCTCTTTTTGAAGTAAATCCTCTACCCGCTCTCTGCCATCTTTTTGAAGTGAAGCCCCTCCTCGATCTTTGCCCTCTTTTTGAAGTGACGTCTCTCCCCGCTCTCCGCCCTCTTTTTGAAGTGATGCCTCTCCCCGCTCTTTTACGCTCTTTTTGAAGTGAAGCCTCTCCCCGCTCTCCGCCCTCTTTTTGAAATGTAGCCTCTCCCCGATCTTTGCCCTCTTTTTGAAATGAAGCCTCTCCCTGCTCTTTACGCTCTTTTTGAAATGAAGCCTCTTCCCGATCTTTGCGCTCTTTTTGAAGTGAAGCCTCTCCCCGATCTTTGCGCTCTTTTTGAAATGAAGCTTCTTCCCGATCTTTGCACTCTTTTTGAAATGAAGTCTCTCCCCGATCTCTGCCCTCTTTTTGAAATGAAGCCTCTTCCCACTCTCCGCCCTCTTTTTGAAGTGAAGCCTCTCCCCGATCTTTGCCCTCTTTTTGAAGTGAAGCCTCTCCCCGATCTTTGCCCTCTTTTTGAAGTGAAGCCTCTCCCCGATCTTTGCGCTCTTTTTGAAATGAAGCCTCTTCCCAATCTTTGCGCTCTTTTTGAAATGAAGTCTCTCCCCGATCTCTGCCCTCTTTTTGAAATGAAGCCTCTTCCCACTCTCCGCCCTCTTTTTGAAATGAAGTCTCTCCCCGATCTCTGCCCTCTTTTTGAAATGAATCCTCTTCCCACTCTCTGAACCTCTTTTTGAAGTGAAGCCTCTTCCCACTCTCCGTCCTCTTTTTGAAGTGAAGTCTCTCCCCGATCTCTGCCCTCTTTTTGAAGTGAAGCCTCTCCCCGCTCTCCGCCCTCTTTTTGAAGTGAAGCCTCTCCCCGATCTCTGCCCTCTTTTTGAAGTGAAGCCTCTCCCCGATCTTTGCCTTCTTTTTGAAGTGAAGCCTCTCACCGATCTCCGCCCTCTTTTTAAAGTGAAGCCTCTTCCCGATCTTTGCGCTCTTTTTGAAATGAAGCCTCTCACCGATCTCCGCCCTCTTTTTAAAGTGAAGCCTCTCACCGATCTCCGCCCTCTTTTTGAAGTGAAGCCTCTTCCCGATCTTTGCCCTCTTTTTGAAATGAATCCTCTTCCCACTCTCCGCCCTCTTTTTGAAGTGAAGTCTCTCCCCGATCTCTGCCCTCTTTTTGAAATGAATCCTCTTCCCACTCTCCGCCCTCTTTTTGAAGTGAAGCCTCTCCCCGGTCTCTGCCCTCTTTTTGAAGTGAAGCCTCTCCCCGCTCTCCGCCCTCTTTTTGAAGTGAAGCCTCTCCCCGATCTCTGCCCTCTTTTTGAAGCGAAGTCTCTCCCTGATCTCTGCCCTCTTTTTGAAATGAATCCTCTTCCCACTCTCCGCCCTCTTTTTGAAATAAATCCTCTTCCCACTCTCCGCCCTCTTTTTGAAGTGAAGCCTCTCCCCGATCTTTGCCCTCTTTTTGAAATGAAGCCTCTTCCCGATCTTTGCCCTCTTTTTGCAGTGAAGCCTCTCCCCGATCTTTGCCCTCTTTTTGAAGTGAAGCCTCTCACCGATCTCCGCCCTCTTTTTGAAGTGAAGCCTCTCACCAATCTCCGCCCTCTTTTTGAAATGAAGCCTCTTCCCGATCTTTGCCCTCTTTTTGAAATGAATCCTCTTCCCACTTTCCGCCCTCTTTTTGAAATGAATCCTCTTCCCATTCTCCGCCCTCTTTTTGAAGTGAAGCCTCTCCCCGATCTCTGCCCTCTTTTTGAAATGAATCCTCTTCCCACTCTCCGCCCTCTTTTTGAAATGAATCCTCTTCCCACTCTCCGCCCTCTTTTTGAAGTGAAGCCTCTCCCCGATCTCTGCCCTCTTTTTGAAGTGAAGCCTCTCCCCGATCTCTGCCCTCTTTTTGAAATGAATCCTCTTCCCACTCTCCGCCCTCTTTTTGAAATGAATCCTTTTCCCACTCTCCGCCCTCTTTTTGAAGTGAAGCCTCTCCCCGCTCTCCGCCCTCTTTTTGAAGTGAAGCCTCTCCCCGATCTCTGCCCTCTTTTTGAAGTGAAGCCTCTCCCCGATCTCTGCCCTCTTTTTGAAGCGAAGTCTCTCCCTGATCTCTGCCCTCTTTTTGAAATGAATCCTCTTCCCGATCTCTGCCCTCTTTTTGAAGTGAAGCCTCTCCCTGATCTCTGCCCTCTTTTTGAAATGAATCCTCTTCCCACTCTCCGCCCTCTTTTTGAAGTGAAGCCTCTCCCCGATCTCTGCCCTCTTTTTGAAGTGAAGCCTCTCCCCGATCTCTGCCCTCTTTTTGAAGTGAAGCCTGTCCCCGATCTCTGCCCTCTTTTTGAAATGAATCCTCTTCCCACTCTCCGCCCTCTTTTTGAAATGAATCCTCTTCCCACTCTCCGCCCTCTTTTTGAAGTGAAGCCTCTCCCCGCTCTCTGCCCTCTTTTTGAAGTGAAGCCTCTCCCCGATCTCTGCCCTCTTTTTGAAGCGAAGCCTTTCCCCGATCTCTGCCCTCTTTTTGAAATGAAGCCGCTTCCCACTCTCCGTTCTCTTTTGAAGTGAAGCCTCTCCCCGCTCTTTGCTCTCTTTTTGAAGTGAAGCCTCTCCCCGCCCTTAGCCCTCTTTTTGAAATAAAGCCTCTCCTCGCTCTCTGCGCTCTTTTTGAAGTGAACCTTCTGCCCCCCACCCGCACCCCCCCCCACCCCCCCCGCTCTCTGCACTCTTTTTGAAGTGAACCCTCTCCCCGCCCTTAACCCTCTTTTTGAAATGAAGCCTCTCCCAGCTCTCTGCGCTCTTTTTAAATGCAGCCTCTCCTAGCTGGGGCGGCACAGTGGCGCAGTGCTTAGCACGGCAGCCTCACAGCTCTAGCGACCCGGGTTCAGTTCTGGGTACTGCCTGTGTGGAGTTTGCAAGTTCTCCCTGTGTCTGCGTGGGTTTTCTCCGGGTGCTCCGGTTTCCTCCCACAGCCAAAAACCTGCAGGCTGATAGGTCAATTCGCCATTGTAAAATTTCCCCTAGTGTACGTAGGTGGTAGGAGAATGGTGGGGATTCGGTAGGGAATACGGGATTAATGTAGGATTAGTATAAATGGGTGGTTGTTGGTCGGCACAAACTCGGTGGGCTGAAGGGCCTGTTTCAGTGCTGTATCCCTAAATTAAAAAAATAAATAGCTCTCCACACTCTTTTTGAACTAAAGCTTCAATTGGAGTAGTGATCACCAGACATTGAAGGTGTAAGAAAGTGCATTCCAGGGACTGCTAAGGTAATACGATCCATACAGACAGGACTGGTTAAACCAGCTGGTCACATGACCAGTCAGCTGGCCCAGGTTTTTGAATGAGAAAGGAACCGAGGGCAATTTGCAATTGAAGCTGGAACAAGGAATCCTCTCTCCTGGCTGTCTCTCTCTCTCACTTTCTCCCAAGCCACCAGACCCACAGAAGACACGTAAACCTCAAGAGACAAAAGACTCTGACATCGAGACAAGTTGAAGCGTGAACTGGGACCCAACGAACAGCAGGAATTAGTGGCAATCAACAACTCCACAATGCACTCAAAGTACTGAAATTATAATCCGATATTGGCTCAAACTTTTCCCCTTTATTCTTTTCTACTTTTTCTGTCTCTATCTGCGTGTGTGTTTATCGCGTATGCATGCTAGTGTGTCGCATCGAATATTCTTAGTCGTTAACCGGATTAGAGTTTTAGATTAATAACCTTCAACCTTTCTTGTTTAAATCGAAGGAAACCTGTCTGATTTCTTTGCCTTACAATTGGAGCAGTGAACAAGGATTCACTGAGGGGGAGCTGAAAACACGGTGTTTCTAAAATTAAACCCTGTTACGGTTAAACCAGGCAAAGGCTGAGAGGGAACCCCTAGACCCCTTCTCATCTGGTCATAACATACTCCATTATGTCATAAATTGCTGGTCTAAAGAGTGTGAGGATGAAAAATTGCAGAAATATTTCACATGTAGAAATTAACTGAGTGTAGAGCAAGGCTGTCTCCTATGGGGTTTAAGAGTCATTATTCCACCAAGGTTTAGGCAGAGATTGTTCGAGGAACTTAATCAAGAACACACAGGGATAGTCTGTATGAAAGCAGTAGCAAGAAGCTATTTTTGGTATCCAAGCATAGATAGAGATATTGAAGAGTTGGTGAAAAGTTGTGAAGTGTGTCTCATTGTGAGAAATGATCCAACCAAGGTTCCTTTCATTCCATGGTCAAACACAAGGAAATTTCTTGGAAATGGAAGGGAAAGAGTATTTTTTTTTGGTCGCTAGCTATAGCAAGTGGATAAATGTTGAGTTTATGCCCATACTACAGGTGCCAGAACTATTGAGATTTTGAGAAGCTGGTTTGCAGTTAATGAGTTGCCAGAAGTGCTGGTGTCAGATAATGGTCCACAGCTAACATCAGAATAGTTTGAAATATGGAGTGAAACGCACTCTAATACCACCATATCACCCAGCATTAAATGGTGCTTCAGAACGAAGCATGCAAATTGTGAAGAGGACTTTGCAGAAGTATTTGCTAAGTTACAAGCTAAGCAGTAATTTCCATGTTTCTCTTTGACACAGGGTAGATAATTTTCTGTTTACTTACAGAATAACTCCACAGTCTACAACAGGTTGCTCACCTTAGTGTTCATGTTTAAGTACACTCCTAGGACAAGGTTTAGTTTGCTTAAGTCTGATGTCACTTTCAAAGTAAGAGAAAAGCAAGAAAGAGTGAAGATGAGTCACGATACATAAGGCATGAAACTTAGAGTTCAGTGCTGGTCAGAAGGTCATGGTGAAAAACCACTGAGGTGATGAGGAGCAGTATGTGTTTGGAGTTGTTCTAAAAAGACTAGGTGCACTCACATATCTAGTGAGGATTGGAGAGATACTCCATCAGTGTCATGTAGATCAATTGCTTGAAAAAGAAAATTTGACAAAGGAAGAGCATGAGAAACCTCCTATGATCCAAATTCCTACAGTTCCAAGTGCAAGTCACAAAGAAACTGCAAGTTTGCCGGTATCACAGAATCCACCGGTAGAGCAAAGTGAGTCAGGGTCTTTTATTAAGATGAATCAATCAATTTCACAGTTCCAACCATACAGTGGCAGTCAAAGTCAAAGTTCGGGGTCGACACTGTCTGAGATGTTGGGAGAGCAAAGTGAAGCTAATATAAATGGAAGAAGATACCCAGACTGAAAGAGAAAGAAGCCAGATCGATTAATTGAAAGTATGTTGGAAGGAAGAAGAAATAAGCTGTTCTTTTCATTACTTTTTGGCAAATAATGATATTTTTGTTAATGACATACTGGTGTTAAGGAAAAAAACATTTTTAACATGTAAATTACTCTGGAAATATTGGTTATATATGCTTGAGTTGTGATTGCAGTAACAACAAGCATGCAGCCCAACCTGTTAAATTTCAGGGTTTTGTTATTGTATTTTGGGAAATTATATTTATGTACCATTTTACAATTTACTGTGTAAGTTGTTTTTTTTAAGTGGGGAGGGAGTCTAGTGTATTGAAATAGCTGAATTGTAAAGAACTTTCCACGCATATCCCCCCTAAACTTTTCCCCTTTCACTTTGAACTCGTGACCCCTAGTAATTGAATCCCCCACTCTGGGAAAAAGCTTCTTGCTATCCAACCTGTCTATACCTCTTATGATTTTGTACACCTCAATCAGGTCCCCCCTCAACCTCCGTCTTTCTAATGAAAATAATCCTAATCTCCTCAACCTCTCTTCATAGCTAGCGCCCTCCATACCAGGCAACATCCTGGTGAACCTCCTCTGCACCCTCTCCAAAGCATCCACATCCTTTTGGTAATGTGGCGACCAGAACTGCACGCAGTATTCCAAATGTGGCCGAACCAAAGTCCTTTACAACTGTAGCCAGTCGTCTTGTTCGCTGTAAACCCATATGGCCTTGGTGAAGTTGTGACAAGATGTCCTGTCGGAGAGCTTTGGGCACAATCACTTGTTTTCCCTTGAAGGTGACGCCTCTTGATATACCGAGTTCATCTCCAAAAGGACAAAAGCACCTGAGGTTTCTGGTGCCTCTTTTACCATATCAGGCCAATCTTCTACGATGACTCTCCACGGTGCCTTCTGTTCTTGGCTGTTTCTGATTGTCTTGGATGCAATAAATTAATTTTGAGCACATTTTCCACTTCGATGTCCATGCTGTCTACTTGTAGATCCAATGGAACTTCTTCATTCTTGGTCGGGTGTGGCAATCTGCTCAGCATATCTGAGGTGACCATTTTGGTACCCGATTTGTAGCAGATGTCAAAGTCGTACCTCTGTACTTTCAAGAAGAGTCACTGTAGTCAAGGTGGTGCGATTGTCAATGGTTTGTGCCAGATCATCTCCAGTGATTTGTGGTCGGTTTCCACAGTGAACTGCTTACTGAACAGGTAGGTGTGGAACCTTGTGATCCCAAACACCAGAGCAAGTATTTCACGCTCTATGTTTGAGTAATTGGATTGTGTTGAGTATAAACATTTGGACCCAAATGTGATTGGTTTGCCATCCTGCAGGATGCATGCACCTAGCCCTTTCTGTGAGGCGTCGACTTCCAGGATTGTCTTCTTCCTTGGATCGCAGTACTGCAAGGTACAGGTTTCTGCTGACAATGCTTGTCTGAGAGACTCAAATATATGCTGATGGTCCTCCTGCCATAGAAATGATATGTCTTTCTTTCAGAGCTTTTCAGTGATGATGCTTTGTCAGAAAAATTTGGAATTTTGTGCCAAGAAGTTGAAACATCCAAGACATCTCTGGAGGTCATCCTTGTCTTGTGGGGTTCGCATATGCCTCACATCGTGGACTTTTTCTGGGTCAGGACGGATTCTTCCACCTGAATAGCTGGACCCAAAGAAATTGATCTGACTTACATTCACCTGGCATTTCACGCTGTTAAACCGAGCCCTTCGCATTGAGCTACTGCCATCAGTGAATGAAGATTTTGATCATGCTCTTCTTTTGTTTTGTCCATTATCATAATATCATCGGCAATGCATATACATCCAGGCACGTTTTCTATAATTCTGTCCATCTGCTGCTGAAACAGACCTTGATGACATAAGCCAAAGGGTAGTCTCTGGAAGCAATATCTTCCAAATGGTATTATGAAGGTGGTGACTTCCTGAGATTCCTTAGCTAGGTGTACGGACCAATATCCATATTTCGCATCCAACTTGGAGAAGAATTTGGATTTGTGAACTTGGAATTCAATTCCTCTCATGTTGGAATCTCGTGGGGGCATCTCTTTCGAGAGATGTTTCGACACAGCAGATCCAGACACACCCTGATTGCTCCATCCTTCTTTAGTACGCACATAATTGAGCTGCACCAGTCTGTGTGATGACGCATATGACGGATGATGCCATTACGTTCCGTATTATCTAATTTGCGCTTAAGCATTTCTTGTATGTGCAGGCTACATGTTCAGGGAGGGTTGATTGATGGAATTGCATCCTCCCTGAGGTACAGTACTGCATCGCCTTTGAAATCTCCTATGGTGCCGAACCTGTCCAGGTACATTTGTTGTTGGTCGTGGACTGACTCAATGCGGGTACCTTTGGCCTCTTCTGCTGTAATGGGTACCCTGGTGACCTCGTGAATAGTCACAATGTTGAGGTCCTGACACACTCGTAGTCCTGCCACTGCTGGGCCGCTCGTGTCTACCAGGTAAAATATTTGCGGTTTCCATGCCAACTTGTTATGGCTGCATTGCATTGTCCGTGTGCCACTGCAAGGGATGGGTGACCCAATGTATGCAAATAACTTTGCAGTTGTCGATTGTATCATTCATTTCCAACGACTCCGGTATATATCCCTCAGGATTCGGATTGGTAGGGTATTTGCACTAGCACCGGTGTCAATCTTAGTCCCGAATGTGTGGATGTCAACTTTCTTGGGGCACGTGATATTAATAGTAGCAAAAGCTTCCAATTGTTTGACTTCATCAACACAATGGGCTGGATTCTATGAGACTGCTGCCGATCTCAGTGACGAGGGGCCGCACCCCAAAGAGTTGCTGCGACCTTAAGCGCGGCAGCTCATTTATATAATCGGGGCAGCCCATCACCCCACAATCACATGAAGAGGGCATTTTTAGAGGGCAGACAACCCTGTCAGCTTATTTAAATATTTCAAGAAATAAACACAAAAATTAAATAAGTCAATTTCTTTTGCCCTTTTCCCACTCCCCCGCCAATAGCAATTACGATAACTATTTGTCCTATCTCCCAAAACACTGACCTTTTGCATGTGGCCTTTCCCCTGCAAAACTGCACAAAGTTTAAGGTTCAGCCTTTCCCACAATCCCTTACATCCATTAGGTGTATTTGACCCCACACCCCCCACCCACCACACTGATAAACTTACCTCCTCCCCCCTCCCCAACAGTGTCATGCCTCATTTCCCCAGATGGGGATCTGAAGGTGCAGGAGTGCCTGCCACCACGCCGAAGTTGGCGGCGGGCCCTCAAGATCTACGGTAAGTATATGTAAATTTATAAATGTTATTGTTTAGAATATGTAAATTGTGGTCCTGTCACCCAGCAGCGGGGTGGCCGCCACAGAGCCTCACCGCCACCAGGAGGATCGGGCGTTGAAGTCCGTGGCAGGCCTTATCCGGAGCCATCTTCAGGCCGCCCCCGCCACACAGATCCCGACGTCGGGGGCTTCTTAAAATCCAGCCCAGTGTGTCAGGGTCGCAGTGTGAAATGCCTGCTTATCTTCTGGCTGAGAATTATTTCACTCTGGATTTTGTCTCAGGTTTGTTTCGCTCTGGACTTCGTGTATTGGCTTGCGTTTACATAGGTCTCTGGCGCTCTCCTTGCTGCTGTTGCCCTGTTGCTGTGACTGTCTTCTGTTTGTTTGTGTCCTATTGTGACTTCTGGCTGCGTCTTTGGAGCCAGATTTCCTGCATAGGTGGGCCCAGTGTCCTTTTGCACCACATGCCTTGCACAGGTCTTGAAATATAGGGCAACTTCACTATGAGTGGGACCAACAGCACTTACCACTTGCTCTTTTCAACCTGTTTGTCATGCCGTTACTGTTGGCTGCACTTAGTGCTTGCAGATGCTGTTGTCCAGCTACAATGTCTTCGTATTTGCTGCCATCTTCTAGCAGCACATCAATGCTGTGACCTTTCTTTTTCCTCAAGAGGTCTTTCTGAAATTCTTCAATGGGTGTTGAGACAATCACCAGCTCCATTAGTTTCTCTGACAGCTCAGTTTCTGAAAAATCACATTTGTTGCCCTTGCTATGGCATCTACCAATGAACTGGTCTATTGATTCCTGTAGTTGTTGTCAGTACGACATCAATTCCAGGCGGTGAATTTTAAAATTCACTCTTAATCAGAGCTGATCTTCTAGCACTTTCTATAGGGCGGCACAGTGGCGCAGTGGTTAGCACCACAGACTCACAGCTCCAGTGAGCCGGGTTCAGTTCTGGATACTATCTGTGCAGAGTGTGCAAGTTCTCTCTGTGACTGCGTGGGTTTCCGCCGGGTGCTCCGGTTTCCTCCCACAGCCAAAGACTTGCAGGTTGATAGGTAAGTTGGCCATTGTGAATTGCCCCTAGTGTAGGTAGGTGGTAGGAGAATGGTGGGGATGTGGTAGAGAATACGGGATTAATGTAGGATTAGTATAAATGGGTGGTTGTTGGTCAGCACGGACTTGGTGGGCCGAAGGGCCTGTTTCAGTGCTGTATCTCTTGAAAATAAAATAAATATCTTTGTAGGATCTTTCTCGTGCTCTACTGATAAGCCAGAGGTATTGATTCTGTGTAACCCCTCATTTCCAACTGCTCTTAGTATTTTTACAGCCTGCTTCTCTGGTTCTACAATCACATGGTCTGTGAATCATAACTGCATTCTTTGTGTAAACAAGTTTGAACTTGGATAGGATATCAATGGCCTTCCAATTTATGCTGGGAAATTTGGTATCTATCTTTCTGCTGTTGTTTTGCTTAAAACTTGCTTTAGAACTTGTTCTATGACTCTGCGCTGTTTCCCCTTTATGAAATTCTATGTTATCTAGACTAGCTGCTTGGATGGCGAGTAGCAGGTGTTTGACAGTGTTATATGTTTGTTTTGCTTTCAGCACTTAAGCCTGTCAGTTTACACAGCTGTTCAATAGGCAGTTCAATTTTGTTTTTGCTCAAGTTTGTTTATGTTCTTCACGCTCGAGTGTTTTAATTTTTTGAGTTCTGGCTGCATAAATGGAATATGTTCTTCACACTTGAGTGGTTTAATGATTTTTTAAATATTTGCTGTGTGAATGGAGACTCTGCAATGATTGTGGTTTTCCTAAGTTTTTGCTATCGGACGGCTCCTGTAATGGCACCAACCTCGATCAACCTGGGATATGAATTGGGTTTTACAAATTTTTTTCTCTCCCACAGAGCCTTTGAAACAATATCAATTTCTTGAGCAGATCGAAGCTTGTTTTTTAAACTAGGATTCCTCGACCATCAGCACAATGAGTCATCCGATCACAGGAATTAATTTGCAGCCTGTTGTTCTGTGCTCTGTCTTCTCCAGCTGGAGGTAGATTCTTTCTTCTTTCCACTTTTGGGCCAGTATTTCTTTTGAACTTTCTCTCTTCTGACTGTTGGAAGGGTAATTTTCAAAACTGTTTTACCTGTGGTCTTCAAGCTTAGATCTTGTGTTTTCACCACCGCTACCACCATGTAATGTTGTCTTGTGCAATATAAATGAGATGCATGGAGTCCTGTTGGTTGAAAATCTCTAACAGGATTATTAAGAGCTAAACTATTATATACAGTATAGAACAAACTATTTAAGGGGAGGTGATGGCATAGTGGTAATGTCACTGGACTAGTAATCCAGAGCCCATGCTAATGCTCTGGGGACATGGGTTCGAATCCCACCATGGCAGATGGTGAAATTTGAATTCAATTAATAAATCTGGAATTAAAAAGCTAGTCTAATGGTGATCATGAAAACATTGCCGATTGTTGTAAAAGCCCATCTGGTTCACTAATGTCCTTTAGGGAAGGAAATCTGCCATCCTTACCTGGTCTGGCCTACATGTGACTTCAGACCAACAGTAATATGGTTGACTCTTAAATGCCCTCTGAAATGGCCTGGCAGGCCACTCAGTTCAAGGGAAATTAGGAATGGGCAATAATTTCTGGTCTAGCCAGTGATGCCCACATTCCACAAAACAATTTTTTTTTAAATTACAGAACCTTCCTCGAGGGTTACAGTTGCAGAGTGACCTTGCTTTGAGTCACAGGACTACATTCTGGTACTTAGCTCATTAGCATACTGAGTTCTCAAAGGAACATCACTTTTAAGTTAATCATACAACATTCAGAACCATTCATGATTCCTCAGATACTGAGGCAGCCCGTGTCCAGATGGAGCAAGACCTGGACAACATCCAAACTTGGGCTGATAAGTGGCAAATAACATTCATACCACACAAGTGACAGGCAATGACTATCTAAAACAAGAGAGAATTTCACCATCTCCACTTGATATTCAATGGCATTACCATCATTGAATCACCCACTATCAAAATCCTGGGGGTTACCATTGACCAGAAACTGAACTTGACCAGGCACATAAATGTTGTGACTACAAGAGCAAGTCAAAGGCTGGGAATTCTGCGGCAGGTAACTCATCTCCTGACTCCCCAATGCCTGTCCACCATCTACAGGGCATAAGTCAGGAGTGTGATGGAATACTCTCCATTTGCCTGGATGGGAGCAGCTCCAACAACACTCAAGAAGTTCAACACCATCCAGGACAAAGCAGCGTGCTTGATTGGGATCCCATCCACAACCTTCAACATTCATTCCCTCAACCACCGACGCACAGTGGCAGCAGTGTGTATCATCTACAAGATGCACTGCAGCAACTCACCAAGGCTCCTTCAACAGCACCTTCCAAACCTATGACCTGTACCACCTAGAAGGACACAGGCAGCAGATGCATGGGAACACTGCCACCTGCAAGTTCCCGTCTAAGCCTCACACCATCCTAACTTGGAACTATAATGCCGTTCTTTCACTGTCGCTAGATCAAAATCCTGGAATTCATTTCCTAACAGCATGAAGGCAGCTCACCAGTACCTTCTCAAGGGCATTTAGGGATGGGCAATAAATGCTGGGCTAGCCAGCGACGCCCACATCCATGAATGAATAAAACAAATATTGTGTTCTTGTAGCCTCTAAGATACTGAAATAGCCCATTGGAATACTAGGAGATAAACACTTATTATGTTCATGTGAAATTTCTCTCCTCTATTTTAGCAAAGGTGCTAACACACTTAAAATATACGATACTGCGGTATGCAAACCCATTGGGAATTGGATTGGCACTAACCAAACTCACATCAAATGATCGGAGAAACTTTCATCCCATTATTTCGAGAAGTGAAAGGACAATGTGAGCAATGTGTAGCAATCCTGCCCACTTTGAACTGATTTGTTTGCCTTTCAGATAGATTGTTGACCAAATAAACAAGAAATGCAATAGAAACAAAATTATTTTATTTCAATACATAAATTTTCAAATTTATCATTAAAATTATAACTGTAAATCACCATTCGATGTTTGGCGTGAATGATTCAAACTATTTTGACTTGGTTCATTTATTTCAAAACAAATTAAAACTCGTGATATTATTTCTGAAGTTATGATCAAATATGTGTAAAATTATTTTCCCCATGGAGTATACATAAGCAAAAATATCATTTTTTTCATATTTATTTCCCATGTGGAATATTAGAACACAGTCATTACAATCCATGGAGTCTGATGCCTGTATTGAATAAATTTTATTTCTGTCTGGTAAAATCCATCAACCATGTTCTACTTAAAATGCAGGGATTTATTTTCAATACAAAGGATAAGATAAATGTTTTTCCATTTCACTGGCATTTCAGTAGATAACTCTGGAAAACCACAGGGACAAGTGATTGTGGCTTAAAACTTTCCATTTGTGTTTGTCACCGGGCAGATGTTCATGATGTCACAGGACAAGAGGTTCTGCACAAAATGGTTGCTCCCAGGCTGGCTCTTATTGGGCCTTCTGAATCATTAAATAGGGTGACCAAGAGATGCCAATAAATGACCAATAAATGTAAAGATATTTCCCTTTAGAACATTTAGGATTATGAGGTAGTTTTGTAGAACATGTTTCCCCTTCATGTTCAATTTGGTCGCTGAAACCACATCCAACAGGTGAATGGATCAGAGTCCTGTTATTGGTTATTAGACTTGAACATAACATTTCTTTTTTCTTTGTTTGTTCCCGCATTCTAGTTCCAGTTGAAAGGACAGAAATATTGCAACTGGGCAGTCTGTCCTCCACCTCCAAGGAAAACGAAATTATAACATGGTTTAAAATTAAATGTCAACTTGCATTACAGGGCCAACATACAGCTATTGCCTCGAGTGAGAAAGTGACAAGACGCAGCTTCAGGTAATTTGTACACTTTGTTTAGTACTCAGTACCCAAAGGGAAAAACTGACATATTGCAAAGTCAAAACTGTTTATATCTGATTTGATATCCAATTGCACACTTGCAACAATATAGGAAAGAAAAGTAGATTGAGCCCTTAATCCCATTTGATGTGAGTTTTGTTCTGGTTACACAAAAGACATTTTCTTCCATCAATTGCCTCCTCCTTCCATCACTTGACCTTAAAGATTGCCTGATATGCAAATAACATTTCACCATGTCCAGTAAAGGTTGCTGGTATTGTTGGTGTCCCAAGAACAATATTATACTGTGTGATTGACTTTACAAGATTTTTTCCAGTGTCAATGAACTCCATAGTTGTTAGTCATTCTCATTTACAATTCACAACATTTCTTTCTTTCTTCTTCTTTGGCCTCCTTATCTGGAGGAATAATGGGTAAGCTCCTAGAGGTGGTCAGTGGTTTGTGAAGCAGTGCCTGGAGTGGCTATAAAGGCCAATTCTAGAGTGACAGACTCTTCCACAGGTGCTGCAGATAAAATTGGTTGTCGAGGCTGTTACACAATTGGCTCTCTCCTTACATTTCTGTCTCTTTTCCTGCCAACTGCTAAGTCTCTTTGATTCACCTCTCTTTAGCCCCGCCTTTATAGCTATCCGCCAGCTGTGGCGATCACTGGCAACTGTCTCCCACGACTTGTGGTCAATGTCACAGGATTTCATGTCGCGTTTTAAGAAGTCTTTAAAGCGGTGACGTGGACGGCCGGTGGGTCTGATACCAGTGACGAGCTCGCTGTACAATGCGTCCTCGGGGATCCTGCCATCTTCCATGCGGCTCACATGGCCAAGCCATCTCAAGCTCCGCTGACTCAGTAGTGTGTATAAACTGGGGATTTTGGCCGCCTCGAGGACTTCTGCTTTGGAGATATGGTCCTGCCACCTGAAGTCAAGGATTCTCCGGAGGCAGCGAAGATGGAATAAGTTGAGACGTCACTCTTGGCTGACATACATTGTCCAAGCCTTGCTGCTGGAGAGCAAGGTGCTGAGGACACAGGCTTGAAACACTCGGACTTATGCCAGTCTGGACATAACAGCAGACGCCTTTCCCATGCGCTTGTTGATTTCTGCATTGAGAGACAGGTTACTGGTGATAGTTGAGCCTAGGTAGGTGAACTCTTGAACCACTTCCAGAGCGTGGTCGCCGATATTGATTGATGGAGCATTTCTGACGTCCTGTCCCATGATGTTCGTTTTCTTGAGGCTGATGGTTAGGCCAAATTCGTTGCAGGCAGCCGAAATCCTGTCGATGAGTCTCTGCCGACACTGTTCCGTGTGGGATGTTAATACAGCGTCGTCAGCAAAGAGGAGTTCCCTGATGAGGACTTTCCGTACTTTGGTCTTCGCTCTAAGACGGGCAAGGTTGAACAACCTGCCATCTGATCTTGTGTGGAGGAAAATTCCTTCTTCTGAAGACTTGAACGCATGTGAGAGCAGCAGGGAGAAGAAGATGCCAAACAGTGTAGGTGCGAGAACACAGCCCTGTTTCATGCCACTCAGGATAGGAAAGGGGTCTGATGAGGCACCGCTATGTTGAATTGTGCCTTTCATATTGTCATGGAATGAGGTGATGTTGCTTAATAGCTTTGGTGGACATCCGATCTTTTCTAGTAGTCTGAAGAGAACACGTCTGCTGATGAGGTCAAAGGCTTTGGTGAGATCTATGAAGGCAATGTAGAGGGGCATCTGTTGTTCATGGCATTTCTCCTGTAGCTGGCAAAGGGAGAACAGCATATCAATGGTCGATCTCTCTGCTCGAAAGCCGCACTGTGCCTCAGGGTAGACATGCTCAGCCAGCTTCTGGAGTCTGTTTAAAACGACTCAAGCAAAGGCTTTCCCCACTATGCTGAGCAGGGAGATTCCACGGTAGTTGTTGCAGTCACTGCGGTCACCCTTGTTCTTATAGAGGGTGATGATATTGGCATCGCGCATGTCCTGTGGTACTGCTCCCTCATCCCAGCACAGGCAAAGCAGTTCATGGAGCGCTGAGAGTATAGCAGGGTTGGCAACTCTTGATTATTTCAGGGGTAATGCCGTCCTTTGCAGGGGCTTTTCCACTGGCTAGAGAATCAATGGCATCACTGAGTTCCAATTTTGTTGGCTGTTCGTCCAGCTCATCCAAGACTGGCAGAGACAGGGCTGCATTGAGGGCGGTATCAGTGACAACATTTTCCCTGGAGTACAGTTCTAGGTAGTGCTCCACCCAGCAGTCCATTTGCTTGCGTTGGTCAGTGATCATTTCCCCTGATTTAGACTTTATGGGGCTGATCTTCTTGATGGTTGGCCCAAAAGCTCTCTTAATCCCATCATACATTCCTTTGATGTTTCTGGTGTTGGAGGCCAGCTGAATATGATTTCATAGGTGCTGCCAGTAGTCATTTGCACAGCACCTGGCTGTTCTTTGCGCAGTGCTTCTGGCGGCTTTAAGTGCAAAGGATGTTAACTTGCTGCGGGCTTTCTTGTGTTCAGCAGTGCAGTGTGCTTAGTGGCTATGATAGGTTCCATCTCTTCAAAGTGAGATTGAAACCATTCTGCATTTGGCTTCTCATGTTTGCCAAAGATGGTCATTGCTGTGTCATAGATGGTGTCTCTGATATGGGCCCACTTGGTCTCTGCATCCCCTGCAGGAGTGTTTTGAAGGGCTTGTTCAAGTAAATTGAGAAACTTTTGTGACCGCTGTGGGTAAGAAATTCTGTTAGTGTTGATGCACGGGTGGCCCTTCTGCTTGGAGTGATGTAGCTTCTTTGGTTTGAGTCTAATCTTGCTGCACACCAAGGAGTAGTCAGTGTTGCAGTCCGCACTGTGGAAGCTGCGTGTGATTTGAACACTGTTTATAGAGGCTTGCCGTGTGACGATAAGGTCCAGCTGGTGCCAATGACGTGATCTTGGGTGTCTCCATGAAACCTGGTGACAGGGTTTAGTTTGAAAGAACGAGTTGGTGATGCAGAGGTTGTGATAGGTACACAACTCCAGCAGTCTCTGTCCATTCTCATTCATCCTTCCAATGCCATAGCGCTCAAGGCAGGAGGGCCATGAGTCATGGTCGGCCCCAACCCTGGCGTTAAAGTCCCCCAGCAGGAAAAAATGTTCGGTATTAGGAATGCTACTAATGATTCACAACATACAAGGTTGGATATCTAGTCATAACCAATTCACATGACTATCCCACAAAATCTAGTCTTTAAAGTCAAGTGCATTACTGTTTAGGACAAATTCACCTATCCTGCAATTCCAAATGGGAGTCATGCTTGAGGGAAGCACACAACAGATATGATGTAGCTCTGATTTTCTAATCTGTGCTCCCTTTGAATAAAACTGCCCACAGGGAACGCAGCATCTGTGAATTTATGGTTATATCCCACTTTGAGGTTGCTTAAAAAATGTTGCTGACATTTTCTTTTGATTACTTAAATGCTTTCATACACTTTGATAACACATCAGTAACATACTTTACATTGCATCATTAACATGGACAAAGTAATTGAAAGAATGAGGGAGAATTAGATAAATTCCAAAACACTGCAATTGATATAAGGACATAAGAAAGCATGATAAAAGAAGAGGCCATTCAATCCATCAAGCCTGCTGCTTTCATAAACATGTAAAATCTGTCCTATCATCAACTCTACCAACTCATGTGAAGTCCTGAGTGAAATTTGGCAAAATTCTTTCTGGGTCCTCAGAAGTGGGGAGTGAAACTCAAGACGAACACTGAATCTTTCATTATTGAACTTAACCAGTGATTTTCTACAACTGACATTTCCATGATTGTCACACCACAGGATGTATTGTGTTCCATGGAATATTTAACATTACCAACAGTGAGTTATTTTAGCCTCAAATCAAATGCCCAGTATTTGACCTTTAGACATATAAGAAGTAATCATGTGTTAACAACCCCTCATCCCATCATCAGACACAAGTCTGGCAATGCTTTTGTGGCAAAGAAGACTGTTGCACCTGATTGTTTCCAAAATGGCACCGACTGCCAAGATTCTGCACTATAGTGTTCAATCAATCACTAAGTGAAGTTTCAGCAGACTCTAAGTTGCAGTTACAAATGTGGAGTTGCTCTTGGTGATTTATCTTGAAGAATATTCAACAAAAGATAGTCTTCATCAGAGTTGTCAACATCAGAGAAATGTTAGAGTGAGATTTATGAGCAATAAGAGTACCATTAAAGCATAGGGAGCTATGTGAATTCTTCCGAGTGTCATATTGAGATGAGTGACTATCAATGACTATCACTCCCAATGAGTGACACTTGAAAGGTCTGCCTTCAGTAATTTTTTTAAGTTAGGAATTCATCTATTCTTTGCAAACTTTGCATGTAGTGACAAATTACTTGTGATTTTTTTAAATTGGTGCAACATGTAAAACACATAAGAATATTTTGTTTCAAAGGCTGCATTTAATTGAGAAACTGCCAGTTAGATACTTGGCAAACCTCACTAGCATTCTTACACATGAAACTAAAGATTGTTAAGACATTTTTGGAATTTTACTTCAGACGTCTTCCTGATGTTCAAAGCCCAAGTCCACTTACGCAAACTAGCCCTTACCTTCTATGAACAAGTTCAACATTTGCATAACTGTAGCAAGCCCAGAGATTGAATAGAAACGCTATCATCATATTAGGCATATATCACATTCCCACACATCATAGCAACTTTAGAAAGTGGTGGAATCAACAATATCAGTCTCTGGTCTAGGCTATTAGATTTATTGGATTAGAATTTGGACCTCGTTGCGCCAGTTTTACAGACATAAAATAGTCCCAATTTCAAATCCAACATCCTGTGTCCCAAGAACACCTCAAAAGCAACCAACCTGAAATTAGATGGAGCCATTTTTCAGGCATCATTGGTAGCTACCTAAAACTGATGTTAGGGAACTGACATTTGTAAGTGAAGGGCCTAACTCCTGTTTTAGGTCCCCTCGGCAGAACTAACCGGCTGTCATCAGGCCTTCTCTGAAGCTGTTGGCCAAGTCGCCAAGCTTAATGTTTGAACCTAAGAAGTTATTGAAAGGAGGGGAGCAAAGGGGATCAGAGCCATGATAAATTTAGTTATCGCTCCTGTCTATATACATGGGCTTTCCAGCAGGGCCACTCAATAATAATCAAGAGTGGAAATCTTAGCTTACTTTGCCGTTTCTAACTTTGCACCCTTATTGCAAACCCAACTAACATCAGCTGAAACTAGGACATTGCTGGCCGATGTAACACAGTACCACACAAAGTGGTGCATTTACCCACTAAGTCAGAAGTTCACAAACTTTACTTATTGCTTAGCCCCTTCAAGATCTACCATCTGGCTGCATATACCCATCAGAATAAAGGCTTCATATTTTAACACCATTATTGCCAAAGCATTGTACGAATGTGTTACAACCTCAGTGAGATTGTTAACGTGAAAAATAAGAGATAAGAGCTGCCAGACCAATGTAAAGAATTGCACAAGATTTCACGTTTTATTAGGACGGCACAGTGGCGCAGTGGTTAGCACCGCAGCCTCACAGCTCCAGCGACCCGCGTTCAGTTCTGGGTACTACCTGTGTGGAGTTTGGAAATGCTCCCTGTGTCTGCGTGGGTTTTTGCCAGTCCCGTTTCCTCCCACAGCCAAAAACTTGCAGGTTGATAGGTAAATTGGCCATTGTAAATTGCCCCTAGTGTAGATAGGTGGTAGGAGAAGGGTGGGGATGTGGTAGGGAATATGGGATTAATGTAGGATTAGTATGAATGGGTGGTTGCTGGTCGGCACAGACTCGGTGGGCCGAAGGGCCTGTTTCAGTGCTGTATCTCTAAATAAAATAAATAAATTATAAAACTAAATGAAAAGAAATGCCCATTAACTGACTATTACAGTTCTTTTTAAGTAGCTGATACCCCAGATTACAAAGAAAGGTATGTTTTTTACGCTTAAAAACACTTATAGATTACACAGTTCATTTTGACGGCGAAATATTTTGTGGTTAAAAGTCTCAAACTCCTCCCATTTGCAATGGGTTGGATCTCCCAGACCTTTTCAAAAATCAATGTCGTCTTTGCTCACTTCTCTGAGCACTTCTAACCATGACGTCCATGAATAAGGTGATTCCTGGTGATCTTGCTGGTCTTCTGCTTCTCTGCAACCTTCAACTTTCAAAAGAGGTTCAAGTCTTCACAGCCTTTTGCTGTATCAGGCTTCCGAAAGCAGGTGCCCCCTCTCTCTCGAGGCTGAAACCGCTGGTTGTCTTCCTTACAGCCTGCTGTGACTTCAGAAAATCTATTAAATTTATCTGGACTCAAAAGTCAATGGCTTTTTGTCCTGTTCCAGTATACAAAGTCCAGAAGACTGGTTTCACAGAACCACCTGGGCCATCCATTGTTCCAAGGTATGAACAGCTGCTTGGTACTTTTGCATCTTCAGAATCACTGATCTCCTTGTTTACGACCCGAAGGTTTGGGAGGCAAACCCATTGTTCTTCAGGTATTACCCCCTGCAGCCTCTTTTTTTTCTCAAAAAAGAAAAGTCTTTTATCTGTGTTCTCTGTTGTCCTGGTAACCAAAATTTCTAACTTGTCCTTTAGCAGAGTGGATGTGAGGTCACCTGACCTTCTGGACTCCGTCTTAAACATTTAAGAATCACAATTTTAAAAATGTAATCGTGTTACAAAGTCCAGTGTTCATAACAAATGTACAAATTATAAGACACATATTCAACTTGAACAATGCCTTAGTTAAAACAGGTTGTTTGCTCAAGCAGAGACAAACAGCATTTGGAACAATAGGTGATAGTTTGAGCCATAAGTTGTTTTCCATACAAAGGCACTGATGATACTTTGATTGAATTCCAGTGAATTCTGAAAATCCACTTTCATACAGCTCAGTAGTAGCAAATGGGAAATAAAACCTTGACAGCCTTTGACAATGTTGAAAATACTGGTTCCATTAATTTACCAGGGCTTACTTCAGAGTTAATAGAGAGCAGGTGATGTTCAGTGCAGGTTGTATTTAAGAGCTGGGATTTTCCCCAATCAGGACAGTTACTTCTGGACAGGGTGTGAGTCCAGAAGGGAAGAATAGAAACGGGTTTTTGTATTGAACTGTGGATTGAGAATAAAACAATTGTGGATCACAGACTGTTACCTGCGTCCTAATTTTGGTGAATGGATATCTGCCAATTAATCAGCCCTGTCTATCAATTCAGGAAACACTGCTCACATTTGGACCCAAAACTAAGCCAACTGCTTTTGTTGAAACTCAATCTTGAGTCCACCATCAGTTGAAATGTCCATTTTTTTACTGGCACGTCCTGGCAGATATAGTTATGGTGCAATGCATACAACCAAAAAAAAACACCCAACTAGTTCTGAGCTAAGTTAAACTGAATAATTGCTGGGCAACTGAAACCACGCTGTAGTGTACAGTGATTGGAGGTGAAATCTTTGTACATATTCAACCCTGTGTATCTGTGTTCTCATTGGTACGGTCTGATAGCCATTACTGAGACATGGCTGCAGGATGACAGAATGACATGGATTTGGACCTGAATATTGAAGGGTACATGGCATTTAGGAAGGACAGGAAGCTAGGAAAAGGTGGAAGGGTGGCTCTGTTAATAAATGATGGTATTAGCGCAATAGAGAGGGATGATCTAAGTTCAGGAAACCAGGATATAGAAGCAGTTTGGGTAGAGATGAAAAACCATAAAGGCAAAAAGTCACTCGTGCGAGTGGTATACAGACCACCTAACATTAACCACACTGTAGGACGGGGTTTAAAGGAAGAAATAATGGTAGCTTGTCAGAAAGGTACAGTGATAAGCATGGGGGATTTTAACCTACATATAGACTGGAAAAATCAGATGGGCAGAGGTAGCCTGGATGAGGAGTACATAGATAATTTCTTGGAACAGTACATTCTGGAGCCAACCAGAGAGCAGACTGTAGAAAACCTGGTATTGTGCAACGAAATAGGATTAATTAATGACCTCATAGTTAAGGCAGCCCTAGGTAGCAGCAATCATAATATGATTGAATTTTACATTCAGTTTGAGGGAGAGAAGAGTGGGTCCAAGACCAATATTTTAAACTTAAATGAGGACAATTATGAGGGCGTGAAAGCAGAGCGAGCTAAAGTAAACTGGTAAATTAGATTAAGTGATAGTAGAGATTAATCTCAGTAGAGATGCAGTGGCAGACATTAAAGGGGATATTTCAGAATACACAGAATGGATGCATTCCAATGTGAAAGAAAAATTCCAAGGTGGGGAGGTGGGGGGGGGGAACCACCATCCATGGTTAACTAAAACAGTTAAAGATAGTATCAAACTTAAAGAAAAAGCATATAATAGCATAAAGATGGATCGCAGGTCATAAGATTGGACAGAATATAAAAAACAGCAAAGAATGACTAAAAGATTGATAAGGAAGATAAAATCAGAATATAAGAAAAAGATAGTTAGAAATATAAAGACAGATAGTAAGAGTTACTATAGATATTTTAAAAAGAATTAACAAGAGTTAACAAAGTGAGCGTTGGTCCTATAGAATGTGAGTCTGGGGAATTAATAATGGATTATAAGGAGATGGCAGATGAATTGAACAGATATTTTGCATCGGTCTTCACTATAGAGGATACAAGTAACATCCCAGTATTAGCTGTAAGTCAGGAAATGGAAGGGAGGGAGGAACTCAAAAAAATTACAATCACCAGGGAAGTGGTACTGAACAAATAGTTGGATCTGTGGGCTGACAAGTCCCCGGGTCCTGATGGACTTCATCCTAAGGTCTTAAAAGAAGTGGCTCATGAGATAGTTGGTGTATTAGTTTTAATTTTCCAAATTTCCCTAAATTCAGGGAAGGTTCTGCTAGACTGGAAAATAACGAATGTAACTCATCTATTCAAAAAGGGATGGAGACAGAAAGCTGGAACTACAAGCCAATTAGCTTAACATCTGTCTTATAGAAAATGTTAGAAGCTATTATTAAAGACGTTAGAGCAGGGCACTTAGAAAAATCGAAGGTAATCAGGCAGAGTCAACATGGTTTTGTTAAAGGGAAGTCATGTTTAACCAATTTATTGGAGTTCTTTGAAGGAGTTACATGTGCTGTGGATGAAGGGGAACCAGTGGATGTATTGTACTTAGATTTCCAGAAGGCATTTGACAAGGTGCCACATCAAAGATTATTGCAAAAAATAAAAGCTCATGGTGTAGGGGGTAACATATTGGCATGGATAGAAGATTGGCTAGCCAACAGGAAACAGAGAGTAGGCATAAATGGGTCAATTTCTGGTTGGCAGGATGTAACGATTGGTGTGCCACAGGGATCTGTGCTGAGGCCTCAACTTTTTACAATTTATATAAATGTCTTAGATGAAGGGGCCGAAGGTATGGTTGCTAAATTTGCTGATGACACAAAGATAGGTAGGAAAGTAGGTTGCGAAGAGGACATAAGGAGGCTACAAAGGAATATAGATAGGTTAAGTGAGTGGGCAAAGATCTGGCAGATGGAGTGTAATGTGTGAAAATGGGAAGTAGTCCATTTTGGCAGGAGAATAACAAAGAAGCATATTTAGTTTTTAGTTTAGTTTAGAGATACAGCACTGAAACAGGCCCTTCGGCCCACCGAGTCTGTGCCGACCATCAACCACCCGTTTTATACTAATCCTACACTAATTCCATATTCCTACCACATCCCCACCTGTCCCTATATTGCCCTACCACCCACCTATACTAGGGGCAATTTATAATGGCCAATTAACCTATCAACCTGCAAGTCTTTGGCATGTGGGAGGAAACCGGAGCACCCGGAGGAAACCCACGCAGACACAGGGAGAACTTGCAAACTCCACACAGGCAGTACCCAGAATTGAACCCGGGTCGCTGGAGCTGTGAGACTGCGGTGCTAACCACTGCGCCACTGTGAGAGATTGCAGAGCTCTGAGATGCAGCGGGATCTGGGTGTCCTAGTGCATGAATTGCAAAAGGTTAGTATGCAGGTACAGCACGTAATTAGGAAAGCTAACAGAATGTTATTGTTTATCACGAGGGGAATTGAATACAAAAGTAGGGAGGTTATGCCTCAGCTATACAGGGCATTGCTGAGGCCACATCTGGAGTACTGGGTGCAGCATTGGTCTCTTTATTTAAGAAAGGATGTACATGCACTGGAAACGGTTCAAAGAAGGTTTACTAGACTGATACCTGGAATGGGCGGGCTATCTTATGAGGAAAGATTGGACAGATTAGGTTTGTATCCGCTGGAATTTAGAAGAGTAAAAGGTGACTTGTTTGAAACATATAAGATCCTGAGGGGTCTTGACAGGGTGGATGTGGAAAGGATGTTGCCCCTTGTGGGACAATCTAGAACCAGGGGTCACTGTTTAAAAATAAGGGGTCGCCCATTTAAGACAGAGATGAGGAGAATTTTTTTCTCTCAGAGGGTCATGAGTCTTTGAAACTGTCATCCTCAAAAGACAGTGGAAGCAGAGTCCTGAATAAGCAAGGGGATGAGAGGTTATCAGGGGTAGGTGGTAATGTGAAGAAATCAGTTCAGCCATGAACTATTGAATGGTAGAGCAGGCCCGAGGGACATAGTGGCCTACTGCTGCTCCTAATTTGTAAGTTCGTTTGTTTGTAAGAAATGCTTTAAATACTGAGATCTTATGCCTGCTTCCTTGCCTAAGATTCTGTTCACAGGACTTGTAATAAAAGGGTACTTTCACAGGTTTGCAGGTGTTTTCCAAGACTTTGGAGGTCATTTCTGCTACCTTGAAGTTTTTGCCTTTAATTAGCACTTCCTGTAATGAGTTCTTTATGTTGTCTGATGCATCATAAATGAGATGCATGGAGTCCAGTTATGCTGAAGATCTCAAACAGGTTTATTACAGCGAAACTATTACATACAGTACAGAACAAACTATTTACAGAACCTTCCTCTAGGGGTTATAATTACAGAGTGAGTTTGGCAGGTAGTCACATGACTGAAACTTGGTACTTAGCTCATTAGCATACTAAGATAAGACAGAAAGCTAACTAGAAATATAAAAACAGTTGGTAAGAGATTCTATAGATATTTTAAAAAAGAAAAGAGTTAACAAAGTGAGCATTGGTCTGATAGAAAGTGAGTCTGGGGAATTAATAATGGAAAATAAGGAGATGGCAGATGAATCAAACAGGTATTTTGCTTCAGTCCTCACTATAGAGGATACAAGTAGCATTCCAGAAATAGTTGTAAATCAGGAAATGAAAAGGAAGGAAGAACTCAAGAAAACTACAATCACCAGGGAAGTGGTACTGAGCAAATTGTTGGAGCTGTGGGCTGACAAGTCCCTGGGTCCTGATGGACATCATCCTAGGGTCTTAAAAGAAGTGGCGAGTGAGATAGTTGATGCGTTGGTTTTAATTTCCCAAAATTTCCTAGATTAGGTTAATTTTCCAAAATTTCCTAGATTAGGGGAAGGTTCCATTGGATTGGAAAATAGAAAATATAACTCCTTTATTCAAAAAGGGAGGGAGATAGAAAGCCGGAAACTACAGGCCAGTTAGCTTAACATCTGTCATAAGTAAAATGTTAGAAGCTATTATTAAAGACGTTTTAGCAGAGCACTTAGAAAAATTCAAGGTTATCAGGCAGAGTCACCATGGTTTTGTGAAAGGGAAATCATGTTTCACCAATTTCCTGGAGTTCTTTGAAGAATAACATGTGCTGTGGATGAGGGGGAACTGGTGGATATACAGTACTTAGATTTCCAGAAGGCATTTGATAAGGTGCCACATCAAAGATGATTGCAAAAAATAAAAGCTCATGCTGCAGGGGGTAACATACTAGCATGGATAGAAGATTGGCTAGCTGACAGGAAACAGAGAGTAGGCATAAATGGGTCATTTTCTGGTTGGCAGGATATAACGAGTGGTGTGCCATAGCCATCAGTGCTGGGACCTCAACTTTTTACAATTTATATAAATGACTGAGATGAAGGACCAAAGGTATGGTTGCTAAATTTGCTGATGGCACAAAGATAGGTAGGAAAGTAAGTTGTGAAGAGAACATAAGGAGACTACAAAGGGATATAGATACGTTCAGTGAGTGGCAAAGATCTGGCAAATGGAGTATAATATCCAGTATCCAGGCTTGGGCTGATAAGTGGCAAGTAACATTCGCACCACACAAGTGCCAGGCAATGACTATCTCTAACAAGAGAGAATCTAACCATCTCCCCTTGACATTCAACGGCATTACCATCGCTGAATCCCCCACTACCAACATCCTAAGGGCTACCATTGACCAGAAACTGAACTGGAGTAGCCATATAAATACCCTGGCTACAAGAGCAGGTCAGAGGCTAGGAATCCTGAAGCGAGTAACTCACCTCCTGACTCCCCAATGCCTGTCCACCATCTACAAGGCACAAGTCAGGAGTGTGATGGAATACTCTCCACTTGCCTGGATGGGTGCAGCTCCAACAACACACAAGAAGCTCGACACCATCCAGGACAAAGCAGCCCGCTTGATTGGCACCCCATCGATAAACATTCACTCCCTCCACCACCGACGCACAGTGGCAGCAGTGTGTACCATCTACAAGATGCACTGCAGCAATGCACCAAGGCTCCTTAGACAGCAGCTTCCAAACCCGTGACCTCGACCAACTAGAAGGACAAGGGCAGCAAATGCACGGGAACACCACCACCTGCAAGTTCCCTTCCAAATCACACACCATCCTGACTTGGAACTATATCGCCATTTCTTCACTGTCGCTGGGTCAAAATCCTGGAACTCCCTTCCTAACAGCACTGTGGGTATACCTACCCAAAATGGACTGCAGCGGTTCAAGAAGGCAGCTCACCACCACCTTCTCAAGGGCAATTAGGGATGGGCAATAAATGTTGGCCTGGCCAGTGACGCCCACATCCCATGAATGAATAAAAAAAAATGTGGGAAAATGTGAAATTGTCCATTTTGGCAGGAAGAATAAAAAAGCATATTATCTAAATGGTGAGAGATTGCAGAGCTCTGAGATGCAGAGGGATTTAGATGGCCTAATGCATGAATCACAATATGTTATTATGCAAGTATAGAAAGTAATTAGGAAAGTTCATAGAATATTTTCATTTATTGCGAAGGGAATTGAATACAAAAGTAGTGACGTTATGCTACAGTTTTACAGGGCACTGGTGAGACCACATCTGGAGTACTGTGTACAGTATTGGTCTCCTTATTTAAGGAAGGATGTAAATGCGTTGGAAGGTTTACCAGACTGATACTTGGAATGGGCGGGTTGGCTTATGAGGAAAGGTTTAGAAGAGTAAGAGGCGACTTGATTGAAACATTTAAGGTTCTGAGTGGTCTTGACAGAGTGGATGTAGAAAGGATGGGCTGAATTTTATGTTGCGGCAGCCTTAAAAAATGATGGCCCGCACGCGCAGGCTTTACTCCGCAGAGCCGCTGCGATATTAAATGTGGCACATCATTTACATGGCCGGGGTGAACCGTTCCCCCCCCCCCACCCCATGACGTGGAGGGGGCAGGCGGTCCATCCCAGACAATGGCGTCTGGCGCCATTATTCAGGCACGGACGCCATTTTTAAAGGACTTCAAGCCCTTACATTTAATGTGAATTTTTAAAGAAATAGTCACTTAGAATTTATTCAAACAAATTACTAAATATTTCAAGCCTCTCCCCACCCACCCAATGATCAAACAATTCATTTCTTGCCCTATCCCCACCAAAATACTTACCTTGTAACCTGACCTTCCCACCCCCACCCCCACCAAAGTTCTCAAACTTTAATCTTTAACCCTTCCCACAACACCTTGACCTTCGACAATGCAATTAGTTTTATCCCGGTCCCCACCTCCCGCCCTGAGAAACCTGCTCCCTCCTTCCCACACATGGAGATCCGACGGCATGGGTGTGCCAACCGCCGGTTCTAATATGGCAACGGAGCGGATGGTGGGAGCGGATAAGTATTTAATTCAGTAATTGGCATTTTTTTAAATATGTAAATTTGGCTCCCGTCGCCGAGTGGCTGGGGGGCCGCCACAAGGCCTCGCCGCCGCCGGCAATATGGAGCCAGACATTGAGGCCCATGGTGGACCTCTCCCGGAGGCATTTTCTGGGTCCCCCTGGCAAGACCCCCCACTTCGGGGTGGGGAGGGCCTGTAAAATCCAGCCTGATGTTTTCTCTTGTGGGAGAATCTGGAACTCTGGGTCACTGTTTAAAAATAAGGGGTCGCCCATTTAAGACAGAGATGAGGAAAAAATGTTTCTCTCAGAGCGTCGTGAGTCTTTGGAATTCTCTTTCTCAAAGTGGAAGCAGAGTCTTTTAATATTTTTAAGGCAGAGGTAGATAGATTCTTGATAAGCAACAGGGTGACAGGTTATCTGAGGTAGGAGGTAATGTGGAGTTGAGGTTACAATCAGATCAGCCATGATCTTGTTGAATGGCGGAGCAGGCTCGTGGGTCAAGTGACCTACTGCTCCTAATTCATATGTTTGTATGTAAGATCTTAAAGGGACATACTTCTTAAAACAATCATATAACATTCCCTTTCTCTCCAAAGATAAGTCTCGTGTGCTAAAAGTAAAAACACGTAACATTACATAACATCAAAATTAGTTGTACATGATAGAGATTATAAGATTTACAATCATGGGGATAAGGATTGTGAAATTTAAAATGCTGTGGCTTAAAAGTCCATATATCATTTTGGTGGTTTGACAACTCTTGCTCAGAGAATTTGAGTCTCTTCTGTTGCTGTTCTTTCTGAGGTTTGTCCCTCTCTGCATTCACTTTCTGTTGCTTTGACTTCAGCCTGTTAATATACTCTGTTGCTTTTCTCAAGATGACCACTTTTAAGGTCTTGTCATTCTTGAGAAGTTCCGACAGCTCATCTCGAAGAGCCATTAGACAGTGCTTCAACTCATTGTTCATCTGCCTCCTAAGGACATTGCGTGTCCTTCGCCTCTCCTCATCCTCCACATCTGAAGGCCTGGGGCTCAAGGTCGAGGATGTTGGGGGAAGACTACCTGGTCTCATGGAGATACCTGTCCATTCTGGCTCATTGTGGTGCTGGCAGTTCTCTAGAGAGCAGAAGTGGGGGCTTCGCATTGTTGTGCTGTTGCTGGATTTCCAGACTGCACCGGTTGATGCTGGCCAGAGTCTGCGAGCGAGTTCCAGTCCTTGGAGATTTCCCCTTGGCAATGTGCTCATGGATAGTTATGCTGTTGAGGTCCTTACATGCTGGTAGTCCTGCCACTACTGGTCCATTCATGTCTACCAGGTAAAATATTTGTGGTTTCCATGACGACTTTCCATAGCTGCATTGCATTGTTAGTGTGCCACTGCGAGGAATGGGTGACCCATTGTATGCAGATAACTTGGCATTTGTCAGTTGTATCATTGATTTCCAATGACTCTGGTACATATCCTTCAGGATTCGGATTGATAGGATATTTGCACTAGCGCCAGTGTCAATTTTAACCCTGAGTGTGTGTTTGCCAACTTTCTTTGGGCACGTGATGTTCATAGTAGCGAAAGGTTCCAGTTGTTTGACTTCATCAACATGATGCATCAGGTTCACAATGTGAAACGCCTGCTCGTTTTCTGACTAAGAACTACTTCTCTCTCGGTCTTGTCTCAGGTCTGTTTTGCTGTAGACTTTGTGTATCAGCTTATGTTTATGCAGGTCTCTGGCGCTCTCCTTGTTGCTGTTGCCCTGTTGTTGCACCTGTTGTCTGCTTGTTTGTGCCGTACTGTGACTTCTGGCTCTGTCTTTGGAACCAGATTTCTTGCATTCAGATACAGAGCCTTTAGTTTTGTCTTTTTATTATTTTTGTAACCTCTAGCCTTATCTGTTGATTTACTCTTAGATTTGTACACTCTTTCCCTTCCTATCATAGTCTGTTTATCATTTCCCATATTAAGACCTTCCTCTCTTGCCTTGTCTCTACTCCTTGATTTAGCATATCGTCCAAAATTTGATCCTTTGCCCCCACTATACAGCTTAAAACCCTCTCCACTTCCCTAGTTATGCAACTTGTCAACTGGACAGCCCTGTCAAATCCTGCTGTCCTCTCACCTTGTTTTCCCTGGCAAGTTCCAGGAAGCCCAGGAAACCGATGCGCCCAGGGTAACAGTCAGAATTAGGGTTAAAGAAGTAGCTAGTGAGCAATTTATTTATTTAAATAGCCAACCCACCTGTCCAAGGGGGTTTCTCCATGCACTGCAGATCATTGCTCAGGTGGAAGTCAGTGGGTTCCTGCGGTTTCTTGACACGCTGACAGTTTCAGCTGTTCTAACTTGCTACCCACACAGAAATCCACCCACCTTTTCAGGTTAAAATTCCCCACAATATAAGAACAAACCAGCAAGAGACTTAAAAACAGATTGTAAAAGCTTTGCTATATAAGTAAAAAGAGGAGATTAGTGAAAGTAAATGTAGGTCCCTTACAGTCAGAGACAGGAAAAATTATAATGGGGAATAAGGAAATGGCAAAGACATTAAACAAATACTTTGTATCCATCTTCACAGTAAATTATACAAAGAAAGTTCAGTAAGTACTAGGAAATCCAGGGCACAGTGAGAATGAAGAACTTAAAGTAATTAGTACTAGTAAAGAAATAGTACTGGAGATAATGGGACTAAAAGGCCTGTGGACCTGATGCCTTACATCCTAGGGTTTTAAAAGAGGTGGCTACAGAGAGAGTGTAATGATTTTCATCATCCAGAATTTCCTGGACTCTAGAACGCTACCCGTGGATTGAAAGATAGTAAACATAGCGGTGGCTATTTAAGAAGGGAGGGAGAGAGAAAATGGGGAACTCTTGGCCAGTTAGACTGCCATCAATGGTAAGATAAATGCTAGAATCTATTAATAGGGATAGGGACTTAGAAAATCATTACCTGATTGGGCAGAGTCAATGCAAATACAAATTTGTGAAAGATAAATTGTGAACGATAAAGCTGCTAAAGGTTTTTGAGTTTTCAACAAACAGGTTGGATAAGGGGAAACCAGTGGATGTATTGTATTCAGATTTTCAAAACACATTCGATAAGGTGCCAAAATTTGGGCCCATGGGATTGGGAATAATATATTAGCATGGTTGAGGATAGAAAACAAAGGGCTGAATTATACCGGCACCCCAACATCAGGGGTCATGGTGGGGGGGCCAAGAAAATGCGGGCTTGGACGCCGGGAAGGCCCCACCCCATATTACTGGTGGCAGCGAGGCCTTATGGCGGCCCCCCCACCACTCGGCGACAGGAGCAAGAGTTAAATATGTTAATTAATGAATTAATGATCCACCTGCTCCCGTCGGCCATCCTGCTACCATATTCCAGCCGGTTGCTGGGACTCCCACACCTTCAGATCTCCAACTGGAGATTCAATGTGGGACACTGCTGGGGAGAGGGAAGGAAGTAAGTTTTCAGGGCGGCGGGCAGTGGGTTAAAACCTTTTTGATTGGTCCAGGGGGTGGTGGGAAGGGGTAAGGTTCAAAGTTTATAAAATTTGGGGGGTGTGGTCGGGATCGCAAGGTTAGTTTTTTTTGTGGGGGGAGCAAATAATAATTTGTTTTGTCATTGCGAGGTGGGTGAGGGTATTGAAACTTTTATTAAGTTTTTCATTTTTAATTTACGCTTCCTATAGAGTCATAGAGTCGTACAGCATAGAAACAGGCCCTTCGGCCCACTGCGTCCATGCCGACCATTCTTCTTCTTCTTCTTTGGCCTCCTTGTCTCAAGAGACAATGGGTAATCGCCTGGAGGTGGTCAGTGGTTTGTGAAGCAGCGCCTGGAGTGGCTATAAAGGCCAATTCTAGAGTGACAGACTCTTCCACAGGTGCTACAGATAAAATTGGTTGTCGGGGCTGTTACACAGTTGGCTCTCTCCTTGCGCTTCTGTCTTTTTTCCTGCTAAGTCTCTTCGACTCGCCACACTTTAGCCCTGCCTTTAAGGTTGCCCACCAGCTCTGGCGATCGCTGGCAACTGACTCCCATGACTTGTGATCAATGTCACAGGACTTCATGTCGCGTTTGCAGACGTCTTTAAAGCGGTGACATGGACGGCCGGTCTGGTACCAGTGATGAGCTCGCTGTAAAATGTGTCCTTGGGCATAATGCCTATCTATACTAATTCCACCTGCCTGCATTAATTCCATATCCCTCTATGCCTTGCTCATTCAAGTACCTGTCCAGATGCCTCTTAAATGTCGCTACTGTTCCTGCCTCCACCACCTCCTCAGGCAGCTCATTCCAGACACTCACTATTCATTGTGTGAAAAATTTACCCCTTTGATCCCATTTAAACCTCCTCCCTCTCACCTTAAATCTATGCCCTCTATTTCTAGTCACCCCTACCATGAGAAACAGACTTTGGCTATCAACCCTATCTATGCCTCTCATCATTTTATATACCTCTATCATGTCCCCTCTCAGCCTCCTTCGCTGCAGGGAAAACAGTCCCAGCCTCTCCAATCTCTCTTTATAACTCAAGCCCTCCAAACCAGGCAGCATCCTTGTGAATCTTTTCTGCACTCTCTCTAGCTTAATCACATCTTTCCTGTAGTGCGGCGACCAGAACTGCACACAGTACTCCAAATGCAGCCGAACCAACGTTATGTACAACTGTAACATGACGTCCCAACTCTTGTACTCAATGCCTCGACCGATGAAGGCAAGCATGCCATACGCCTCCTTCACCACCCTGTCTACCTGTGTTGCCACTTCCAGGGAGCTATGTACTTGCACACCAAGGTCTCTCTGCTCAACAACACTCCCCAGGGCCCTGCCATTCACTGTATATGTCCTGCCCTGGTTTAACTTCCCAAAATGCATCATTTCACACTTGTCTGCGTTAAATTCCATTTGCCACTCCCTTACCCACTTTCCCAGTTGATCTATATCCTGTTGTAACCTTAGACAACCTTCTTCACTGTCCACTATACCACCAATTTTGGCGTCATCTGCAAACTTACTAATCATGCCCCTTACATTCACATCCAAGTCATTAATATATATGACAAAGAACAGAGGGCCCAGCACCGATCCCTGCGGCACACCACTGGTCACCGGCCTCCAATCTGAAAAACAGCCCTCCACTAACACCCTCTGCCTCCTATCACCAAGCCAATTTTGTATCCAGTTTGCTAGCTCACCCTGGATCCCATGTGTTCGAACCTTCTGGACCAGCCTACCATGCGGGACCTTGTCAAAGGCCTTGCTAAAGTCCATGTAGACAACATCCATCACCCTGCCCTCGTCAATCCTCTTGGTCACCTCCTCGAAAAACTCAATCAAATTCGTGAGACATGATTTCCCACGCACAAAGCCATGCTGACTATCCCTAATCAGACCATGCCTTTCCAAATGCATATAAATCCTGTCTGTCAGGGTCCCTTCCAATAAATTTTCCACCACTGATATAGCTTTAAAATTTTAAATGATTTGGAAGGGCTTGAAGTCCTTTAAAAATGCGCCGACGCCTGCGCAGTGGCGGCAGATGCCATTGCCAGGACGGAGCTCCCACCCTCTGCACGTCATTATGGTGGGGGGGGGGGGGCCCACACCAGCCATATAAATGAGCTGCCACGCTAAATATTGCGGCGGCTCCGCGGAGTAAATCTTGCACATGCGCCCTGCCATGTTTGAAGCTCGCTGCCGAGATCAGTGGCGAGCTGGTAAAATGCAGCCCAGAGAGTAGGAAAAACAAATCATTTTCAAGTTGGCAGGCTGCAACTAGTGGGGTGCCAGAAGGATCAGTGCTTGGGCCTCAGCTATATATAAACTTCATCAATGACTGAGGCGAGGGAATGGTGTGTGATGTATCTATTTTTGCTGCTGATATGGTGGGAAAGTAAGCTGTGAGAGGAATGCAAAGAGACTGCAAAGGGATATAAACAAGTTAAGTGAGCGTGCCAGAACATGGCAGATGGAATATAATGTGGAGAAATGTGATGTTATCCAATTTGGCAGGAAGAATAGAAAACTATAATTTTTTTTGAATGTAAGAGACTGGGACATGTTGGTATTTAGAGAGACCTGGGTGTCCTTGTAAACAAATCATGGAAAGTTGACATGTAGGTACAGCAAACAATTAGGGATGCAAGTGGTATGTTTGCCTTTATTACAAAGGAATTGGAGTATAAGAGAAAAGAAGCCTTACTGTAATTATATTAGGGGTTAGTGAGACAACACCTGGAGTACTGTGTACAGTTTTGGTCTCCTTACTGAAGGAAGGATGTATTTGAGCCAGGGACAGCGCAACAAAGGTTCACTAGACTGATTCCTGGGATGAAGGGATTGCCCTATGTGGAGAGATTTAGTAGACTAGGCCTATATTCCCTACAGTTAAGAAGAACGAGATTTTGATCTCATTCAAATATATAAAATTCTTAAGGGTAGAAGCTTTTAGGATGTTTTCCCTGGCTTGAATGTCGAGAACTAGAAGTCACAGTCTTAGAATAAGTGGTCAGCCATTTAGGACTGAGATGAGGAGACATTTCTTGACACAGAGGGTTGTGAATCTTAGGATTCTCCATCGATGACATTTTTGTGTCATCTGCGAACTTACTGATCATACCTCCTATATTCACATCAAAATCATTAATGTACACTACAAACAGCAAGGGTCCCAACACCGATCCCTGTGGTACACCACTGGTCGCAGGCATCCAATCTCAAATACAGCCCTCGATCATTACCCTCTGCCTCCTGCCACTAAGCCAATTTTGGATCCAATTTGCCAAATTGCCCTGGATCCCATGAGCTCTTACCTTATTTATTTTATTTTTATTTAGAGATACAGCACTGAAACAGGCCCTTCGGCCCACCGAGTCTGTGCCGACCAACAAGCACCCATTTATTCTAACCCTGCAGTAATCCCATATTCCCTATCACCTCCCTGCACTAGGGGCAATTTATAATGGCCAATTTACCTATCAACCTGCAAATCTTTGGCTGTGGGAGGAAACCGGAGCATCCGGCGAAAACCCACGCGGTCACAGGGAGAACTTGCAAACTCTGCACAGGCAGTACCCAGAATTGAACCCGGGTCCCTGGAGCTGTGAGGCTGCAGTGCTAACCACTGTGCCACTGTGCCGCCCCAACCACTGCGCCACTGTGCCACTGTGCCTTCTTAACCAATCTCCCAAAAGGGACCTTAACAAAAGCCTTACTGAAATCCATGTATACTAGATCTACTGCTTTACCCTCATCGACACATCTAGTCACCGCCTCGAAAAATTGAATCAAGTTAGTTAGACACGATCTCCCCCTGACAAAGCCATGCTGACTATCCCTGATCAATCCCTGCCTCTCCAAGTGGAGATTAATCCTGTCCCTCAGAATTTTTTCCAATATTTTCCCAACCACTGATGTTAAGCTCACTGGCCTGTAATTACCTGGTTTATCCCTGATACCCTTCTTGAATAATGGTACCACATTCGCTGACCTTCAGTCCTCTGGTACCTCTCCTGTGGCCAGAGAGGATTTGAAAATTTGTGTCAAAGCCCCTGCTATCTCCTCCCTTGCTTCACATAACAGCCTGGGATACATCTCATCTGGGCCTGAGGATTTATCCACTTTTAAGCCCGCTAAAACAGCTAATACTTCCTCCCTCTCAATGCTAATATGTTCAAGTATATCACAATCCCCCTCCCTGATCTCTACACCTACATCGTCCTTCTCCATAGTGAGCTCAAATGAAAAGTAATCATTTAAAACCTCACCTATGTCCTCCGGCTCCACACACACATTGCCACGTTTGTCCCTAATGGGCCCTACTCTTTCCCTGGTTATCCTCTTACCCTTAATATACTTATAAAACGCCTTAGGATTTTCCTTTATCTTGCCTGCCAGTGTTTTTTCATGTCACCTCTTCGCTCTCCTAATTACTTTTTAAAGTGCCACCCTACACTTTCTATACTCCTCTACTGCCTTCGCTGTTTTCAGCATTTGGGATCTGCCGTAAGCCTCCTTTTTTACCTAATCCAATCCTCTACATCCCTTGACATCCAGGGTTCCATGGGCCTGTTTGTCCTTCCCTTCACCTTAACGGGAACACGTTGGCTCTGAACTCTCACTATTTCCTCTTTAAATGACTCCCACTGATGTGATGCAGACTTTCCTACAAGTAGCTGCTCCCAGTCCACTTTGGCCAGATTCTGTTTTATCATATTGAAATCGGCCTTCCCCCAATTCAGTACCTTTATTTCTGGTCCACCTTTGTCCTTTTCCATAATTACCTTAAATTTTACAGAGTTATGGTCATTATTCCCAAAATGCTCCCCCACTGACACTTCTACCACTTGACCGGCTTCATTCCCTAGGATTAGGTCCAGTACTCTTCTCTTGTAGGACTTTCTACATACTATCTCAAAAAGCTCTCCTGTGTGCGTTTTAAGAATTCCGCCCCCTTTAAGCCTTTTGCACTAAGACCATCCCAGTTAATATTGGGGAAGTTGAAATCCCCTACTATTATTACTCTATTATTTTTACACCTCTCTCAGATTTGCCTACATATCTGCTCCTCTATCTCTTCCTGACTGTTTGGAGGCCTATAGTACCCAGCTTCCTTTTTGTTTTTAAGTTCCACCCAAATGGCCTCATTTGAGGAACCTTCTAAGATATCATTCCTCCTTACTGCAAAAAATTAACTCCTTGATCAACAATGCAATGCCACCTCCTCTTTTATCCCCTCCCCTGTCATGCCTGAAGATTCTATACCTGGTAATATTGAGCTGCCAGTCCTGCCCCTCCCTCAACCATGTCTCTGTGATAGAAATAATATCACAATCCCATGTGCTAATCAACGTCCTCAATTCATCTGCCTTACTAGTAAGACTCCTGGAATTGAAATAGATGCAATCCAACCTTGCATTTTTCACTAATGCCTGACCAGGTCTATATTTGCTCTGCCTTCCAGACAGACTCACTTTCTGTTCTATATTACCCCCTACTGTACCTCCACTCTGTATCCCATCCCCCTGCCAAATTAGTTTAAACACCGCACCCCCCCCCCCACCAACAGCACTAGCAAACCTCCCAGCAAGGATGTTTGTCCCATTCCGGTTCAGGTGCAACCCATACAGATCCCGCCTTTGCCAGAAATAGACCCAGTGATCCAGAAAACTAAAGCCCTCCCTCCTGCAGCATCGCCTCAGCCATGCATTCCTCTGCTCTATCCTCCTATTTTTAAACTCACTCGCATGTGGCATTGGGAGTAATCCAGAGATTACAACCTTAGAGGTCCTGCTTTTTAATCTGCTACCTAGCTCCCTAAATTCTTGTTGCAGGACCTGATCCCTTTTTCTACCTATGTTGTTTAGTACCAATGTGTACCACGACCTCTGGCTGCTCACCCTCCCCCTTCAGAATGTCCTGCAGCCACTCCGTAACATCCTTGACCCTGGTACCAGGGAGGCAACATACCATCCTAGAGTCAGGTTGACGGCCACAGAAACGCCTATCTGTACCCCTTACGAAAGAATCCCCTGTCACTATAGCTCTTCCACTCCTTTTTCTCCCCTGCTGTGCAGCACAGCCACCCTTAGTGCCACGGACCTGGCTGTTGCTGCTTTCCCCTGGGGAGGCCATCCCCCCAACAGTATCCAAAGCGGTGTCTCTGTTTGAGAGGGGGATAGCCACAGGGGACTCCTGTACTACCTGCCTGCGCCTACTACTCTGCCTGGTGGTCACCCATCCCTTTTCTGCCTGTGCTGCCATTACCTGTGGTGTGACCACCTCTCTAAACATGCTATCCACGATGCTCCACAGTGAATCCACCCGCAGCTCTAGCTCCGTAATGCGGGTAGTCAGTAGCTGCAGATGGATACACTTCCTGCACACATGGTCGTCAGGGACACTGGAAGCAGTCCTGATTTCCCACATATCACGGGGCTAAGCTCTCCTGTCATGGCTTACCTTTAGATTAATTAGTTACTCCCTTTAAAAAATAATAATTACACTAGGGGCCTTGTTCTGCTCCAAACATTACCCAGTACAATCTAAAGTCTTAATAAATTACACTAATTTTAAATAAATAAACACCCTTTCGTACTACTCACCTTATCACTTGAGGTTCTTTGAAAAAAAAACCCTCTTTTTTTAAGCTACTTAAATGCACTAACAGCCCTTACTTACCCAACCAATCAGCTTGCAGAATTCCTGTGATGTCACTGTAAGTTTTTTCTCCTCTTTTCGAGTCTCAGCACGTGCTAAGAGACACAGGGAGTCTGCCGCCACTCCGGATCAGCTTCCTCGCAGGTCTGCCAGCCGCCGCTCTGCTCTGCTCCCAGTTAAGTGAATGAGGGCCTTGAGCCCTGCTCTTTATTTACAGCCGCCGCTCCGGATCAGCTTCCATGCAGGTCTGCCAGCCGCCGCTCTGCTCTGCTCCCAGGTAAGTGAATGAGGGCCTCGAGCCCTGCTCTTTATTTACAGCTGCCGCTCAGCATCAGCTTCCACGCAGGTCCGCCAGCTGCTGCTCCGCTCTGCTCCCAGGTAATTTGGTTAAAGCTACTAGAAATACATGATACGACCACACAAGCATGCATATGCAATATACACACACACACACACACACACACACACAAATAGAGACAGCAGAGGAGAAAGAAGGGGAAAGGTTTAAAGTAATAGCTGGAGTTCAGTTACTGGCTTTTGGGTTTGATGTAATGTCTGTGATTGCAGTTGCCTTGCAGTTCTTGTTGGTCCCAGTGCACACTTTCAAACTTGTTTAGCTGCAGGAATCTTCTCTCTCTTGAGGTTTGAGTGGCTTCTGTGAATCCCTGGAACTGTGTGAGAGAGAGAGGGAGACAGGGAGAGACCTTTCTTCTCTGTTGTCTTCAAATTGCAGTCTCTGCTCCAATTGTTCTGTGAGCACAATTCAAACAACTCCAAGTTGGTCAGCAGGTTAGTCATGTGACTAGTTCCTTATTTGAAGCAACCTCTCCTTGGTTTGTGAATTTCAAAGCTCTCAGTGGGGGCAGTGTATTGCTGTCTCTTACACAGACAAGATGTGGATCATCACTGTTGCCCAGACCAATCTTTGTTAATTGAATCAGTGAGCAGTTCCATTGTCTCTCTTTTTCAACTGTCTTTTAGAATGCAAATGAGCAGCTATGTTTCAGTGGTCTTTTATTAAACCAAGTTATTTTTCAGTCCAGTAACAGTTTAAAATTAATGTTCCACATGACAAAATTAATATGTCTCATTTTGGCAGGTGTGGTTTTCATCACACAACTTACAATCTAGGCTTTGTAAAATCTTTCCAGTTGCTGGAATTAAAATCTGTTGCACTTTACCTGCTTGGTTTCATCCATTTTATGTAAAGGGAAAATTAGAAGTGCAACACAGATGTATGTTTTTACTCTTTTCCTTTGTGTTGTGGAGGAACAAAGTCAGATTTTCTGTTTTCTTGGCAAGTGAGAATCAAATACAGGTTCATATTCCTGAAGGTAGCAGATTTACCATCAGGTAAATGCTTATTGGAGAAATCATTACTGCCTGGCCATCCTATTTTCATCTGTTGTATACACCTTCAGAATATGCCTGACTGAACACTAGATTTAAAAGTTGATTGTTAATTTCCTTTGCTGTGACAGGGGTGCACGGTTGGAACCTGATCTGCCAGGGACATGACTCCAGGAACTGATTGTCCTGATGGTGGTTTGTTGGTTTGCTCCATCGCTCATACTGTATTTCCCTTTTGAAGAGTCATTCAATAACCTTTACTTGACCAGTCCTTAAGCCTCCTCTGTGAATTCTTCTTAGTTTTCATTTGGTGCAGCTTGAGTCACTTTACGCTATTAACAATATAATTTCCGTCTAATTCGTATGCACTTGCCAAAGGTAGGCATGGTGCAATATTTGCCAGACAGAGAAGGGAAAACAACTGGACAAAATTGGCAACAGCAGTGTGTTCTAAGATTGTGCCCCATGCATTCCATATGAACAGCATTGTTTTCTTGACTTCCTCAAGTAACTACAAAAAAGAAATTTAGAAGTTTAGAACATTACAGCGCAGTACAGGCCCTTCGGCCCTCGATGTTGCGCCGCCCTGTGAAACCATCTGACCTACACTATTCCATTTTCATCCATGTGTCTATCCAATGTCCACTTAAATGCCCTTAAAGTTGGCGAATCTACTACTGCTGCAGGCAGGGCGTTCCACGCCCTTACTACTCTCTGAGTAAAGAAACTACCTCTCACATCTGTCCGATATCTATCACCCCTCAACTTGAAGCTATGTCCCCTCGTGTTTGCCATCACCATCCGAGGAAAAAGACGCTCACTATCCACCCTATCTAACCCTCTGATTATCTTATATGTCTCTATTAAGTCACCTCTGGTGCAGTTCTTTCCTGATAGCCGATGATGGTGTTTATGTTGCAAGGTCAAATGTTAGTTCACTTATCTCTGTTTCACTGCAGTGCAAAATAATAATAACTTTAGAATATGTGAATGTCAAACGTCGACACTGGGTTCTGCTTTTTGTGCATTCCAACCAACCCTGAAAATAAAGTATATTCATCCACCAAATGATTTTCTATAATGTCGCTTCTAATTCTATTGTATTGTACTTTAATGTCACCATTCCTGGTAAATAGATGTTGTCAGTATTCCTTAAGTAACCTGCTGCCTTTAATGCAAGATACCAACTAAATGTTTTAATGTTAAATACTTAGGTCAATTGTGTTGATTCATTTCCTTTTTGAACCTCCTCTGTGCACTGCAACCTCACTTTTACAGTGCTTAAAATCTTGGCCAATGAATGATGTTCAATACTCTGCACAAGTTTCTTTTTTCTGTTATTGCCAATTAGCAGAATTTGATGGCAGGGAGGCAATGGAGGACAGCAACAGAAAGAACTTCAAGAAGAACAAATTTACTGGACTGTGACAATGATCTTAAAACCTGCAGACTAATTATGACAGATATGCCACAGCATTTTACTGAACTAAGCTCAGCAGGATTTTCCAATGCTGCACATAATTACAGACAGTAAAGATGCAGAGATACAGCCCAAGCTCAGTAAGCAAAAACACATCAAAGTGGCTTCAGCACAAATCAGAGCTAAGCTGATTCTTAAACCATTCACAGATCTCATGTTTTATTTAAAACACTCAAGGAATTACTTTTTTATTTTCCTAAAGTCTTACTGTCCTGCCTGTTCTGTTCGTCACAAATGTTCCTCCAGCTTTAACCTTTGACATGCAACCTTTATCATAGTCGGTTAGCACATACAAATGCATCACATTGCTCTTTTCATCAAGAGTGCACGAACAACTAGGAAATGAGACAACAGATTCCCGTTGACAGATGTTTCATGATGGCAAACAAGTATTGGGTTAAAAAGAGCTGAAGTAAATTTAGCTCCAAGAAGGTTGCACACTTGGTTGCAGATTTCAGATCAAGAGGATTCCTGAAATTTCAAAATGCAGTTACATCTTATGAAAATAGCTTTCAAATTTGCAACTTGTATATAATCTTGCTAAATACAAAATTGTGTTAGAGCAAAATTTATTACAGCCACTGATTTTGATCCTCTGAAAAATTGATCAAAATATCCCTTCGTCTTAAAATACTGTCAGTACTTTTTAACCAACAGCATAAATGGATTCTTCTTCAATCTCAGAGAGCAGAGGCATCAAGCCAAGGCACAGGGAAGGAAGACAAATAAACAGTTGAGATAAGCCAGGCTAAAACTGTACAGCTTTTCACAGCTGGTTAGAGAACATTACGGTCAGAACAATAGGCGCAGGTCATTCTATTCACCTCTTAGCCCAGAAAAGGGTCTGCAGCACAAGGCATCAATAACCTGACATCAATATTACTGTGATTTATTTCTTCAAAGTGAAGCTGCTATGTTATTAAAGTTAGCCTCACACCTATTTTTACGGTACAAGAATAAAAGGACGGCAATCACTATACCGGAGAGCTTTTCGGGCAGTCAGGGTTTTTGGAAAACTGTCTGGTTCCTTGTTTTGATTTTTTTTTCAGAGTTGAAATTTGCATAAATGGAAGAGATTTAAGATCCAAAAGACTGAGACAGAGGCAGTAAACTTGCACCTGTCAATAATTGTGGCAAAAAAAATACAAAATGGATTTTCAATATTGATAGGAGGAATTTAACCCCTCAGAGTACACATCCAATTAGACATATAAATGATGGCTATATTTCAGTGCTTTCAAAAATTGTACAATTTGTCCTGTTTTATTCCAAGGTATGAATACTATTGGGTAGATTTTGACTCCATGCAATATTGTAAAGCAGGTGATAGTGAATCGACAGCCCATTTTATATCTCTCCTGAATTTTACTTTTATTGACTTCAATGGAAATAAAAATTGGGCGTGATATAAAGAGGGCTGTCGATTCACTATCACCCGATTTGCACTATTGCACAAAGACACAATCTATCCCTGGAAATCTTCTCTCCCTCCTTACTTCAACAATGATGTCTTGACTTTTACATCCTCCTGTAATAATGAATTAAATAACTAGTTTTATGGAAACTGCATTTAATGCAACCGTCTGGTAGCAGGATGCAGTGTTAAACTGTGTATCCTATAACAGATAACCAACTGATGTGTCCGAAGTATTGTTTATACGTAGTTTGTTGTGGTTTGATCTGAGACAGAAGTGTCATTTTTAATCAATGTCATATGTTAAAAAATGGCCGGATGCTATGCATGAAAGCTGCACATGATGGATTCTGATTCCACTGCCAATGTCACCTCACTGCATCATTGATAAGCAATATAATTATCAACATCCATTAAACTGTTTTCTTCTTTAAAGGAAGTAAAGAGGAATAAAATAAAAGAGCAGCTTAAACATCATATTACAAAGTATCTACAACATAGAGGCTGGCCATTCTGCCCAATGTTTATGCTTGACCCAAGCCTCCTCCCACCCCTCTTCATCTAGCCCAACTGACTTATCCTTCCTCTCCCTCGTGCTTATTTAGCTCCCTCTTGAATGCATCTTTACTATTCGCCTCAACTACTCCCAGTGGTATCAAGTTCCACATTCTAACCACTCCCTGGTAGAGACGTTTCTCCAGAATTTATTATTAGATGTGTTGGTGACCATATTGTACTTATGGCTTCTTCTTCTAATCTTGCCTTCACAATTTTATTTACTTCTTTCCTAAGTTTTTCATATTCCCTATTATTATCCATGCACTGAGTGTATTCCCTTTTCTTTGGTTTCAATTTTGCCTTTATTTCTTTATTCATCCATGTTGTGTTATTCCTGACTAGTTTGTTCCTGCTTTTTAGTGGGATATATTTCTCCCGGACTTTATTGATCACTATTTTAAATGTTTCCCACTGCTGTTCTATTTCTTTGTCAGTAATTTTTTCCAGTTTATTTTCCCTTGTTCTATTCTCATTCCCTTAACATTAGCTTTTTCCAGTTTATTACATTGGTCCTTGTCTATTTAGGTCCTTCTCAATCTTTATCTGAAACGTTATGTTGTGATTGCTGTTGCCTAGATATTCCCCTACACTTACTTCTCTGACCTGTTCTAGTCCACTTCCCATTACTAGATCCAGCAGTGCTCTGTCTCTTGTTGGAATTTGTACTGGGTAAGAAAGTAGCCTTGCACACATTGCGGGGAATTTTATGCCCTTCCCTGAGATGAGTTTGGAGGCACGGAGAGCATTTAATTGGGCGGGATGGTGGCAGGGGTCCCCGCTACCTTGCTGCCTCCACCCCAATTAAGCCCGTGGCAGGAAGGCTCATGGACGGCAATTAATGCCAATTAAGGGCCTCATCCTGCTGCTGCCGGTATTAGCTCAGCAGCGGGCAGGCCTGTTGCCACACGCGGAGCATACCAAGTAAACTCCATACACGTTGCTTGCCCTCTCCAGGGGCGGGGGTGGCACTCATTAAAATCGAGGGACCTGGTATCAGGAAGGGTGGGGACCTCTGAGAGCCACAGCCCTGCCCTTGCTACTGACTCCCCCTACAACCCCCATCCCCACGACCCCCCACCCTGCAAAACCCCTCCCGCCCTGATTCACCTGTGGCCTGTGCCCCTCATGTCCGGTGGATACATTACCGGCAGCAGCCACTGCCTCCGGAGTGGCGCTGCTCAATAGAAGAGCTGCCAACCTCTGATTCACTGGCAGCTCTCAGCGGGCAGGACTTCCATTGCCAGGGTCCTTAATCCTGGTGAAGGCCCGCCACTGTTCATTTAAGTGCCTAATTGGCACGTAATGTGGCAGGCCTTCACCAGAGGAGGCAATGCAGGACCCTCGCCGGCACTTCAGCCAGTGGCTGAGACCCCTGTTGCCCACATAAAATCCACCCCATTGCAAAAATTCCATTTCCTGAAGCATTTTCACCACCTTTGCTGACTGGTTCATTGGGAGTCATTAAATTAAAACTGATTATTATTTTAAATCTTTTGCTAATTTCATATATTTGCTTACATATTTCTTCCTCCACCTCCTTTCCACTCTTAGGTGGTCTGTAGTATACCCCTATTAGCGTGATCGATCCCTTCTTATCTTCCATTTAAATCCGTATAGATTCTGTTTCTAACTTTTTATTAGTTATGTCTATTTTTTCTACTGCCATTACATTATCTCTAATTAATACAGTTACCCCATCGCCACCCATTCTTCCTTCCCTATCCATTCTGATTTTGTTATTTGTGCAATATTTAGTTGCCAGTCCTGTTCTTTATGTCGAAATGTTTCAGTTATTCTAACTACATCTAGTTTCTTGCTATGGATTACTACTTCCAGTTCCCCGGTTTTAATTCAGATGATGTTTAAAGTAGTTGTTCTTTTTCCTTGAATTTTAACTGTTCTTTGTACTTTTTTGTGACTGTTATCTCCTTGCCTTTTCTCTCTCCTTTGCACCTGGGAACTAGACTTTCTCCAGATACATTGGAGAGGAAAATCAACTCTGGGATTTACTATTGACCATTTCAGCTCAGATCTTGTGTGTAAGAGCCTACAGCAATGCACGGCACCTAACCTGGTATTGATAGACAATAAGAATGTAAGAAATAGGAGAACAAACTTACTGAGCGAAGCCAGAAGGAAACTTGGTTTAGGAAGTGATGCTGATATTGGGTGACAAAGGTGAAAAAGATTTCCTCTGTACTGATATTCTTCATGTGATGGACAATAAATTAAGTTTAGATTAGATTAGATTAGATTAGAGATACAGCACTGAAACAGGCCCTTCGGCCCACCGAGTCTGTGCCGAACATCAACCACCCATTTATACTAATCCTACACTAATCCCATATTCCTACCAAACATCCCCACCTGTCCCTATATTTCCCTACCACCTACCTATACTAGTGACAATTTATAATGGCCAATTTACCTATCAACCTGCAAGTCTTTTGGCTTGTGGGAGGAAACCGGAGCACCCGGAGAAAACCCACGCAGACACAGGGAGAACTTGCAAACTCCACACAGGCAGTACCCGGAATCGAACCCGGGTCCCTGGAGCTGTGAGGCTGCGGTGCTAACCAAATATATTAATAATAATAAAAGTGTTGACATAAATTTTTAAAGTTTATTCTTGGGTAAATTTGTATCTTTCAGCATCTGCAGTATTTTGCTTTGATTTTATTGTTTAATTCACTACCACTTCTCTTCCAGGAATGCCTACCTTGAAGAAGTTTTGTTCTTCTCTCCAACGGGATTTCTGTTTGTCTCTTTTACTTTGTTCATCTTCATTGCTTTCTATTTCCCTCCCGGTGTTTGATAAGGTGTCTACCAAAACTCGTTTTCATAGCCACATCTCCTTCCTCAGCAATTGTCTCCAGCTCCAAACTTTCACCACAAGCGTTAACACACTCTTTGCCTTTGTCCCAGGACAACTTTGTTATTTAATCTCTTTTTCCCTCTGCCCTATCAAACACCTTTCCCTTTGTTCTCTTCTCCACGCCACCCCCTTCACTTGCTGTAAACCTAATTCTTTTCTAACCTTAAATAAAAGCAAAAAAGAAGGGTCACTGACCCGAAACGTTAACTCCGCTTCTCTTTCCACAGATGCTGCCAGACCTGCTGAGTGGTTCCAGCATTTCTTGTTTTTATTTCTTTTCTAACCTTTGCCAGTTCTGATGAAAGATCACAGACATGAAGCATTAAACAGGACACCTTGTCTAGAAATGGGAACTTTTCAATTTGAAGAGATTGTGAGCAGGATATCCCAGCATTTGGTCCTCAGACCACCGTTGTTTATGTAAATAGCTTGGGTGATTGTAGATCTGTAAATTTGCAAATGTCACCAAAGCTGGATGTAGTGAAAGGAAGAACAATGCAACCAGATACAAATGGATTCAGGTCTTTCAAGTCTTAAAACGTGAAATCTTGTCGTGCAATTCTTTATTTGTAACATTTGCAGTCTCATTGAGGTCATAGCAATTTTATATATAGCGAGAGAAAGAGAAAAACCTCTTGTAATAATGCTCAATTTTGTAAAATTTATAAGGCCACAGGAACACCATCTCTTACAACATCCCAACTTGTGAAGGAAATATCTTTATTGACTTCTCACAATCAGCCTCTGGCTGATCTTGCTATTTCTGAGCTATTGGTCTGTCTCCCTAACTTCTTAATTTGACAACACAGGTAACATACAAAAGTTATTAGAATTGCCAACACAAACCCTTTAGCTCCCACCAAGAAAAAATGTAAAATTTTCCCACAAAATGTAATCACTATTGACTTGGATTGGCACTCCCCACCTGGAGATCAACTCACTCAGCAATACTCCTTATCCATTTGTATGAATGCTGCTAATTCTAAATTATTGGCATGTTGTAAATACATAAGTTTCAAACAACTCTTGGATGGACTTGAAAGATTCTGCAGCTCTCTGTTCACCTGTATCCAACTCGTGGCTAGTTTTTGCTAAGTACTATTTCTCCCAGCTCTCAATTTCCTTAATCCAGGTACCATGTCGCTCTTTACTTGAATTTCACTCCCTCTGACAGGCAGCAGTGTGTTTAATCCTATTCTGATTGTTTCAAAGTCATGAAAACATGTATCTAGTCCATGATTGTAGTGAAAAAAGCAAACAAATAATAGGTACCAGTTTGACTCATATCCTGAGTATTGCCTGCAGTAGTACTCATCATATTGTAGGAGGGATATTTCTGACCTTGAGAGCTTCAGCATAGGACAACATAGATGTACGTGAGGAACTCAACTGCCCACTCTCAGTTGCCATGGCCATCCAGTCAGGGAGCAGAATAGTTAAGACGACAAAGCTATACTCAATGAGAGCCCTGGTTTTGGCATGGGCTTCAACATGTGGCTCTTCTGTTCTGTCGATTTTCAAGTAACTGCTGTGTCAGATGAGGTTGAGGATCACAGCTAAAATCCCTCAGTACCCATCAATACAGTTCACTATCTCACTGGAACACATTTTGAATGTCAATAGCTGCACGTTACAGCAGTTATGACTTCTCCATGGATACCTGGTATTTAAGTGAAGGATGCTCTGGTTAACATTGCACAGTACCTGCACATTGATTAACCAATATCCTTTCTACTTGTGTGGGAAATAACATGGCCTTTTGGAGCTCAAATGAGCATGTGTGAACAATTGATGATGCTCTGCTTCATTAGGAAACTGGCAATTTCAATAAAGCACTGCTGCCAGGATGTCTGCTTCTGAGGCTCAGTACCTAAATGCACATACTAAGCTGTGTACCTTACCAGAGCCCCAGGGACATGCTACATGTCACAACATGCCAAATAAAGACTCAGTCCTGGCAGGGCCCCATATGGAAACTTGGAAAAGACTTTCAAGCATGAATATTCAAAGGCAGAGCTGTGCTCACACTGGACTTTGCTGCCAACTCAGGTCACATGATGCAGAACAAGTTGGTGACAATCCCTGGATCATTTCAGGTGTTGCATGCAGTGCTTTGCAATCATATTCACAGAATTGATTGTGAGCTGGTAGATGCTGTCTCATCTTCAGTGGTTTTCTGATGCAGTAATTTTAAACAAGCATTTTATCTGGGATAAGATGGTACAATTGGTTTGCATGGAGGCTAAAGAGTTGTAAACCCTATAATTTGGGTTGGGATGTTTCAAGGAATCTGAATCGCATCAGCTTGCATTTAAAATATAAATGCTTGTAAATGCAATTTCCATTAGGCTGGCAATTACAAAATACATTTTGAGAAATGTCAAACCTATTTAATACATTTCCTTGGTCAAATAATCCCACCTATAAATAATTCAAAGCCCATTGTTGCAATCCTGCAATAATACCATAACTTTCATTAATTATTAGCAACTTTGTAACAGGCACATCATGCTCTCAGTACCATCATCACAGGCTGCAAGCAGTTATGTTCTCACAAGTGTTGAGGGCATCAATGAGTAACAAGAATCAAGTCCACTAATCTTTGAAACTACACCTCACAGCATGAGTTTTCAAATTAGGGTGCACAGATCCGAAGGAGTCCATGAGGGAGTCCCAGGAACTGCGACCACAGATTTCTGGCTGTCTGGTCATGGTAGGTACACTGCATACCATGCGCAGTGTGTCAAGAATTCTTTACCTTATATTCTTTCCTTATTTCTTGATGCATTAATGGTTTATTTCTGTCAGTACAAACAAAATAGCATCTGCAATGTGAGCACTATTTTTCTTTGGGTAGCTGACATTATCTTTTGGAAGTCTGGACAAAAGCCTCCAGGATTCTGTCAATATTTTCTAAAATATGCATCCACCACCACCAAGACAAAATTTGAAGACCATTGCCTCAAACAATGAAATTGTTACTGGTGCAGACATTTAAAGCAAGGTGGGGGAGACAGTTGGATCCAGTGAACTCCATTGTGAAACAGAGGCTGGAATTTTAAGTTGAGCGGGAGGCCTCGCCCACGGGCCAAAAAGTCGGGGGCAAGCCCGCCTCCGCCGAGCCTGGGAGCCATACTGGGATTTTTTGCTCCCCAAGCCCTTAATTGGCCTTGGGCAGGAGGTCCTGCCTAATGGAACTGCCAGCCAGTCAGTGGGACGGTAGTTCTTAGTCCCAGCCATCACAAGCAAGGTGAAGGACGGCCCCGGAACCCAGGTAAGTTTTTGGGGCCTTGCCCCAATCGGCTGGGCCCCGGCAAGGCAAGGGGGGTCAATTGTGGGGGGTAGTGTTGTGCGGTAAGGACGGTTGGGGCTTCGGGTGTGGCCCTCCTTGGGGCACAGGGTGCCCGATTAGGAGGGCCCCCATCCAACCCGCAAAAAGGCTGCCAGGTTTTACCTGGGTGTGTTCTTGGGGCCTTTGCCATGTACCCGCCGCAGGTAAAATACCAGTGGTGGCCGGAAGGCCTCGGGACCACCCCACCTCCCCGCCTCACACTCAATTTTATGCCCCCTCCCCCACCACAGCCTGCACATTAGGGGGCAGTAAAATTCCAGCCATCACATCTAAAATGCAGACTGAGTGGACTGCCATGGCAGACATTCAGATTACCATCAAAACTGGCATGATAGACTTGAATGATGCTTTAAAGATTAATATGAGCGACATCCAAGATATTATCAGATTAGCCTCAATAAGATGGATAGTAACTTGCAATAATTGCATTCACTTGTGCAAGATCCTCCTTGCCAATTGGCTATAGACAATCTCCTTCACCAGCTCAGAGATGGTACCTAAAATTAAAGCAAAATACTGCAGATGCTGGAAATCTGAAATAAAAGTAGAAAGTACTGGAAATGCTCAGCAGATCAGTGAGCATCTGTGGAGAGAGAAACAAAGTTCTGATGAAAGGTCACAGACCTGAAACCAGACCTCTGCTTCTCTCTCCACAGATGCTCCCTGACCTGCTGAGTATTTCCAGCACTTTCTGTTTTTAATTCAGAGATGGTACCATGATGGTACCGTGACAATGTGATTGCCCAGGAAGCAGGAGTATCTATTTCAGTTTTCACTGCAATAAGGGTGTCTGTCAAGCAGCCACTATGTAAATTGTATTTTGGCCTCCATTAAGTATACAGAATAAATGAAGCACTTGTCTGACAAATAGCAAAAATAGTTTCAACTATATCTCTGTTAATACGGACACTTTGATAAAATGCTCTTGTTCTTTCTACTTCCTTCAAATTTTTATTAAAATTCCTCACAGTAATTCAAAGCATTTCCATGGTAATGCATTTGGGGAGGGCAAATAAAGCGAGGGAATACAGAATAAACGGGAGGATATTGAGAGGGATAGAAGAAGTGAGAAATCTTGGAGTGCATGTCCACAGGTCCCTGAAGGTGGCAGGACAGGTAGATAAAGTGGTGAAGAAGGCATATGGAATGTTTTCCTTCATTGATCAAGGTATAGAATTCAAAAGCAGGGATGCAATGCTGGAACTGTATCAAACACTGGTTAGGCCACAGTTGGAGTATTGCATACAGTTCTGGTCACCACATTACAGAAAGGACATAATTGCTATGGAGAGAGTACATAGCAGATTTACAAGAATGTTGCCAGGGCTTGAAAGTTGCAGCTATGAGAAAAGATTGGATCGGCTAGAGTTGTTTTCCTTAGAACAGAGGAGGCTGTGGGGTGACATAATAGAGGTGTACAAAATTATGAGGGGCCTAGATAGAGTAGACAGGAAGGACCTATTTCCCCTTGTGGAGAAGTCAATTACCAGGGGGCATAGATTTAAGGTGATTGGTAGAAGGATTAGACGGGACATGAGGAGAAACGTTTTCACCCAGATGCTGGTGGGAGTCTGGAATTCATTGCCAGGAACGGTGGTGAAGGCAGAAACCCTCAATTCTTTAAAAGGTACCTGGACATGCATCTGAAGAGCTGTAACCAGCAAGGCTAGGGACCAGGTGCTGGAAGGTGGGATTAGATTGGGCGGCTACTTTTTTCAGCCCACACGGACACAACGGGCTGAATGGCCTCCTTCTGCGCCGTAATTTTTCTATGGTTCTATTGTTCTTATGATAATGGTAGCAAGTGGTGAAGTGCAACAAGATCTTTTGTGGCTTTTTGTTACTGTGGGACATGAGATCTTAAATTTGAAATGTATCTTTTTTATATCCTTATTTAGTTCTATATTAAAGATACAAAGATTTTTCACCCAGCACACTAATATAGATTATTATTGAAGTAATAGATTTTATACCTTGTAAACACCAGAAAGAATTGCCCAGATTTCATATTTTTAGTGCTGGCTCAAGTGTTGCTGGATTAGGTACACTGTCACTGGCCTGACTGTTGTGCGTCATTTATTTCCATCACCAAGCTGTTGCATGTCATTCTTTTTTCCCATCACACCCCATTTTGATGTTTATGGTCTGACATCCATTATATGCAACAGAAGGAAAAATACACAATCATGAGCAGTTGATTGGACCTTAAAAGGCCAGTGGGGGCATAAAGCTACTACACTAAGTGTTAATTCTTGTTATCACCTTAAGAACTACTGGTCATGTGATAGAAATAGCAGAACCAGAGTCCAAGTCATTTTCTCTCCCATCTGAAGCAAGTCCAGCTGGAATTTCCACTTGCTGGTCTGACCCCACCTCCTGGGTCATGGTCAATCTGTGTGCAGAACAAGGATATTGCTTGGATCCTGCCCTGACATTGGTGCCAGTAATGGTGTGGGATAAGAAGGAAAAGGCCAGCAGCTTATTGTAGGGAGAGGGATGGCATGCTTTAGCTCCCTGAACCCATTTTCCTCCAAATGCTACTCCAGGTCTCTCTGAAATTGGAATATTCCAATCAGCATTAAGGTCCACACTCTTAAGAAATACTTTAATGCTGTCATTCTATCTTGTTCTGTGTCTGCCTGGTGGCCTTTTCCATATTGGTGGTGGTTTGGTGTTGAATGCTTTACCAGGGTCAGACTTGGAATGGCACGAGGTATCCATACCAGAGGAGTAGATAACAATTAACAATCAGGGCAGCAATGGTTGATTAGCCCAGTCGCATACTCTCACATTTGAGATTTCATCCTGAGGCTTAACCTTTAATAGCGCGTGAAATGATCTAGAATCAAATTAATCAATTTGCCTATTAATTTCTTTGGTACATACCCATGTTTCTGAGCCATATTTAAATGTAGATATTACAAAAGATTTGCACATCGTAGTTTGAGATTGCCGTGTGTTCTTATTCTAAAGATGACAGTTGATAGATAAATGTGAATCCAATTGAAAAACCACAAAGACTTAACATTCACTTTGAGCATTATTGAAGAAAGGCTAAATTGTCACCTTAGATAGCTATGGTATCAATAATATCTTTTGTGTGATTAATAGAATAACATAACATAAAATTTATATGTATAATAGCATCGCAATAAAATTGTACACCTCTAAGTTCCTGATAGATGTCTTGGAGGAACAGCCATAAACCCTCATGATTGATTCAGCCACTTTCTTGACACACTGTTGGAACTCAGGGAATGGCTGAAGATTCAGATTCTAAGTGCACAGCTATCTTAGTCTCTTAAAGATTACAGTTACATCACTGATGTTATTTCTCTTGTAGAGAATTGATAACATATATTTTCCATTCACCTCACAGATGGTGATGGCACAGGACAGACTGCAGGGGATGAGGAAGTTGAATAACAGATCCAATCGTTTGGCCTCTGTCAGTAACATCCCACATGGACACTCTGAGGGGAGAGGGTGGAAGGAACATAATGAGCTCAGTCAAAGTTGCCACCGAAAACAGGCAAGAGATTCACTACAATGCTCAAATCAGTCCTAACAAAATGCAGTTAAACAAGAGCAATTTCCTGTATTTCTTTCCAGGATTGTGTAAGTGCATTAGAGTTCTCAATATAAAGCAGGATTACAGCAAGGGTCATACTGCGCTCATGGGGGTCATTTTGACTTTGTGGGACAGTGTAAAGCAGCTGATAGCAGAGCTGGAGGTTTTCCAGTGTGAGGAGTTGGTCTGTAATTGCAAAGAAAACAGTACAACTCCTGCTTCCATGACTTGGTCTCAACAGTAGCTGTACGGATCACTTTTTTCAGGGTACGCATGAATCTCTCAACTTCTCCATTAGCTCTTGGCCAACAGGGTGTCATTTTTCAGTGAGTGAAGCCCAGGCAGTTCGCTAATTTACTGAAATCATCGCTGTTGAATGGGGTCCATTGTTACTTCTCACCATTTGAGGGACTCCAAACAAAGCGAAAATCTGGTCAAGCTTTGCGACAACTATTTCTAGGACCGGGAATCTGCTGTAGTCGTTAGTGACAAGGAAGTGCTCATCAGTGGGCAAGTCTGCAAAGTCTACACTAACCTCATTCCATTGGCCTGCAAGTAGCTCAGACATGTTGACCATCTCACCAAAATTTGACATTATGGTTGCTTGACATGGCAAACACTGATTGATTTTGTGCTCCACCATGCAGTCAATTCCTGGGAACCATACTTTTCCCCGAAAAAGTTGCCTGGTTTTGACAATTCCCTAGGGACCGTCATGTGCTATTTCTGCTACACATTCTCTCAAAGACTGTGGAATGACAATGCAGTTGCTACATACACAAGATCAGAAGCAGTTACAACTGTGAGCTCATTTTGAACATTGTGAAGACCTTGCAGCGTGTGAGCGACTTCTTTGTAGATGCTCTCTCAACCACATCTTTCCAGTTTTGTGATTTCATAGCTGCAAGGCTTCATTTTGTTTTGTTGCCACTTTGATGTCAGTTAATTTTAGCGACTTTGGCACCGCGTTTACGCTCACATAGTTAAGATGTTGTTCGGCAGTCTGTTCTTCACGACTAGTAGGAGTGATTGTCAGCAAAGAATGGTGCGAAAGGTAGTCCACTGGGTTGAGCTTGCCTGGCTGATACTCTTGTAGTTTGAGTATCCAATGCTGTATTCAAATAGGCGGCTTGCTATGAACAGGCTCACTAGGGTTATCACTTCAAACTCGCTTCCATACAGTAGAGGATGATCTGTGTGATTGAGATTGCTTCTCTCTCCATTTGCAAATATCATTGATCTGTGGGTGTTACCGATCCAGTTGCCATTGCAACAATTAATTAGTGATCTGCTTTGTCTTTCTGCACGAGAACTGCAGCTAAGTGAACCGGCTCCTATCCACGGCTAGCTGGGTGGTTTTCTTGGGGTCAAAATAGGCATTTGTGCCAGTTGCTGGCAACCAGTGTTTGATTTGGTGTACGGCTTGTTTGTGTGATTTAGTCCACTCCCACTTGGTCATCCCTTTTACCAGATCGTGTAGGGGGGGCCGATAGCATAGCAACGTCATGAATGAAATGACTGCAGTATGTGATGTGCTTAAGTATACTCCTGACTTCATGCACGTCTGTAGGATCTGCAGCACTTGCAATGGCTTCAACTTTCCATGGATCTGGTAATACTCCTTCACTGCTGAATACATGACTCAAGAATTTGAATCTGCTTTCATTTACCAGGCACTTGTCTTTGTTCAGGGTGACGTTTCATTCTCTAAGACATTGTAGGCATGCATATAGGCATGTCTCAAGTTCACTTTCAGTGCGACTGTCGATGAAAATGTCATCGCTGATGTTCAGCGTGCCATCAGGTCCTTGCAGTGCCGACTGAATCATGTGCTGAAAACTTCAGCTGCTGAGTTGACTCTGAAGTTGAGCCTCTTGCATCGAAAGAGCCCAATGTAAGTGTCTCAAAATATTTTCCTATTCTTCACCTCCGTCGTGGAGAAATAAGGCTATTTTTTTCTCTTATCGCCGATGATTCCAATGCCCACTATTGCATCCTCGAATCATCACAGCCACATCTGTCAACAAGAGGCTCAGAGTGCACGTCAAAACATGATAGGTTGGGCACAGCTGTCGCCATCTTAGTCATCAGTGCAGTGATAGTGTGTGATCAAGAATCCCGGATAGCATTCCATAGGTACTATCACACAGACATCGTCAAAAGTAATAATAGCAGGTGGAAGAAACAAATGCACATTTCATGGGTTTCTACAATCCAGTAATAAATTCTTCTCTGACGTTGAAGCAGACCAAACTAACCTTGCATTGGTGTATGAGACAAAATGCCTGTCCTGCATTAACTGCACAAAGATACAAGGCCTGCTGTGCACAAACCCCAACACTGCCCGTATTTGACAATCTGCAATTACCTGGAGTTCATGACTGAAAGCACAGCTATAAAGTAAATGCAGATCCCATCCTCGTAGCCAATGTATGATCTCACATTGTAGATCTGCTATTGTAAATCTCTGGAAGAAACACACAGCACGACCTTCTGGATTGCTGCAGTAAACTCAAACTTTATTATCGACTTCCTCTAGTGGCATATTGTGCATGCTACACCAAGAATGTATACTGGCCTCAAATGTACAATACACGACATATCAAATGAACACTAAGTATTCATTACACTACATGCATCATGACTCGTCCCTGCAGCTGGACCCAACACAATTTGCTATTGTAGTGATTGCCAGTTCCTGCTCCCTTTCTGTTTACATCTGGTTACATTTGAAAGGTGGAAAGGAGTTGGAGTGAAAAAGCAGTAGTTTCATTTATGTCTCTAACTAGCCATGTCTTTGATGTTGGGCACTCTTTCAACATACCTCTTGATAACCTTTGGGTAGCTATAATAAGTAGAGTGAAGCCCTCTGTTTTGGGCCTTTCCAGCTGATTCTGCAGCATACTGAAGTAGGCCTCTAGGGCAGGAGTGTGAGCATTCAAGAGAGATACTCTGCCTAGGCTTAGGACTTCTGTCCCTGACTGCTTTGCAGAAGATGTTCTGCAGTGGTGAGATGCTGCCATATATAAATGCACAGATGCAGCTCATAGACTTCCCCATAATCAGACTATACAAGGTATATCCTCCAATTACTACAGACTATTGTGATGCTATGACGGCATCCTTCTCTTAAATTCCAGACCTGGGAAGTCAGACTCCAAGCAACAGAGGTGTGTCTCGAAATATATGAAGGAGATGTGAGCAATCAAGAAGTAAAGTTTATTTCCAAGAAAAACAAATATTTGGCACTTTTGTTTGGGCTGCACATTCTGCCTTTGAAGCTAAAATTAAGATATTGAGGAAAGGTTAGAAATACTTTAAACATTAAAAAAGCTGTTAAAATTGACTCAAATTTTACTCTATCAGAAGGCAATACATAATGGGCTGTAGTTTCTGCTAGCCAGCACTTTGTTTTGGCACAATTCACCCGAAATCGCCAAAGCCAGCATAAAATATTGCAGAAGTTCAAGCACAAAATATGTCCAGCAACACTCATGTTTCCGTGATCTTTTGTGCTGGTTTAAAAAACATTGTTCTGAAAGATGGCCCCACCCACAAAGCCAGCACCGCTTCACAAGGTTGAACCATTGGACTCCTTCAAGGAAACTCTTGAAGTTAAACTGGTATTTTTGAGTGCAAGGACATGAATAAGACATGTTTTAAAACTTCTGAATATTTTTAAAAATTTACTAAAAACTTATTACTGTACACCAATAAAACTAAGAATGGTTCTGCATAACGTTTTTTGTCATTTTCAGTTATTTAAAATCAGGTTACTCATAGGTGATGGAGTAGACACACTGATTAAATTGCTTATTTTTTGTGATCATCCCATTTTCAGTTGTACTAATCAAACTGCACCAAGTTGTCACTCTTAAATATATCAAGGAATATTTTTATAAAGGAAAACATTTTTTTTTAATTGCATTCTGAAATAATGTTCGATTACACTGGTTCATGGTAGATTTTACATTCGACATTCAACATTATGCAAATGAGTTTGATTGGATACTGAAACAAAAAACATTACTCAAAACTAGTGCAATTTTGCACCTAGGTCGGCGATTGCATCCAAAGTGGAAACTCTATTTCAGTGACTATAACACAGCAAAATGTTGCTATATTATCCACAATAACAACTTCTATTTATAAACATCCCAAGGCACTTCAGATAGGCTCAATGAAAATAACAACACCAAGCCAGAGAAGGAGAGATCAGAAGGGGTAGCCAAAGATTTGTTCCAAGAGATGGATTTTGATGAGGTTTGTGTCACCAGCTTTTTGGCCATTTTTATGAATCATATCTTAAATCCAAAACCCCAATAAAAAACTGTACTGTTTGGCAAGCTTGTGGGAGTGGCTTAGGGAATAGGATTGACTGGCAGGAGTTTCGAGCTAGGCTAGCCTAAGGTGCATTCATACACAAACGGACATTGCACACTGACAGGCTGGGTGGAAGGGAACCCAGGCCGAATGACATCATCACCATATAACATGATTGCTGGGGACAATACCCCGATAGGTAACTCAATAAAGCACAGTCACGTCTCAGTCCTAACCAAAATTGGTGGAAGGCAGGAGATGGTCGGGCCATTGTCTTCCAGGAGATAAGCCAGTTAAACAAGATCAGTTTGAGATTGAAGCCCATTACCTGCTAATGGGGGCCATCAACTCAGGAAATGACAGACATCCAGTAATCAGCACTCATTGTCTCTCCAGGTGCCAGGCCTGGGAGCGAGAAAACCAAATATCATTTTTCACAAAGATTTCAAAGGTTATGAGTCACTCCAGGCCACGGGGGGTGGGGAAGGGGGGGGAAATCAGACAGATCACCTGAGTCAATACATCGATCAGTATTGGCGGGAGAAAAGGTGATGGGTTTTGGATATATATGGAGCTGTTTGGCAACGGTGCTCGCTCTTCTCTCTTCTCCTCAGCATCAATCTACAGCGAGTCTCCCGAGTGGGGCTCGGCTCAATTCAACGGAACACTGCCAGAAGCTGAGCGCTGCTCTTCATCCCTCATCACCGGGCCTCGACTCAAACTGGAACTTGGATACTGTGAGGGCGGTACAGAACCAGGAGCGAGACCTACAGGAAGAAGCTGCAAGCAAGACAATGGGCAATCGGGGTGACCATATTGCCTGCGCCTATACATCTACAAGACCACTTAGCTGTGTGAGGAGGTGATTGTAAGTCCCAACCAAACTTTAGAGGGGTTTAGTTCTGGGGGGTCCTGTGTTAGTTTATTTCACGGGAGGGTTCTTTTATTAGGCCGTGGTAATTTAGCATGGGAAGGCTTGTTGGACAGGCCAGGGTGGTCTTGTTTTGTACTGTTTATGAGTGTTATTGTTAATCTTATTAAACACAATACGGTTGAGCCTGAAAAACATGGGCCCGAGTCTGATCTGCCTATATAATCCCTATCGTCTAGAACTTGTAGTAAGAGGTGTGTTTTCGGTATGACAGAGAAAACCATTTGCAGGTTATTAAAGGAAGCAAGATTGGACAGCAGAGGAGTTTAGTGATGGAATTCCAAAGAGTAGGATCCAGGCAACTGAAGACTGTGCCACCAAAAATTGGGGAAAGTGCAAGGTTGACCACCCACCAGGATTGCCCTGGAGCCTCCAGGGATTGAAGATTAATTGCCTGGAAAATGCTGCAGGCATCTCGGGAGAAAAATAGCAAGAAGTTTTTTGTTAAAAAACAGGCTTTCTTTTCATTTTCCTTGAACAATTTTGTTTATTAGTTATAAAATTATTGGAGATGGGGAAAAAGGATGTTTGACTGGGCCAAGTTGTTGAGAAAGGAAATTATGTAATGAAACCAGAGTTGGCAACCTTAAGAAAGAGAGAAGTGCAAATGATCAGAGCCAGAGATGGAGGGTTCAGAAGAAATATAGGGCTGGAGGAGTTTGAGGGGATTAGGGTGGGGAAAGGCCGTGAGAGATTTAAAAAGCAGAATAATGATTTTAAATTTTGAGGTGTTGGGGGCAAAGAAACCATTCCCATAATGGCACTAGCTCATGAAAATACTGACACTGCAATGCTGGAAATCAGAACCTCTCCAGTCTCAAAGTACAGGGTTCACTAATTCAAATCAAATGTTAATCCCTTTACCCTCCTGCCACCAAATGCCAGGCTGAGCACGTGCTGTTACCGCAAACAACTATTACCATCTCCACCTTCACAACAACCTCAACCCCCTCCCCTCCATCAACATGCACAAGATGTTTTTGAGGAATTCTTAAGGGTGAGCACACCAAATTTGCTGACATAAATTCTTGAAGGTCTGGAGCAAAATTAAATTTTATTTTTATATTTGTTTTCTCATGGTTTACTCACAGGACACCATCCCTGACAATAAACCTAAACAATTTGCTTCAATAGTTCCCAAAGTTTTTACTTAAAAAAAACACAGCTGCACATTAAAAAAAATCTCACAACCCTACCTAAGGATATTGATAAAAGGGTCTTTACTTATTTGTGTTGAAATGATTTCAACACTGCAAATTCACTTAGGTTTCATAGGTCCTAACTGGTAAATGGGAAAGCGATGGAGTTACCCAAGGACCACAATGTAAAGTGGCTCAGAGAAGGTTCACTTTCTAAATTGAGCCTTTTTTGTAACACGTTGCATTGTGCTCCTTATTCATTTCCAATACTGACCCACTTCTTGCAGTTCCTAAGACTGTTAAATTTGAACCTGACTTATGTCTCAGGAGTAAGCAAGGATAACTCATTGGTGTCAAAACTCATCAGTTAATTCTAAAGGAATGATAAGAAAGCACTATCGTTGGTGAATGTTCCTCTGCTCATAGCTCACATATATACATTGCATTTCCTCGGAGATGTTCTTACCAGGCAGTTTGTGCTTTTCTGGTCCTAACACAAGGCATCAATTTACCACCTGTGCCAATTTTCCAGAGGACCTTGATCCATGTGCCACAGCCAAAATCAAGGAGAAGCCTTATGAATATATGCCAATTTGGTTCCAATGCCATAGTTACAACTCCCAAAGGCATTTTTGTCTCCGCTTGCCCGATTACCTTCAGTTGCTCCTTTTGTGCACCAGATAAGGGCAATCCAAGTCAGGAGGAGGCCAGTTTCGATGTCCAGAAAAGGATTACTCAGTTGCAGTTAGGGAGAGCTGGGCGCAGGTTTAGTGAAAATTTTTATTGAAATCACTTGTGAGTTTTGATCCTTAAAGTTTTGCACATTTAATGTCCTCAGTTCTGTAGATTCTGCAAGACCACTGGCTGCTGCCATGCTTCCACCCCTCCCCTCTAAGTTGCTGTTGCAAACCCTTCAAGATTGGTTGCCTTTGCTGATTTTTTTCACCTCCAAATTGGTGAGTGTGTTTCGCACTGGCAGCTCATCGGCTACACTATAATGAGGATTCCAAACCAAAATGGTCAGATCTCCATTGACCTCTCCAGTCAGGAGCCACACATTCCCCACTCATTGTCCTGATTTGTATTGCACAGTGAAAATTTCTCACTCTTGACTGTTCAGCTCCCGCTGTCATTGTCCACTTCAGTTTATGCAGGGAAAATTGATCCACCTATGGGGAGGGGGTGGGGGGGGTGGGTGGGGAGATGTCATTTTGGCTGAACTTCTTGCTAAACTTACCATATTGAAACTCAGCATTGCCCAGATCAGGCCTGAACTTGGCAAAATGAACAGGAAGCATAGGTCACTGAAATAATGGACAAACTGAACTACTTAATGCAGCAGAGTTGTATATTTCCAGTCAAGTGCATCATTATGACAATCAGAACAGCATCTGTCAGTATTTCAATCTCCCCCTTCCCCTCCCCCATTAAGGTCTGGCAACCAGTGAGTCACAGGGACAACCTTTGGTTTCTGGAGTCCCCGCTGACAGTGAATAATTTTTGACCAGTACTGTCTCCACTGTGGCTGGAACAGACTGACTTTAATTTTGTGTTAGGCTATTAATTGTATTGATTAGTATAGAACTCACTGTTCGGAATGTGTTCTGCCCTATTCAAGCACCAGTGATTATGTGTGTTCAGGCGCCAGTCTGTCTGCTCCTGGTGTTATTTATTGATAAATGCTTTTTTTGGAATTCCTCAATCACTAACTGATTTTATTAGTAACATGGGAAATGGTTACATTACTTACAAGCAGGTGCCAGTCTGTCTAGAGCAGATGATTGCAATAGTGCGGAGGAATATGAAGCTTGGTCTTCAATTTTCTTAACATTTCTTAATATCAATGTGGAACTTTCAGAGTTGACATTGGCTCAGCTCTGCGAGGTACACTGAGATACATTAGCTGGCTTTGAGCCTTTGAAGCTTCAGATTGATTTTTTTCTCTCTTCAATCACTTTCCTTTTGTAGTTGGCCCAAATTACTGGTTAGTGTCTCAGGCTGGAAGTGGCCTCAATGACAGCTATTCAAGGTGAAATACTTTCCAGGCAAGAATTTACTGCAACAAATAGATTTTGGACAGAGATCCCATCACTATCTTCAAAAAATACTATTTATTTTTGTTTTCTATGATATTTTCAACCTCTTATTATACCTTCATAGCTGCCTGCAGCTTCTCCAGCTCCCTGAGGACATTTCTGCATCTCTTATTTAAACAGAGCTGTCATATGAACGGTTCTGGGATTCTTAAAGTTGGGCAGTGAGGTTGGGTAAATGGTGAGGTCCTTAATTTAATTTTTTTTTCATCCCTATTTGAAGGGATCAGTAGTTTTTTTTTTATTTGTTGTGGTGACTGAAGGCAAGGCTGCCAATTGTGGGATGAAAGGAGTGAGAGATGAACAAGAGGATAGAATGACAGAAATGGAGAGTACGGTGAGTAGAGGAGATTGTAGGGTTTAAGGAGTTACAGACAAAGGGAGGGCTGAGGACATAATGAAATTTAAACACAATTGAGGTGTAGGTCAGTGAGGAGAGTGAGGATAGCTGAACAGGACAGAATGTGGCCCATGGAATTTTGGATGAAGTGAAGCTTAGAAATTTGTTCATAAACCAATTTCACTTAGCAAAATACTGCAGATGCTGGAAATCTGAAATAAAAACAGAAAATGCTGGAAATACTCAGCTGGTCAGGTAGCATCTGTGGAGAGAGAAACAGAGTTAACATTTCAGTCAATGACCTTTGAACAGAACCAATAATAAGCCAATTTGTTGCCTTTGTGAAAATTGCTGATTTCAACTCCAGTTTTTCACTCTCCTCCTCCCCTAGGAAACATAGGAGCAGGAACAGGCCATTCAGCCATCGAGCCTGCTCTGCCATTCAATTATATCATGGCTGATCATCTCCCTCAATGCCACTTTCCCACGCTATCCCTATATCCCTTGATGTTATTAGTATCCAGAAATCTATTGATTTCTGTCTCGAACATGCTCAATGATTGAGCTTCCACAGCCCTCTGGGATAGAGAATTCCAAAGATTCACCACCCTCTGAGTAAAGAAATTCCTCCTCATCTCAGTCTTAAATGGCCTGTCCCTTATTCTGGCACTGTGTCCCCTAGTTCTAGACTCACCAGCCAGGGGAAACATTCGGTCACAACCTGTAAGAATTTTGTAAGTTTCAATGAGATCACCTCTCATCCTTCAAAACTCTAGATAATACAGGCCCACTTTCCTCAGTCTCTCCTCATAAGACAACCCTACCATCCCAAGGATTAGTCTGGTGAACCTCCATTGCACTCCCTCTATGGCAAGTATATCCTTCCTTAGATAAGGAGACCAAAACTGTACACAATACTCTGGACGCAGTCTCACAAAGGCTATATACAACAACTAGGCTTTGTACCCTGGATATATCCTGATTGATCCTTCTCAGCCCACTAAGAGGGATTTTTTCCAGCAGACTATGTCAGCTTTTACAAAGGACTACACTTGAAATAATTGGGAAGATTGAATGTCCATAAGGAGTCCAGCCCATTTACTATCCATTTAAATGAATGGACAAAAAAATCAGGTGGAATCCATTAGGGTAGCATAGTCCTATCAATCTGGTTTTCCTGTATTCACTACACATAGGCTTTGACTGAATAAGCTCTCATTCAGTCTTTCCCTACCTTCAGCTCCTAAAATAACGAATAGGTTCAGCAAATTCCAATTGAATCTCTGCAGGCTATCACATTTTTGAAGGAAGCTAATTCACAATTGAATTCAATAGGCCCCCAACAAGTTGATTATATTGGAATAGAATGGTTTGGCCCCTCCTTCAGCCATTTCAGCATGGAGTAGATTAGCAATTGCTCCATTTAAAAAAAGATTGTACCTCTGCCTCTTGTCAAATTCACTATCATTCTTTGGTGCTAGGCTCTAAAATTCTGACCAATCACTGTGAAGAGTTGATTTCCAAACTGGAAACTCCTTGTCAACATGATGTATTACTTAATTAATATCATCACCCTTTGAAAATTGATAGATCCTCCACCTGTCCATAGAAAAAGGTAATTGACTTCCACAAGAGTACGACTGAACAAAGCAATTGAGTAACACCTATGTTTAATTGCTCCAGCATCGTCAATCTCTTATTTATCTCAATTATGTTTCCTTTAAATTTTCATCAGTTGTATTATCCATGTTCTTTGCTTTTTGGATGTGTATTTGAAATTCTGTGTGAAGATTCAGGTTAATGATTGAGAATGCAATTTACCCAGCTGTATACAAAGGTGCCCTTCACCCATTGTTATCTCAATTCAAAGTCTTGACTTCTAGTACCTCTGACAAGGTACAAAATTTTACAAAGAGAGAACCTATAGATTTTGGTACCCTGCTCATTTCATTGCATTGTCTGCTGTTCTGGTGGAAATCAAATGATCTTTTAAATACTTCAGAGTTGTGGGGGGGTAGTGGAAATATCTAATTTTTATGGTTGTAAAGCTAGAAAAAAGCGGCAGAGACCCATCTTTCAAAGTCTCTCTCTTTACATGTCCCCAGGAATTCCAGGGAGATGGAAGGGCAGTGACAGAGGTGGTATTCCAGGCTTCCCACCTCATTTTCTTGGGAAAATGTTCTCTAGCAGTCCTAATGACGGGTGTTCAGTGAAACCTAAAAACATTAGAAATAGGAGCAGAAGTAGGCCATTCAACTGTTTGAGACTGCAGCACTATTCAATATGTTCATGGCTGATCTTCTACCTCAACTCCACATTCTCGCTCTAAGCCCCATATCCCTTAATCCACTTAACATCCAAAAATCCATCACTCTCTGTATGGAATATATTCCAATGACAGAGCATCCACAGCCCTCTGGGATAGATCTGCCCTAGCAAGATGCATTTGAATTGAATAGACAGCTGGCTAAGACAAAATGACTGCCACAACTATTGAGCATAAATTCACCAGGCCATGTTTTCATGTGACACCCCTTTTAGTTCTTCATGTACTATGTCACAATTAAAGAAGTCAAAATTACACGAAAACTCACACAAAACTGCTTTGTTTTTGTCTTTAAAATGTTAGCAAGCATCCACAAATTTTACTGAAGCATGGATTTGAGTGAGCAGAAAGAGTAACTCTTCCTCGCTGAATTTGTTTTTTGGCGGCTCAGCTATATCTCATATCTAAAGGAGTCAAAAAGACAGAAATTAAGATCTATTAATCAACTCAGAAAATGAGTGCTGTTTGCTGATGTCTTTTCTCAACTGTATCACCATGTCCGTTTATGCAATTTCCAAACTGTCAAGACTCATCCAATAGTCCGAATTGGGATACATATTTGTGAAATATGGGCGGCACAGTGGCACAGTGGTTAGCACCACAGCCTCACAGCTCCAGGGACCCGGGTTCGATTCTGGGTACTGCCTGTGCGGAGTTTGCAAGTTCTCCCTGTGTCTGCGTGGGTTTTCGCCGGGTGCTCCGGTTTCCTCCCACATCCAAAGACTTGCAGGCGATAGGTAAATTGGCCGTTGTAAATTGCCCCCAGTGTAGGGAGGTGATAGGAATATGGGATTACTGTAGGGTTAGTATAAATGGGTGGTTTTTGGTCGGCACAGACTCGATGGGCCGAAGGGCCTGTTTCAGTGCTGTATCTCTAAATAAAATCAAATAAAAAATATTGACCACAACTTCCTTATACAGTTGGTTCTTTTTGTCATCTTCGCTCTTTAATGCAGTCTAGACATAAGGCAACACAGGTATAATAAAAGCCTCAGAAGAGCCTCCTTAATTTTGAAAGATGAGACAGCCCTGTGAATGAGGACATATTTCTTTAAATGTAGCAGAGCTGCACACCTGATCTTTTGCCTCAAGGCATACAAATGCCCATGCTATTTAAGTAACTTTTGCCTCTTGCAATTGCAAATAGTTCATCAGGTTCCTCTTCCATATTTTATCTATAAGCACAGTTAAGCCCCAACAAAATAGCCAGGATAACAAGAGTGGAAATGAAACTTTTTGACGGGTAGTGGCTGGCATTTGTACTCCAGTCTATCAATGGCCATTTAAAACTGGCTGTGATAGGGTCAGCTTAAGATTCAATACCTGGCCTATTATACTTCAGCAGTTCTCATAAAAGGGAAAGTGTTAAAGTTCCGCAGGTGTGTTAGAGAAGGTGTGAGAGGTTGGCATCTTGTTCCCTATTTTCTGGCATTTCCCATACCTAAGAATAAGGTTCAGCTCCAGAAATGGAACAGACACAGAACTGGGTTGGTTATTAGTTGGGTCCCCGCCATTTCTCACTCAGAAGGAAGTGGCCTTTGACCTGACAGTGTGTAGGCTTTTGTTTAGAGGCTGTAAATGTATTTTTTTCTATATTTATAATATATTAAAAGTATTACTGATAGATGCACTTCTTGACAAGTGGCACTTACTTCCTGTAATACATTCCTTGGACACCGAATTCCATCATGCTTGTCTGTCATCATGCTGTTGGTAGAGTCAGTCGCTCAATCAGGCCGAGACAGCTATGAGTGACCATTACTGTTGGATCCTCAGCTGTGGGACAAACTTCCTTTGGCAGTACTATACCATTGACAGCTTCAGCAATAATTACAAATCTACTGTAGTAGGTGAGGGGGAAAAAAAATATATTTTTATCAGAGAAAAAGGAAGGTTTTGAGGAGGGAGGATCGAAGAGCAAACAAAGCAATAAAGCACTTAAATTTAAGAAAATATTGCAAATGCACTGTGGGAAATGAAGCAAATAATCCAGGAATAGAATTTTCACAAGGATTCTCCCAATCCTAGTCATGCAGCAGAACATCCATGGGGATACCAGATTAAAAATATAAGTAGTTTTTAGCATTGTTTCTCCTGAAGCGACAGCGATGATAATAATATAAATAAACAGAAGTACGAGGTATTTGTAAAGGCAGAACAAGTTTCATACCATAAGCAAGATTTGTAGAGATAGATGAATAGTTTTATAATGGTGATGCCTATACCTTTCATGATCAATAGCACATGTAATTTTTTTTAAGTTAAAAGAGCATGGGAGCAAAGCCAGTAATTTTCTGCAGATTTCTCTGACTTAACCCGAGAGCAGGAGCCGATAAATTACACACAGCTGCAAATTTACAGAAAACTTCTTCAGCAATTAGCTTCCAATTGATAGTTAGACTCCTTTCCCACCTGAGGAATGGTCTTATAAAGACCGAACAAGTTAAACACAGGTCTATCTTTGCAGTTCAACAGCACGACCATGGGGGTCAGCTACACACACACATCCTTGATCTCACAGTGCAGTTCTCGCAATGAGTCAGTGGGCTAAATTTTTCACAATTGGCAATGAGCTTTAAAAATGGTGGGAAGCACGGGCAAGATGTAGTCCATGGAGCCGCCGCCCCCGATGACATAGAGTTGGCGGGCACTCCGTCCCCAGCAACGGCGTCCGGTGCCACTGTGCAAGCGCCGGTACCATTTTTAAAGGGCTTCAAGCCCTTACATTTAATTTACATTTTTAAGGGAACAGTCATCAAAAAATTAATTTGAAAAATTTAATAAATGATTCAAGCCCCTTTCCCACCCCCCCCCCCCAATGACTAAACACTTTATTGATTGCCCTCTCCCCGCAAAAAAACCTTGCGATCCTAACCTTTCCCCCCAAACTTTGTTAACTTTCACCTTCAACCCCTTCCCACCATCCCTTCTACCAATCGCAATAAGTTTCCCCGCTCCACCACCCGCCCCCCCCACTCCCACTGCCCTGAAAACTTACCTCCTGCCCCCTCCCCACCAGTGTCCGGCATCGCATATCCAATCGGAGATCCGAAGGCACAGGGGTCGCGGCAACCAGCCGGAATATATGGCAGCGGGATGGCCGATGGGAGCAGGTCAGTAATTCATTCATTAATTAACATATTTAAATCCTGCTCCCATCGCCAAGCAGCCAGGGGGTGGGGTGGTGGGGGGGACTGCCACAAGGCCTGTCCGCCGCCTGTAATATGGGGTGGAGTGTCCCAGCATCAAGGCCCTTGGCGGGCCTCTTCCGGAGGCATTTTCCAGCATCCCCCCTGCCCCGCCATGACCCCCAACACTGGGGGACTGGTAAAATCCAGCCCAGTATATGCCATGTAATGGCATAATGGTGATTGATGAAATGAAATCTTATTACAAGATAAATGAGCATGTTGCTGTTGTTTTTGGTTCAAATTAGGTTATTAGACCTATCATTTTGGGAAAACTTCAATTCAGTGGCTTTGGCTTTCACTATGTTCTCTGTAATTTTTAAAAAGATATGTAGGGAAACACTGGGGAAGACGTTCAGGTTCCAGATGGATTGGAGGCATATGGCAGTGGTGGAGATGAGAAGTCATTTGGTTTGAATATAGTGGTTGGTCTAGGGATATGAAAGCAGTCAGAGATGCGTATTGGGGTGTGGGAGTACAGTCTGTTGGGTTTGGGGCTATTGGAGAGGTGAATCCTTGAACTTGGGAGTTGCAGGGGCAGGCTGTAAGGTCTGGGTGTACTATGCAAGGAATGTAGAAGTGGTGGGAGTTAATGGGGTGTGGCGCCAGTGACAGGATGGTCTTGAAATGTTGGAGCACTCAAATGGAATTGGAGAAATGTTTTTCTGAGTGTGGAAGTACTGGAAGAGTGATCTCAGAAGCAGGCAACATTGCATTGTTCTGGGACTATTGCAGGAGCCGGGGGTCCTGTGATGTATAATTATACAAAATTGGTGTTTATCCTCCACATGAGTGGTAGCCTTAATCCCATGTGCTTGTTCTGTTTTAATATCCTTTTTAGTTTAGGAGATAAATGTGCAGTGGAGAGGGAAATGGGGTTGGGCAGCATTGGTGGGACCATTGGTGGGTAAGGGTGTTTTGGAATTTGCGAGCTAGAGTGGTTATGGAATGTGTGAGGACTGGGGAATGATTCTGAGGATATGGGAAGATAGCTAAGACAAAGAGCTGAATTTTGTCAGCCTCGAAGAAATCCATCCGACGGAACTGAAATGGGAGCCGACCCGTGCCAGGGGGCAGCATTTTACCAGCAGTGGCCAGGGGGCCTCTCTGAGGGCCTTGGAGAGGCCATAAAAGAGGGCACCTCCACCCCCAGGAACCCACTGGGAGTCTGCCACGGTTTGCCTACGTGGTTGCAGGCCCTCTCGATGCAGGCAAAATGCCAGTGGGTGGGAAATGGATCTTAAGTGGGCTCTTAAGTGGCTCATTGACCGCCCAGTAGGCAGCCACACTGCTGTGGTTCCCGCCACTAATAATATGCCAGTGTAATGTAGTGTAGTGATGACTTCATCTTTAGGAAACTTCACCTTCAAAAGATCAGGCCACTGATACAACTAATAACATCATCATACATCTATAAGGAGGGGACACCATTTTGAGAGACACATTGAACACATGTCTTGCAGAGAGCACACACACCAGCGAGGAAAAGACCTGGACCTGAGATTATGCAATGTCAATAAGTTAAGACAATAGGTGGCGTTTGTGTTGAATCCGAATATAAAGCCTGTGGTTATCATTTAATGAAGACTTAAGAACACAGCACAGCACTACACCATAGCAGTGGGAAGATGTTGGGCTCCCCTCCCCTGCCATATTACCAGCCCACCTACCTTGCAGACTATTGCCAAAGGGCTCATAAAATTAAGCCCAAGGTTTTGAGCACTGGGAGGATTGGGAACAGGGTGTGTAGACTACTTAACTCTTGTGGAAGGGCCTGGGCTGTGGCAGTATTGAAGTGGCTTGTAGCATTTTGTGGGTCAGGTAGTTGAGGAGAGCAACAGCTGTAAGTCTTTACCAATCCTTTCCACTCCATGCATTGTTTTGCAGTACTTTTCCAGAACCCAGCTGTGAACTGTGTTTTAGTTATTAAAAGTGCATAGGCACTTATATTGTAATTGCTGACTATATCTTGGCAATTACAGTATAAGTGCACCATGCACTTAAGTAACTAAGACATGGCTCAGCGCCAGGCAAGGCTTTGTCCGACATCCGCCTATGCTCCTATAAAAGCCTGTCGCCATGTTCTTGGCCATGATCTTGGAACCGGATTTAAGCTTTTTTAAGCACTTAGTGCGCTTTTACTAAAGATGCAATAAGCATTTTAGAGAACTTCAAATGCTTTAATGCTCGGAAGTAGCAATTTGTGGCAATGGGCACAGGGGTGAGTTAACAATGAGAACAGGAGAAAAGGCATCAACACCCCAAGTAGGAGCAGCAAGAGTCAGCGGCAGTGGGCAGAGATGAAAGCTGCCCAAGCTCAACCTAGGGAGAAAGGAGGTGAGGCAACAACGAGTGGGAAGGAAAAAATAACCATCATGTGGGAAGGATTGGGAATGACTGGGAGCAGAATAAATTGGGGAGTGTTGGGCACAAGGCCCAATTTTCACATGCTCTGGTGAATGGAATTGTGCAGGAATTGTGGGGTGGGTTGCTTGATACAGCAGGCAATAAAGAGGGCAGCCTGCCCATGATATTTTAATGAGACCCAGGATTTAAAGTAGCCCCTCATTCTCAGCTGTCAGTAGGAGATTTCTGTCCACTTACGCCAAGTTGACATCGGGGCTTACAGTCTCTGACAGTAAATTTCTTTGATGACATTTCTTTTAGAGCTCCCATTTCCTCCTGCATACACAGAGGCACAGCAAATAAAAACTGAAGAGTACAGGAAAATCCCTTAATGATCCTCTGGTCTTTGCTGTCATTGGTAGGATCTTGCTGTGTACAAAAATAGCTGAATTTTGTGACCCTGTTGTGGGTCCCGGCTGCAGAGCTGGAAGCAAGTCCATCGCCATGTGTGACGCATGCCGCCTGTCGACCACGATCACACGGTGGGCGGCCACTTACCGTAATGAAGGCACAGTGTAAGGCATTTGGATATCTCTTGTATTTTTGTTACACTGTGAGGCATTTGTTAATATGTCCAGCATTTCTGTTCATAAGTAAAATGTAACCAGTTGTGGTGTAGACCAGTGAGTGGAGCTCACCGGGTGGTAAGAATATGGAGGCGAAGGACATCGGGACGAAGGGAGAAGAATTCTGACTAAAGACATCATCGCTGGGGTTCATATTGGACTTTTTAAAAATAAAAGACAATGTAACTGAACAAGGACCTTCATATACACACACACAGACAGACAAGTCAGGGCATGCCACTGATGTGGTAGCCTGGGCTGTTACGACATCAGACAGCCTGTCGACAACCACTCTCCTAGACAATGGCCTTTTGAAATATGTCTGAACGGTTTCCTTCTTGTCTGATCAAGATGCAGATATCACATCCATGGGTAGTATGCACCTAAGACCCCCTACTGCTGAGAGCAGGATATCACCACATGCAGGTGATCTTGCATAGCAAGGGTAGGATTGATAAGGCACTGAAACCCAATCAGATGATCCAATTCAAAGCATTACCTTACATGTCGAGAGACCAGGATCAGAAAGGGGATTAAAGCCACAGCTCACAAGGACATTGTTGCTGCAGCTGGGAAGTGTGACTTGGTCAGTCACAGGAAGTCATGTGGAAGAAGTCGTTCAGCGGATCTGACCACTCGGGAGCAGATTTCCATACGTGGGTCTGCTAAACAACTGCTGTTGTAAGTATACACTATTGCTTAGTGAGTTAATAAAGGTATTCCACATAAAGTGGAAATAGTTTCCAAAGTCTGTTTCATGCGATTGATACTCAGTACGGGGTCAGGACCTTGGAGGGAAGTGAGACCCCCTGTTTAAGAGTCTGAAAGCGGGGCCTGTCCAATTGCTCTGAAGCAGTGATTGTGGCATCGGCTACATCGTGGCCCTTCCTCCCTCTGAGCTGCTGTTGCGCAGCTTGGGCACGGAGGTCAAGAAAGACGGGGTGTATGAGACCTACGCCAGCTAATCAGTAGCCCTCCAAAGCTTTGTTCTGACAGAAATGAACTTGCCTTGGAACCTCTCACTTTGCGACTCCCTTCAGAATATGTGGTAATGCCGCTCAGTGCCCACCCTTGCAGATAACCCAGCACTCAAGATTTAGCCCAACTGGGCAGAGAGCCCGATATAATGCCCATCTGACTCTTGCACCTGAGATATAGCCCAACCAGGCAGAGAGCCCAGCCCCACAGGCTAACAATGGCCTCCCTACCCCCGTTCCCTTATCCAATGCTTCCCGTGGCTGCCTTCCCGCAGTGTTACTGAGGCCTTGCCTCAGTGCCACTGCCTTTAAACAGCTGGGGATCAGAAGGCACATAATCCCCAGCACCATTGACAAAATTTAAAAACCCCAATAAATTCACAATCACTTCTGTGCCTCCGAGCTTTCCCACTGCTGACAAAATCAGGGACCGATGTCATAACGTTGGGTTTCCGGGTGAGCGCCCCCAATTTTTTGGCCACCACCCCCACCGCCTCCAGTCCCCTTCCTTCTGCCCTCACAAAATTCAGCTCCTAACACCAAGTCACGGCATTTATTCTATGTGACGTGCTTTCTGATGCAGTGTTGTGTGAATGAAATCTCAGAGTGAATGTAGAAAAGAAAACAAGAGGATGAAATGATCTCAATTCTTCCCATGCATTAATAGAACAGCATTGTCAGTGGCCTTGAAGCAGATCATCTGTCTTCTTCTTGTTAGGTAGTAATGGATGAGAGGAAGAGCAATTTTTTTTTTAACTGAGGCAATTCTTTGTTTTGTTTTATTCATTTTTATTGTGATGAAACAACCGAGGAAATCTGACCAGCTTAATCAACAGTCTCAAAATTATAGGGGGTGATTCAAATACTATCCAACTGGCAGAAACCAGACAGGTGGGTGGTTAAAACCCTCCAGGTCAGTTAACCATGGCCCCTCACACCCACAACCCCACTGCAACTGCAAGGAGCTCATTTGCTACATGAACAAATTTCTCCCCCCAAAATACCTCAGGCCTCATCTTCGTAGCAGCCAGTTAATTTTAAACTGTCACAAATCTCACCAGCCAAAAACTGACCCCACGTTAAATTGGGGCCTAAACTTTTTCAAAGTGAATACATCTTTAAAGCTTGGAAGTAAGCGTGACGTCACGATCTGCTTTGCAATTATCTCACCATTTACAGTAACAGAAATTTCCTGACTGCTCGATGTCTGTCTGGGAGCAGGTGGCATCGTGATATTGTCACTAGACTAGTAACCCAGAGATTTTTTTAGAATTAGAATTAGAACATTACAGCGCAGTACAGGCCCTTCGGCCCTCGATGTTGCGCCGACCTGTGAAACCATCTGACCTACACTATTCCATTTTCATCCATGTGTCTATCCAATGTCCACTTAAATGCCCTTAAAGTTGGCGAATCTACTACTGCTGCAGGCAGGGCGTTCCACGCCCTTACTACTCTCTGAGTAAAGAAACTACCTCTCACATCTGTCCTATATCTATCACCCCTCAACTTGAAGCTATGTCCCCTCGTGTTTGCCATCACCATCCGAGGAAAAAGACTCTCACTATCCACCCTATCTAACCCTCTGATTATCTTATATGTCTCTATTAAGTCACCTCTCCTCCTCCTTCTCTCCAACGAAAACAACCTCAAGTCCCTCAGCCTTTCCTCGTAAGACCTTCCCTCCATACCAGGCAACATCCTAGTAAATCTCCTCTGCACCCTTTCCATAGCTTCCACATCCTTCCTATAATGCGGTGACCAGAACTGCACGCAATACTCCAGGTGCGGTCTCACCAGAGTTTTGTACAGCTGCAGCATGACCTCGTGGCTCCGAAACTCGACCCCCCTACTAATAAAAGCTAACACACCATATGCCTTCTTAACAGCCCTATTAACCTGGTTAGCAACCTTCAGGGATTTATGCACCTGGACACCAAGATCTCTCTGTTCATCTACACTACCAAGAATCTTCCCATTAGCCCAGTACTCTGCATTCCTGTTACTCCTTCCAAAGTGAATCACCTCACACTTTTCCGCATTAAACTCCATTTGCCATCTCTCAGCCCAGCTCTGCAGCCTATCTATGTCTCTCTGTACCCGACAACATCCTTCGGCACTATCCACAACTCCACCGACCTTAGTGTCATCTGCAAATTTACTAACCCACCCTCCTACACCCTCTTCCAGGTCATTTATAAAAATGACAAACAGCAGTGGCCCCAAAACAGATCCTTGCGGTACACCACTAGTAACTAAACTCCAGGATGAACATTTGCCATCAACCACCACCCTCTGTCTTCTTTCAGCTAGCCAATTTCTGATCCAAAGCTCTAAATCACCTTCAACCCCATACTTCCGTATTTTCTGCAATAGCCTACCGTGGGGAACCTTATCAAACGCCTTACTGAAATCCATATACACCACATCCACTGCTTTACCCTCATCCACCTGTTTGGTCACCTTCTCGAAAAACTCAATAAGGTTTGTGAGGCACGACCTACCCTTCACAAAACCGTGCTGACTATCTCTAATGTACTTATTCTTTTCAAGATGATTATAAATCCTGTCTCTTATAACCTTTTCCAACATTTTACCCACAACCGAAGTAAGGCTCACAGGTCTATAATTACCAGGGCTGTCTCTACTCCCCTTCTTGAACAAGGGGACAACATTTGCAATCCTCCAGTCTTCCGGCACTATTCCTGTCGACAAAGACGACATAAAGATCAAGGACAAAGGCTCTGCAATCTCCTCCCTAGCTTCCCAGAGAATCCTAGGATAAATCCCATCTGGCCCAGGGGACTTATCTATTTTCACACTTTCCAAAATTGCTAACACCTCCTCCTTGTGAACCTCAATCCCATCTAGCCTCGTAGCCTGAATCTCAGTATTCTCAACAACATTTTCTTTCTCTACTGTAAATACTGACGCAAAATATTCATTTAACACTTCCCCTATCTCCTCTTATTCCACACACAACTTCCCACTACTATCCTTGATTGGCCCTAATCTAACTCTAGTCATTCTTTTATTCCTGATATACCTATAGAAAGCCTTAGGGTTTTCCCTGATCCGATCCACCAATGACTTCTCGTGTCCTCTCCTTGCTCTTCTTAGCTCTCCCTTTAGATCCTTCCTGGCTAGCTTGTAGCTCTCAAGCGCCCTAACTGAGCCTTCACGTCTCATCCTAACATAAGCCTTCCTCTTCCTCTTGACAAGCGCTTCAACTTCTTTAGTAAACCACGGCTCCCTCGCTCGACAACTTCCTCCCTGCCTCATAGGTACATACTTATCAAGGACACGCAGTAGCTGCTCCTTGAATAAGCTCCACATTTCGATTGTTCCCATCCCCTGCAGTTTCCTTCCCCATCCTACGCATCCTAAATCTTGCCTAATCGCATCATAATTTCCTTTCCCCCAGTTATAATTCTTGCCCTGCGGTATATACCTGTCCCTGCCCATCGCTAAGGTAAACCTAACCGAATTGTGATCACTACCGCCAAAGTGCTCACCTACATCTAAATCTAACACCTGGCCGGGTTCATTTCCCAGTACCAAATCCAATGTGGCATCGCCCCTGGTTGGCCTGTCTACATACTGTGTCAGAAAACCCTCCTGCACACACTGGACAAAAACTGACCCATCTAAAGTACTCGAACTATAGTATTTCCAGTCGATATTTGGAAAGTTAAAGTCCCCCATAACAACTACCCTGTTACTCTCGCTCCTGTCGAGAATCATCTTCGCTATCCTTTCCTCTACATCTCTGGAACTATTCGGAGGTCTATAAAAGACTCCCAACAGGGTAACCTCACCTCTCCTGTTTCTAACCTCAGCCCATACTACCTCAGTAGACGAGTCCTCAAACGTCCTTTCTGTCGCTGTAATACTCTCCTTGATTAACAATGCCACACCCCTCCCCTCTTTTACCATCTTCTCTGTTCTTACTGAAACATCTAAATCCCGGAATCTGCAACATCCACTCCTGCCCCTGCTCTACCCATGTCTCCGAAATGGCCACTACATCGAGATCCCAGGTACCAACCCATGCTGCAAGCTCACCCACCTTATTCTGGATGCTCCTGGCGTTGAAATAGACACACTTTAAACCAGGTTCTTGCTTGCCAGTGCCCTCTTGCGTCCTTGTAACCATATCCCTGACCTCACTACTCTCAACATCCTGTACATTGGCACTACAATTTAGGTTCCCATTCCCCTGCTGAATTAGTTTAAACCCCCCCGAAGAGCACTAGCAAACCTCCCCCCCAGGATATTGGTACCACTCTGGTTCAGGTGAAGACCATCCTGTTTGTAGAGGTCCCACCTGCCCCAGAAAGAGCCCCAATTATCCAGGAAACCAAAACCCTCCCTCCTGCACCATCCCTGCAGCCACGTGTTCAACTCCTCTCTCTCCCTATTCCTCGCTTCGCTATCACGTGGCACGGGCAACAACCCAGAGATAACAACTCTGTTTGTTCTCGCTCTAAGCTTCCACCATGGCTCCCTAAATTTCTGTCTTAAATCCCCATCTCTCTTCCTACCTATGTCGTTGGTGCCTATGTGGACCACGACTTGGGGCTGCTCCCCCTCCCCATTAAGGATCCCAAAAACACGATCCGAGACATCACGAAACCTGGCACCTGGGAGGCAACATACCAACCGTGAGTCTCTCTCGTTCCCACAGAACCTCCTATCTGTTCCCCTAACTATGGAGTCCCCAATGACTAATGTTCTGCTCCTCTTCCCCCTTCCCTTCTGAGCAACAGGGACAGACTCTGTGCCAGATATCCGTACCCCATTGCTTACCCCTGATACAGGGTATCGATCTGGGGACATGGGTTCAAATCCCACCACAGCAGAAGGTGGAATTTGAATTCAATTAACAAATATGGAATTAAAAGCTAGTCTAAGGATGGCCATGAAACCATTGTCGATTGTTGTAAATCCCATCTGGTTCCCTAATGTCCTTCAGGGTAAGAAATCTGCTGTCCTTAAGTGGTCTGGCCTACATGTGGCTCCAGACCCGCAGCAAGGTGGTGGACATGGAAATACCCTCTAAAACGGCTTAGCAAGCCATTCAGTTGTATCTAACTGCTACAAAGCCAAGAAGCAATGAAACTGACCTAGACACCGGAAACGACAACAGCAAAACCAGCCCTGTCAACCCTGCAAAGTCCTCCTTACTAACATCTGGGGGCTTGTGCCAAAGTTGGGAGAGCTGTCCCACAGACTAGTCAAGCAGCAGCCTGACATAGTCATACTCATGGAATCATACCTAACAGAAAATGTCCCAGACACTGCCATCACCATCCCCGGGTACGTCCTGTCCCACCGGCAGGACAGACCCAGCAGAGGTGGTGGCACAGTGGTATACAGTTGGGAGGGAGTTGTCCTGGGAGTCTGCAACATCGAATCCAGATGACAGGAAGTCTCATAGTATCAGGTCAAACATGGGCAAGGAAACCTCCTGCTGATCAGTACCTACTACGTCTACCCCCTCGCCGACCCTCAGCTGATGGATCAGTATTCCTCCTTGTTGAACAGCACTTGGAGGAAGCACTGAGGGTGGCAAGGGCATAAAATGTATTCTGGGTGGGAGAATTCAATGTCCATCGCCAAGAGTGGCTCGGTAGCACCACTAATGACTGAGCTGACAGAATCCTAAGGGACATAGCTGCTAGACTGGGTCTGCAGCAGGTGGTGAAGGAACCAACAAGAGGGAAAAACATACTTCACCTTGTCCTCACCAATTTGCCTGTCGCAGATGCATCTGTCCATGGCAGTATTGATGGGAGTGACCATCGCACAGTCATTGTGGAGACAAAGTCCCGTCTTCACATTGAGGATACCCTCCATCGTGTTGAGTGGCACTACCACCATGCTAAATGGGATAGATTTTGAACAGATCTAGCAATGCAAAACTGGGCTTCCATGAGGCACCGTGGGTCATCAGCAGCAGCAGCAGAATTGTACTCGACCATAATCTGTAAATGCAAGGCCCAGCATATCCCCCACTCCACCATTACCATCAAGCCGGCAGACCAAACCTAGTTCAATGAAGAGTGCAGGGGGGCATGCCAGGAACAACACCAGGCATATCTCAAAATGACGTGTCAATCTGGTGAAGCTACAACCCAGGACTACTTGCATGCCAAACAGCATAAGCAACATGCGATAGACAAGAGCTAAGCGATCCCACAACCAACGGAACAGATCTAAGATCCGCAGTGGTGGCTCCACAAATATCCCCATCCTCAATGATGGGGGAGCCCAGCACATCAGTGCAAAAAGATAAGGCTGAAGCATTTGCAACAATCTTCAGCCAGATGTGCTGAGTGAATGATCGATCTCGGCCTCCTCCTGAAGTTCCCAATATCATAGATGCCAGTCTTCAACCAATTCAAATCACTCCGCGTGATATCAATAAACAAATGAAGGCACTGGATAGTGCAAAAGCTATGGCCCCTGACAATATTCCAGCAATAGTACTGAAGACCTGTGCTCCAGAACTTGCCGCGCCCCTAGCCAAGCTGTTCCAGTACAGCTACAACACTGGCATCTACCCGGCAATGTGGAAAATTGCCCAGGTATGTCCTGTACACAAAAAGCAGGACAAGTCCAACCCGGCCAATCACCACCGCAACAGTCTACTCTCAATCATCAGTAAAGTGATGGAAGGTGTCATCAACAGTGCTATCAAGCAGCACTTGCTTAGTAATAACCTGCTCAGTGATGCTCAGTTTGGATTCTGCCAGGGCCACCAACTCTTGACCTCAATACAGCCTTGGTTCAAACATGGACAAAAGAGCTGAACTCTGAGGTGAGGTGAGAGTGACTGCTCTTGACATCAAGGCAGCATTTGATCGAGTATGGCATCAAGGAGCCCGAGCAAAACTGAAGTCAATGGGAATTGGGGGAAACTCTCCATTGGTTGGCGTCATACCTAGCGCAAAGGAAGATGGTTGTGGTTGTTGGAGATCAATCATCTCAGCTCCAGGACATCACTGCAGGAGTTCCTCAGGGTAGTGTCATAGGCACAACCAACTTCAGCTGCTCCATCAATGGCCTTCCTTCAATCATAAGGTCAGAAGTGAGGATGTTCGCTGATGATTGCACAATGTTCAGCACCATTCGCGACTCTTCAGATACTGATGCAGTCCGTGTAGAAATGCAGCAAGACCTGGACAATATCCAGGCTTGGGCTGATAAATGGCAAGTAACATTCATGCCACATGAGTGTTAGGCAATAACCATCTCCAACAAGAGAGAACCGAACCATCTCCCCTTGACGTTCAATGGCATTACGATCGCTGAATTCCCCACTATCAACATCCTTGGGGTTACCATTGACCAGAAACTGAACTGGAGTAGCCATATAAATACCGTGCCTACAAAAGCAGGTCAGAGGCTAGAAATCCTGCGGCAAGTAACTCACCTCCTGACTCCCCAACTCTTGTCCACCATCTACAATGCACAAGTCAGGAGTGTGATGGGATACTCTCCACTTGCCTGGATGGGTGCAGCCCCAACAACACTCAAGAAGTTCAGGACAATCCAGGACCATCCAGGACAAAGCAGCTCACATGATTGGCACCCCATCGACAAACATTCATTCCCTCCATCACCAACGCACAGTGGCAGCAGTGTGTACCATCTACAAGATGTACTGCAGCAACGCACCAAGTGTCCCTAGACAGCACATTCCAAACCCGTGCCCTCTACCAACTAGAAGGACAAGGGCAGCAGATGCATGGGAACACCACCACCTGCAAGTTCCCTTGCAAGACACACACCATTCTGACTGGGAACTATATCGCCATTCCTTCACTGTCGCTGAGTCAAAATCCTGGAACTCCCTTCCTAACAGAACTCTTGGTGTACCTACCCCACATGAACTGCAGCATTTCAAGAAGGCAGCTTGCTACCACCTTCTTAAGGGCAATTAGGGATGGGTAATAAATGCTGGCCTAGCTAGTGACGCCCACATCCCTTGGATGAATAAATAAAAGGAATCTTTTACATTACAACAGTACGGAATGTTCTCAGATCCCTGTCTATCTGTTCAAGTCATACCAATATCATTACAGCCCAGAGCAGTGGCACACTCACAGTCACTTTTACTGCTGATATGTCCACTACGCAAAACCTTAATTACTCTGTTCCCATTATTTTGATCTCATTTAATTTCCAGTGGATTTGAACATTCTTCCTTTTCCTTTTGGGGCTTGTGTTTAGGCTCCAGCACAAAATGAGGACACAACTCTTTCACCACCCCACCACCCCACTTTCAGAAAGCTCTCAGGCTCCTTATGTGAGAACCGTTAGTTTCTACAGCTCCAAATTCAATACTAATTTGACCTATACTGTCATTCTCACTTAGAATGACTGGCACGGAAATTGGAAATGTTGCCTCAGTACAAGATTTGTTTGCATCACACATTTCAATTTCTACAAGACCTCTGAACTCGTCGCAACCACTAGAGTCAAATGCATGCCGCAATTGTCCTTGTCACAAGCGTTACAGTTGTGATTAGATGATTTTTTTAGTTGCCCATTGTTCAAAAAAAGTATCATCAACACAGCAATGTCAAATAAATAATGCTTTGGACAATGGGGTTTGGGTGCTCTAAAATCACATTGATCAATGTGGACTCACAACAATCAGTTTTGTGCATGCTCTGTGCTTGCCAACCTGGAGGTATGACACAAACCTTTCCGTAAAAATCATCAGTGCCTTCAGACTGAACAAATAGAGCAGAGGGGGTGATATATTTCACTACTACACCTGCTGTGACATGCTCAATGCTTGAGAAACTAAAAGTCATCTACCTCCTTGAACGGAGGCCCAACCTGTCCCCATTCACCAACACCCTCCTCCATCTGGCTTTACTTGTTCTCACATTGAACAACTTCTCCTTCAACTCCACTCACTTCCTCCAAATAAAAGGTGTTTCTTTGGGTACCCTCATGGGTCCTAGCTATGCCTACCTTTTTGTGGGATATGTGGAACACTCCTTGTTCCAGTCCTACTCAGGCACCCTCCCTCACCTTGTCTTCCACTACATTGATGACTGTATTGGTGCTGCTGGAGAGCGATGTCTCAATTCATTCCATCTTCGCTGCCTCCGGAGAATCCTTGGCATCAGGTGGCAGGACCGTATCTCCAACACAGAAGTCCTTGAGGCGGCCAACATCCCCAGCTTATACACCCTACTGAGTCAGCGGCGCTTGAGATGGCTTGGCCATATGAGCCGCATGGAAGATGGCAGAATCCCCAAGGGCACATTGTACAGCGAGCTCGCCACTGGTATCAGACCCACCGGCCGTCCATGTCTCCGCTTTAAAGACGTCTGCAAACGCGACATGAAGTCCTGTGACATTGATCACAAGTCGTGGGAGTCAGTTGCCAGCGATCGCCAGAGCTGGCGGGCAGCCATAAAGGCGGGGCTAAAGTGTGGCGAGTCAAAGAGACTTAGCAGTTGGCAGGAAAAAAGACAGAAGCGCAAGGGGAGAGCCAACTGTGTAACAGCCCCGACAACCAATTTTATCTGCAGCACCTGTGGAAGAGTCTGTCACTCTAGTATTGGCCTTTATAGCCACTCCAGGCGCTGCTCCACAAACCACTGACTACCTCCAGGCGCTTACCCATTGTCTCCAGAGACAAGGAGGCCAAAGAAGAAGAAGATTGGTGCTGCTTCCTGCTCTCATCCGGAACTGGAAAATTTCATTGACTTTGTTTGCAATTTCCACCCTTCTCTCGCATTCACATGATCTATCTCCGATTCTTGCCTTCCTCGATTTCTCTGTTTCCATTTCTGGGGATAGACTAACAGTCAATATTCACTATAAGCCCATGGACTCCCACAGCTACCTGAACTACACTTCCTCACACCCCACTTTCCGCAGCGACACGACTCCATTCTCCCAGTTTCTCCGTCTCCGTCACATCTGTTTGGACAATGCCACCATCCATAACAGCCCTTCCGACATGTCTTCCTTTTTACTCAACTGAGGATTCTGCACCCTCCCCTTCCACTATGGTTGAAAGGGCCGTCAACCATGTACAATCTATTAAAAGCACTTCTGCTCTCACCCCTTCCCCTCCCTCCCAGAACCATGATAGTGCTCCCCTTGACCTCATCTTTCACCCCAGCAGCCTTCATATTCAATGGACCATCCTCCGCCATTTCCACAACCTCCAGTGTGATCCCACCACCAAATACATCTTCCCTTCCCCTTCCCTTTCAGTATTCTGAAGTGACCGTTCCCTCTATGACATCCTGGTCACCCCCAACATCTCCCCTTTCCTATGGCACTTTTCCATGCAAGTGCAGGAGATGCAACTCCTGCCTTATCACCTCCTCCCTTCTCACCATCCAGGGTCTGAAACATTCCTTCCAAGTGAAAATAGCAATTTACTTGTACTTCTTTCAATTTAGTATACTGTATTTGCTGCTCACAATGTGGTCTCTTCTACATTGGGCAGACTAAGCGCAGACTGGGTAACCGCTTTGCAGAACACCTCCCTTCAGTCCTCAGGCGTGACCCTGAGCTTCCTGTTGGTTGTCATTTCAACACTCCACTTTGCTGCCACTTTGACCTTTCTGTCCTTGGCCTGCTACGGTGTTCCAATGAAGCTCAACGCAAGCTCAAGGAACAGCACCTCATCCTTTGGTTAGGCATTTTACAGCCTTCCAGACTCAACATTGAGTTCAATAATTTTAGATCATAATGTCTGCGCCCATTTTTTTCTTTTTTTCATGTCTTTTTGCCGATTCATTCTTTCCCCCTCTTTTTCTTTCTTAATCACTTTACTTTGTATTCAGACAGCTGCTATGCTGCCATTTACACAATATTCCAGACACATCTTTTGTTTCTTTACTTGTCCCGTTACCACTCCCTTTGGGTTTGTACATTGAAACCTTTTGTCATTTACACGCTCCTGCCCTCCACCCTATGGCAGACATTCCCTTTTGCTCTTCTTCCTGCAGCCTGCCCACCCCCCCACCCTCCATTTACTCAAAATCTATTATATTTCTAACTTTTCCCAGTTCTGACAAAATGTCACAGACCTGAAATATTAACTTGATTTTTCTTTCCACAGATGCTGCCAGACCTCCTGGATATTTCCAGCATTTTTTGTTTTCATTTCAAATCATCTACCTGCCACTTTCTGTAAATATGGACTGAAATGACAATGGACAATATCCAGGCTTGGGCTGATAAGTGGCAAGTAACATTCACACCACACAAATGCCAGGCAATGACCATCTCCAACAAGAGAGAATTGAACCATCGCCCCTTGACATTCAATGGCATTACTATCGCTGAATCCCCCACTATCAACATCCTAGGGGCTACCATTGGCCAAAAACTGAACTGGAGTAGCCATGTAAATACCGTGGCTACAAAAGCAGGTCAGAGGCTAGGAATCCTGCGGCGAGTAGCTCACCTTCTGACTCCCCAAAGCCTGTCCACCATCTACAAGGCACAAGTTAGGAGTGTGATGGAATACTTTCCACTTGCATGGATTGGTGCAGCTCCAACAACACTCAAGAAGCTCGACACCATCCAGGTCAAAGCAGCCCGCTTGATTGGCACCCCATTAACAAACATTCACTCCCTCCACCACCGACGCACAGTGGTAGCAGTGTGTACTGTCTACAAGATGCACTACAGCATTGCACCAAGGCTCCTTAGACAGCACCTTCTGAATTCGCAATCTCTACCACCTAGAAGGACAAGGGCAGCAGAGGCATGGGAACACCACCACCTGCAAGTTCCCCTCCAAGTGACATACCACTCTGACTTGGAACTATATCGCCATTCCTTCACTGTCACTGGATCAAAATCCTGGAACTCCCTTCCTAGCAGCACTGCATCAGTTCAAGAAGGCAACTGACCAGCACCTTCTCAAGGGAATTAGGGATGGGCAATAAATGCTGGCCTTGCCAGCGATGCCCACATCCCATGAACGAATTTTTAAAAAATGTATCTGATTAATTTTCGGCTGTATGCTATGACTACAGTTATACTGCTATGCTATGAGAATGTACAAATGGCATGATATATTAAGTCAAATTGGCCACTGTTGAATTTGCTCGCTGGATCTTTGTGGGAACACAAGGAGTAAAAAATGGTAAGGAAAACCTGGGCAACTTATGAAAGCAAACACTTAACATAAATTAGTATGCAGTGTCCTGTGTGCTGCATTCCTAAGACAGGATAAAGGTAATAAAATGACCAAAAGCCTGTAATTATAAGAAATCAGATATGGGATCTGTTCTTACCTCAAACATTCCAATTCTACAAAAACCTGTGATTATCAAAACACTGGCAGTATGAATCGTATTAAAGGAATCTTGTAACGTTTTCTGGTTCCATGGTCATCATTATGGTCAGGGGAGCAAGGAACCTTGAAACAATGTGAATGAAGACACCTGGGTGATTGAGAGAGGGACAGACATTCTGAGCATAGTTGGCAACAGAGGCCATCCACTTTGTCCTTATCACTAGAATCTGCTGAGGATTCTGCCCATGAGAGGTAACATCACCCTTGACCACTCACATTGCTGACCATGCAGGGAGTAACAAATCCCTGATCACTACAGATTCTGAACACATGTACAGAGGGGTATAGGAAAGGCGTACCTTTCTTTGCGCTTCGCTGCACAGCCGGACCATTGGCCATTGCATCAGAAGTTACATCTTTTCTCCTGGGCATCTGATCAGCGCTCCAGGTGTGAACAGAGACTAGAGGGGACCAGCTAGGTTGAGTAAGAGAAAAGCTTGTGAGTATATCCAGGGAATGTGTAACCCTTTAGTCTCCTGGTTGAGTTAAAGCGGAGAGCTGAAGGGGCAGTACCAGTTTTTTGTGGTTGAGACAAAGAGATTGAAGGGCAAGGCAGGGAACTGTGTGGAAGATTCAGCTTTGTGGATATCATCCAGATAACTGGATGTGTAAGCCTTTGATCTCATAGTTTGAAGTAAGACAGGCCAGTTGTCCCATGGATTGGGAAGATCCAGCTTCTGTGGGGTATTTATAAAATGAGAACACAACTGAATTGAAAGAGGTCAGTTTGTGACTTTTGTTTTCCATTGATAAATCTTGCCTGGTGTTAGTCACCTGTTCATCAACTATCAGTGTGCTATTCATAGCCTTGTGATTTTGAAGCATAGTTCAATAAAGTTAGTTTGAGAATTTTGAAATCCAATACTTTTGCAATGTCATTATTTATTCCATTCGTGTCTGAATCCTTGTAACAGTTCACGTGTTACAAATTCTTGTTGCCCGAACAGGGACTTCAAAGTTCAATAATGGCATGCAAAAGTATAAACGATGTGGTCATAAAGTGTGTGACAAGGAAAGTGCCTCAGAGGAATGACGAGTGTGATAAGAATAAGCTCAAAGAGATAATGTAAGTTATGAAAAAGAGGGAGGAAGAAGGTGTGTTGTAAACCTGAATTTAGAGAATCAGTACTTGGAAATAATAGGGAAATTGATGCCAGTTGTGAAAAGGTGTTTAGGCAGAAGCCTGAAGAAAAAGAAATTAAAATAGGCCACCGGGAGCTTAGCTCAGTGCCAAGAGAAATTTAAATATAGAGTAACTCTTGTTTTCTTGTGTATCACTGAATTACAAGCTATTTAACCTGGCTATTGTTTAAATTGTAGGTTTAATGTGTGTAAACATTTTTATTATGGTTGAGATTTTAAACAGGTTCAAACATTAATTTGTTTTCTTCCCCTGGAGCTCGCGATCTGGGGATTCATTTGGCACTTTGAGTTTGCCACTCATTATAGGAGTTCATATTTCTAGGGTGCATGGAAATATAAAGGTGTGAATGTGATTATTGAATGTGCCTATGTCAATTTAATATTATGTAAAGTTTAATTGTGGATCTGTGGGAACTCAATGACAAGTTAAATGCAAGAATTGTAAGTCTAAAGGGATGTGGAATTAGTATTGGGATTTTATTGTGCTGTATCTCCCAGATAAAAGAAAATAATTTTGTAGGTGGTAATGTGTTTGGCTGAGAATGAGTTTGAGAGTTTCAATCAGTACAGAATGAGTAACGCCGATAACATCAGGAATTGGAAGTTGATTTCAGTGGGGAAAAGGATAAGTTATGATGAAATGAAGGAGAATAGAAAATACTGTTTGAATCTCCCTGTGGCTGTGGAAATTTTACAGACTGCGAAAACTCTGCTATGTAATTTGTGAAAGCTTGGCACTGCTGTGTGATTTTCTTTTGTGTGAAAAAATGTTGCTTTTTGTTTATTTGTGAGTTTAGTTTTTTACAGGCATTTGAAAGGTACCAGAAGAAAGATGACAAGGGATGTAGTTTGTTGTTTTCTCCTTTTTTAAAAAGCACATGCTATTTTACTGTGTTTAGTTGATAAAAGTATTGGTTTGACTTAAATTGCAAGTTGTTAAGGCTGTATTTAAAGCAAAACTGAGCATAGCGAGGATAGAAAATGTAAAGTGTATAGCATAAGGGAGCTCCTGCTGGTATGTGGAGAAAAAGAATTTGTATAAATGATATTTATGTGCTTCAAGTTTTAATGTGTTTTCCTTCCCAAAATTGTGATTTTTGCAGTAGTAGTTTCATCAATTTAAGTTTAAAAAAACACTAACAATGGGAGTTGTGAGCATGGATAAAAAGGGAAGTGTAATTAATAAAGTAAATGCTTCAAGTTATGAAATCTCGAGTTGTGATTGCAGGTCAAAGTCACAGCTCGAGTATCTTATGATTAGTAAGGGGAATTTTGCTCACAAAGGAAGAAGGAAATTTTTTGAGATTGGATACAACTAATTGGAACTTGAAAACAAATAGTTTGAGCCTGGAACAGTCCTAGGTGTTTTGAACTCAAACTGTAAAAAAAAAGAAAAAGGGTATTTGAAGAAAATTGCGTTTTTGGAAAGAATTGGAGGTCTTTGTGGTCTTGTTTAAAATATTAGAAACTTGGAGAAAAGGAGAGGTGATGATGCTATCACATCCTTCTGAGAGTTTTACTCCACCCCCTTTTAAAACTAGCACAGAAGTTAACCCTATATGTTAGCAGCTTAGCTCACCATAACTGTTAGCTTGCTGAATGAAAATTTATGTATAGGGCATTATGAAATTTTGAGTTTCTGAATTGTCAGATATCTCTGGACAAATTAACCCATTTGGCTCTGAGCAGAATGGATCTTTTGTGGGGCGGTTTCTACAAATAACTGCAAGTGCAACAAGATTTCCAGCAGATTCAAGAATTTAAGAATTTATCTGCAGACTCTCAATGTCACAGCATAGTCATGGGCTAAAGGCTTTGCCTCTTTTTAAAAAAGGAATTGGCCTTAACTCATTGAAGCCATTTGTTATTTCCCGAAACAAAGTTTTTTTTAATTCTTTCATGGGATATGGGCATCGCTGGCCACGCCAGCATTTATTGCCCATCCCTAATTGCCCTTGCGAAGTGGGTGCTGAGCTGCCTTCTTGAACCGCTGCAGTCCATTTGGGGTAGGTATACCCACAGTGCTGTTAGGAAGGGAGTTCCAGGGTTTTGACCCAGCGACAGTGAAGGAACGGCGATATAGTTCCAAGTCAGGATGGTGTGTGACTTGGAGGGGATCTTGCAGGTGGTGGTGTTCCCATGCATTTGCTGCCCTTGTCCTTCTAGTTGGTAGAGGTCGCGGGTTTTGAAGGTGCTGTCTAAGCAGTCATGGTGCATTGCTGCAGTGCATCTTGTGGATGGTACACACTGCTGCTACTGTGCATCAGTGGTGGAGGAAGTGAATGTTTGTAGATGGGGTGCCAATCAAGCGGGCTGCTTTGTGCTGGATGGTGTCAAGCTTCTCGAGTGTTGTTGGAGCTGCACTCATTCAGGCAAGTGGAGAGTATTCCATCAGACTCCTGATTTGTGCCTTGTAGATGGTAAATAGGCTTTGGGGAGTCAGGAGGTGAGTTACTCGCCGCAGGATTCCTAGCCTCTGCTCTTGTAGCCACGGTATTTATATGGCTACTCCAGTTCAGTTTCTGGTCAATGGTATCCCCTAGTGGGGGATTCAGCGATGGTAATGCCATTGACTGTCAAGGGGAGATGGTTAGATTCTCTCTTGTTGGAGATGATCATTGCCTGCCACTTGTGTGGCGCGAATGTTACTTGCCACTTATCAGCTCAAGCCTGGATATTGTCCAAGTCTTGCTGCATTTCTACACAGACTGCTTCAGTATCTGAGGAGTCACGAATGGTGCTGAACATTGTGCAATCATCAGCGAACATCCCCACTTCTGACCTTATGATTGAAGGAAAGTCATTGATGAAGCAGCTGAAGATGGTTGGGCCGAGGACACTACCCTGAGGAACTCCTGCAGTTAATTTTTCAGTGTGTCCTGGAGCTGAGATGATTGACCTCCAACAACCACAACCATCTTCCTTTGCGTTAGGTATGACTCCAACTAACGGAGGGTTTTCCCCCAATTCCCATTGACCTCAGTTTTGCTAGGGCTCCTTGATCCATACTCGGTCAAATGCTGCCTTGATGTCAAGGGCAGTCACTCTCACCTCACCTCTTGAGTTCAGCTCTTTTGACCATGTTTGAACCAAGGCTGTATTGATGTCAGGCGCTGAGTGGCCCTGGCGGAACCCAAACTGAGCATCACTGAGCAGGTTATTGCTAAGCAAGTGCCGCTTGATGGTACTGTTGATGACACCTTCCGTCACTTTACTGATGATTGAGAGTAGACTGATGGCGGTAATTGGCCAGGTTGGACTTGTCCTGCTTTTTGTGTACAGGACATACCTGGGCAATTTTCCACATTGCAGGGTAGATGCCAGTGTTGCAGCTGTACTGGAACAGCTTGGCTAAGTGCTTGAGCAAGGAGATCTGATGTAAACACACTAACCAATGAGTATCAAATATTGCAAAACCACCAAGCCTAGACACAAGAAAATTGGAATTGATGAATTAAATTCATATGTGTTGATATTCGGAACATTTAGAGGAAAATTTACTAGAAATTTAAAGGGATTTTTAAAAAATTTATTTTAAAAATAGTCTAGGTGGTTTATACAAATATTATGAAATATTGTTCTTTTAGGAATAAATAAGCACATCTGTCAGCACAATACTGTTATACAAATGTGGGGTAAATTTTGAAGAAAATATCAGGATGACTTAGTCGACTACTCTTAAGTAAAAAGTGTCATCTAAAATCAGGAACAAACAAGCAAAATATGTTAATGCCTGGAATCAAATGGGAATATTTGATTTCTCTTTGGAGATAGATGAAAACATTGTATTGAATGGTAAAGCTACTGCAATAGAGCAAGGGAATCCAGTCAGGACAGAACAGGGAACCACACTGGGAGGAGGAAAAAGGGGATTACACAATTAATTATGTTATGAGAGGGGTTTGTATAATCTGTGATGTGTCTAGGAGAAGTGCAGTTCAGTTTCCGGTCAAAAAGAAAATGGGAGCGGATAAGGGGAATCCCATTTCTGGCGTGTGATATACCCCAACCACCAATAAGGTTGCAACAGGGTTTACTACATGGTGGGTCATCATGAGATATTGTATCAAGTTTAAAGATAATTCTGGGAAAGAATCAGTGCCGTGATAGATGAGGATGAAATTACGAGTTTCTATGAAAGTCCAGAGAATCCAATGGAATCTCGCTGTCATAGGCAGGTAAGAAGAGGTTTGATTAATGATACTGCAACTGTATTTAATACTGGGATATCACATGTAAATAGCTTAGATTTAGCTAGTTTAGACCAGTCAATGAAAACTGTTAGAAATAGGTTAAGGGAAATATTATACAAAGCAAATGATACAGAACCGGGAGCATGAGAGGAAGATCGGGTCATGACTGTTCATTCATAAGATGAATGAGATTGTGAAAGAAGCAAAAATGCCTCTTTGAAAGCTGCTGAAAATGATATACGTGTAATGTATGGTTCTTGGTTGGTGGAACAAGCCTGAGAACACCTTCAGAAAATTGCAGAAGGGAAGTTACTTTCTTGGGTAATTGACAAACATTTCAGGGGTATGTCTACCTACGAACTTACCATTGACATTTGCAAGATCAGGGGACTAGTACAGACATAACTGGTGAAACATAAGTGTCATCTGGGAAATATAATAGGATTGATTCTGTACTATCCTATTTTGAGGGAGAGGGAGAACCCCAAACCCCTTCATTGAATCGAGAACATCGGCATAGTGGGTTAGAGTCACATTACATCATATCACCAAAACCTAAAATATTGTGCCACAAGTAGATGGGATCACTTGTGTAGCCCTGAGCTAACTGGATGTGTTCAGAGGGGAATGCCTTTGTCTGCTTATTTGACATAACCGAATGTGTGGCTTCAGCCTGCGGGTTCACCTGGGATAGGGAGGGACCCAACTGCACCATGATGGTAAACAGGGGCGAAAGTTTCCAGTGTCACAAGCATACACTGGGAATACCAGCATGGGAACCTGACCTGCCCCATATGATGGGACAATTAGTTTTACCCCGGCACTATGCGATAGACTGGGGTTGTGGGTATTGTTGAATATTTATGCTCATGAGCAGGTGAATATCAATGTAAAGGACAATTTGAAGGAACAGTTACACCAGTATGTCACCAGATTTGGGTATGGCATTTCCATAACTACCTAAACATCTGCAGAAACTCTGACAGAGAATCAACGCATCCAACTGTCACTTTTAGGTGAAGATTTAAGAGGAAATACAGGCCATGGGGTCCGACAACCACTGGTGGGACTTTGGACGAAGTATCAAAATACATCCATGGGTCAGGATCATTTCCCACACACTGATAATGGTACAGTTGATTGTCATGCTGTATTTATTTTATCTTTTGTGCCAACAGAGATGAGACCAGAGAACTTGCCGACTGCAACAGCTTTTACTACCACACCTGAAGGACTCGGAAGAAATGGAAACTTGAGCATGAGTGACAGGAGGATTCTGATGAACCACCAGTCACTAAGGGTGAACTTGCAAATATGGACTGAAATTATTGAAACGACAATGTAACTGATCAATTTTCGGCTTCATACCATGACTAGTTATGCCTGCTATATGTACATAAGGCACGATATATTAAGTCAAATTGGCCACTGTTGAATTTACCAGCTTGATCTTTGTGGAAACGCAAGGGTTAAGGGAGTGAAAAATAGTAAGGAAAACCTGGGAAATTCACTTGTGCAAGCAAACACTTAACAGAAATCAGTATTGTGTGTCCTGTGTGTTGCATTGCTAAGACAGAATATAGGCAATAAAATGACCAAGAGGCTGTATTTATAAGAAATCAGGTATGGGATCTGTTCTGATCACAACAATTCCAATGGTACAAATACCTATGATTATCAAAATGCTGGCAGGATGAACCTCATTAGGGGAATCTTGTAACTTCTTCTGGTTCCATGGTCATTATGATCAGGGAAGCGAGGAACCTTGAAACAGTGTGAAGGAAGACAACTGGGTGATTGAGAGAGGAACAGACATTCACAGCATGGTTGGCAACAGAGGCCATCTACTTTGTCCTTATCACTAGAATCTGCTCGGGACTCTGCCCATGAGAGGTAACATCATCCTTGACCACTCACAGAGCTGACCATGCATGGTGTGGACCAATCCCAGCAAAATACTGTGGATGCTGGAAATCTGAAATAAAAACAGAAAGTGCTGGAAATACCTGACAGGTCTGGCAGCATCTGTGGAGAGAGAGAAACAGAGTTAACATTTCAGGTCTGTAATCTTTCATTGGAACTCTGATGGTAACAGGTTCTGATGAAAGTCAAAGACCTGAAATGTTAGCTCTGTTTCTCTCTCTCCACAGATGCTGCCAGACCTGCCGGGTATTTCCAGCACTTTCTGTTTTTATTTCAGATTTCCAGCATGCACAGTATTTTGCTTTTATCATAGTAACCGATCCCTGATTGCCACAGGTTCTAAACACGTGTACAGAGGGGTATTAGAAAGGCGTACCTTTCTTTGTTCTTTGCTGTATAGCCAGACCATTGGCCAATGCATCAGAAGTTACATCTTTTCCCCTGGGTGTCTGACCAACGCTCCAGGTGTGAACAGAGACTAGAGGGGAACCAGCTCGGCTGGGTAAGAGAAAAGCTTGTGAATATCGTTCAGGGAATGTGTAACCCTTTAATCTCCTGGTTGAATTAAAGCAGAGAGCTTGGAGGGGAAGTGCCAGTTTTCTGTGGTTGAGTTAAAGAGATTGAAGGGCAAGGCAGGGAACTGTGTGGAAGATTCAGCTTTGTGGATATCATCCAGATAACTGGATGTGTAAACCTTTGATCTCACAGTTTGAAGTAATACAGGCTAGTTGTCCTGTGAATTGGAAAGATTCAGCTTCTGTGGGGTATTTATAAAATGAGGACACAACTGAATTGAAAGAGGTCAGTTTGTGAGTTTTGTTTTCCATTTATTAGTCCTGCCTGGTGTTAATCACCTGTTCATCATCTATCAGTGTGCTATTCATATCCTTGTGATTTTGAAGTATAGTTCAATAATGTTAGTTTGAGAATTTTGTAATCTAATACTGTTGCCAGTGCCATTATTTAATCTGAGTCTGAATCCTTGTAACAGTTCATGTGTTACATCTCCCAAAAGTGAACAGCTTTCTGCTTTCTCACAAGGCTCATGGCTAAATTAGGAGTGCGAAAGAGTCCAAGAAGGTATAAACGTCTTTTGGTATTTCATATGAAAACTTCAGAATTTTCTTCCCATTTGTCTAATCTTACTGCTGATAGTTCCGTTTAAATATTTGAGTCATGTCTAAATCTTAACAGAGTAACTGCTGCACAAGGACAGGACGATTCTGCATTCCATGAATGTTAATTTCATGTGCCAGAGAGAGAGAAGGCGGAATGAGATATTCTATTCAGGTGCAAATCAGTCCAAATTATGTGTTCTTGGCCTGACAAACAATCTATGTCTCCAGAGATTTTGTTGTCATATCAAACAGTTCTTAACCTGCTAGTTGAGGGTTGATTTCAAAGCAGGTTGTGTTTTGAGCACAGCCTTGCTGCCAATGCACTCACCTTCTATTCCTCAGAAATGTTTCAAGAGCCAAGGGGTTGTGTGGTAGGTCTCAGTCAGCGATATGGAACAACATAAGCCAAGCGACAGTTGCTCTATTTTTGTCTTAGTCAGACAATAGAGCAAACATATAGCTGTCAGGGTCCTGCGAGTGACAGACTGCACACACATTGAAATATGTGACATAAAAGCAAAATACTGCAGATGCTGTAAATCTGAAAAAAAAACCCAGAAAGTGCTGGAAATACTCAGCAGGTCGAGGATGAGTATTTCCAGTTTTTTCCATTTTTATTACATTGAAATATGTGCCCCTGCAGAGAATTGCATTCAATTTGTCAACTGAAAGCAGCCATGCTCTGCGAATCTGAGGGTAATTGGTGAAGCACATTACATCATTGTCCAAGCGTTAGCTAGTTTTCCTTATCTAACTACTTGCTAATCCTTCCAAATTCAAATGTTATTTACTCTGTCTTTCAAAATAAAAGACAGCGTTCCAACCTGGCTGTTAGATTCTTTTTTGTTTGTTGGATAGATATGTCACACCATTGTTTAAGAAAGGAGGGAGGAAGAAACTAGGTTACTGCTGACCTTTGGTTTAACATTAACTGTGGGGATGTTACTGGAATCAATCATTTGGGATAGAGGGCTGAATTGTATGCCGCCAGTGGGGTCCCATAGCTGGGCCAAAAAGGTGAGGGCAACCCTGCCTCAGCATTTTGCAGGGTCCCTGGCCGCATTTCACGGCACTCGAGCAATTAACTGCCTGGCGCCAAGGTCCCTGTCCCTTTAAGGAGCGATCCTGCCTCCAAGAGCTGTCAGCCAATCAGAGGGCAGGCAGCTCAGCAGTCCCAGTAGTGCCACTGGGAGGGCTGGCCAGTGCTGGAATTGCAGCAGTCACTGGACCAGGAGCAGCCATGGAACCTTGAAGAGGAGGCATGTAGAGGTAGGCTTGCCAGGACCAGTCAGGCAGGTATCAGCGAGGGGTGAGGGTGGGTAGGTTGTTGAAGACAGGAGGGTGGGTGGCAGCACAGGGGCAGCCTTTGCCACGATGGGCCCTCCATGGGCCACAGATTACCCAAGCAGGATGGCCCACCACCGCACTATCCGCCCCCCCCCCCCCCCTCACCACACCACCAGCCCACATGGAGACTGTCTGGCCAGCAGCGGTGGGATGAGGCCCTTAAGTGGCCATTAATTGGCCACTTAAGAGCTTCAATTGGCCTTCGGGCATGAAGGCTGTCCTTGATCTTCCCCGCCCCTAACTAAATTGAATGACATTGGGAAGGCAACGGGCACTCCACCCCCACCTTCCCTCAGAATTTTATGGGCCCCTACACTACCCTGCCTGTTCATAGAGGGCTCATAAAATTCGGCCCAGAGTGACTGAGCACTTCAACAAGAATGAGCATGGATGAGAGTCAGCATGGATTCGTGAAGGGTAGATCATGTTTGACCAATCTAGTTAAAGATTTTAAGGAAATTACTAACATGGTGAATAAGGGAATATAGATGGATGTTGCTTATATGGACCTCCTGAAGACATTTGATAAGTTTCCTTTCTAAAGATAATTAGCAAAAATAAAAGCACAGGGAATTGGAAGTAACCTTGTGTCATGGATTAGGAATTGGTTGGGGGTAGGAGACAGAGAATAAGGATAAAGGGAATGCGCTAAGATTGGCAGGTTGCTGCAAGTGATAGTGCCCACAGCTCTGAACAGAGCCTCAAAATGTCACCGTATATATTAATTACCTGGATGAAGGGAGCTGTACAACTAAGTTTGCAGAGGATGCTTAATTAGTTGGCAGAGTAAGTTCTGTACCTGGGAGCAGGGATTTACAAGGGACGTGGACAGACTAAGTGAGTGGGCGAAACTCTGACAGATGGAGTTCAATAGAGAAAAGCGAGTTCAACCTCTTTGGATCTGAGAAAGACAAATGGGATTTTTTTTTAATAATGAGAGACTAGGAGCTGTGGATGAGCAAAAACATTTATGTATCCATATATACAAATCATTAAAAGCCAGTGCACAAATACAAAAAAGATTCAACCAGGCTAATGGAATGTTGGGCTTTATGTCAAGGTGGCTAGAATACAAAAGTCAGGAAGTTAGGCTTTGGCTTGACACAGCCTCAGTCAGACCTCCATCTGGCCTACTCCATTCAATGTTTGTTTTTATTTGTTCTTGCCAAGGCCAGCATTTATTGCTCTTGAATGGAGTGGTTTACAAGGCCATTTCAGAAGGCGGTGAAGAGTCAAGCACATTGCTGTAGGTCTGGAGTCACATATAGGCTAGACCAGGTGAGGACAGCAGATTTCCTCCCTTGAAGTACATTAGTGAACCAGATGGGTTTTACAACAATTTGTTAATTTCATGAACATTAGTAATGAGACTGGCATTTATTGCAGATTTATTAATTGAATTTAAATTCCCCCCAGCTGCCATGGTGGGCTGTAAATTCATGTCTCCAAAGCATTAGTCCCAGCCTCTGAATTACTAGTCCAGTAACATTACCATGATGCTACCTTCCCCCAACCCCCAAGAAGGATATATTGGCTTTGGAAATGGTGCATCACTGATTCACCAGAATGATAACAGGGTTTAAAGGATTAACTTATGAGAGCAGAGTGCATAAACATGGCTTGTATTCCCTTGGGTATAGAAGATTAATGGTTGATCTAACTGCAGTTTTAAAGTAAAATGATAAAGGGATTTGATGAAGTAGATACAGAGAAACTATTTCCTCTGGTGGGGAATCCAGAACCAGGATGCACAATCTTATAATTAGAACTAGGCCATTCAGGGGTTATATTAGGGAACACTTTTTGCATAAAGGGTGTTAGAAATCTGAGACGCTCGCCCCAGAAGGCTGTGCCTGCTGGGTCAATTGACATTTTCTAGACTAAGACTGATAGATTTTTGTTAACTAATGGTATCAATGGTATATGGCTCAAAGGCAGGCAAATGGAGTTAGGATATATATCAATCCAATCTTATTGAATGGCAGAACAGGCTTTAGGGGCTGAATGGCCTCCTCCTGATGTTCCTAAAGAGTAATAGCCCAGTCAGGCAAGACCTCTTTCTATGTGGGTAGAAGCATTGATACCCCTTTGACCCAGTCAAATCACAAGGACTCCTTGATCCTATGTTGTTTCCAGCATGTGCACAACTGTACTCGCAATCCCAATGTATCCATATATTCTGCTATAAGTACCATGTGTCAAACTTGTACAGTGATTTCATAAAATACTGTACACAGTATATATTTTATTCAATAAAAGTTACAAAGAGGCAGACTAGAGTCATTTACTTTTTTAAAGGCACAGAAGGAGGCCATTCAGCCCATTGAGTCCATGCTGGTTCTCCACAGAGCGATCCAGTCAATCCCACTCCTCCACCCGATCCCTGTAGTCCTGTAAGTTTATTTCCTTCAAGTGCCCATCCAATTTCCTTTTGAAATCATTGGTTGTCTCCACTTCCACCACCCTCATGGGCAGTGAGTTCCAGGTCATTATCACTCACTGTGTTATCACCTCACATTCCCCCTGCATCTCTTGCTCAAAACCCTCAGTCCGTGTCCTCTAATCTTTGTATCATTAGTTAATGGGAGCAGTTTTCCTTGTCTAATTTATCTAAGCCTATCATAATCTTGTCAATCTATCAAATCTCCCCTCAATCTACTTTACTCCAAAGAGAACAACACCAGCTTTTCCAACCTAACCTTGTAACTAAAATACCCCATCCCTGGAACCATCCTGGTAAATCTCCACTGCACCATCTCAAGGACCCTCACATCCTTCCTAAAATGTGGTGACCAGAACTGGATACAATACTCTATTTGGGGCCTAATCGGAGCTTTATAAAGATTCAGCATGACTTCCCTGCTTTTGTACTCAATACCTCGATTTATGATACCCAAGATCCCATATGCTAGCCACTCTCTCGAAAAGTCCTGCCACCTTCAAAGATCGATGCACATGTACCCCCAGGTCACTCTTTTCCTACACACTCTTTAAAACTGTGCCATTAAGTCTATATTACCTCTCCCTAACCCTTCTGCCAAAATGCATCACCACACACTTTTCTGTATTAAATTCCATCTGCCACTTGTCTGCATGCCTATCAGTGTCCTGTTGCAGGCAATTGGTATCAATCCTGACTGTTTGCCACTCCTCCAAGTTTGGTATCATCGGCAAATTTTGAAATTCTACTCTGTATTCCAATATCCAAGTCATTTCTATATAGCAAAAAAGCAGTGGTCCCAACAGTGACCCTTGGGGAACACTACTGTCTACCATCCTCCAGTCTGAAAAGCAACCAATTACCACTACTCACTGTTTTCTGTCCTTAAGCCAATTTTTTATCCACTGACCTTCTATTCCATGAGCCTCAATTTTGTTAACCAGCCTTTTATGTGGCCTTTTATCAAAGGCTTTCTTAAAATCCATGTAGCAACATCCATCGCATTCCCTTCAGCAACCTTCTCTGTCACTTTATCAAAAAATTTAATTAGATTAGTCAAGCATGATCTACTTTTTACAAATCTATGCTGGCTATCCTTAATTAACTCAACCGTCTCCAAGTGCCTGTTGATTTTTTCCCCTGATTATTGTTTCTAAAATGTTCCCCAACACTGATGTTAAACGAACTAGCCTGTTGTTGCTAAGCCTGTCCTTACACCCTTTCTTGACTAAGGGTGTCACATCTGTCATTCTCCAATCTTCTGGCACCTCCCCCGATATTTAAGGAACATTGGAAGATTATGGCAAGCCCTTCTGCTATCTCCACTCCCACTTCCTTTAGCAACCTGGGATGCAAGCCATCCGGACCAGGTTACTTATCTTCCCTAAGTATAGCCAGCATTTCCAGTACCTCCTCCCTCTCAGTTTTTATCCTATCCATTGCCTTTAATCACTCTGTTTCTACCAATATTTTGTCAGATTCCTCTTCCTTGTAAACACAGATACAAAGTACTCATTAAGTATTCTAGCCTTGCTTTGTGCCTCTAAGCATTTATTACCCTCTTTGTCCTTAATAAACTCCACTCCACCTCTTACTACCCACTTTCTATTTACATGCCAGTAGAAAATTGTTGGATTCCCTTTTATGATAACTGCCATTCTATTCTCATATTCCCTCTTTGCCAGTCTTATTTTCCTCTTCACCTTCTCTCTCAACTTATTCTATTTGGCCTGGTTCTTGCTTGAAGAATTCACCTGACATGCATCAAACACCTTTTTTATTTATTAGTTCATCATAATCTCCATCTCCCTCGTCATCCAAGGAGCCCCGTTTTTGGTTCCCTTACCTTTCACCTTTGTTTGGAATGTATCTACCCTCTACCCAAAACATCTCTTCCTTAAAGATAACCCATTTTTCTGTTACAGTTTTTCCTGTCAGTCTTTGGTTCGTTCATACCCTGGCTAGATCCCTTCTCATTGCATTGAAATTAGCCCTCTTTAAATCTAGCTGTTCTACCTTATATCATTTCTTGCTTTTCTGCATTCTGAGTCTAAACCTTATGATGTCATGAACATTCTTCCATTGTTAATACTTTTTGGAGATTTGTGTGTAAAAGACTGTGGAGAATATTTGAGGAGATGCTGGACTTGTTAATTTTTAAAAAGGCTCACTGGAAGGACACTTAGGACTTTGTTTAAAAACAAACACTTACTGGAAGTCATATGTCTTAAGTTAAGTAAACAACAGGAGCCTTGCTGACTATTGGAGTTGTTTACACAGAAATGACATGTCTAGATTTATGGTGGTCAGGAGTTGGTTTCATTTTTGAACTGTCTGAATGGGAAGTTTGGGTATCAGCCTGCTAAGAGAGAGAGAGGCCACCAGCTCATCCTGTTCCACCTCATAAGAAGCCCTGAGAATCCAGCATGAAAACTGGAGAAACTGATGCAGCATTTCTCCTGAGAAGCTTCTGCAAGACTTTCTCTTGCCATCTCCTGAATGAACTGCTTCTGAAAAGATCCCAGTGACCACCACATGTGTCTATTGATACCTATCTATGTGCACCTAGATGCTAGACCAAAGAACCATCTTGAAAATTACATATCTTATTGTTGTTCTTCAAGGGTTTGGCCAAAATATTTTTTTGTTTACATTGTAAAGTTGATCACTGCAGAAAAAGCTTCTTTATTTTTCCTTTCAGGGTGGTGCAGTGGTTAGCACAGCAGCCTCACAGCTGCAGCGACCTGGGTTCGGTTCTGGGTACTACCTGTGTGGAGTTTGAAATTCTCCCTGTGACTATGTGAGTTTCTGCCAGGTGCTCTGGTTTCCTCCCACAGCCAAAGACTTGCAGGTTGATAGGTAAATTGGCCATTGTAAATTGCCCCTAGTGTAGGTCGGTGGTAGGAGAATGGTGGGGATGTGGTAGGGAATATGGGATTAATGTAGGATTCGTATCAATGGGTGGTTGTTGGTCAGCACAGACTCAGTGGGCTAAAGGGCCTGTTTCAGTGCTGTATCTCTCTATGACTTTAACTGGGGTGTGTGTGTGGGTGCATGTGTGTTGGGTTATTTAGAAGGGAATATATTTATACTTTAATAATCCAACCTGCGTGTTCATAAGCTTTGCATCTTTATTCAATGAGTCTTGTTTTATAATAAATTAATAATTTTGTTGTTTATTAAAGAAACCTGGTTGGCGGATTTTCATTCTGAAACTAGAACAGATAAAATATATAATTGGCCATATCAGTAACTGAGTAAAATATTTATAAATATATGTTGTGCCCCATGGAGAAATGGAACTAGAGAAAGGCAGTGCACTCCTCCATCCTCAGTTGAAACGATGATACAATGATCACTCTTACCCAAGTGCTCCCCCACAGACACTTGGTCCACTTGGCCCACTTGGCCCACCTCATTTCCCAGCAGCAAATCCAACAATGCCTCCTTTCTAGTTGAGCCAATAACATACTGATCAAGGAAGTTCTTCTCCTGAGCACATTTCAGAAATTCTTTCCTCTCTTTTACTCCAGCATTATCCCAATCAATATTTGTGTAATTAAAGTCCCCTTATATCACCACCCAATAGTTCTTGCACATCTCTGTGATTTCCCTGCAGATTTGGTCCTCTATCTCTCTGTCTTTCTCTCACCATTTGCAGTCCTATAGAATACCCCAAGTAGCATGATCATACCCTTTTTGCTTCTCAACTTTAACCAAATGGATTCTGTCCTTGCCCGCTCAAAGACATCCCCCTTCCAATATTTCCCTAATCAGTACTGACATACTACCTCCGTTTTCTCCTTCTCTGTCTTTTCTGAACACTCCATATTGTAACGACCAGGCGAGAAAGAGGTCTAGGGTTCCCTTTCAGTCTTCACCTGGTCTTACTGTAACAGGGTTTTATTTTTAAACACATTGTGTTTTGAGCTCCCCCTTAGTCAATCCTTGTTCACCACTTTCCAATTATAAGGCAAAGAAACTAGCACAAACAGGCTTTCTTTGGTTAAAAGAAGAAAGGTGAAATTTTATTAAACTTAAACTCTAATTCGGTTGATGCCTATGGATAGACGACATACCCATGCTAGCATACATACACGATACACAGCTGCAAATAGAGACAGAAAAGATCAGAATAAAAATAAAGTGGAAATGTTTGAGGCAATATCTGAAGAGTTGTTGTTACGGTTCTTCAAGTTCACTGTAGAGTCCTTGATTGTAGGTCGATATTGCTTTTTGTTGGGCCGAGTATTCTTCTTAAACTGTCGGAGTTTAACTCTAGTTCACTGTAGGAGACTTTTCTCTTTTGGGGTTCATGTGTCTTCAGTGGGTTTTGGAGTTCCGTGGGAAAGAGATGGGAGCAGAGAGGAGAGGCTATGGCGAGCCAACCAGGAGAGGTCTTTTCAATCCAGGAGCAAACAGCTTTCTGCAGGCTCACAGTTCAAAACTGTACAATTCAGAAAACCCCAGCTTGCCAAGCAGTTTAGTCATGTGACTAACTGGTCTGACCATGTCTTGGCTCTGTGTATTGTGTGTGTCAGGGAATGGTTTTTTGTCTACAAACATTGCCTGTTAATATGCAAAAATGTCTTTCCAGCCAGGGGCCTGACAACTCCTTGTAATAGGCCTTCTCATCTTCAGAGCAACAATTTGAAATTTAATGTCCATGGGGCAAAATTAATATGCCTCATTCTTGGCAGGTGGGGCCTGCATGACAACATGCTTGTATATCAAGTGCCCTGTCCTCACCATTTTTAAGCCACGTTTCCATTATTGCCTCTACATCATATTCCCATACTGCTATTTGTGCTTGTAGCTCACCAACCTTATTCACCGCACTTAGTGTGTTTACGGGCATGCATTGTAATCCTGTCTTTGCATTCCTCGTAGTCTGCCTCAGTCTGCTCCTATCTAATGTGGAACTATTCCCTTCTCTAGTACTGTCCAATGCTCCCACATTATGCACCTTATTCCTCTTTCCTCCTTCTCTCAGCTGGTGCCAATCCCTCTGTCAATTTAGTTTAAACCCTATAGAAAGAACATTATCTTGGTAATGACTAAAAGCCTTGTTACAGCCAACAATATTGGTAAAAAGTGATAATAGGCCGACTGACATAGGAACATAGGAACACGAGCAGGCCATTCAGCCCATCGAGCCTGCTCTGCCATTCAAAATAATCATGGCTGATCATCCAGTTCACTGCCTTTTTCCCACACTATCCTCACATCCATTTATGTCATTGGTATTTAGAAATCTATCAATCTCTGCTTTAAACATACTCAATGACTGAGCTTCCACAGCCCTCTGGGGTAGAGAATTCCAAAGATTCACAACCCTCTGAGTAAAGAAATTTTTACTCATCTCTGTCCTAAGTGACTTCCCCCTTATTTTGAAATTGTGTCCCCGGTTCTAGATTCCCCAACCAGCGGAAACATCTTACCCGCATCTACCCTGTCTATCCCTTTAAGTATTTTGTAGGTTTCAATGAGATCACCTCTCATTCTTCGAAACTCTAGAGAATACAAGCCCAGTTTCCCCAATCTTTCTTCATAGGATTGTCCCACCTTCCCGGGAACAAGTCTGGTGAACCTTTGTTGCACTCCCTCTATGGCAATAATATCCTTCCTAACATAAGGGGACCAAAACTGCGCACAGTACTCCAGGTGTGGTCTGACCAAGGTTCTATACAATTGAAGCAAGACTTCACTACTCTTGTACTCAAATCCTCTTGCGATTTTGGCTACATACCATTAACCTTCCTAATTGCTTGCTGCACCTGCATGCTAACTTTCAGTGATTTATTAATAAGGACACCCAGGTCCCTTTGTACATCTACACTTTTTAATCTCTGACCATTTAAGAAATACTCTGCACATCTATTCCTCCTACCAAAATGGATAACCTCACACTTTTCCACATTATATTCCATCTGCCACATTCTTGCCCACTCACTAAGTCTGTCCAAATCCCCTTGAAGCCATTTTGCATCTTCCTCACAACACACATAGTTTAGTGTCATCCATGAACTTGGAAATATTAAATTTGGTCCCCCCATCCAAATCATTGATATATATTATGAAAAGCTGGGGCCCAAGTACTGATCTTTGTGACACCCCACTAGTCACAGCCTGCCAATGCAGGAATGACCCGTTTATTCCTAATCTCTGTTTTCTGCCTGTTAACCAATCCTTAATCCATGCCAGTATATTACCTCCTATCCCATGTGCTTTAATTTTGCTAACCAACCTCCTGTGGGGGACTTTATCAAAAGCCATCTGAAAATCCGAGTATACTATGTCCACTGACTCCCCTTTATCAATTCTGTTAGTAACCTCCTCAAAAAACCCCAACAGGTTCGTCAAATAGAATTTCCCATTCATCAATCCATGTTGACTATGCCCAATCAGATCATTATTATCCAAATGTCCATTTATTACATCCTTTAGAATAAATTCTAACATTTTCTCTACTACTGATATAATGCGAACAGGTCTGCCATTCCTTGTTTTCTCTCTCCCTCCTTTCTTAACTAAAGGGGTGATATTTGCTACCTTCCAATCTGCAGGAACCATTCTAGAATCATTAGAATTTTGGAAGATGATCACCAATGCATCCACTATCTCCATAGCTACCTCTTTCAACACTCTAGGATGTAGAATACCAGGTCATGGGAATTTATCAACCTTCGGCCCCATTAATTTCTCCAATACAACCTTCTTACTAATACTAATTTCCTTCAAATCCTCATTCTCCCTAGTCCCTTGGATCTCTAATTCTGGGAGATTTCTTGTATCTTCCTCAGTGAAGACAGACACAAAGTAATCATTTAGCTTCTCTACCATTTCTCTATTCCCCATTATAAATTCTCGTGACTCTGCCTGTAATGGACCCACATTTGTCTTAGGCAAACATTTCCTTTTTACATACATATAGAAGCTTTTACAGTCCATTTTTTATGTTTTTTGCTTGTTTACATTCATATTCTATTCTCCCTTTCTTAATCGGTTTCTTGGCCCTCCTTTGTTATATTCAAAATTCTATTTTTGGCAACTTAATAGGTCTTTTGTTTTAATCTTATACAATCCTTACACTTTCTTTGTAAGCCACAATCGACTGCCTTTACTTTTGGGGTTTTTGTACCTTGAAGAAATATATAGTTGCTATAAACTATGTAATAATACTTTGAAGACTATCCATTGTCTATGCACTGTCATACTTTTAATATATTTTCCCAATCCACCTCAGCCAATTTGCCCCTCATACCTTCATAATTTCCTTTGTTCAAATTTAACACCCTGGCTTCAGACTGAACTACCTCACTTTGAAACATAATGTAAAATTCTATCATATTATGGTCACTCATCCCTAATGGTTCTTTTACAACAAGATTATTAATTAGTCCTTTCTCATTACATAATGTTAGATCTAAAATAATGTGTTCTCTAGTCAGTTCCTTAACATACTGCTCTAGAAAACTATCCCTAACTCCAGAAACTTGTCCTCCACAGCATTAGTGCTCATTAGGTTTACCCAGTCTATGTGCAGATTGTGAAGTCACCCATAATTACTGTATTACCCAAGCTACATGCTTCTCTAATCTCCTGATTAATACCATGCCCTACACGACCACTACTGTTTGGTGCCCTATAAACAACTCCTAACAATATTTGCTGCCCCTTGCTCTTTCGTAGCTCCACCCAAACAGATTCCTCATTTTGTTCTTCCGATCTGAGATTCTCCCTTACTAGTGTACTGATCCCATCCCTTATTATCAGTGCAACACCACCTCCTTTTCTTTTTTTCTTGCCCTTCCTAAATGTTGAATATCCTTGAATATTCAGTTCCCAGTCTTGGTCACCCTACAGCCAAGTTTTCGTAATGGCAGTTAGATCATACCCATTTACCTTTATTTGTGCCTTTAAATTATCTACCTTGTTGTGAATGTTGCCTGAATTCAGGTAGAGTGCTCTTAACCTTATCTTCCTGACATTATTGTACATTCTAAACCGAGTTGATGCTTGCATTTGTTTCACCTGCCTTCTAATGTCACTTGCTACTTTTCTACTTCCTGTTACCAGCTTTACTTCCTTCCAATTTGGCTACCCCTCAAGTTCCCATCCCCCTGACAAGCTAGTTTAAACCCTCCCAGCAGCACTAGCAAATCTCCCTGCGAGGATATTAGTTCTGGTCCTGCTAAGATGCAGCCTGTCCATCATGTACAGGTCCCACCTGCCCCAGAACCAGTCCCAATGCTTCAGAAATCTGATGCCCTACCTCCTACACCAATTGTCCAGCCATGTGTTCAATCGATCAATCCTCCTATTCCTATGCTCACTAGCATGTGGCACTGGGAGTAATCCTGAGATTATTGCTCTTGAGATCCTGCTTTTTAATTTCCTTCCTAACTCCTGAAAATCTGCTTTCAGGAACTTACCCCTCTTCCTACCTATGTCATTGGTACCAAAGTGGACCAAGACCTCACCCTTCCCCAGAAGAATATCCTGCAGCCGCTCCGTGACATCCTTGACCCTGGCACGAGGGAGGCAACAGACCATCCTGGAGTCATGTTTACTGCTGCAGAAATGCCTATCTGATCGCCTAATTATTGAATCCCCTATCGCTGTTGCTCTTCCACTCTTCTTCCTCCCCTCCTGTGCAGCTGAGCCACCAGTGGTGCCACAGACATTTCTCTGGCTGCACTCACCTGAGGAACCATCGCCCTCACCAGTATCAAAAATGGAAAACCAATTAGCAAACAAGATAGACTCAAGGGATTCCTGCACTGCCTGCCTGGTTCTCCCAAACTGCCTGGCAGTCACCCATTCCCTCTCTGCCTGCATGATCCTAACCTGCGGTGTGATCACCTCTCTAAACATGCTATCCACGTAGTCCTCTGCCTTGCGGATGCACAACAGTGACTCCAGCCGCTGCTCAAGTTCCAAAACCCAGAGCTCAATCTTCTGCAGCTGCAGACACTTCCTGCAGTTGTGTTCATCTAGAACACGTGGTGCATCCATGACTTCCCACAGACTGCAGGATATACATTTTACTTGGTCGAGCTGACCTGCCATACCAAAACTTTAAAAACTATTTATTACAATTAGAATTAGAACAACTTACCAGTTATTCACCAAAGAGCTTCTTCCCCTGTACTGAAGAGAGAGGCAGCTCCTGGAGGCTAAAAAAGGTAGAAAAAAGTAGGAAAAGAAAGGAGCCCCTCCCTCACTGAATCCCCTCATGCACCAACTCACACTTTACACTCTGCACTCAAAGTAGCTCTCAGTGCAGACAAAATAATTTTCTCGCTTAATTTATAGTTCCCCTCCTTCCCGAACTCCCTCACTTGCCAAATTCCCTTCTTCACACTCTTTGCCTCCAGCAACACTCAGTGCAGACAAGCAGCACTGAGAGTCCCCTGAATTTATGCTCCCTGTAAACAATGCTGTGTCAGCTCTGCGAGAGCTCTGCTAGAGCTCAGAAACCAGTTTCAGCTAGCTATCGAATTAACTAGCTACAGATACTCTCAGAGAGCTTGTATATCCTTGTTTAAAACTGTAAGAAACCTAACTTTCCTCTTAACCTAAATAGTAATTTCAATTAATTGCTAAATGGAAACAAAACAAAAACTACACTTCAGAGAGATTAACCCTTAAAATCCACTCACTTAACGATTCTGACATTTCTGTTATTTCTCTTCTCTAGATATAGACAGTATGGGTTTAATGCTAAGCTCAGTGAAGAACTTAAACATTATTCAACTCATTGAGTTTACTTCTTCCAATGGACCATGTACAATTTGCTTTGTCACAAACCATTGCCAATTTAGAAAAGTAAATAACCTCAGGGAAACCTCCAAGAAAATTAATATTATTGTAACCATCGGTACACTGGCACTTTATTTTTATTTTCTGAATGCTTCTTAGACAGAGATGGAGTCTTCCCTGAAGTGAGAGGTGCATTCAAGCTGGTTTTACATTGATCTTCGAGTGAAGCTTTGCTGAGCTGCTCCCAATGCATGGGTTTCACGTGTTCTTTGGAAACCCCAATGTAAGCTTGCCAGATTCACTAAGAGAAGCTTCCAGAAAGTTTTGTTCTTTTATCTGCAGTCCTGGCGAGTGATCTAAAAGGTTTACATTGGAGATGCTGGTAGATGCAAGAGCCCATTACATCAGGAGCCGATACTACAAACATCTCTCTGAGGTCAATGTGAAAGCAGCTCCAGCTGGATTTTCAAACAGCAACAGGTTTTTTCAGAAAATAGAAAACAAATATTTTTTAAATAGCCACATTTATTGCTCAGGTGATAGTTGGCACATTGCTGCAGTGCATTTTGTAGATGGTGCACATTGCTGCCACTGTGCGTCGCTGGTGGAGGGAGTGAATGTTTGTGGACGGGATGCCAATCAAGTGGGTTGCTTTGTCCTGGATGGTGTCGAGCTTCTTGAGTGTTGTTGGAGCTGCATCCATCCAGGCAAGTGGAGAGTATTCCATCACACTCCTGACTTGTGTCTTGTAGATGGTGGACAGGCATTGGGGAGTCAGGGGGTGAGATACTCACCTCAGGTTTCCTAGCCTCTGACCTGCTCTTGGAGCCATGGTATTTATATGGCTACACCAGTTCAGTTTCTGATCAGTGGTATTCCCTAGGATGTTGATAGTGGGGGATTCAGTGATGGTAATGCCATTGAATTTCAAGGGGAGATGGTTAGGTTTTCTCTTGATGGTCATTGCCTGGCACTTGTGTGGTGCGAATGTTACTTGCCACTTTTCAGCCCAAGCCTGGATATTGTCCATGCCATGCTGCATTTCTACACGGACAGCTTCAGTATCTGAGGAGTCACGAATGGTGCTGAACATTGTGCAATCATCAGCGAACATCCCCACTTCTGACCTTATGATTGAAGGAAGGTCATTGATGAAGCAGCTGAAGATAGTTGGGCTTAGGACACTACCCTGAGGAACTCCTGCAGTGATTTCCTGGAGCTCAGATGATTGACCTAGGTATGCGCTAGGTATGATTCCAACCAGCCAAGATGTTTCCCCCTGATTCCCATTGACTCCAGTTTTGCTAGGGCTCCTTAACGTCATATTCAGTCAAATCCTGCCTTGATGTCATAAGTAGTCATTCTCACCTCACCTCTAGAGTTCAGCTCTTTTGTCCATGTTTGAACCAAGGCTGTAATCAGGTCAGGAGCTGAGTAGCCCTGGCAGAACCCAAACTGAGCAGGTTATTGCTAAGCAAGTGCCGCTTGGTCGCGCTCTCAATGACCCCTCCCATCACTTTACTGATGATCGAGAGTAGACTGATACGGCGTAATTGGCTTGTTTGGATTTGTCCTGCTTTTTGTGTACAGGACATACCTGGGCAATTTTCCACATTGCCAGGTAGATGCCAGGGTTGTAGCTGTACTGGAACAGCTTGGCTAGGGGTGCGGCAAGTTCTGGAGAACAGGTCTTCAGTACTATTGCCAGAATGTTGTCAGGCCCCATAGCCTTTGCAGTATCCAGTGCCTTCAGTCGTTTCTTGATATCACGCAGAGTGAATCAAATTATCTGAAGACTGGCATCTGTGATGCTGGGGACTTCAGGAGAAGGCCGAGATGGATCATCCACTTGGCACTTTTGGCTAAAGATTGTTTCAAATCTTGACTTTTGCACTGATGTGCTGGACTCCCCCATCATTGAAGATGGGGATATTTGTGGAGCCACCTCCTCCTGTTAGTTGTTTAATTGTCCACCACCATTCACGACTGGATGTGGCAGGACTGCAGAGTTTAGATCTGATCCATTGATTGTGGGATTGCTTAGCTCTGTCTATCACATGCTGCTTATGCCATTTGGCACACAAGTAGTCCTGTGTTGTAGTTTCACCAGATTAACACCTCATTTTGAGGTATGCCTGGTGCTGCTCCTAGCATGCCCTCCTGCACTCTTCATTGAACCAGGGTTAATCCCCGGGCTTGATGGGAATGGTAGAGTGGGGATAAGCCGGGCCATAAGGTTACAGATTGTGGTTGAGCACAGTTCTGCTGCTGCTGATCCCCACAGTACCTCATGGATGCCCAGTTTTGCATTGCTATATGTGTTTGAAATCTATTCCATTTAGCATGGTGCTAGTGTCACACAACATGAAGGAGGGTATCCTCAATGTGAGGACGGGACTTTGTCTCCACAATGACCGTGCAGTGTTCACTCCTACCAATACTGTCTTGGACAGAAGCTTCTGCGGCAGGCAGATTGGTGAGGATGAGGTCAAGTATGTTTTTCCCTCACCACCTGCTGCAGACCCAGTCTAGCAGCTAAGTCCTTTAGGACTCTGTCAGCTCGGTCAGTAGTGGTGATACTGAGCCACTCTTGGTGATGGACATTGAAGTCCACCACCCAGAGTACATTCTGCGCCCTTACCACCCTCAGTGCTTCCTCCAAGTGCTGTTCAACATGGAGGAGTACTGATTCATCAGCTGAGAGGGAGAGTCACATGTAGGCCAGCAGATTTCCTTCCCTAAAGGGGATTCGTGAACCAGATGGGTTTTTGCGACAATCGACAATGGTTTCATGTCCATCATTGGACTAGCTTTTTAATTCCAGGTTTTTCTTTATTAATTTAATTCAAATTCCACTTTCTGCCATGGTGGGATTCAAACCCATGCCCCCAGGGGAATACCCTGGGGCTCTGGGTTACTAATTCAGTGATAATACCACTACGCCACCGCCTCCAGGTACAGTGGAAGTCCTGTGAGGGAAGCTGATCAATTTAATTGCCTTTGAGTATTTATGGAAGCAGGAATTTGATTTTATCAGCTGCTCATGAATATTTGGCAGTATTGAAATCCACTATGCCACTCAGAAACTAAAATTTGGAGGCCTCTTCTCTTCTGGTTTATTTTAATGTGCCTTCATTTGTGAATGTGTACATGCTGCTATGCCAGGCTGGGACAACAGTAATCCCCCAACCTGAAATTTAGGCACTGGCACCCCTGCAGTCAGCCTTGTAAGGAATAAGGGAGAAGCTCCATGGCGACAAGCAACAGACACCCACACATGGTGGGTTAAATAAAGTATGGCTGGTAATGTATAATTGTTGTTACACTGCTTTCTGAATGTGGCAGAGCAGAAAAAAAACTGTACATTAAAAAGATTATAGTGTGAGAATGAGAGAATGATAGTTTGTGAGAATTTTCGTCTCATTCAAGGCTGAATGAAAAATGTTATGGTTTGATTGTGAAGAGGCCATTTTAACCCACCCTGCATGCTGGGAATGGAGTAGGGGATGATGCTAAAATTACATCCCTGTTCCTGCTGTTTGTCTCATCTTAACCAATTATTTTTTAGTCGACTAAGGCATCCATTAGTAATCGATGGAATTTCCAAAATGCGTGCAAATTTGGGTCTTAGGATATCATGTGGACCTCAATGTAATTTTAATGCAAAATGCCGAAGCCTTGCCTAATGTCCAAGCCACTAGCAAAACCTCGAGGAGTGGACTTTCAGAGCCATTTGAAGTACTATTTAAAGAGGCACTCATCTATATGCATTTGTCTCATGGAAGTCTGTGTGCCCTTGTGCTGTTTGGATTGCCAGAAGATTACTTCTGCCTGAAATTTCTTTGTCTTGCTGTTACAGCCGAGAGCTACTTTGATTTATGTGGTGGAATAGGTGAAAGAAGTGAAGCAGCAGCAGCTTCAGCAACCAGCAGAAGCAGCAGCTGGGCTACTCACAGGACATCATACCCAGCCCACATGGTGTAGAGACCAGGAGTAACTTTTCTGGATCCAGCGACTCTGGGCCGGGTTTTGCTGACCTCTGCAGCCTATTAACCCCGGTAACATATTTTGCTAGTCACTGTCAAGGGCACCATAGCCCTTAACCTCTATGCCACTGGCTCCACAAACTGTGTTGGGGGACAACCCCAGCATATCCCAATCAGTATTGCACAGCTGCATCAAGCAGTTCAACAATGCCCTGTTTGCGACGACCAGTGAGTACATTACTTTTCCCACTAGCATCATCAGTCAGCAGGAGAGACGTCATGGTTTTGTAGCAGTGGCCGTCTTCCCTTGTGTCCAGGGTGTGATAGACAGGACACATGTTGCCATCAGGGCACCAGAAGACTAGCTAACACAAACAGAATAATGCAAGATTGTGCAAGGTTTCCAGACAGCTAACATGGCACCTTCATCCTACAACACTCGGACGAATCTCGTTCCAAGTTAGAATTTCCCCTTGAGAGTTTTTATTCAAGGTTGGGTGGAGTGATTTCTTGGTTAGTGGGAGGAAGATTCCTGCTAAGTATTTAGAATAGTGTTTGCAGTTCAGAAGAAAATGTCTTTAATCAGGACTATCTCATGGCTTCTTGTTTGACTGTCACCCTTTGGCGTCCTCTACCAGTTTCCCCATAGGAGCATCTTCTAAATATGACACAAAAGCAAAATACTGTGGATGCTAGAAATCTGAAATAATAACAGAAAATACTGTAAGTTCACAGACCTGAAACATTAACTCTGAGTTCTGATGGAAGATCACAGACCTGAAAAGTTCACTCTGTTTCTTTCTCCACAGTAGTTGCCAGACCTGCTGACTATTGCAAGCATTTTCTGTGTTTATCTTCTAAATGTCGCTCTAGTTGGACTTCGTTCTTGAAGGTAAAATTAGACAGAGGTGCATCACTGTAATAAGGGAAATTTGGCTGGAGAGCATTGGTGAGCGCCCCAAAACAAATGTGGAATTGTTGCTTCAAGATTGTTTTCTCAATGATGACCATATGTGTTGAATGACACTTATTGGAGTGACATTACACTGGTGTATTTGAATGCACAGAGCCATAAACCAGGATACGAGGAGATAACCCCGCCTGCCTTTGACAGCAGTAAGTTCCTCAGACACCAGAAATTGTCCATACCTCAGGAGGAAAGAATCATGTGTTGATCCTTAGCATCTTACATTGATCTGCATCATCACACATTATCTGGACCAATGGGGGATAGAATTACTTGTGCTTCGTGTCTGGGACACATTTCTTGGAGGTATTCTAAAGCCACATGTCCTAACTACTGCTCCCAACATTCTGGGGAATCCTGCCAAGTGGAAAAGGACAAAGACACAGGGAAGATGCTGTACCACTGCACCTTTTAAAAAAAGGGATCTGATGGCATTTAGGTACTGCAGACTGATGTATGCTGCTGAGATCACTAACAGGAGCCTGGAAGGTGTCTCTAGCCTCACTTCCACATAAAGAGCATGTCATGCAGGCCCCCACCTGCCAAGAATGGGGCACAGATATTTCGCCACATGGACATTACATTTTTTAATTGTTGCTGGGAAGAAAAGAAGGCCTATTATAAAGGGTTGCCAAGCTCCTGACTGGAAAGACATTTGCAAAGTTAACAGACTGTGTTTGGAAAGGACAAAGCGGCACTCCCTGCGCCAATTTAATCCACAATGGACTTTTGATTATCAGACATTGAAGGTGGAGAGGCTAGCGTACCAGGTTAAGTGCTAAGATGTTGAATACACAAACAGACGTGATCAGACCAGTTTAGTCACACGACTAACTGGCTGTTGGAGTTTTTTGAATTTGAACTTGCCACAGAGTTTTAAAACTCAGAAAGCTCTTTGCTCCTGGACTGAGAATATCTCTCTCCTGTCTGCTCTCATCTCTTTCTCACGTAACTGAAGGCCCATTGAAGACACGTGAATCTGAAGAGAGAAAAGTCTCCTATAGTGAACAAGGTTTAAGAAGAATACTGTGCCCCAACGAAAAGCAAGAATTACCTACAAGCAAAAACTACCTACAAAAGGACTACAATGAGCTCGAAGCACAGTAACAAGAAACCTTTCTGATATTGCCTCAAACCTCCCCACTTTATTTTTCTTCTGCTCTTTTCTGTCTCTATTTGCATGTGCATATCATGTATGCATGCTAGCGTGGGGCTCAGCGTGTATCCGTAGGCGTTAACCGAATTAGAGTTTAAGTTTAATAAAATTTCACTTTTCTTCTTTAAACCTGAGAAAACCTGTTGTGCTGGTTTCTTTGCCTTATAATTGGAAAGCAGTGAACAAGGATTCACCAAGGGGGAGCTCAAAACACAGCATGTTTAAACAAAACCCTGTTATGATAAGATGAGGTGAAGGCTGAAAAAGACCCCTAGACATCTTTTTCAACTGGTCGTAACAAGCATTATTTATCTGGAAAAATGGATGAAGGACATCAACAACAACAACTTAAATTTATATAGTACCTTTAATATCCCAAGGTGCTTCACAGAAGCATTATAAGACAGAATTTGACACCAAGTCACATAAGGAATGGCGACCAAAAACTTGGCCAAATAAGTAGGTTTCAAGGAGTGTCTTAAAGGACAGAGAGGTGGAGAAGTGGAAAGGTTTAGGAGGGAATTCCAGAGTTTAGGACCTAGGCAGCCGAAAGCACAGCTGCCAGTGGTGGGGTAAAAGAAATCAGGAATGTATAAGAGACCAGAACGGGAAGAATCTTCATACAACAGATCACCACATCTTTAAGGAGCCTTGAATGGTGGCTGCACTGCTCCTGGATTATGCCTTTAAAACTGCCTATAAAGTTGTCCCAAGAGATATGTTGAGTTGGAATCCTCCTCCTCCTCCTGTGGTGATGTCTCTCTCTCTCTCTCTCTCTCTCTCATGCATCTCAAGTTTCAGCTTCTTCCTCCTCACCCACGTAAGCTAAATACAAGAGTTTTCCAAAAGGTACACCCTTACACTACTGGGGGTCGGGGGCAGTGAGCAATAAATTATACAGCCTCCTTCAGTAACAATTTCAGAGACAGTGAAACAAATTTGAATGATTTTGCATTTACTGGAGCCTGGCTGCCTAGCCCTTGAACACAACTCACACTTAAGTGTTAAATTTAAATAGTGGTGTCCTCTTGAGGCACAGACAAATGCAGACACCAGAAAAATCTTTGATGAAGTCCAGGAGCAGTATTATTCATGTGCAGAATAAGGAAAACAATTAGTACTTATTTTCCCTCTATGTTGTGCCCATGATTCTGGTACTATTTAGGAGCATGACAGAGGAAAATTGACCCTATTGTTCAGAAGAGCCTGTAAAATCTGAAATCTGTGAAGTTACCCTTAATGCCTTCGTAGCTTTTAGAGCCCTCAGGATACAGAAAAGGGAAAATTAAAGTATCAGATCAGAGCAGTTGTTCCCACTAATTAGAAAAGTCAGTTTTATTTTCTTTTTCATCTCCGTTTTATGTTTTTTTATAATTGTTTATTGGGGTTGGAGGTTACTTGAAACAGAACAGTGTCTGTTAAGGGAATTTGACTGCAGTACTGCAATATCTGTTGCTTCCAGCCCGTCTTACAGTAATCTTCTACTTTAAACTCATTCTGGAGAACCCAATTATAGAAGGTAGAGAAACTCAAACCACAAAGGCATGAATAATAGGAAGCATAATGCCAGTCCCAGTGAGTTTTTGAATAATGATGCTTGATGGTGTATGACTCTAAAAATAGTAAATGATAAAAATACCAACATGTGGAATACTGAAACATCAATCCTGCTCCTGAGCCGACAAAAAAATTTCCTGGGACTTTTCATTGAGCAGCTTCCAACTTGGTACCACGAAACACAGGCTAGAATTTAATGTTAAGATGCTGGTTCCGCCCACCAGCTGAAAAGTCTGGGGCGGAACCAGCATCCGCTGGGCCTGGAAGCCATGCTGCTATTTTGTGTGGCCCAGGCCTTTAATTGGCCTGAGTCGGGACTTCTGCCCCTCTGAAGCAGGAAGGCCAATCCGAGGGCTAGCAGCTCTTCAGTCCCAGCAGCGGCACCAGGAGCAGTGGCCACTGCTGGGACTGCACCCAGCGAGAGGAGCCACAATGGATGCCAGCCACAGAACAGGTAAGTGGGGTCTGGGCTCGCCAGGGACAATCGGTTAGGCCCTGGTGAGGGTTGGGAGGGTGATTCAGAGTGTAGGGCAGGGGAAGTAGTTTTAGCAGGAGTGGCCCATGCTGCTGAGGGGGCCCTCCATGGGGCATAGGGTACCCAATCACCCCTCCGCACTCCCTCCCCCCGCCCCCGGCCAGCCCACAAGGAGGCCACCAGGTATTACTGGGCAACCTCCTCAGGTGCTGAAGTGCCTGTCCACCACTGGTAATATACCAGGGCAGTGGAAGGAGGCTGTTACGACTAGGTGAGGAAGGGTTTCAGCTCCCTTCTTATCCCTTTGCTGGTTTGGCTGTAACAGGGTTTATCTTTTAAGACACAGTGATTTTAGCTTACCCCCTTCAGTGAGCTCTTGCTCGCTGCACTATAATTGTAATTGCAAATGAACCAATCAGACAAGTTGTCTTAGGTTTAAACAAGAAAGATGTAAGTTTATTAGCCTTATCACACCATCCTGGTTAAAATTACTAAAATACACGACACAACCACACTCGCATGCATATGAGAGAAACACACACACAAATAGACACAGAGGGGAAGAAGGTATTGGGGGAGGTTGAAGTAGAGTTGGCAATAAATGGAATGCAGTTACTGTCTTTTGTGTCTTTGATGTAATGTCCTTGATTGAAGTTGAGGTCTTGGAGGTCTCACTGGGGCCAGTGCACAATTTCAGACTTGCTTCTCTGGTACCAGAAGGCTGAAGATATGCTTTGTCTGTAATCTGGCAGTTTACGCTGCCACTGTGGGCCGACTGGGCCTTTATATCCTTAACATAAATGTTGATTGACCTGGTCACTGGGATCGTTCTACTTAGAGCAGACAAGGTTAAGGGGAGAAGTGTTCAAAATTATGAGGCGTTTTGATCGAGCGGATAGGGAGAAAGTGTTTCAACTGACAGAAGGGTCAGTAACCAGAGGACACAGATTTAAGATGATTGGCAAAAGAACCAGAGGGAAGATGAGAAGATTTTTTTTATGCAACGAGTTGTGATAATCTGAAATGCTCTGCCTGAATGGATGGTGGGAACAGATTCAATGGGAACTTTAAAAGTGAATTGGATTTATACTTCAAAAGGAAAAATATGCATGGCTGTGGAGAAAGAGCAGAGAAATAGGACTACTCAGACAGCTCTTCCAAAGAGTCGGCACAACATGATGGACCAAATGGCTTCAACACCACCATTTAAATAGCATTCAGCATTGCTCGGGCCAGACTAGAGGGTTTAAAATTCAGATATTTGACCCGAGTGATGTCAGAGTGATCAGAGCATTCTTCCCGCCAATAGATTTGGCTTGCAAGCTCTGAGACCCAATAATTCTTGTTGCCCGGCTGTCAACCATTTCTTATTTAACCTGTTATGGGTACCAGAGTCCTACATCATTAATTTTCACCATTTGTCAGGCAGGCTCAACATATAGACCCCAGGGAGCATCACAGCCAAGTCCAATAGCACCATTAGCAAGCCAGGTATCACATGGTTATGGCACTGAACTCGAAAGTCAGAGGTAGTGAATTAAAATCCCACCATGCAAAATCATGAATTTGAAATCAATAAATCTGGGAATTGTGACATTAGAAAAATGACTAAACGTTTTTGGAATTTTGTTGAGAAAAAACCCAGCTGCGTCATTAAAGTTATTAGGAAAGGGGCTTGTCATCCCTACTTGTCTGACCTACATGGGACCCATGCTAGTAACTTTTATTGCCCTATGAAGTGGGTTAAGAAGCCATTCCATTGTAAAAACAATTGTTACAAAGCAGGAATAAGTCTCACCAACACCTTGTCAAGGCAGTAAATATAGTTCTGCCAGTGTTGGCCACATCAATAACAAAAAAAAACACATTTTCCCAACAGAGGTCGGGGATAGCATCAGGAGCAGGACTATGGCTGATATTCCCTCCCCAATCTCGAGACAATTGTAGTGCCACTTCTGCCATCTCAATTGCGATCAGCTCAGCCAACATAGACCAAAGAGCAGGCAATGGTGCAAATTCTTTAAATTTCCAATCCTTCCCAAAGTCAATCCCTTACGCTTTGAGTCAATCCCTTACCCTCCACCACCCCCCACCCCCATTCACTGAGTCACTGAGCCTCTTCAGCATTAGTACAGAATCTCCTCTTATTCTGTTTCCTAACAACAGACAGATACATTATCTTCTTTGTATGATTGTGATGCAGTGTATTCTCCAGTAGCTTTTAATAGCAGCTCCACAAAGGACTATATATTTCCTCTGTGTTAATTTTGCTCAAACCGTGCAGAAACAGGGGTGCAAGCTTGGTAGAAAATATACTCTGATTTTTCTTCCCATCATAAAATGTTTATGACCTTGTTATGGTCTTTTAAAAGTTAGTGAAAAGCAAACCCTGTGCAGAATTATAGGAGTGTGAGATATCAACAGCAAGTTTCTTTTGAACTTCAGGGAAGAACAAGCATGAACCTGAACAAATGGAAGGTTTTAAGGTATCACCACAGAACTGATCATGGTGAATAGAATAGTATTAGTCACACACCACAGTGGCCATTATCAGCTACATATTAGTGTGGCAGATGTAATGAGATCCCACCACTGCCACCATAGAGTCATAGCATCATAGAGTTACACAGCACAGAAACAGGCCCTTCGGCCCATCATGTCTGTGCTGACCATCAAGCACCCAACTATTCTAATCCAATTTTCCAGCACCTGGCCTGTAGCTTTGTATGCTATGGCATTTCAAGTGCTCATCTAAATACTTCTTAAATGTTGTGAGGGTTCCTGCCTCTACCACCTCTTCAGGCAGTGAGTTCCAGATTCCACCCACCCTCTGAGTGAAAAAAAATTTCCTCAAATCCCCTCTAAATCTCCTGCCCTTTACCTTAAATCTATGCCCCCTGGTTATTGACCCCTCCATTAAGGGAAAAAGTTTCTTCCTATCTAACCCACCAATGCCCCTCATAATTTTGTATACCTCAATCATGTCCCCCCTCAGCCTTCTCTGCTCTAAGGAAAATAACCCAAGCCTTTCCAGTCTCTCTTCATAGATGAAATGTAATGAGAACCATGTAATGAGAAATTTTTTACGTTGCCTGATGCAACATAAATGAGCTGCGTGGAATTCAGTTGATTGAAGATCTCAAACAGGTTTATTCACAACTAACAAGCATATATAGTGCAGAGCTAACTATTTACAAGACTTGCCTCTGGGTGTTACAGTAGCAGATTGAGACTGGCATGTAGTCACATGACTGCATGCTGGTGCTTAACTCATTAACATACTAAGATCTTAAAGGGACATCACTCTTAAAGGCAATCACCTTTAAGGTATCGCGGGAGTACAGAGGCCATAGCTAGTAAATAACTCACAGCACAAATTACTCAAGGCAAAAAATATCTACCTGGGCATGACAGGGAACCCTACATGTGGAGTTGTTGACTCAGCAGGCAGACTATAACTGACATGGGCCCCTTAGTCTATGAAATGCTGCAGGGACATGCAGTTATCTACACTGCACAATTAGTCACAGAGCTTGTGATGATGTGGGCTCCATTCTTTAAAAATTAACACCTGCAGCCACCTTGTGTGTTAAATGATAGCTCAGGGCCAATCAGCAGTTCCTATGCTTCTCTACACTAGCATTGCATGGGCCCCAGCTAAGCTTCTCTTTTTATAGATATAGGAAACATTCCCAAGGGTCACTCTGGCTCAGTTGCCTCTGAGTCAGAAGGTTGTATATTCATCCGCAATCCAGGACTTCAGCATACAATTTTGAGTGACACTTCAGTGCAGTACTGAAAAAATACTGCCAAAGGTACTGTCTTTCAAATAAGATGTTAAGCAAAATCCTTGCCTGTCTGTTTGGTTGGATGTAAAAGCATCACACATTTACAATCTCCATTGTAGGAGACACTAACTCATGTCCTCTCTCTCTGAGGGACAAGGTTGTGCACAATCTAAGACTGGGGCAGGACCAGTCAACATAATGAACCTCTCCGAACTGGCACAACAAGTGCTAAATATCAGTGTTCCCTCTAGAGCTGAGAGAACAGGGATTTAAGGCTGGGGTTTCTCCGAATAGGGTCTCTATTACTTGTACTCTTTCATGCAGGTTCGAAAAATGCACAATCAGATTAATTACATCAGGCTGCATTGTGGCCATCTGCTACTGTCCTGCGGCTGAGTGCCATGTTAATTCTTGTCCCTTTTCTCTTCTTCTAGCTCCTCTCAGCAGCTGCAACCTGCAGAGGAGAAGAATCCTTCAAAGGAAACACCATTACATACTACATCACTTCCAAACACCAGCATAATGAACAGCTCTGGAATTGAAACGGTGGCCAGAGGGTTTCTGATGGGAATGGAGTGGTAAGCTGATTTTTCAAATTCTCGCTATTGGTCTGGCCCAATCATGCTGAGCAGTTTGGGTTAAAATCTGAGCATCTGATTTCTTCCTCTTTAGTGGTCGTATTGGAGCTGTTTTTTTTGGTTTTGCCCCCATCTGAAGAAGTTATTGACTGTTGTTACGGCCAGGTGAGGAGGGGGTATCAGGCTTCCCTCTTGCCCGTCCTCTTAGTTAACCACAACAGGGTTTATTCCTTTTTAAGCAGTGGTTGTGCTCACCATCGCAATGAGTGTTTTACCTTTATCCTTTAATGTGGTCATGAAAGAACCAATCGGACAGGTTTTCTTGAGTTTAACAAGAAAGAGGTGAGTTTATTAAACTTAACACTCCAACCCCGATTTAAAAATACTCAAAAAAAGCTACACAATCACGCATACATCACACGGGAATCACACACACACAAATAGATTACAGAGGGAAAGAGAGATTGGTGGTTGGATTAAAGCCCCAAATAAATGGAACTTAAATATACAGTCTGTGAAATGGAAGATCTGGTCATCCTTGGCTGAAGTTGTATTCTTGAAGTCCTCGCTGGTCAAAGTGCACTTTATGGTTGGTCTGCTTTGCTCAGGTTTTCTTGAAGGCAGAATTGTAGTTGGTTCTCTTCCCCTGGTCACGGGTGGTAGCAGTTTGTAGGCTTGGAGGGTCCACACTCAGATGGTTTTCAATCTTGATGTTTTCTGGGGAGAGGGAAAGAGAGAGAAAGGGAAGCACGCAGCTTCCTCTGCTGCTGCAGTCTCAGTTACTGCTTGTCTTCTGTCAGTTTAACAAAATTCCTGTTTTTGTAGTGATAGACAGACTGTCACATGCTTCTCTCGATCCCCTTTGTTTTTAATGAGATACAAGGTTCAGAATTGGCTCCACAGGTTTCAGGTTGCCAATATTTACACTCAGAGGGGTTTGCTCTTTCAAAGTCAATGTGTCAGGATGGCCTTGACTGTTGTGCTATTGAAGCAATCTTAGGTAATGCAATTACTTAGAGCAAGCCATTGTTCTGGGTCCAGGGCTTCTCAGACTTGTATCTGCAGTTCAATCTCCTGTATTTCAGATGCAAATTGTAGTAGCCATCTTGGCTGCTAGTTTTTTAAAAAGTTACTATAGGAATTTTCCATTAAAAGTCTAATGTAAGTTTCCAACCGATTAAATTAATATTTCTCATTTGTCATATGGGATTTTCTTGACACTGTGCTTCCCATTTCCACCTATCTAATACCTTTACATGGTGCATCTCTGGTTCAGTTCTTCTCTTCTCTTCATGGGCCTCTTTTACACTGACTGTGACAATAGGCTTTGTTATGTTTTATAACTCAAGCATTACGAAACTCGATTTATGTGTGTGCATAGGCTTTATTCAGATGGCTGCCTGGATCTGTTTTAGTTTCACTTTTGGAACCACACCCCCTCAGAGTTGACTGACAGCATAGTGAGCAGTCTTACAAACACAGCACAGAGCAATCAATCACTGAGCAAACACAACATATTTTCCCCCTTGTAGACTAAGAAGCTTATTTTGAATTAAACCTTCATAAGCATCGAACAAGTGTATATTGAGTCATTTTTGGAGTCTGTTTGTTCCTCTAAGTACACAAATAATCTTCAAGTTATGGAGATTGCCTATAATGGCACTGAGATCAACAAAGATATGGTTGTAGTTCAGCACCATCATCTTGATGAGGTAGATGATTAACACCATGATCGCTAATCAGAAAAGGAAATGTATCTTTGTAGACATGATCGTCGAAATCTTCAGGTCTGCTCGCATTCAAGCATCTCGCGTTCCACTTGGTGTTGTCACCTGGAGATAAGTGCTGGTACCAAGCATCCGCTTGATCTGTTTAGATCGCGATAGAGATGACGCGAGCTTGTGGTCACGATTTGGACGTTTAATGCAAACCCAATCACCGACTGCGAATCATGGTTTCCTTGCATGTGCTTACTTGTTGGAGTACACTTTTAACTTGCCTTGTCACTTCATGATTTCTTCTGCTTTTGCTCTGGCCTTCACGTTGGATGGTGGTGACATCTAAAGAATGGTCAGTAGCGTGCAAATGTTGCAACCAATCATAAGTTCCAGTCAGAGTGTGTGGGGTTGATCGATATGTGTGAAGTAGGATAGGAATGGAATGTTCAAACATTTTTCCCTCCGACATGCTCTCAAACTGTCCTTGATCACCCGGTTGAAATGTTCGACGCTACCGTTCGATTTTGGGTTATATCACAATGTCAGATGGGTGGTGAATTCCATAGCTTGCTAGAAGCTCCATGAAATGACTGGAAATAAGCTGCAGTCCATTGTCCGCAGTAATAGTCTCCGACAAACCCGATGTTGTAAACAACTTGTCTAGAATGTGAATGGTGGTTATGGAATGTATTGTAGCGATTTCCAGCCACTTGCTATATAGATCATGAAGCACAAGTAAACAATGGTGATTGCCAGGGGCTGCTTGCACTTCTCCAAAAATATCTACTTGGCATTGTTGCCATGGTTTTATTGACCATGGGGTTGGTTGTAGAGGTATGGGACACTGTTACACAGACTTTCCACTGAGTGTATATGCTATGCAGTTTCTGATGAACTCTTCTATGCTGCAATCTACTGCTGGCCGCCAGACTGCTTCACAATATTGTTGTTTCATCTTAATGACAACTGGATGTCCTTCATGGGCACTCGTTTCTGTAGTGCCTTCAGGATAACCGCTCGGGTTCCGCATGCAATACGGCTGTCATCAAACAATGCGAGCACATTGCGTACTTTGTAGTAAGGGACCAGTTCTTTCTCCATTTTGCGACGCTAGTCATTTTTTAGGTACTGGCTTACTTTCTGCAGTACACTGTCTGCCGCTGACTCTGCCTTCAACTCCTCTTGCGTCACAAATTTGGCAGTTGTGTGCGAAATCACTGTGACTACATAGCCTTCAATGCTGCCAGTCGCTTCACTATTGTTAATGCTGTCTAAGCATGTCAGTTCCTTGGTTGCATTAAACTGTGAGATACTTGACCACAAAGTTGTACTGATGAAGACCATCAGACCATCCGTAGATGCATAGAGGTCAATGACCAATTCCTGAATGGCTAACAATGTAGTCAGAACTTGGCGATGGTTGTGGCGGGTGAACTTCCTACCATAGAGATACACATGCCAACATTCACAAGCATAGATGCAGACTAGTGCTTCCCAGTCTGTGATGGAGTATTTTTGTTCAGTTTCCAACAATGCCGTGATGCGTATGCGATCGATCCTTCATGTCCTATAATGTAGTGTGAGAGTACAGCTCCTATCACATTTCCTGACACATCTGTTGTGATGTGCATTTCCACATGTGGATTGAAATGTGTGAGGACTGGTAGAGATGCTATCTTTGGCTTTAATGTGTCAAACACTGTTTGCTGTGCAATTGTGCATTCCCATTTGTATCTTTGTGCAGTAGCTTTTGAAGAGGCTCCGCACCATCCATGTACTGGGGTACAAATTTGTAATAAAAGCTGGTAGTGTTGAGGAACAATATCAACTCTTTCACGTTAGATGGGGTTGGAAGCGCATGATTGGCTTTGACGTTGTCGTATGTAGGCGTTACCCAGCAACGGTCACTTTGTACCCAAAAAAGTCAATCTCGGATGCCGCAAAATGCATTTGTCTTTGTTGAATGTCAAATTGTGCTGTGCGAGTCGAGCAAGCAACGCAGATAAACACTAATCATATTCTGCTTTGTCCCTTCTATGGATAACGACATCAACGAGAAGGTTCAGCGTCCCCTTACCGTCTGACAAAATTGAAGAGACAATCTTCTGGAATGCGCTAGGTGCTGAATTTAGTCCATAGGGCAAAGGGTCATCAACACTTCAATCGCGATCTACTGGTAGCTCGCATCAACCTTTGTCTAGTATAAGGATATCAAAGGGTTAATCTTGAGAGAATTTAAAGATTACTGTCCACCATGATGAGGTAAGAGATCATGTAGGAGAGACTCAAGAACAGTTACAATGTAGCTATTGAAGGAGACACACAGGCTAGTGTGGAGTGCATATAGTTACTATACAATAAAGATTAATTTTTAAACAATATAGTCTAAGAACCTCTCTGGCTAGACTCTATATGGTGGCAGCATAAAGAACCAAATATATAATACGGTGGCAGCAGTGGGATCGAAGTCCTATACCCAGAAGAGATAATTTGGAGAAATAATCATCATTCGGCCGGAAGAGAAGAAATTTTAAAACAAGTAGCTGAAGCTATAAAAAAAACTACACATCAAAGAAGGCGGAGGAAAGCTCCATAGAACGGAAGTGTGGCTGAAAAGCAAATGATCAGGTGAGTCATTCTGTTGACGATCGAGAAATCTCAGTTAAAAATAAGCCTTTGAAGAGCTTAAAAGATTAATTTTCTAAAGGCTCCATGTGAGCGAGACAAAAAAAAGAGGGAAACCCAATCCCTCACTCGGGCTTAACGTGAGGGCAAAGAGCGGGAAATACCCCGAAAAGCACGCGAGCTGAAAAAAAAGTCTGATAGCGAAAAAAAGTCCAGGAAACCCCCGAACAAAGCAAAGTCTCCATTAACGCAGCAATGCTGAAAGATGTCGTTAAAGCAGTCAAGCTTGAACAAAATAAATAAACTCCAGCTATAAAAAAAATCAAATGGGAAAACCTTGGAACTGTTTATCGAACAGCTCTGTCAAGTCCAATAGGCAACTTTGTAAACATTTTAGTGAACTACTGAAAGAAACTAGAAGTCCCTACCAGAAGTCTATAAAAACAAACATGGAACACTCTCTAGCACCTGCTGCACTCAATTAAAGCATGCTAGCCGGAAAAAGAGTTTCTTAAAGGGGAACACTCTAAAAAGTCTATAACATTTTTTTAAATGGATCAAAATTTGCAAATGCCAAAGAATTTCAAATGTCACCACATACATTCTGCAATCAACAGAAACTCAGTTACATGGCCCAGGAGGTGTTGTACTTGAAGTAAAAGGGAAGTTACAAGCATTGCATCAATGTAAGGGAAAGCAGATATTAGAAGCACTGCATTTCTTAAGCAATAAGGAGTTCTCTCTCTTAAGTACAAGAGTAAAGAAAGTTGAAGAAGATAAACAAGAATCCAGGAGCCAGGACAGAGGGAGAGCCTTCCCAACCTGACCTGAGCACTGCAGAGAGTCTGGATTCCGCCAGAGAGCCTGCACAACAGAGAGAGAACACACACAACACAGCACAGCCTGCCATGCTGCTCAAAGACTACCAGAGCGAGAAAGAGAAATGCAGCAAGTTCCTACAGGAGGGCTACATGGACAGAGAACTTGGGAAGAAGCAAGTCCAACAAAATTGTCAGGTACACATACAAGATCAAATAGAACCACTACTTTCGACCCAATTCCCAACGGTTGGTGATGGATTTATTCTTCTTATTCTTCGATGGATTTATTCTCCTATCTAATTATAGCTGATTACTTCTCAAGATGGATCGAAGTTAAGCAGATGTACACAACAACAACTGAAGCAGTCATCAGAGTTTTACAAGAAGTTTTCGCAACACATGGTATGCCTGATCAGATACTATCTGATAATGGACCACAATTTGCAAACAATTACTTCACGCAATTTACAGAAGAATGTGGATTTGTTCACCTAACCAGCTCTCCTAAGTATCCACAATCAAATGAAGAAGTTAAGTGAGTGAACCATTAAACTATGTTGATAAAAAATCAAGTTTATCAATTAGCACTACTGACATATAGAACTATTCCATTATTGTGTGGATTAACGCCATCAGAACTCTTAACGGGAAGAAAACTTGGAACGCAACTTCCAATTCTACCCAAGAAATTACTTCCAGGATAGCAAAGCAAAGATTATCAGAAAGTACAAGACAAAGAAAAGTCGTATGAAAACAAACAGACCTATAATTATAACAGAAGATACCGTACAAGAATCCTACCAATGTTGGCAGAGGGCAAAAGGTATAGGTACGAGACCAAAATAGAGAAGGGCAATTCTCCAGAAAGACGAGAATCAACAGTGATCTTACCTTCTACGCACTCAAGAAGATCCTATACGGAGAAATAGAAGGAATCTTATTCCTTCACATCAAAGACATCAATTGGTCATACATGTAGACGACTCAGATGATGAACCAAAAATTCAAAAAGCACAAAATATCACAAACCTCAACAATGGTTGTCCAAGTCATGACAAAAGTGATCAGAGAAAGACTACCAATCTTCCACATCCGACAACAACCAGTTCAGGGAGAGTTGTGAAGCCTCCTGAGAGGTTGAATCTCTGAAGTCAGAGACTTGGGGGGAGATGGGGTAGCATGTAATTAAAAAAGTGAATGTATATAAATATATATTGGGATAAAGACTTTGGGGGAGATGTAGTCTAAGGGTATCAAAGCATTAATCTTGAGAGAATGTAAAGATTACCACGCACTATGATGATGTAACAGATCATGTGGGAAAGACTCGAGAACAGTTTTTTTGAAGGTGACACACAGGCTAGTGTGGCGTGTATATGGTTACTATACAATAAAGATTAATGTTTAGATAATATAGTCTAAGAACTTAAAATAAAAACAAGAAATGCTGGAAATACTCAGCAGGTCTGGCAGCATCTGTGGAGAGAGAAGCAGAGTTAACATTTCAGGTCAGTGACCCTTCTTCAGAACTGGAAAATATTAGAAATGTGAAAGGTTATAAGCAAGTAAAGTGGGGGTGGGGAAAGAGATAACAAAGGAGAAGGTGTAGATAGGACAAGGTCACAGAATAGCTGACCAGAAGGTCATGGAGTAAAGGCAAACAATATGTTAATGGTGTGTTGAAAGACAAAGCATTAGTACAGATAGGGTGTAACGGACTGAATATTGAACAGCCGCAAGTACAAACATGAAAAAAATACAGTGGGTAAGCAAACTGAACAAACTAAGATGAAATAAAATAAAACAAACACAAAAAAAAGAAAAAAGAAAAAATAACTAAAAATAAAAGTAAAATGGTGGGGGGGCCCGTCATGCTCTGAAATTATTGAACTCAATGTTCAGTCCGGCAGGCTGTAGTGTGCCTAATCGGTAAATGGGTTGCATTGATGTTCACTGGAACACTGCAGCAATCCCAGGACAGAGATGTGGGCATGAGAGCAGGGAGGCATGTTGAAATGGCAAGCAACCGGAAGCTCAGGGTCCTGCTTGCGGACTGAGCGGAGGTGTTCCGCAAATCGGTCACCCAGTCTGCGTTTGGTCTCCCCAATGTACAGGAGACCTTGTGAGCAGCAAATACAGTATACTACATTGAAAGAAGTACAAGTAAATCGCTACTTCACCTGAAAGGAGTGTTTGGGGCCTGGGATAATGAGGAGAGAGGAGGTAAATGAGCAGGTATTACACCTCCTGCGATTGCAGGGGAAGGTGCCGTGGGAAGGGGACGAGGTGGTGGGGGTAATGGAGGAGTGGACCAGGGTGTCGTGGAGGGAACGATCCCTTCGGAATGCTGACAGTGGAAGGGAGGGGAAGAATCGTTTGGTGGTGGTATCACGCTGGAGGTGGCGGAAATGGCGGAGGATGATCCTTTGGATATGGAGGCTGATGGGGTGGAAAGTGAGGACAAGGGGAACCCTGTCACAGTTTTGGGAGGAAGGGGTGAGGGTAGAGGTGCGGGAAATGGGCCGGACACGGCTGAGGGCACTGCCAACCACAGTGGGGGGGAAGGATCACTGACCTGAAACGCTAACTCTGCTTCTCTCTCCACAGATGCTGCCAGACCTGCTGAATATTTCCAGCATTTCTTGTTTTTATTTCAAATTTCCAGCATCCGCAGTATTTTGCTTTTATTTTAGTCTAAGAACCTCTCTCGCTAGACTCTGTACGGTGGCAAGAATACAGAACCAAATATATAAAACTTTGAGTAGCTTGCATAAAGCTCCTGATAATGCAGTCCGATTGTCCACATCGTACCGCTAGCATTAATCCGTACTTGCGCATCATTACATCACTGCACGCACTGACATCACCATGCGCATTGATGTCACCGTGTATCGACATCACAACAGGAAGAGCGAGCAGCAAGGCAGAGGGCCAGCGGTGGCCGGCAAGCAGGGGGAGAGGGAGTGGCGAGTGGGAGGGGTGGCGCAGTATTGAGCTCCAAAGAAGCAGCGAGGGGGTGGGGGGGTAGGCCAGCAGTGAGGGCACAGTGAGAGGGGGGTGCAACAGTGAAGAAGCGGTGAGCGACGGGCCCAGCTGTGAGGGTGCGTCAAGCAGGGGGGCCCAGCAGTAAGGGCACAGTGAGCAGGGGTGTCCAATGGCGAAGGAGCAGTGAGTGGGGGGTTCTAGCGGCGGGGGAGTGGCGCGAGTAGAGAGGGGGTGTTCGAGTGGTGCAGGAGCCAGCAGCGAGTATATGATGCGCGGAACGGTGAGGCAGAGAGTGCGCGGGGGTCCAGCAGTGAGAGGGAGTGCAGAGTGAGTGGTGTGCAGTGAGCAGGGTTCCAGCAGCAAGCAGCGAGGGAGGGAGCAGCAACAGGGGGCGAATGGCGATTAGAGGGATGGCGGGGGGCGAGCGGCGAGGGTGCATTCAGGCAGAGAGTGGGGAGCAGCCAGTGCCAAGCAGCGAGCGGTGCAGAGTGAGGGGCAAGCAGGCGGGGAACGAGCGCTGACTAACAAGGGGGTGTGAGTAGCAGGGTGAAATGGGCAGGGGGAGCAAAGAGAAGCAATATTGGGGGAAAGAGTTTGCTTGCCTTTTGTGCCAAATTGAGCAATGCCATCTTTATTAATGGCAGCTGCCTGAGATGTCACAGACTTTTCAGTCATTTGTGCATGTGCGATTAGCGCGCCACGTTATCAGGAGTAGGTCACACTAAAGAAAAGTTTGGCGACCCCTGCCATAGGGCACTCTGCGGTACTGAAACATGCCATTGTGTGTAACAAAGGCTGTAAGATGTTGGTTTCGCTCCACTAGTCATATCTGAAGATAGCTCCATCATATGCCGATCTTTATGAAGACTGTAGAGTTATGAAATGATGCCAGTAGTCTTGGATCAGAGGGAGTGGGTACTTATCCGAAATAGTTGCTTCGTTGGCCGACTTCAGGTCAATGCATAGACCAAGTTCTCCATTATTGCTTCATGTAATGACTAGGTTTGATATCCATGGGGATGAGTTGATTCATTCAATGATACAGTCTGCTTCCAGTCATTTCGGCTCCTGTGACACGTCAGCACAAATTGTGAATGGCAACCATCTCAAATTTGGCGAAAATGGTGGAATTGACATGTCGACACAGGGAGCATGAGAGTATCCCTTAATCTCCACAAATCCGGTAAGTAAAGGAAGGATACTGTTGTGCATAGTCTGTATCATCGATCAGATTGATGTGTACTCTGGTGGTGTCTGCAAGGTTGATGCCAAGCTTATTGAATAATTCTACCTCCATAAGGCTCCTGCCTTTGGCCACATGAAACATGAACTTGTCTAGGTTGACAATTTTGTAGTGCACTGGAACAGTGATCATTCTGAAGACCAAGATAATTAAGTCATTATATGTTTGAAGGGTGTCTATTGCAGGAGTGAGAGAAAGCTGCGAAAAATAATGATGGTAGAGATCTTCACTCAATAAGGATACTTACGTGCCCATATCAATGAGGAGCGACACTAAAATGCCCACGATCATGACTGTACAATCCTCTGTACATGGGACCGGGTATACACATACCATATTTTGCTCTCAGGAATAGTTTCCTCCACCTGTCGAACTGATGAAGTCTTCTTCTTCAAAAACCTGCATACCTTTGCGAAGTGATTCATTTTTGAGCAAGAGTTGCACTTTTTCCCTCATACTGGACATGGTGTTTTGAATCCATGGGTACCCCCACAATTTGGGCATGTTTTTGAGGGTGCCTGACCATGATAAGGCAAGGTCTCTTTGCCCATAACCCTCGCACTTGAGCTGATTGGGCAAGCTGTGTCAGTGACCCTGAGCCCGAGGGTGTATTTTTGTGTAACATCTTTGAATTTAACATGGTGGATTTGATTTGGATGGTCAAGGTCGTGGCCTTTTCCAAAGTCAAACCATCATCGTCCATGACTAGATGTTCCTTAATTCATGGGATTGAAGTTTTTTCAATTGGTTGGTCACGAATTAATTCATGTGTGCCAACTTTGAATGTAGAAGCCAACTGACATAACGCTGCCACATATTGTTTTATGGGCTCACCATTTCACTGGCATCTCTGGTGGAACGTCTATCTGCAATCATCACACTTTTCTTTGGGCCAAAGTATTTCTCGAGAGCACTTACCGCCTTATCAAATGTAGACATATCATCTGTTAGCTGCTCTATTATACGCTGACCCTCTGTTCCTAGCCAATGCATAAGTATCACCTTCTTGCAGGTCGCACTGCACCTGTACAGTCCATACCTGCAGCGAGCCTGTAGGTTTCAAACCCAGAAATCCATCTGTCCCACAGAATGGGAGGATCAACCTAGTGATGACTACTGGGGCCAGTAAATTTATATAACTCACCATCTTCATCACCAGATGTATGTTTCAAACCCAAGCATGAAGAAACTAGACTCACAATTTCTGTTTGTGTGTAGACTTTATTCAAGATGGCTGCCCCGATCTATCTTAGTTTCACTTTTGGAACCACGCCCCCTCAGGATTTACTGACAACATAGTGAGCAGTCTTACAAACACAGCACAGAGCAATCAATCACTGAGCAATCAAACACAACAGGTTTCCTCTAGATATCTAGTACAAACCTATAGAATCCTGCAACTGTGTGGTGCACATTTTATCTCACCCTTGCTCCTGCTCTTATTCAAAATTTCTCTGTCTGCATCATATCTGCAATGGTGACTTTAATTTCCTCACTTCATCTCTTTCAAGATTTTCCCTCATCAAGACCCTTAAACATATTCAACTTATTGCCTGTAGCAACAGTGATATGGTTCCTTGTCCTCAACTTTCACTACATCAGCTTTCACATCCACCAGATCTTCTTCAGTTATTTCCATTAATATGGACCCACGACTCAGAACAGACTCTCCACCCCCTCTCTCCCTACATGTTGGAATTTCCCACCTTCATGCTTTCCTTTACTCATTATCATCCTTTGTCATTGCTGGCTCAGAATCCTGGAATTCCCTAAATTAGAGCACCATCATCACAAAGATTGCAGCAGTTCAAAGAGAAAGATCACCTCCTTACGAGGGCAGCTAGGAATGGGCAATAAATACACCTTGTTCGCATCACCCATATCCTAAAAAAAACTCCATTGTTCAAGTCTTCCCCAGGCACTTTTCCATGCAACCACAGCAGATGCAAGATCTGCCCATTCATTTTTTCTAACAATATTATCTAGAGTCCAAATGTTCTTCACGTGTAATATATAATTTATAATATTGTATTCATTGTTCATGATGTAGCCGCACCATGACTGGGGAGACTATGCAGATTGGGTGACTGCTTTATTGAACACTCTCATTTTGCCTACAAGAATAATCCAGATCCCACCCCCAAACTCAGCGCCTGAATCCCCCTTCCCATTCATATCCTGATTTTTCTGGCTTTGGCTCCCTGTCCTCTTTCAATAATACTCATGAAAACTTTAGGGAAGAAGCTAAATTTCTATTGTTCATAGTTGATGAGCAGGGTATTTCACCTTTCTCCTCAACATTTTGTAAGGCTTTGGTCTGAAAATTGTGGCTGCTCTATCATTGAATATATTTAAGGCTGAGATAGACAGATTTTTTTGGTCTCTCAGGGAATCACGGGATATGAGGAGCAGGTGGGAAAGTGGAATTGAAGTCGAGGATCAGCCATGATTGTATTGAATGGCGGAGCAGTCTCAGGGACCGTATGATCTACTCCTGCTCCTATTTTTTCTATTCTTGTTTTCTTATTGACTTGAGTAACTTCAAGTTAATACTTTCTCAAATATACTCAAATTCTACAATGCTCCCTTCTACTTAGGATCTGTTTTACTTATCTTTTGCCTATCTTCCCTTTTTATAGCTGGCTTAAAATGGATTTTTCAAATTATCCAACATTTTTGTTTCTTCAATTCTCTCTCTTCATGTGTTCTTAGTATATCTGACTTTGAATTTTGCCTGCTATCCCCTGCATCACCTTTGTTTTGATAGGTCCTTTTAGGTGACTCTTTAATTCTGAAATAGGGCCTCAAGCTGAGCATTAAATGGTGTGCCTTCCTTTCAGATGCCAATGTGTAGTTCCAAAAACTTTCTGTTTTCAATCCAGAGTCCCAGCAATGGCCATTCTTTTTTTCTTTTTAAGCCAGTGCCTGGGATTTCCTGCAACCATTCACCTGCTGCATTGCAAATGGACTCCTTTGTGGAGGCTGGTGAGCTGGCCAAAATGATGGAAATGGCCCCAAGGGTGCAAAATCTGTCAGAGTCAGAAGTGAAAGTACCACCACTACAGACATATGCTGCAATTCTGCAAGCACAGAAAATCTTTGCAGGTCAGCACATAGTCGGCTGAACCCTCAAAATGAATTTTGCAAACTGCAAAAATAGTGCAGGTTGTTTTTATGGGTGTCTTCTCAAATTGTTATATTTCCTGTTAATTACTAACTACTGTGTACATGTAAGGTATTGATATGAAGGGCCCAACAGTTGTTGCACTCCAGGGGCTGAATTTTATGCAGGCTGAAGGGGTTCCCAATGCCAAAAATGTGAGGGGTGGGGGACTCCCAGCTGCACTTGATGGCGCTCAGGCAAGTAACTGCCCGGCGCCGGGGACCCATCCCTTTAAGGACGGGGATCCCACCTCCAAGAGCTGTCAGCTAGTCAGAGGGCTGGCAGCTCAGTAGTCCCAGCAATGCCACCTGAACCAGTGCCGACTGCTGGTACTGCAGTAGACCTAGGACCAGGAGAAGCGCTGGAGGCCCAGCGTGAAGGTAAGAGGTGAGGGCTTTCCGGGGTCAGTCAGGCGAGCCCTGGCAGGGTGGGGGGGGGGGGCATTTGGTTGGTGAGGGAGGGAGGGGGCAGGTGTTGGCACGGGGGCAGTGTTTGTTGTTGGGTGTCCTCCATGGGCCATGGATTGCCCAAGCAGTAGGGCTCCCACCTCCTCCAGCCCAAGGGAGGCCACCATGTTTTAGTGGGCAGCTTCCCCACATGGCGGAGGACCCCTCCTTCACCGCTGGTTAAATGCCAATGGCGGCGGAAAGGCCACTTAGGGGTCTCAATTGGCCTCTGGGTGGGAAGGCTGCCCTTGATCTTCCCCGCCCCTTAAAATATTCAATGGCATCGGCAAGAGGGCAAGCACTCCACTGCCTTCCTTCCCTTGCCATTTTACGGACCCCGTCCCACCTCCCAGCACATCTCGAGAGGGCTGATATAATTCACCCTCAAAAGTGTGAAGTACCTTAAGTCATTTTGATGTGAGTAGTTGTTAAATAATCATTGTAATATAAATTATATAAGTTGCAAGTTTTATAAACTTTTATATGAGTATATAAACAATATATGTTTTATAAATTCAAATATGATTTCTTATTATAAGGCCCATTTCTCTTTCCCTATGCAATTAAAGATGAATGTTTAAATACTTCACACTTATTTGAGTTTTCAAAGGCAATCTCAAAATTGTTGCTCAACATTACTGAGGCATTAATTTTAAAAAGTTATTTACACAATTTTTATTTACCTCCAAGGTTATCCAAGCTGTCAGCCAGCATATTTTATTTTGTGCATAGATCATTGTGGAAATTGAAGCTAATAATTTTGTGCATGCAAATATACAGGAGTCCAATGCTTCCACATCCTTCTCAACTGATCTGAAATAAGTCAATGCCTGAAGTATAGCAAAGGAGGAATGAGGTAGCAAAGCTAGCACAGCAGCTGGTGGGCAGGTGGCTTATCAGAAGCTCAGTGTAGGAGAGGCAGCAGCAAAATTTTAGGAACCCAACATATATTGCATTGGACCCTTGGAGCAAGAGGCTTGCACACTTTAAGGACATATTAGGATTTTGAGCATGGAAACTTCACAAGATTTTGAAACTTATTCATAGAAACTGGTATCGTTTACTGGGTAGCTCAATGATACAGTGGACTGGAGCACAATGCCATTGAGCCATGAAATGATTAGATGTAATGACGATCCTGCCAACACTTAATTCTTCACTTTTGTTGCCATGTCCAGGCGTCAAGTGGGAATCAGAGACTTTTCCATGGAAATTTAGAAGGACAACCATTTATGCTGCTCTCACACATCTGCTAGTACCCAATTCCAGTGCAATATTGGTGTAACACTGGGGAAATTATGCCACCATCTTCTCAACCAGAAATGGCGAATGCCAGAGAGAAAGGAGAAAGGGAGATTTTGTCTTAAAAAGAGTGAATGTCAAATTTGGAAAAATAAGGTTGAAATTCTGCTGTAGGATATCTGTACAATGTTGATTTATATATTTGTGAGATAATCTTGTTTGCTACACAAGCCCATTATGTAAAAGGCTCAACAATTTGTTAAAATTGTAACAAAGAATTTTTCAGATGTATATGAACCAATGTGTTATGAATATTACAGTGTAAGTTAAACTTCAAAGACTTGTTGCATAACCTATTTAAGGAAACAAACCTAGCTATCTATAATGCATTTGGACTCATATTGGCATATATTTCAATTTTTCCATTATAAATTCTCATGTTCACTTTTAAAATGGAAACTACCTATGTAATCCTGGCACTTTGTAATTACACCCTCCCACCTGGTGCAGTAGGACCTCCAAGTAGGGCTGATTCCATACAGCACAACAAGATTATTTCCTTGTACGCAGTCCAATTCTCAATGCCCTTCACGTGAAGACTACACATTGTCTTGACTCCCTGTATGAAATGCCACAAGAGATCAATTAGTGTGTTATAAAAAACAGTACATTTCACATTCTAGCTCAATTGGCAAATGGAAACAAAAAGTAGCAATGATTTACATTTTATCATGAAGCAAATCAAAGAGAGTGGCCTTGTTGGTCCCATTAAAACAGCCTGTTACGGGATTCTTGTGTATCAATAAAAAGATGATTTTCCCTTGTGTTCACAGCATGTGCAAATCAAAACGTAAATATGATGCTAATATGTCTCCAATGCATTAGTGTTGCCTTTGTGGATGTTTCCTCTTGCTTTAATGATTATATAAATAAGATATGATTTTTAGTAAATATTGCAAACAGAACAATGCACTCACAGTTTAAGTTCTTGTTTTTGGCTGTGCCATGAGACATACACAGAAAGCAAAGGCCACACAAGAAAAATCAGAGGCCAGATTATTCAATATTAACTAGTGGACTTCATAATAATATTGGTATCTGTCTGCCGTCTAAGTCAGAGACTATGTGGTACTGGTAAACCTGTAGTTATTAGAGTTCATTAGTCCAAATAGATTGATTGGAAAATAAATTAACGCTACATTTACATGGGAGAAATTATTTTTTCTGATACAAATCAAGCCAAATATATTTCCACTGCTACTTATATCTGCTCATATCAGTCAAGCAGCCTTCATTCCATTTTATGTAGAATTTGTGAATAAATAGAACCTATTTCTACAAAAATACATATACTGTAATAGAATGTTTAATAAAAATATTGTTTAATCAATAGTATTTTAAGATTTTATTACTCCCAGATTCCACTTCACTTAAGCTCTCCTGAACTCCACAGTATACAAACTCCAACTCATTTAAAATTCTCTCACAGCATCCTGTCCTTCCTCAAGTCCCATTCACAAATCACTATATCCTTGTTGACTTCCATTGGTTCCCTCAATGAATTTGAAATCTTCAGCCTCATTTGCAAAGCCTCACCCCTCTCTACTGCTTCAACATACTCCATGTCCCAGCTTGTGTCCTTTAGTCCTCCTATTCGGTCTTCCTGTCCATCTGCTCCTCCATCAGTGGTACGGCCTTCAGCCATCTTGACTCAGCACCCTGAAACCACTTTAAACCTCCCCACCTTAAAAGCTTCCTCAAAAACTATCAGTTTGACTGTGCTTTCAGTTATCTATCTTAACTCTTCAATTGCTGATTGGTACCCATTTCTACTCAATTAAGCTTATTGGGATGATTTGCATGTAGCCATTACTATCTGAATGCAAACTGTTGTGGATGTAATCTGTGAGGTCCATTAAATAAGAATATTCTTGACAGGTAATTGTATTAAATGTGTGTGTTCATTATGCTGAATATATTCAATTCAAATCAAACTAATGAAACAATACTTATACACCAGATTCAATGTGCAGAAGTTTCAGGCAGATTTACAATAGAACAGATTTTGGTGCCTTTTAGGACTTACAACTTGACAAGATTTTATTTTTGTTTATCTTAATATATTCTAATAATGCTATTATGTTGTTTTGGTTTGGTCTGAAACAACTTCAGAGCTATAGGCAACATTTCTAATATACTTTGGGGGAAATGTGCCCATGTAAAATGCATTCTCGTTTACTTTCCCACTTCCAAGACTTCTCCTTCTCTTGCAGTCTGCTAGAGTTTCATTACCTGGGCCGGGATTTTCCCGTTGGCGGCAGCTCAGAGTCCGATGAGGCGGAAGCGGGTGAAGAACTCCAATTAGCGGCCCCACAGCATACTTCTGACTGAAAAGGGCGCGCGCGGGCGGGAGGCTGTGCATCGACGGGGGTGGGGCGAGAGCCGGAAGAGTCTGCTGAAAGCCATTTAAAAAGGCTTTCAGCAATCTCTGTGGCTCATAAAGGGTTACCTGAAGCAAGGGGGACGTTGATAGGAAACACTGAACATATGTGAGGGAAAAACAAGGGTCTGAGACCATAAGAGATCTGAAAGTGCTCACCAAGCCAACACTTTAGAAAAATCAGAACCCCACCGGAAACAAATTGCAGGAATGGAAGGGAGAAGTAGCTGCATGGCCCTCTGCTTCTCAGACGACTCCTTACAGGTCCACCTCCAGGCGGTTGAGTCAAGGCTCCTCTTTCCATCCAACAGAAGAAGGAGGCCTTCCCAAGTCACAAAGAAGGCGTGGCTGGAGGTAGCGGAGGAGGTCAGCAGCCGCAGCATTGTGAGGAGGACATGGCTCCAGTGCTGCAAGCGGGTCAATGACAGTCTGCACTTTGCCAGGTAAGGGGCATTCCGCATTCATCACATCTTTTATGTGACACAATGAATGCGAATGCAAGGTGGAAGCCATCCATGTTCAGTGCTTGGCTGCAGTCATGCCTTAAACTGCTAAATGGGCACATCTGTCCAGATGTGTTCCATCCGTGCACTTCACTGGCATTGGTTTGAGATGCAGCACTCAGCCCAAGGGGTGAGTGCATGATCTTCCAAGTGATATGTCTTAACTGAGTACTTTATGTACACACAGGAGAAGAGGGCACATAATGCCCGAGAGAGGTCCTGGACCAGTGGCGGCGTGGCCAACCTGGCATATCTGAGCATACCGGAGGAGGATGCATTAATGCTGGCAGGGGAGGACGGAGGACGCTCTATAGCTGATGGCAAGGCCGGCACACCTGGCCAGTGAGTGAGTTCCCCAGTATGGGGTTGGGGGGGGGGAGGGGGGTGCTTGCGGGGGCGGGTGGGGGCGGTGTGTGGCATGGTGATTGTTTCAGGCACTGAAGGGTGCTCCCAAATGTGAAATCACACAGATGTACCCACAATGCAGTCTATAACATGTCCTCTAATCAGGAGTGTTGATCATTACTGATCATTCTGATTTTCCCTGCAGGTGAAACACAGCAGTGGCAAGGAAGCATATCAGGGGCTCATCCGTCCACCTCTGAGGATGAGGAGGGGACCTCAGAGGGTGCAGCACCACATCCTCGCACCACACCAAGCACCAGCTCAGAGACATTCACCTCGATTGGGATGCGTGTCTCCTCGGAATCGTGGTCACAACCTGGTATTAGCACCACACAATTGCCGGGCCAGCTGCCAGAGTAAGTACTGGCCAATGCCTCTGACAATCGGAGGACTGTGGGAGGCCAGGCCAGTGCACAGCCACAAGCAGATGACGAGCCTCTGATGACATCCATTCGGCGGGATATGCTGCACTTGCAGCGTGCAGTGCATGGAGATCTGGAGGAGTTACCAGAGACTTTGTGTGCTATGACTCAGATGTCCATCCAGGGCCTGAGTGCCGCACATTCTCTTTTTTTTAATTTCCAAAATATACTTTATTCATAAAAATCTGTAAAAAATACATTGCCAAACAGTTTCAAACAGCAACAAAAAATACAAACAGTGCAAAGGTGATCAGTTACCTTCTATACAATCATGAGTTGCCTCACAACCCTTCCATTTCATTGTCATGCCATATACATTTTTACATTTACAGCACACAAAATTTTCCCGATACAGTTCGAGGGGTTTCCCATGGATCCAGCCCCTCAGTTCAGCTTGGTGGGGGGACCTTACACTGTGGTCTTTCCCCATTGAGCCTTTGCTGCAGCTGCCCCAAGCTTTAGTGCGTCCCTCAGCACGTAGTCCTGGACCTTGGAATGTGCCAGTCTGCAACATTCGGTGGTGGACAACTCTTTGCGCTGGAAGACCAGCAAGTTTCGGGCAGACCAAAGGGCGTCTTTCACCGAATTGATAGTCCTCCAGCAGCAGTTGATGTTTGTCTCGGTGTGCGTCCCTGGGAACAGCCCGTAGAGCACAGACTCCTGTGTTACAGAGCTGCTTGGGATGAACCTCGACAAAAACCACTGCATCTCTTTCCACACCTGCTTTGCAAAGACACATTCCAGGAGGAGGTGGGCAACCGTCTCTTCCCCACCACAGCCACTGCGGGGGCATTGTGCGGAGGGGACGAGACTTCGGGCGTGCAGGAAGGATCTGACGGGGATGGCCCTTGTCACCACCAGCCAAGCTACATCTTGGTGCTTGTTTGAAAGTTCTGGTGATGAGGCATTCTGTCAAATGACTTTGGCGGTCTGCTCGGGGAACCATCCGACAGGAACCCCTGTCTCCTTTTCCCGTCGAGCCTTGAGGAAATTCCGTGAAGACCACTGCCTGATGGATCAGTGGTCAAAGGTGTTTTCCCGCAGAAACTGCTCCACGAAGGATAGGTGGTATGGCACGGTCCAACTGGATGGAGCTTTCCGCGGCAATGTGACCAGGCCCATCCTTCGCAACACCGGGGACAGATAGAACCTCAGCACGTAGTGACACTTGGAGTTTGCGTACTGGAGGTCTACACACAGCTTGATGCAGCCGCATACGAAGGTGGTCATCAGGATGAGGGCCACGTTGGGTACGTTTTTCCCGCCCTTATCCAGAGATTTGAACATCGTGTCCCTCCGGACCCGGTCCATTTTCGATCCCCAGATGAAGTGGAAAATGGCTCACGTGACCGCCACAGCACAGGAGTGGGGTATGGGCCAGACCTGCGCCACGTACAGCAACAACGTGAGCGCCTCGCACCTGATGACCAGGTTCTTACCCACAATGGAGAGAGAACGCTGCCCCCACATGCTCAACTTTTGTTGTACCTTGGCTACTCGCACCTCCCAGGTTTTGGTGCACGCCCCGGCCCTTCCGAACCATATCCCCAGCACCTTCAGGTAGTCTGACCTGGCGGTGAAGGGGACAAAGGATCGGTCAGCCCAGTTCCCAAAGAACATGGTCTCACTCTTGCCGTGGTTAACTTTGGCTCCCGAGGCCAGTTCGAACTGGTCTCAGATGCTCATCAGTCTGCGCACGGACAGCGGATCCAAGCAGAAGACGGCGACGTCATCCATGTACAGGGAGGTTTTCACCTGAGTGCCTCCTCTGCCTGGGATTGTCACCCCTCTTATGCTCACATCCTTCCTCATAGACTCAGCAAAGGGTTCAATACAGCAAACAAACAAGACCGGGGAGAGAGGACAGCCCTGTCTGACTCCAGGTTGGATCGGGAAATTTTCTGATTCCCACCCATTGATTGAGACTGCGCTACTGATGTTTGTGTAGAGCAGTTTGATCCAATTGCCGATTCCCTTCCCAAACCCCATTTTGGAGAGCACGTCCATCATGTAGGTGTGCGATATCCTTCTCTGTCATTTGTCCATCTGGCTTCCTCCATTGACAGATTGGCGGCTGAAGTGGAGGGGCCGATCCTGGATGCAATGCATAACCTCACAGTGAGACTGGCCTCCATGGACCAGAGCATTAGAAAACGGAATATGATGCACAGGAGACAGTTTAAGGCTGTTTGTCCCTCTGAGGTTAGCACTGAGGAACAATCGAACCTGAGGAGGGCACAGGGTCAGCAGCAGATGTCATATGGGAGCTTTTCTCAGAGCACTCCTGGTGCATTCTGCCAGTGACATCAGCACCGCATACTCCCAGGGTATCAGAGGGTGTTCCTGAGACTCCTCTGGGTCACTTTGAGAAGCTGTGGCCCGCACGGCCTCGGGCAGGCAGAGGACACCCACCAAAGTCATCCAGAGCAATGCGGCAGCCTGATCAGCCACCTACCTCTGCTGTGGCTGGGGGTGAGGGGTTGTCCACATGCGTGAGCACTCGCAAACATTTCAAAAAAATCACAGTAACAGCACTCCGGGGTCACTGGTGCAATATGTACATTTTTATTTCATGTATCAACACATTATAAGTAATTAAACTTTTCACTTGGCATTTTTACATGTCAAAGGTCATTGCTGCTGTTGTAGGTGATTTGGTTGCTCTGCATTAGCAGGATTATTTGAGATGTGACACATTTGGGCTGGGTGATGTTTGATGGAACGGCGCCCCGGTTCAGATCAGATTTCCCCCTGGAGGTGAGTGCCTCTGCCCTCCCAGCTCCTGTTAATGCCTCCTCTCAGACTGCCATGTCGGTTTTTGATTGATGGGCACTGTGCAAGAGAAATGCCTGAGTATTAGAGCCTCCCGGGTCTCCCTTGCACTTAACTCCACCTGACCTTCAGCTCCACCTCCCCACTGTTCAGGCGGCTGCGGCCCCTCTTCCTCATCCATATCACCATTCTCCTCTGAGGAAGCCTCGCACTGACCTTCATCATCCTCCAGGGAATCTCCCCTCTCCATCGCCAGGTTATGTAAGGCACAGCACACAACAATAATTCTGGAGACACTTGATGGCGGGTACTGCAGGGCTCCACCTGAGCCATCAAGACACCTAAATCTCATTTTGAGAAGACCTATAGTCTGTTCTATTGTCACTCTAGTGGCCACCTGGTTCTCATTGTAACGTTCCTCTGCATCATTCCTTAGCTTCCTCACCAGTGTCATCAGCCATGTCTTCAGCAGATAACCTCTGTTGCCAAGTATCCATCCTTGCAGGCACTCGGGAGGGCTGAATTATGCTGGCACCTGGGAGCTCCAGAGAATGAAAGCATCGTGGCTGCTTCCAGGGTAATGTGCACACGCCTGCATGATTCCCTTACGATGGTCACAGAGGGGCTGAACATTCATTGAGTGGAACCCCTTGCGATTAATGAAGGCCCCTGACTGACCTGCAGGTGCTCTAATGGCCACATGAGTACAGTCTATTACACACTGGACCATTGGGAACCCAGCAATGGTGCTGAAGCCTCTGGCTTTCTCGGACTGACTTGCGATGTCCGTCTTGAAGTTGATAAAATGGTTGGCACGCCTGAAAATGGCTTCAGTAACAACCTTTATGCAGTAATGTACTGATGATTGGGAGACATGTCTGCCAATGAGGCCTGGAACGAGCCAGATGCATAGAAATTCAGTGCTGCTGTTACCTTCAGAGCGACCGGCATTGGATGGCCACCCACGCAGTTTGAAGCAACCTGCACTGCCAGCATCTCACAGAGAGACGTGACAGTCTCCCATGACAGGCGCAGTCTTCTTCGGCACTGGCGTTCTAACAGTCGCAAGAAGCTCAAACGCATAACGCCTGCTGGATATGCTCATCTTCTGACAGGTGGCTGCACCCAAGCCACTCTGCCACCTTCTCCCCCTCCTCCATTACGAGGCCGCACTGAGCCAGCGGGTTGTGTGTTGCCCCGGCCAGTTGTCTTCCTGTCACTCCGTGGAACGTAGTCCTCCTCATTAGATGAGCCACCTCCAGAGTGCACAATTCCCATTGCTGATGTATTACACAGATGCTATTACTTCAGGTCTTATCATCCTGCTGTGAGGAAAGGCTCACACAACCCCCTCCCTCTCAGCCAAGAAATCAATCCTGCTGGGGCCCGATCAGGAGTAACACTCAGATGAACCCTGATGAACAATCTGAAAGTACCACAAACTGTAAAGTCACACAAAGAAATAACATTGAACAACCAGTCAACATAACAGAACTTCCAACTCCCTCAACAATTCACTGCCTGCTGCTCTTTTAAACCTGCCGAGTTCCTAAGCCACCCCTCGACTCGTTTTACATCCGTAAAATCCAACAGCCACCGTAAAATGGCTGTCAACTGATGTTTTAAATACCTCAATTGCCCTTTAATTGATTGTAAGCAGACGATGAGCGGCGCTTCGATCTCACCCGCCATCCGACCATCGTAAAATGGCCTTCGTGTGTCATGACGTCGGGAACCCAACCCGCCATCATTGACCGCCATTTTACGTCTCGGATGCCTTGTAAGACTCCCGTTTTTCAACTGTAAAATTCCAGCATTTTTATCCTTTGCTCCGAAATCGTAATAATGGCCCGGAATTTGTGACAGAAGTAATGGTGAAGTTCTCAGAGCTGACTGTTAATAAAGAGTTAATCTGACAGCAACTCGTTAAACGTGAAAATCAAGAAGTTACTGTCCGAATTGCCCTGCTCCTCCAGAAGCTGTGCTGCATGGGTATCTCGCTAAAAGACTCACCATTAAAACACATGGAGGGGTGTGAAGTTGCAGTACTTAACCAATATATACCCACTAAACTCATCAGGAAAATGATAGGCTTGTGCATTTCAGTTTAAGTAAATTTTAATAGCGTGATGTATCTTAATTACTGCTAAACAATCACTCTGGCATTCAAAATTTATTTTAACAGATGTGAATTCTCAATCCTTCAGAATTAATTATTGTTGGAGATTTGACAAAAAATAAAAAGATTTTTTTATCTTTTTCTCCCTGTCTCTTTTATCACTCTCTTAATCCCATCCTTCTTTCCCTCTCTTTATTTTGCTGTCTGTATGTCATTTGACATTGAATTAGTGGGCTGAATTTTAATCGCAACCCACTTTCAACTTGGTGGCCTTCCAACACGGAAGGGCCACCGAGGAGCCCCTGCGACATTTTGCATGGGGGCTCATTTAAATAGTGGGGGCGGAGTAGCCGCCCCCGATGACGTGTAGGAGCGGCCTTCATGTCCCCGTCAACGGTATCCGGCGCCACCGCGCAGGCACCAGCGCCATTTTTAAAGGGCTTTAAGCCCTTAGAATTACTTTTAATTTTTAAAAGTGCAGAAATGTTACATTTTTATTAAAGAAAAAGAAAGATGTGGGTGGCCCTTCCCCAACCCCCCTCCGAATTCAATGCCCGAAATAACCAACACATGCCTTTCTCCCTACCCGAACTTTACCCTCTAAACTTCTAACATTTAGCCTCGAACCCCTTCCCACCATCCCCACATCCAAAGAAAATTGAGTTACCCACTTCTCCACCCCTCCCGCCCTGAAATTTTTATTACTCACCCGCTCCCCACCCGGTTCTCACCTCAGAGCTCGTGCATGGGATGGCCACCTCCTGCAGGTAAGTACATTTACATCTTATTAACGTTCATTTGCATATGGAGATGAAGGGACCGCTGCTAGGCGGTGGGGGGGCCTAACTGAGGTCTCCCTGCTGCCGGTAACATGCGGCGGGCCCTTCTCGATGTCACGGGTCGAGGCGGGCCTTTCCCCGCATAATTTTACCGGTCCCCCGCGTCACGACCGACAGTGTTGAGGGGCTGGTAAAATTCAGCCTAACTATTCTAACTTACACTTTCTGGTTCAGAATCTGCATTCCACATTAAGAATTCTTCAATCCGATGGTTAAGTTGTTTGCCCTGTTCACACAGGTCCCATAGCCCCTGTAGAAGGTGCGATGCCAAAATGAAATTCTGATCACCACAAGTTAGAGTGCAAACTCCCTTTAAAACATCTGTTGCCAATCTGAGTGTAAAGAATGGCTGGTGATATTCATTCACTGCCGTAACTCTATATGGGCATGTTCTGGAGAATACAGCAACAGCATGTTTATACAGCATATATGTTTTGCATATTGGAAGCATTTCTAAGCTAATTAAATTATCGACATGGTTGCATCAGCTGGTAAAATATGTGTTCTGTGGTAACTCCCTGATATGGTTTGACGGGAAGTATGAATTTAGTCTGATGTTAAAATTTGTTAGCTAAATGCTCAGGGGTCCATTTGCAACACCCGAGCTTCATAGCAGAATTTTATTTGAATGAAGTGAACTTTATTCTTCTGTTTTAAATGAAGAAATGTAAAATAGAATGAAGGAATGTCTGTTGATCATGTTTTTTGCACACAAGAATGAAACTGAACTGAGGTTTTCAGAAAAAATATAGTATTACAAAATAACTTTTATGCCCATTCTTTTCTGTTCAAGACAAAACAGCCAGGCAAACAGCACTGGTATGTAGAATGTTATTGTTCAGGACTGACAAGAAAAATTATGTGACAGAGTTATGAAATTCTCCAGAATGCAGATCAGATTATTAAAATAGCTCAATTTCCAAACGTATCAACGTTTTATGGAGATGAAGAACATTACAATTTCCAATTATGTAGTTAGTCAGTCAATGTACTGTGCAGAATGCAAACATTGACAAGAAAGTCTCGAGGAGTGCTGTGATGGATAACACAAGCATATGCAGAATTTGGATCCGTGTCAACTATCTGTACAACTCAATTGTTAACAAGCTGAGTGAAAGTATTTTCTGTTGGTGAGGGTTCTAAATGGAGCAGGATTTTAAATTTGAATTTTACATTTATATCAGTATGAAGCATTGTTAGATCAGTTACAACGTAGGTCTGCCAACCTTACTCCCTAACATTGCTTCACAAAAGTAAAGTCAGTTCCAATATCTAACAAACATATTATATGTCTCTTAAATAGTGCAACCCTAATCTGTCAGCCTGAATGAACCCAGTTTCAAAGACAATTTCTGTTCATTATTATAGGGTAGGCGCTGGGGTTAATTTTGGTGTTGCACAATAATCAGGGTGGCAGGGTGACTCCGACTTGCATATATATATATGAGGCTCTCATCTATGATGCTCCCCACTGTATCAGACAGGAGCTTTGACTGTGAAAACGAGCTTTAACTGCCTGGATAGAGAACCACTTGAAAATCAGGACCGACAGCAACTCGGTGGTAAGTTAGCACTCTGACCAGCTGTGTTAATTCAGTCCTGTTACCACCTTGTTTTTCAAGCACAAACAGGGCAACAGCGAAACAAAAATTGTCCTCCGTGGGTTTTTGACCTTTTTAGATTAAATTGACTGCAAAATGCAAACAAACATGGGTGCATGGCATTTTATTAAACCAGCCAAAATAAAAACATTGGCTCAAATTTTGCTCCCACAACATAGGTCCCAACATCAGGAACCAATGAGGGTCCCGAGCCCCAAGCAGTTTTACCAGCAGCAGCCAAATAAGAGGGCGCTGCTGGGCCCCCGTCCAATTAAGGATGGCGGGCTGGCTCTCCATGCTGCTGGCCCAATCTGAAGGTCGGCAGCTCTGCAGCCTTGATAGTGCCATCGAAAGAGGCGCCCTCGTAAGGCCAGTAGGAAATATAGCGATGTGCCAGGCTCCGGCAGTTGGAGGGTGAATTGGTGGGTGAATCCTCCAGCGGTGGAGTTGGGATCACGGGAGGTGGGGGGGGGGGGGGGGTGCATTGTCATCAGGGAGGGACCCTCCTTGGGCTATGGAGCCTCCGGAAAGGGAGGCACCTCCCCACCCCCACTCTGGGACGCCACTGGGAAGCCTCCTCAATGCAGCCGGTGAATTTCCCAGGTGGCAGGGGGGGTGGATTCCGAATTGGCAAGATACTGGTGGGCTGGTAAACTGGCCGTCAATATGCCAATTAATTAGCTGAATTGGCCACCTACCTCCGGTCGACGGGTGGCCAAGCTGCTGCTGTTCCCACTGCTGGGAATATTCACTAGCAGCGTAAACACGTCGGACTTCCCTCCCAAAGTCTTTTGCCACTATTTCCCACCATTCCTACCTCCCAGCCCATCTCCAATGGGCTGGTAAAATCCTGGCCAGTCTCTCATGTACTATTCTTTATTTAGTCATACATCTCGCAATTATGGTTTTTAAATATCCATCTGTGATGAAATGCCATTTCAACATTGCTGGAATTAAGGTTATGTTATATTCAATAGACAACTTTTAATAGAATTGCTTGAAATCATGAAGGGTTTCCACTGGCAGAAGTATCATTAAACATAGGACACCGATTTTAGACAACTGGCAAAAAAGCCAGATGTGAGATGAGGAGACCTGTTTTTTACACAGCAAGTAATTATGACCTGGAATGCACTGTCTGAAAGTGGAGTGAAAGCAGATTAAATAGTAACTTTCAAATGGGAAATGGATAAATACTTTTAAAGTAGAGAAAGTAGGCGCTGCGCAAATGACTACTGGCATCACCTATGCAGTCATATTCAGTTGGCCTCCGACACCGGAAACATCAGAGGAATGTATGATGGCATTAAGAGAGCTTTTGGGCCAACCATCAAGAAGATCGTCCCCCTCAAATCTAAATCAGGGGACACAGTCACTGAGCAACGCAAGCAAATGGACCGCTGGGTGGAGTACTAGCTAGAACTGTACTCCAGGGAAAATATTGCCACTGAGACTGCCCTCAATGCAGCCCAGTCTCTGCCAGTCATGGATGAGCTGGACGTACAGCCAACAAAATCATAACTCAGTGATGCCATTGATTCTCTAGCCAGCAGAAAAGCCCCTGGGAAGGACGGCAATACCCCTGAAATAATCAAGAGTGCCAAGCCTGCTATAGTTTCAGCACTCTACAAACTGCTTTGCCTGTGCTGGGACGAGGGAGCGGTACCACAGGACATGCGCGATGCCAATATCATCACCCTCTATAAGAACAAGGATGACCGCGGTGACTGCAACAACTTCCGTGGAATCTCCCTGCTCAACATAGTGGGGAAAGTCTTCACTCGACTCGCTTTAAACAGGCTCCAGAAGCTGGCTGAGTGTGTCTACCCTGAGGCACAGTGTGGCTTTCGAGCAGAGAGATCGATCATTGACATGCTGTTCTCCCTTCGCCAGCTACAGGAGAAATGCCGCGAACAACAGATGCCCCTCTACATTGCTCTCATTGATCTCACCAAAGCCTTTGACCTCATCAGCAGACGTGGTCTCTTCAGACTACTAAAAAAGATTGGATGTCCACCAAAACTACGAAGTATCATCCCCTCATTCCATGACAATATGAAAGGCACAATTCAGCATAGCGGCACCTCATCAGACCCCTTTCCTATCCAGAGTGTCGTGAGACAGGGCTGTGTTCTTGCACCTACACTGTTTGGGATCTTCTTCTCCCTGCTGCTCTCACATGCGTTCAAGTCTTCAGAAGAAGAAATTTTCCTCCACACAAGATCAGGTAGCAGATTGTTCAACCTTGCTCGTCTAAGAGCGAAGACCAAAGTACAGAAAGTCCTCATCAGGGAATTCCTCTTTGCTGATGATGCTGCTTTAACATCTCACACTGAACAGTGTCTGCAGAGACTCATCGATAGGATTGCGGCTGCCTGCAACAAATTTGACCTAAACATCAGCCTCAAGAAAACGAACGTCATGGGACAGGACGTCAGAAATACTCCATCCATCAGTATCGGTGACCATGCTCTGGAAGTGGTTCAAGAGTTCACCTACCTAGGCTCAACTATCACCAGTAACCTGTCTCTCAATGCAGAAATCAACAAGCGCATGGGAAAGACTTCCACTGCTATGTCCAGACTGGCCAAGAGAGTGTGGGAAAATGGCGTACTGTCACGGAACACAAAAGTCCGAGTGTATCAAGCCTGTGTCCTCAGTACCTTGCTCTATGGCAGCGAGGCCTGGACAACGTATGTCAGCCAAGAGCGACATCTCAATTCATTCCATCTTCGCTGCCTGCGGAGAATCCTTGGCATCAGGTGGCAGGACCGTATCTCCGACACAGAAGTCCTCGAGGCGGTCAACATCCCCAGCATATACACCCTACTAAGCCAGCAGCGCTTGAGATGGCTTGGCCATGTGAGCCGCATGGAAGATGGCAGGATCCCCAAGGACACATTGTACAGCGAGCTCGTCACTGGTATCAGACCCACCGGCCATTCCTGTCTCCCCTTTAAAGACGTCTGCAAATGCAACATGAAGTCCTGTAACATTGATCACAAGTCGTTGGAGTCAGTTCCAGTGATCGCCAGAGCTGGCGGACAGCCATAAAGGCGGGGCTAAAGAGTGGCGAGTCGAAGAGACTTAGCAGTTGGCAGGAAAAAAGACAGAAGCGCAAGGGGAGAGCCAACCGTGTAACGGCCCCAACAACCAATTTTTTCTGCAGCACCTGTGGGAGGGTCTGTCACTCTAGAATTGGCCTTTATAGCCACTCCAGGCGCTGCTTCACAAACCACTGACCACCTCCAGGCGCTTACCCATTGTCTCTCGAGATAAGGAGGCCAAAGAAGAGAAAATTGAAGGGCTACAGGGAAAGAGCATAATGTGGGACGAATTGGAAAGCTCTTTCAAAGACCTGGCACAGGCAAGATGGGCTGAATGACCTCTTTCAGCATTGCAATATTCTGTGGCTGCAAAATTTGGTTGCATGGTGCCTGTATTTTTGGCGTTACAGGGTGCAAGTTGGGGCCCAAAATAGCATCCACACCACATGCGCACACTTCTTGTGCGAGCTGCACAGATGCCATTTTGGTTAGGTTGTTGGCATGTACGTTCAGCAGCAGGAAGAATCCCCCTCAGCAGTAATATTTAAAGGGATCATTAACCACGTTCAGGTTAGTTGCTGATTAATTTCTACTGGCCGCTGGGGAGAACTCCCTTCCTCTTCTTCATATTAATGAGAATTATAATGTGCCCACTCATTTTGGGGCATTTGTATTGTATGCCAGAAGCAGCAGGGCTGAATGGGAATTGGCATAAAATCTTATCTGAATCTCTGCTTTTACTATTTGCCAGCAGTTTTCTGCAAAATTATTGGTCTTTGTTACTAGACAGAGAGAGGCACTTATATATTTTGAGGTTCTGTTTGGCTTATCATGGATGGACACTTTTAATTTTTTTATTCTTTTAATTAAAATGTTGTAAAAAGTTGATTGAAGGTTTTCATGGTGAGAGTGGTAACGTTGAGTAAGACGATTTTTGGTTTTGCACCATGTGAATTTGCTCTGAAAAGAGCAGTCGTTTCTTTAAAAAAAGGACTTCTTAGAAGAAGTGACAGGCCTCAGCATTTCGGGCAGCATACTCTGCCCATCGGGAGGAAATGTTGTAAATGTTCCAATTGAATCCACAACAACCAAAGCACTTTTCACTTAAGGATACCTCAATCATTATGCCCTATGATAGCCAGTTAATGGATAGACATTGTACCAATTGCATCTGAAATAAATACACTTCTGGACAGTAAATCTACTGGTCCACTAACTTTCACATGATAGTTTAGGATTGTAGAATTAACCTATTCAACAGCAGTAATTATGTTCGGACGGCAAAGTCCATAGTATTGAGCATCCATGATAGCACTGCCTTTGAGTGAAGTAATTTCTCCTCATCTCAGTCCTAAATGATCGACCCCTTATCTGGAGACAGTGCCCCCATGTTCTAAATTCCCCAGCCAGGGGAAGCAACCTCTCAGTGTCTACCCTGTCAAACCCCTTTCGAATCTTGTATGTTTCAACGAGATCACCTCTCATTCTTCTAAATTCTAGAGAGCAGAGGCCCAACTTAATCAACCTCTCATCGTAGGACAACCCTCTCATCCCAGGAATCAATCTAGTGAACCTTTGCTGTACCACCTCCTTCCTTAAATATGGAGATCAAAACTGCCCACAGTTTTCTAGGTGTGGTCTCACGAAAGCCTTGTACAAATGTAGCAAGACTTCCTTATTCTTGTACTCCAGTCCCTTTGCAATAAAGGTCAATATGCCATTCACCTTCCTAATTTCTTGCTGTACCTTCTGCTAACTTTCTGTGTTCCTTGTATGAGTACACCCAAGTCTCTCTGAACATCAACATTTAGAAGTTTCACGCCTTTCAAAAAATGTTCCGCTTTCCTATTATTAAGATTCTTTCTCACACTGTCCTTCTGTTATCCTTTACTATGAGGCCTAATCCTCCTCCTTTTCCATTCTGTCTTTTCGAAATGTTGTATACCCTGGAGTATTTATTTCCCCAACATTGGTCACCTTATAACCATGTCTCTGTAATGGCAATTGCATCCAAACCATTTATCTCTATTTGTACTGCTAGTTCATCTATCTTATTCTGAATGCTTCACACATTCAGATAAGGAGCCTTTAATTTGTTTTTTACTACAGCTATTCTTTGCATGGACCTTATTTGCTGATGCACTATTACTGTTAAACTCTGTCCCTTCCTGTCCCACTCTGCTTGTCTTTACCCAAATCGCTATACTGCTCTATGACCTCGACTTTTGTCTTTAGATTTCTAAGTCTCTCTTCACCTGACCCCTCCCCAATCCCACTTTTAATTTAAAGCCCTATCCACAGCCCTATTTATGTGATTCGCTCGGACACTGATCCCAGCCCACTTTAAGTGGAACCCATCCCAACAGAACAGCTCTCTCTTTCCCCAGTACTGGTGCCAGTGCCCCATGAATCGAAACCCTTTCTTCCCACACAACACTTTGAGCCGTGTGTTTAAATCTCTTATCTGCTTGACCCTATGCCAATTGGCACGTGGCTCTGGTAACAATCTAGAGATGATTACTTTTGAAGTTCTGCGTTTAAATTTGGACCCTAAGTCCTCAAACTCTGTCAGCAGAATACCACACCTGTTATACCTATTTCATTGGTTCTGACATGGACCACGGCAACTGGATCCACCCCCTCCCACTTCAAGTTCGTCTCCAGCCATAAGGAGATGTCTTTAACCCTGGGGCCGAGCAGGTAACACAATCTTTGGAACTCTCGGTCGCAGCTGCAGAGAACAGTGTCTATCCCGCTGACTATACTGTCCACTATCACTACCACATTCCATTTCACTCCTCCGACTTGAATGGCATCCTAAACCATGGTGTTATGGTCAGTTTGCCCATCCACCCTGCAATCCTTGTTCTCATCCACACAAGTAGCAAGTACCTTGTACCTATTGTTCAAAGTGAAGGGCCAAGGCTCCTCCATCACACCCTTCTGTTCCTGACCATTGGTCAACTCTAAAGTTCTACTTAACATAAGGGGTGTGACTGCCTCCTGAAACAAAGGGCTGAATTTTGCAGACCCCCCCCAACCCCCACCGACATGGGGGTCATGGCAGAGGGGGGCTGGAAAATGCCTCCGGGAGAGGCCCACCTTGGGCCTCGACACTGGGAAGGCCCAGCCCAATACTGCAGGCAGCCGCGAGGCCTTGGGAGCCCAATTTAAATATTTAAATAAATGTAAATAAATGAATTAAATAGCTTCTCGTTCCCGCCATCCATCCCGGAGTGATAGTGGTGCTATCGGCCGGCACTTCAGCACCTTCGGATCCCTATCCGGGGATTCGAGATGAGAACTAGTGGGCAGGGGGAGCATGTAAGTTTCTTTTTGTGGAGAGAGGGTGGGGGGAGTGGGTTCACAGTCATCTCATTGGTGTAGGGTTGGTGGGAAGGGGGTAAAGTGTAAAGTTGATGCACTTTGTGGGGGGGGGGGAAGGTCAGGTGAGCAGCGGAAGTGCTTTGGGGGGGAGAGGGCAAGTCATTAGTTTTATGGTATTTGGGGGTGTGGGAGGGGGCAATTAAAATGGATTTAATTTTTTTTAACTCACTTTAAATATTCAAATTGAGTGTTAGGGTCCAAAGCTCTTTAAAAATGGCGTCAGCGCCTGCGCAAAGACCACAGACGCCATTGCCGGGGACGGGGTGCCTCCATGTCATTGGGGTGGGTGGTCTGCCTTGGCTATTTAAATGAGCCGCCGCACTTAATATCGTGGCGGCTCCGCGACGTGCGGCCTTTGCATGCGGACCGCTATTGTTTACGTCCGCCGCCGATTACGGCAGTGGAAGTATAAGTTTCAGTGCAAAGTCTCCCCCTCCCTGATGCCCAGAATGTCTGCAGCTCAGACTCCAGCTCAACAATTCTAAGCCAAAGTTGCTCAAGCTGCAGACACTTACCACAGATATGGTTGTCCAGGAATGCAATGCTTTCCACAAACTCCCACATGTTGCAGTCAAGGCACACCACCTTCCCTGCCATGTCTGTCTAACCTTATTTATTTATTTTATCGGTAAACTAGTCACTAGTTTAGTAAAGTAATAGCAAGTTACAGCCTCCTAGGTTGGAGACAAAAGAAGAACACTCACCAGCTACTAAAAGAACAAAAAAAGCAGCACCTCATGCCCCCTCTGTTCCAAATTCCCAACTCCAGCACGCAGTTAGACCGTGACACTGATTCATTACTGATCTGATATAGCCAGGCGAACTAAGGACGATTCTGTGGCTGCTTCCAATCCAGAGCAAGTTGCTGTCCCTTAGAATTAGAATTAGAATTAGAATTAGAACATTACAGCGCAGTACAGGCCCTTCGGCCCTCGATGTTGCGCCGACCTGTGAAACCATCTGACCTACACTATTCCATTTTCATCCATATGTCTATCCAATGACCACTTAAATGTCCTTAAAGTTGGCGAATCTACTACTGCTGCAGGCAGGGCGTTCCACGCCCTTACTACTCTCTGAGTAAAGAAACTACCTCTCACATCTGTCCTATATCTATCACCCCTCAACTTGAAGCTATGTCCCCTCGTGTTTGCCATCACCATCCGAGGAAAAAGACGCTCACTATCCACCCTATCTAACCCTCTGATTATCTTATATGTCTCTATTAAGTCACCTCTCCTCCTCCTTCTCTCCAACGAAAACAACCTCAAGTCCCTCAGCCTTTCCTCGTAAGCCCTTCCCTCCATACCAGGCAACATCCTAGTAAATCTCCTCTGCACCCTTTCCATAGCTTCCACATCCTTCCTATAATGCGGTGACCAGAACTGCACGCAATACTCCAGGTGCGGTCTCACCAGAGTTTTGTACAGCTGCAGCATGACCTCATGGCTCCGAAACTCGATTCCCCTACTAATAAAAGCTAACACACCATATGCCTTCTTAACAGCCCTATTAACCTGGGTAGCAACCTTCAGGGATTTATGCACCTGGACACCAAGATCTCTCTGTTCATCTACACTACCAAGAATCTTCCCATTAGCCCAGTACTCTGCATTCCTGTTACTCCTTCCAAAGTGAATCACCTCGCACTTTTCCACATTAAACTCCATTTGCCATCTCTCAGCCCAGCTCTGCAGCCTATCTATGTCCCTCTGTAACCTACAACATCCTTCGGCACTATCCACAACTCCACCGACCTTAGTGTCATCTGCAAATTTACTAACCCACCCTTCTACACCCTCTTCCAGGTCATTTATAAAAATGACAAACAGCAGTGGCCCCAAAACAGATCCTTGCGGTACACCACTAGTAACTAAACTCCAGGATGAACATTTGCCATCAACCACCACCCTCTGTCTTCTTTCAGCTAGCCAATTTCTGATCCAAAGCTCTAAATCACCTTCAACCCCATACTTCCGTATTTTCTGCAATAGCCTACCGTGGGGAACCTTATCAAACGCCTTACTGAAATCCATATACACCACATCCACTGCTTTACCCTCATCCACCTGTTTGGTCACCTTCTCGAAAAACTCAATAAGGTTTGTGAGGCACGACCTACCCATCACAAAACCGTGCTGACTATCGCTAATGAACTTATTCTTTTCAAGATGATTATAAATCCTGTCTCTTATAACCTTTTCCAACATTTTACCCACAACCGAAGTAAGGCTCACAGGTCTATAATGACCAGGGCTGTCTCTACTCCCCTTCTTGAACAAGGGGACAACATTTGCTATCCTCCGTGTCTTCCGGCACTACTCCTGTCGACAATGATGACATAAAGATCAAGGACAAAGGCTCTGCAATCTCCTCCCTAGCTTCCCAGAGAATCCTAGGGTAAATCCCATCTGGCCCAGGGGACTTATCTATTTTCACACTTTCCAAAATTGATAACACCTCCTCCTTGTGAACCTCAATCCCATCTAGCCTAGTAGCCTGAATCTCAGTATTCTCCTCAACAACATTTTCTTTCTCTACTGTAAATACTGACGTAAAATATTCATTTAACACTTCCCCTATCTCCTCTGATTCCACACACAACTTCCCACTACTATCCTTGATTGGCCCTAATCCAACTCTAGTCATTCTTTTATTCCTGATATACCTATCGAAAGCCTTAGGGTTTTCCCTGATCCTATCCGCCAATGACTTCTCGTGTCCTCTCCTTGCTCTTCTTAGCTCTCCCTTTAGATCCTTCCTGGCTAGCTTGTAGCTCTCAAGCGCCCTAACTGAGCCTTCACGTCTCATCCTAACATAAGCCTTCTTCTTCCTCTTGACAAGCGCTTCAACTTCTTTAGTAAACCACGGCTCCCTCGCTCGACAACTTCCTCCCTGCCTCACAGGTACATACTTATCAAGGACACGCAGTAGCTGCTCCTTGAATAAGCTCCACATTTCAATTGTTCCCATCCCCTGCAGTTTCCTTCCCCATCCTACGCATCCTAAATCTTGCCTAATCGCATCATAATTTCCTTTCCCCCAGCTATAATTTTTGCCCTGCGGTATATACCTGTCCCTGCCCATCGCTAAGGTAAACCTAACCGAATTGTGATCACTATCACCAAAGTGCTCACCTGCATCTAAATCTAACACCTGGCCGGGTTCATTTCCCAGTACCAAATCCAATGTGGCATCGCCCCTGGTTGGCCTGTCTACATACTGTGTCAGAAAACCCTCCTGCACACACTGGACAAAAACTGACCCATCTAAAGTACTCGAACTATAGTATTTCCAGTCGATATTTGGAAAGTTAAAGTCCCCCATAACAACTACCCTGTTACTCTCGCTCCTGTCGAGAATCATCTTCGCTATCCTTTCCTCTACATCTCTGGAACTATTTGGAGGTCTATAAAAGACTCCCAACACGGTAACCTCACCTCTCCTGTTTCTAACCTCGGCCCATACTACCTCAGTAGACGAGTCCTCAAATGTCCTTTCTGTCGCTGTAATACTCTCCTTGATTAACAATGCCACACCCCCCCCTCTTTTACCATCTTCTCTGTTCTTACTGAAACATCTAAATCCCGGAACCTGCAACATCCATTCCTGCCCCTGCTCTACCCATGTCTCCGAAATGGCCACTACATCGAGATCCCAGGTACCAACCCATGCTGCAAGCTCACCCACCTTATTCCGGATGCTCCTGACGTTGAAGTAGACACACTTTAAACCAGGTTCTTGCTTGCCAGTGCCCTCTTGCGTCCTTGTAACCATATCCCTGACCTCACTACTCTCAACATCCTGTACACTGGCACTACAATTTAGTTTCCCATTCCCCTGCTGAATTAGTTTAAACCCCCCCGAAGAGCACTAGCAAATCTCCCCCCCAGGATATTGGACTCAATTCCCATTTTTGATGCCTGGTTTACAGAAATATTGGGCTGAATTTTGTGGCGCCAGTGGGGCTCCCAGTGCCAGGCCAAAAAGGTGGGGGGAACCCCGCCTTGGTAGTTTGGAGCACCAACCCACCCCCACCCCCACCCCCCCCCCCCACCCCCCAAGCGCAATTCTGGGGAACCAGGCCAATTAATAGCCTGGCACCGGGATCCCTGTCCCTTTAAAGATGGGGATCCCACCTCCAGAAGCTGCTGGACAATCACAGGGCCGGCAGTTCAATAGTTTCAAGGCTCAAAGAACGGTGTGGGAAAAAGGGGTTTTGATTCATGAGGCACAGGCATCAGTACTCAGGGAAGAGTGAGCTATTCGGTTGGGATGTGCTCCACTTAAACAGGGCTGGGACAAGTGTCCTGGCCAATAGTATGATGGGGGCCGTGGACAGAGCTTTAAACTAATGGCAGTGGGGGGGAGGGTTCTGGTGAAGAGAGATTTAAAAATCCAAAGAGAAAAGTCAAGGTATCAGAACAGTATAGCCTTGTGGGTAAAGACAAGCAGAATGAAACAGGAAGGGACAGAGAGTTTAAAAAAAAGTACATCAGTGAATAGGGTCATTGCAGGGAACAGAAGCAAAAAAAATGAAATTACAGGTTCCTTATCTGACTGCACAGAGCATCTACAATAAGATAGAGGAACTAATGGCACAAATAGAGGTAAATGATTTAGATCTAATCACCATTACTGAGGCATGGTTGCAAGGTGATCAAGGTTGGGAAATAAATATTCCAGTGTACACAATATTTTGGAAACTCAGATAGAACGGCAAAGGAGGAGGGGTAGCCCTGATAGTAAAGGATGACATAAGGACATTCGTGAGAAAGGATCTGGCCTCAGAAGATTGTGAAGTAGAATTGAGAATAGCAAGAATCAGAAAAAAATAAAAACAGAAAGTGCTGGAAAGACTCAGCAGGTCAGGCAGCATCTGTGGAGAGAGAATCAGAGTTAACATTTCAGGTCTGTAACCTTTCATCAGAACACAGAAATCATCAGAATCAGAAAACATTGGTGGGTGTAGCTTATAGGTCCCCTAACAATAGTTATATCATTGGATGGAGCATTTACTAAGAAATTATTGGAGCTTGTAACAAAGGCAATGTAATAATTGTGGGGACTTTAATCTTCATATAAACTGGGACAATGAAATTGGAAAGCGTGGTCTAGAAGATGAGTTTCTACAATGTTTTCATGACAGTTTCTTGGAGCAATACGTTGTGGAACCAACTAGGGATAAAGCTATCTTAGATCTACTATTGTGTATTGAAGCAGGGTTAATTAGCAATGTCATAGTAAAAAAATCCACTGGGAAACAGTGACCATAATACCATTGAATTCCATGTTAAGTTTGAAAGTGACATGCTCCAATCACAAACAATAATCTTAAAATTAAACAAAGCCAATTACATATATATGAGGGGAGAACTGGCAAAGGTTAGTTCGGTAAATGGACTAAAAGATATGGCAGTAAATGAACAGTGGAAAACATTTAAAGAAACAATTCAAAATGTTCAACAAAAATACATTCCATTGAAAAACAAAAACTCAGCCAGGAATATAAAAACAGATTGTAAGATCTTTTATAAGTATATAAAAAGGAAGAGGGTAGTTAAAGTAAATGTTGGTCCCTTAGAAGCAGAGACAGGAGAAATTATCACCAGGAATGAGGAAATGGCAGAGACACTGAACAAATATTTTGTGTCTACCAAAAATAGATGGTAACCTAAGGGCTAAAAAGAGTGATGAAATTAAGAAAATTAATATCAGCAGAGAAAAAGTACTGAAGAAACTTAAGGGACTAAAATCCAACAAATCCCTGGGACCTGATGGCCTATACGTGAGGGTTCTAAAAGAGATGATTTTCCAATATTCCTTAGATTCGGGAACGGTCCTATCAGATTGGAAGTTGACAAATGTTACACCGCTTTGCAAGAAAGGAGGGAAAGAGAAAACAGGAAACTACAGGCCAGTTCGCCGAACATCAGTCAGTGGGAAAATGCTGGTAACTATTATTAAGGAAGTCTTAACAATGCACTTAGAAAAGCATAGTATGATTAGAACAAGTCAACATGGCTTTATTAAAGGGAAATCCTGTTTGACAAATTTATTAGAGTTTTTTGAGGATGTAACTAGTAGGGTAGATAAATGGGAACCAGTAGATGTAGGATTTCCAAAAGGTAATTGATTAGGTGCCACACAAAAGGTTAATAGGCAAGATAAGGGCTCGTGGAGTTGGAGGTAATATATTAGCAACGATACAGGATTGGTTAACGGACAGGAAGCAAAGAGTGATCATAAACAGGGTATTTTCAAAGTTAGCAGGCAGTGAATAGTGGAGTGCCACAAAGATCAGTGCTGGGGCCTCAGCTATTTACAATCCATATCAATGACTTGGATGAAGATACAGAGAGTAATGTATCTAAGTTTGCTAATGATACAAAGGTAGGTGGAAAGGTAAGCTGTGGGGAGGACACAGAGAGGCTACAAAGAGATATAGACAGCTTAAATGAGTAGGCAACAAGACAGCAGATGGAGTATAATGTAGAGAAGTGTGAAATTATTGACTTAAAACAGAAAAGCAGAATATTTTTTAAACGGTGTGAAACCTGTAAGTGTTGCTGTTCAAAGTGACTTGGGTATGCTAGGCAAGTGGCATGTTAGCCTTAATTGCAAGGGGATTGGAGTATAGAAATAAAGAAGTCTTGCTACAATTGTACAGAGTTTTGGTGAGAACACATCTGGAGTACTGTGTGCAGTTTTGGTCTCCACATTTAAGAATGGATGTACTTGCACTGGAGGTGGTGCAGCGAAGGTTCACTAAATTGGTCCCTGGGATGACGGGGCTGTCCTATAATGAGAGGCTGAGTAAATAGGGACTATATTCTCTGGAGGTTAGAAGAATGAGAGGTGATCCCATTGAAACATAGAAGGTTCTGAAGGAACTGGATAGGGTAGACACTGGTAGATTGTTTCCACTGGTCGGGGAATCTAAAACACAGGCGCATAGTCTCAGGATAAAGGGCTGATCATTTTGGACTGAGATGAGGAGAAAATGCTTCACTCAAAGAACAAAGAACAAAGAAAATTACAGCACATGGAACAGGCCCTTTGGCCCTCCAAGCCTGCGCCGATCCAGATCCTCTATCTAAACATGTCGCCTATTTTCTAAGGGTCTGTATCTCTTTACTTCCTGCCCATTCATGTATCTGTCTAGATACATCTTAAAAGACGCTATCGTGCCCGCGTCTACCACCTCCGCTGGCAACGCGTTCCAGGCACCCACCACCCTCTGTGTAAAGAACTTTCCACACATATCCCCCCTAAACTTTTCCCCTCTCACTTTGAACTCGTGACCCCTAGTAATTGAATCCCCCGCTCTGGGAAAAAGCTTCTTGCTATCCAACCTGTCTATATCTCTCATGATTTTGTACACCTCAATCAGGTCCCCCCTCAACCTCCGTCTTTCTAATGAAAATAATCCTAATCTACTCAACCTCTCTTCATAGCTAGCACCCTCCATACCAGGCAACATCCTGGTGAACCTCCTCTGCACCCTCTCCAAAGCATCCACATCCTTTTGGTAATGTGGCGACCAGAACTGCACGCAGTATTCCAAATGTGGCCGAACCAAAGTCCTATACAACTGTAACATGACCTGCCAACTCTTGTACTCAATACCCCGTCCGATGAAGGAAAGCATGCTGTATGCCTTCTTGACCACTCTATTGACCTGCGTTGCCACCTTCAGGGAACAATGGACCTGAACACCCAAATCTCTCTGTACATCAATTTTCCCCAGGACTTTTCCATTTACTGTATAGTTGAGGGTTGTGAATCTTTGAAATTCTCTAACCCAGAGGGTTGTGGATGCTCCAGCGTTGAATACATTGAAGGCTGGGACAGACAGATTTTTTTGACGTCTCAGAGAATCAAAGGATATAGCGAGCAGGCGGGAAAGTGGAGTTGATGCCTAAGATCAGCCACAGTGGCAGAGCAGTCTCGACAGGCCATATGGTCTACTCCTGCTCCCAGTTCTTGTGTTCTTGAGCCACTGGGAGTGGTGGTAACTGCCGGTACTGCAGAACCCTAGGAACCAAGCCCAGCACTGGAAAACCAGACCCCAGCTAAGTGAGGTGAGGTCACCAGGGCCAGTCAGGTAGGCCCTGGCAATGGGAGGATGGAAGCTGGGTGTTGAGTACATGAGGGGGGAGGGGTCCAACGATGTGAATTGTTTGCTAGCAGGGGCCCTCCGTGGGCCACAGGTTGCCCACGGAAGAGGGGCCCCCAAGCCTGCAAGGAAGTCATATCATTTTAATGGGCAACCTCCCCACATGACAGAGGCTCCCCAATTCCAGCGGCAGGGGGAACAGGCCATTCAGTGGCTGTTAATAGGCCCCTTAAGGGCCTCAAGTGGTCTCTGGGCAGAAAGGCTGTCTTTGGCTTATCCCGCCCCAACTAAATTGTAGTGCGACAGGAAGGCAACAGGACCTCCAACCCCTCGGTCTCCTGTCGCAATTCTATGGGCACCCCACCCCCCACCCTTGCCTCCTAGCACATCTCCAGGGACCCCATAAAATTCAGCCCATTGAGTGCCTAACCACCTGACAGGATCAGGTGCAATGCTAGTTTTACATCCCACCCAATTTTATTCTGCATTGGTCAATTTTTCATTGAGCGCCGATGGTCTCACTATTACCTTTACCATAACATTCCAGTCAATCTATATTTCCTCCTTTTTTGTTTATCCTCCACACACAAAAGAAAATTACAGCATTGCTAAAATTTAAACAATTCACCATTTGATTTTAAAGCCAGGTTTAAGGACAGATACACCAGAGGGTTTATGGGAGTTGAACTGGATAGCAGCCCCCCAAACTGGACATGGGCAGGTCATGATGCGTGAGTAACCCGTACCCGTTAATTGAAATGTAGGCAACATGCCAACTTAGTGCTGCCAGCTCATTGCAATGATCGCTGTGTGCAGCCATTACTAATTGCCCTGTTTATTGGCCCCACGTATCAGCAGTGGGTCCAAAACAGTAGCATCCTATCACCACTTAAAGCTAGTCTGCACCTCTTAAAGGGGAGATGCATTGTGGCTGCAACAGATGCTGGGAGTTATGTAGGAAGTGAATCTGTCCTGGGAAACAGCGAGGAATGGGACAACACGAGAGACAGCAGGCTCCTAAGCTTTTGGATGTTGCCCGGGAGGTCTTGGTGGAGGAGGTGGAGAGGAGAAAAGATGTCCTGTATCCACAGAGAGGCAGGAGGCCCTCCAGACACATGGTCAAAAGGCAATGGAAGCAGTTAGCCATGGAGGTCAATGTCGGGAATCAAGCCCTGAGGACCAGGGTGCAGTGCGACAAAAAGTTCAATAACCTCGCATGAGTGATCAAAGTCAGTGAATGCATCTTCAAATGTTATATCCCAACAACTGCTCGACTAGCCTGAGCCACTGCACAATTCACCACACCCCCATCACTCACCTACCAACAATCTCGATCAATTAGAGCTCATACCTAATGTTCAAATGCTCCACCTCACTTCCACATACTTAGCACAGCTGCAAGTGTAGCACACCTACATCTCACAGCTTTCACACACTGCCAGCTATTCAACCGTGACAACCATATCAGCCAAACACATTGCACCACACTCACTGACACACTTCCCTCTCTCTTGCAAGACAGGTTGGCCCCCAACTGGAGGCAGCAGGAGTTAACCAGAGTGCACCTGATAACCCTATAGCCTAACTCACATGGAGGAGATAATGCTGGCCATCACTGGAAAGGTCATTGTTGAGGCTGTGGCCAGCAGCAAGGCTGAAAGTATCAAAGATGAGGGTATCCTCATACTTAATCCTCCTTCTCACATCCCACTTCCCTCCAATCTCTCAATAGTGTAACCTTGCACCTCTTGTTTTCCCCACCTCCCCTCACCACAAACTTACCTTGTGCCTTTTTCCTTTCAGATACCCAAGATGTGTAACTTGACCAGTCAGTGGAAGAACACCAACAAGAGAGTGATGATGAAGACACAGCACCATCACTTGGTTTCACCCTTGCAGCACCAGTTCAGATACTGACACTGAATGTATCTTACAGAATAGATCAGAGGCAGCATCTGCCCATGGCGAGGCACTGGGCATAGGAACATAGGAAATAGGAACAGGAGTAGGCCATTTGGCCCCTCAAGCCAGCTCCGCCATTCAACTAGATCACGGCTGATTTTCTACCTCAACACTATTTCCTCCGCACTATCCCCAATTCCCATGATATCTTTAATATCTGGAAATGAGTGTGCTGCACACACTAGCATGAGTGTGCTGCAGTCAGGGCAGAGAGCAGGGTGCAGCTAGCCATACAGTGAAGTCGCATACGGTTTCGGCTGCAGAGGAATTATATGAGGTTTATATAATTAGCTGATGGATATGCACAATGAAATGCTTGATGCACTGGGAAACACGCCAGAAAGCCTGCAGTCAATGCCAATAAGCATGGAGGAGTCTTTTCCATCACAAAAGTGATGGCCAACTCCATTCACACACTAGTGGATCCTACCATAATGGCCTGGTGCAATGGACTATGTCACAGTTTCTACTGCAGCACAAGCAACAGCCACCAAACATCTGAATGCTGCACTGGAAGGCCAGATTGCTGTCATGCGAGTTCAGACAGTTGCCGTCATGGCTGCAGATCACAGTGTTCGAAGGGGTTTGCAGGATGTCAGAGCAGTCCATCAATCTGTCCTCCAATAGATTACGAGGGTGGCTGAGATACTGCCCCAGGGGAATGGCAATGGTTCCATGGAGCATGAACCTGCTGTCCTCTCTCAGGATAACAGCATTTGTCTTCCCAACTCTGGACTCCGCCAGTGCGCTTGCTGTTGCCTGTTAGCCAGCCAGCCTAGACTGCCATCGTCCATGCCAAGATAGTGCAGCCTGGAGTCGAATCTTCTAGGCCCAGAGCTACTCCAGGACATCCTCCAAGGTTATCTGCAGTTTCTTCCACCGAAGGTCAGCAGCCTTCCACCAGCCATGCTGCAGCCACAGGAGTTGTACTGCATAGGAGCACCAGGACAGGCAAAGGCACACAGAAAACAGACACTAAGGGAATGTAAAAGGGTTATTAGTTTACGTTTGTATGCAATATAGCATGATTTCATTTATAAATTTTGTTTGGAATGTTGATTTTGTCTTGGTTTTTATTTTTGCCTTGTGAACAAGTGGACACTGTGATCATCAGTGACAGAGAGAAGGTAAGGTGTTAGACGGTTTGTGAATGGGGATTTGGGATTGCAATTATTGATATCGCACTTGAATTGGTTCTTCATGGACAGCCCGGGCATTCCTCCATTCCTCTTCTTCCTCCACCCCCTCCTCATGCTCCTGCTCCTTAGCTGCTCACCGTATGGCTGGTGGCAAGGACTGTCCCACATGATGGCAAGGTTGGGCAGCATGCAGCAAATCACCACAAATCTTGACATTCACTCTGTTGAGTGCTGAAGGGGTCTTCCAGAATGGTCCAGACAGTGAAAGTGTTGTTTCAGTGCGCCAATGGTCTGCTCTATCTTATTTCATGTGGCAGCATGGCTTTCATTGTATGCATGTATGTGTGAGTTGTGCACCAGAGTCATCAACCATGAGATCAAAGGATAGTCCTTGTCGCCAAGCATACAACCTTTGGTTTGCCATGGTTGCTCAATTGCAGCTAACATGGTGGACTGCTGCAGGATGATGTCATCATGACTGCTGCCAGGATACCGAGCATTGACCTGAATGATTTACTGCCTACGGTCACACACCAGCTGGATATTGACAGAGTGGAATCCCTTTGGGCTCCGGTACAGGGCACAGTTGGCATGCGGTGTCTGCAAAGAAATCAACCGGGAACTAACCAGTTAGTAGTTCATGATCCCTTTAAATAGCACTGGTGGGAGGACGGGGGAGGACGGGGAGGGAGGAGTTCCTTCCTTATACTGAACATGTGTTCAGCTGTGTGAGTTTAAGAGGTGGCATTGCCTGGAGGTTTGAGTTCCAAAATAGCGTCAAATCAGCGTCATGATCTGCCTGCTTGGCTTACTGGCGGCAGACGCTAGCTGCGCATGAACTAACTCCTTTACGAAAATGCGTCTTTTTTTTATTCAATCAAGGGATGTGGGCATCGCTGGCCAGGCCAGCATTTATTGCCCATCCCTAATTGCCCTTGAGAAGGTGGTGGTGAGCAGCCTGCTTGAACCGCTGCAGTCCATTTGGGGTAGGTATACCCAAAGTGCTGTTAGGAAGGGAGTTCCAGGATTTTGACCCAGTGACAGTGAAGGAACGGCAATATAGTTCCAGGTCAGGATGGTCTGTGACTTGGAGGGGAACTTGCAGGTGGTGATGTTCCCATGTATTTGCTGCCCTTGTCCTTCTAGTTGGTAGAGTTCGCGGGTTTGGAAGGTGCTGTCTAAGGAGCCTTGGTGCATTGCTACAGTGAATCTTGTAGATGGTACACACTGCTGCCACTGTGCGTCGGTGGTGGAGGGAGTGAATGTTTGTAGTTGGGGTGCCAATCAAGCGTGCTGCTTTGTCCTGGATGGTGTTGAGCTTCTTGAGTGTTGTTGGAGCTGCACCCATCCAGGCAAGTGGAGAGTATTCCATCACACTCCTGACTTGTGCCTTGTAGATGGTGGACAGGCTTTGGGGAGTCAGGAGGTGAGTTACTCACCTCAGGATTCCTCACCTCTGACCTGCTCTTGTAGCCATAGTATTTATATGGCTACTCCAGTTCAGTTTCTGGTCAATGGTAGCCCCTATGATGTTGATAGTTGGGGATTCAGCGATGGTAATGCCGTTGAATGTCAAGGGAAGATGGTTAGATTCTTTCTTGTTGTAGATGGTCATTGTCTGGCACTTGTGTGGTGCGAATGTTACTTACCATTTATCAGCCTAAGCCTGGATATTGTCCAGGTCTTGCTGCATTTCTACATGGACTGCTTCAGTATCTGAGGAGTCACGAATGGTGCTGAACATTGTGCAATCATCAAAGCAGCTGAAGATGGTTGGCCCTAGGACACTACCCTGAGGAACTCCTGCAGTGATGTCCTGGAGCTGAGATGATTGACCTCCAACAACCACAACCATCTTCCTTTGCGCTAGGTCTGACTCCAGCCAGCGGAGGGTTTTCCCCCTTATTCCCATTGAGCTCAATTTTGCTGGGGCTCCTTGATGCCATACTCGGTCAAATGCTGCCTTGATGTCAAAGGCAGTCACTCTCACCTCACCTCTTGAGTTCAGCTCTTTTGTCCATGTTTGAACCAAGGCTGTAATGAGATCAGGAGCTGAGTGGCCCTGGCAGAACCCAAACTGAGCATCACTGAGCAGGTTATTGCTAAGCAAGTGCCGCTTGATGGCACTGTTGATGACACCTTCCATCACTTTACTAATGATTGAGAGTAGACTGATGAGGCGGTAATTGGCCGGGTTGGACTTGTCCTGCTTTTTGTGTACAGGACATACCTGGGCAATTTTCCACATTGCCGGGTAGATGCCAGTGTTGTAGCTGTACTGGAACAGCTTGGCTAGGGGCGCGGCAAGTTTTGGAGCACAGGTCTTCAGTACTATTGCCGGAATATTATCGGGGCCCATAGCTTTTGCAGTATCCAGGGCCTTCAGTCGTTTCTTGATATCACGCGGTGTGAATCGAATTGGCTGAAGTCTGGCATCTGTGATGCTGGGTACTTCAGGAGGAGGCCGAGATGGATCATCAACTCGGCACTTCTGGCTGTAGATTGTTGCAAATGCTTCAGTCTTATCTTTCGCACTGATGTGCTGGGCTCCCCCATCATTGAGGATGGGAATATTTGTGGAGCCACCTCTTCCAGTTAGTTGTTTAATTGTCCACCACCATTCACGGCTGGATGTGGCAGGACTGCAGAGCTTAGATCTGATCCATTGGTTATGGGATCGCTCAGCTCTGTCTATCGCATGCTGCTTACGCAGTTTGGCATGCAGATAGTCTTGTGTTGTAGCTTCAACAGGTTGACACCTCATTTTGAGGTATGCCTGGTGCTGCTCCTGGCATGCCCTCCTGCACTCTTCTTTGAACCAGGGTTGGTCTCCTGGCTTGATGGTAATGGTAGAGTGGAGGATATGCCGGGCCTTGAGGTTACAGATTGTGGTTGAGTACAATTCCGCTGCTGATGATGGCCCACAGCACCTCATGGATGCCCAGTTTTGCATTGCTAGATCTGTTTGAAATCTATCCCATTTAGCACGGTGGTAGTGCCACACAACACGATGGAGGGTATCCTCAATGTGAAGGCAGGACTTCGTCTCCACAAGGACTGTGCAGTGGTCACTTCTACCAATACTATCATGGACAGATGCATCTGCAGCAGGTGGATTGGTGAGGACGAGGTCAAGTATGTTTTTCCCTCTTGTTGGTTCCCTCACCACATGCCGCATACCCAGTCTAGCAGATATGTCCTTTAGGACTCGGCCAATTCGGTCAGTTGTGGTGCTACCGAGCCACTCTTGGTGATGGAAATTGAAGTCCCCCACCCCGAGTACATTCTGTGCCCTCGCCACCCTCAATGCTTCCTCCAAGTGCTGTTCAACATGGAGGAGTACTGAGTCATCAGCTGAAGGAGGGTGGTAGGTGGTAATCAGTAGGAGGTTTCCTTCTCCATGTTTGATCTGATGCCATGAGACTTCATGGGGTCCAGAGTCGATGTTGAGGACTCCCAGGGCAACTCCCTCCCGACTGTATACCACTGTGCCGCCACCTCTGGTGGGTCTGTCTTGCCGGTGGGACAGGACATACCCGGGGATGGTGATGGCAGTGTCTGGGACATTGTCTGTCAGGTATGATTCCGTGAGTATGACTATGTCAGGCTGTTGCACAACTGTATAAACAGACAAACTAGAGTGCTGAAATCTAGATAAACAGACAAGCTGCTCCTGTCAATCAAGCCAGCCAGTCCAAAGAAGAGATTTTTTTAAAAAGGGAAAGCAGTAGAGTCACAGAACAAGTCTTAAAGCAAGTTTTAAAGCAAAAAAACAGCAGGAACATGGATACCAATTTTCCCACCATGAATGGAAAGCCTTGGATAGCTTATCCGAATTCAAACTGTTCCAACAAAGAATGCCGTTATGCTTTACAGACCAAGTAATTGTAGAACCAGAAAAACAGGCTTTAAAAATAATGATAGTGATTGGCAATGAGGGATTGCACAGAATCAATACCTCTGGATTATCTGAACAGCACCAGAAATATCCTGCAAAGATATGGAAAGTGTTGGAAGATCAGCTCTTTTAGAATTCACCACCTAGAATTGATGTCCTACAGGCAACAGCCATGTGAATCAATAGACCAGTTCATCAGTAGATGCCGTGGCAAGGGCAAAGAGTGCAATTTTTTCAGAAGCTGTCAGACCGAATAATGGAGCTGGTGATCATATCAAAACCCATTGAAGCATTTCAGAAAGACGTCTTGAGGAAAAAGAAAGGTCACAGCATTGATGCACTGCTGGAAGATGACAGGAAATAAGAAGTCATTGTAGCTGGACAACAGCACCTGCAAGCACTAGGTAAAGCCAACAGTATCGGTACTATAACCAGGTCAAAAAGAGTAAGTTATGTGGTAAGTGTGATTCATCCCACTCATAGCAAAGCTGTCCTGCATAGCGTGACCTGTGCAAGGCATGTGGTGCAAAAGGACACTGGGCCCACCTATGCAGGAATTCTGGCTCCAAAGACGCAGTGAGAAGTCATGGCAGGACACAGGCAAACAGAAAAGAGGGCAACAGCAGCAAAGAAAGTGCCAGAGACCTGCGTAAATGCAAGCCAATACACGAGGTCCACAGTGAAGCAGACATGAGACAAGATTTAGAGAGAAGTAGCTCTCAGACAGAAGACGAACAGGCATTCCACATTGTAAACCTGACACATCATGTTGATGAAGTCCAACAACTGCAAGCTTTCGCCACTATTAACATCATGTGCCCAAAGAAAGCTAGCAAACATACACTCAAGGTCAAGATTGACAGCAGAGCTAGTGTAAACATCTTACCAGTCAAAATCCTCAGAAATATGTACCGGAGTCGCTGGAGATCAATGATACAACCGACAATTGCCAAGTTATTTGCTTACAACGGGTCACCCATCCCTTGCAGTCGCACACTAATAGTACAATGCAGATACAAGAAGTCGGCATGGAAACCATAAGCATTCTATCTAGTAGACACAAGCAGACAAGCAGTGGCGGGACTACCAGCATGTAAGGAACTCAACATCATAACCATCCACAAGATCAACAAGGTTACAGCAGAAGACACCAAGGGTACCCGCATTGAGTCAGTCCACGACCAACAACAAATGTACCCAGACAGGTTCGACGCCATAGGAAATTTCAAAGGCAATGCCGTACTGCACCTCAGAGAGGATGCAATTCCGTCAATTGACCCTCCCACAAAGTGCAGTCTGCACACACAAGAAAAACTTTAGCGGAGTTATATGTGGCATGAAGACCCCAAATGCCAAGAATGAGGCATATTAATTTTGTCATATGAACATTAATTTTAAACTGTTGCTGGAATGAAGAAATGACTTGTTTAAAAAGATCAGCAGTGGCTGGAAAATATTTGCATACTAAGAGACAGTGCCTGGAGACAATAGAACAGCTCCCTCATCCAATTAACCCAAATGGATTTTGATCACCAAACATTGATTGTGTAAGAAAGCCAGCATTCCATGGTGTCTGCAAAAATGGAGAATCCGCAAATGCAGGAGTTTGTTAAAACAGCTAGTCACATAACTAAGCTGCAGGCCCAGGTTTTGTTTGAACTGCTCACAGCACAGTTTGGGTTAGATTGCAACTGAACTTGGAAGGAGACAGCCTCCCTCCTGGCTAGCTTGCTCACTCTCTCATGAATTTCCAAATCCACTGAAGCACTTAAACCTCAAGAGAGAAAAGACTCCTACATCAAAACAAGTTTTAAAACGTGCACTGGGACCCAAAGAAATGGCAAGACTTACCGACAATCAAAGACTCTGCATTGAACTCAAAGGACCGTAAATAAATCCCAGCTATTGCCTCAAACGTTTCCCCTTTATTCTTTCTACTTTTCTGTCTCTATCTGTGTGTGTATTTATCACATATGCATGCTGGCGTGGTCACATCGCGTATTTGTAGTCGTTAATCGAATTAGCGTTTAAGGTTAATAAACTTCCACCTTTAGAACCATAGAACCATAGAAAAATTACAACACAGAAGGAGGCCATGCAGCCTGTCGTGTCCGTGCCAGCCGAAAAACTAGCCACCCAATCTAATTCCATCTTCCAGTACTGGTCCATAGCCTTGCCGGTTACAGCACTTCGGGTGCATGTCCAGATACCTTTTAAAAGAATTGAGGGTTTCTGCCTCCACCACCATTCCTGGCAGTGAATTCCAGACACCTGCCACCCTCTGGGTGAAAAGGTTTTTCCTCACATCCCCTCTAATCCTTCTACCTATCACCTTAAATCTATGCACCCTGGTAATTGATCTCTCTGCTAGGGGAAACAGGTCCTTCCTGTCTACTCTATCTAGGCCCGTCATAATTTTGTACACCTCAATTAAGTCACCTCTCAGCTCCTCTGTTCGAAGGAAAACAAACCTAGCCTATCCAATCTTACCTCATAGCTGAAACTTTCAAACCCTGGCAACATTCTTGTAAATCTCCTTTGCTCTCCAGAGCAACTATGTCCTTCCTATAATGTGGCAACCAGAATTGTACGCAATACTCCAACTGTGGCCGAACCAGTGTTTTATACAGTTCCAGCATTACATTCCTGCTTTTGTATTCTATACATTGGCCAATAAAGGAAAGCATTCCATATGCCTTCTCCACCAATTTATCTACCTGTCCTGCCAGATTTAGGGACATGTGGACATGCACTCCAAGGTCTGTCACTTCTTTTACCCCTCTCAATATCCTCCCGTTTATTGTGTAGTCCCTCGCTTTATTTGCCCTCCCCAACTGCATTACCTCACACATTTCTGCACTGAATTCCATTTGCCACTTTTCCACCCACTCAACCAAACCATTGACATCATTCTGGAGGCTCCAGCTATCCTCTTCACTATCAACTACATGACCAATTTTTGTGTCATCAGCAAATTTCCCAACTATGCCTCCCACATTTAAGTCCAAATCATTGATATATACCACAAACAGCAAGGGACCCAACACTGAGCCCTGTGGAACACCACCAGAAACAGCTTTCCATTCATAAAAATATTCATCGACTACTACCCTTTGTCGTGAGCCAATTTTGGATCCAACCTGCCACATTCCCCTGTATCTTTCTTGTTTAAACCTAAGAAAACCTGTCTGGTTGATTTCTTTGCCTTACAATTGGACAGGAGGGATTCATTGAAAGGGAGCTAAAAACACGGTGTTTATAAAATTAAACCCTGTTACGGTTAAACCAGGCAAAGGATGAGAGGAAACCCCGAGACCCCTTTTCACCTGGTCATAACAGAAATTTGGGGGCTAGCATCCAGATTTGACCCACAGACAAATAGGAAATTGGAACTGGGAAGTCAAATTGATCCTAATCAAAAAGAGAAAAGATTTCAATACATGCTTTCTTCTGGTTGTGTGTGCTGGAATACTAACATGCCTGAGACTGAAGTCAGTAACTCCTCAATCCAGGGTGAAGTAACTTGAAATATGTTAAAAGCACTGCCTATGGAAGTGTTGAGGAAAATGGCTGTGCAAGGTGGGACCACTGTCTGTGCCAAGGCTAGAAAGTCTTAACTCCTAAGACTAGTGGCCAACCATTTTAGTTTGAATCTGAAGAAGCAGAAACAGTGTTGGAAATAGACTCTGACAGGGTATTGCTTGCAAAGATACAATAGGAACAGAGGAAACTTGAATTAGAAGACAGGGAAAGAGACAGAGACAGAGGAGCGAGAGAAAGAAAGATAGGAGAAAGAGAAAGAGAGAGCTTTCCAGAAGGAATGCGAAGAGAGAGAGCTTAGGCGGCTTGAGTTAACTAGGGAGTGACAGAGTAACCCCAGTGAAAGCATGGCCAATATGGAGGATTGTAATTCAGGGATGGGTACAGAATTGTTCAAACTTTCCCAATTGATTCCAAAATTCAATGAGGGAGACGTGGAATTTTTTTTGTGTCTTTTGAAAAACTGTCAAGGCAGTTAAAGTGGCCAGCTGAGGCTTGGACTCTCCTGCTACAAAGCAAGCTAACAGGAAAAGCCCATGAGGTTTATTCCCTGTTGCCAGATGAGAGTTCTTCAAATTATGAACTGACAAAAAATGCTAGCCTTGGGGCATATGAGTGAGTACTGGAAGCCTATCGCCAAAAGTTTATAACCCTTAAGAAGAAAACTGATAAAATTTACCTGGAGTTTCATAAAAATAAGCAGTTGGCTTTTGACCACTGGCTGAGGGCTCTTAAAGTACTGTCCAGCTATGAAAATCTCAGAGAGTTAATTTTGCTTGAGGAATTTAAAAACTCTCTCCCATTCTCCATAAAGACACATGTAGGGGAACAGAAGGTATGATCATAGAGCTCGGCAAGCTGCAGTTCTGGCTGATGAGTTTTCTCTCATTTACAAGTCGGTTTCCGAGGGGAAAACCTTTCTTAGTCACCCCCACAAATCCGAAAAGGACAAATGGTGGGAAGTCCAAGCAGTCCTGGGAGAGAAGGATAAGCAGCAGACACAAGGGGCCCTCCTCCAGCTAAAAAAGGTGCTGTAAGTAGGAGTAAGACCTGGAGACCTGTGTGCTTCCACTGTAATAAAGCAGGGCATCTAAAAGCTGACTGCTGGAAAATAAAGGGAAAGCCTGTAGGGATAATCAGGGTGCCACCGCTCAGTGAAGGAGAAGGGACCCTGATAGAAAGCATAGCTGAACAAGCTGTGGCTTTAACTGCAGCAGTTGTAAGACCCAGAAAGCATACTGCTGCAAGTACAGGAAAATTTAACAGAGTTCCTGGAGGTTATCAGGATTTGTGTCTGAAGGGAGAGTAACCCCATACCCCTCAAGTGGGGCAAGCAAGCCTGAAGTAACCCTCAGGGACTCAGGAGCCAGTAGATCCCTTTTACTGGGAAAAGGCCTGACCTTTCCCCCAGAGAGTGCAGTAAATACCAGAATGCTGGTAACTGGTATCGGAAGGCGGTGTACGCCTGTACCTTTACACCGGGTGCACTTGAAGTGTGACCTAGTTTCGGGACCAGTGACTGTAGGGATTGTCCCTAGTTTGCCTGTGGACGGGGTTGACCTGCTCCTAGGTAATGATCTGGCGGGGACCGAAAGTGGTAGCTTCCCCAGTCGTGAAAGTGGGACTGCAGGAGATTAGAGAAACAGGCCAGTGGCAGGAGACGGTCCCCTGCAGTTTCCCTGAATGTGTAGTGAATCAGGCCATGATCAAGCCAGCTCCCCCAGAGGAGACTGAATTGGCACTGCAGACTGATGACCATGAGGTCTGTCTGTCTAAGACTTTCTTTGGAAAATTAGAAGGCCCAGGGAATGAATTAAATGAATTTCCCTTAGCCAAGGCTCAGCGAGCTGACCCAGTATTGAGAGTGTTAGCTCAGGCTGCCAAGTCTGAAATTGAAGCAGAGGGAGCCCCTAACTGCTACTATTTAAAGAATGAGGTGCTGATGAGGAAATGGGAATTCTCCTCACAGCCCTGAGAGCAAGGTGTGTACAATGGTTCACCAGTTAGTTGTGCCGCAGAGGTACCGGAGAGAAATATTAAGAAGGGTCCATGAGATTACAGTGGTCGTACATGTCGGTATACGAAAAACCAAAGCCCGTATGAGATAGCAGTTTGACTGGTCAAAACTCCACAAAGATGTGGTGGAGTACTGCAGGAGTTGCCACCTGAGCCAGGTTGAGGGGAAACTCCACCCTACAGTGAAATGTTTATTGTGATGCCAAAAAGGACAGTTTAAAGCAGCACTGCTACCAAGAAAAGACAGGTAGTAACAAGGGCAACCCCCTGTTTCACGTGGCTGATGACACGCCCTGCCCCACCCCCACCATGCCAGCATATAAATAGTGTGGGCCTACAACGAGAGCCATAGAGCCACGCGGAAGATTGTCAAGAAGGCAATTGGCCTGCTGAAACAATGGCTCAGCTGCTTTGCCTGCTTGGGGGGAGTGTGCAGTACTCACCAGAAAGGCTTTCGCAGTTTATGGTGGTCTGCTGCACCCTCTACAACCTAACCATAATGAGGTCACAGCCATTACCTCCAGGAATCTGGACCCAACTCAGGAAGAGGAGGGCGAAGAGGAGAAGGAGGAACAGGAAGAGGCAGGGAGGAGGCATCCTGGACCTATTTTAATCAGATGAGCTATGAGAGAGTGGATTATGAGGCTTTGGTTCAGTGATACAACTGCTTGACACCAATATGGACCTACCATTGCCCACCAGCACTGTCCCCTTGGCCACCATCCAACAGTAAAAGCCACCAATAAAAACCTTTCCACAACATCTTTATCCAACTACACATCCAATGATACAAACAGAATTGAACTATTCATCCTTGTGCATTCCCATAGTGCCTGTTTTGTAGATGCCTTTGCCTTACCTAGTGTTCTACACAGTGCTAACCTGCAGGTTGCAACATGGCTGGTGGAAGGCTGCTGACTTTCAGTGGTAGAGACTGCAGATGGCCTTGGAGGATAACCTTGAACAGCTCTTGGCCTTGAGGACCTAGCTTTGGACTGCACCACCTCAACATGGGTGGCAGCAGTCTGGGCTGGCTGGCTGAAAGGCAACAAAAAAGGCACTGGTAAAGTGGCAGTGGTCGGAGGACAAGTGCTGTCATTCTGACAGAGGAGGGCAGACTCGTGCACCACAGCACCACAGCTATTCCCATGGGGTGACACCTCAGCAATCTGTTGGAGGACAGATTGCTGGGCTGCCATGAGAGACTGCATGCCCCTTTGAACACTGAGATCCTCAGCCATGGTGGCATCAGTCTGAGCATACATGGCACCAAGCTGGGTTTGCATGGCAACAAGCATGGATCTCATGACCTCCATCATAGCTTCCTTGGCAGCACTGAGATGATGGGTGCCTTCCACTTGTGCTGTAGTAGAAGCTGAGACAGCAGATAACGGGTTGGGTCTGCTAGTGCAGTCATGTAGTTGACCACCACTTCCACAGTGGATAGGATGGGCTCCAAGATCTGTGTAATGCCCTGTGCCATGTCAGAGATGGAATACTCCATGTTCTTTGACAGGACACTCTGTGGCAAGGCCTACCAATGCACCAGGCATCTCGGTGTGCATCCTCATCAGCCTTCTCCTATGTGCCAGCCAATGGAAGTCCTCATTTGAGTTCCCTGTAGCAAAACTTGTCTGTGACCTCGTTCTCCGGTGAACTGGCACATGAACTATCCTATTGCCCTGGTCTGGCTGCAGCCCACTCATGCCCGGTGACTCATGACGTGCAGATCCCGACTCTGCACTAGCATTTACGCCAGGAGCAGTGCCAGTATCTGAGCTGGTGGTTGTGAGAGCCAGATCAATTGATGGTGCTTCCTCATCAATGGTGTCAGGTGGCTCTGTCGCTTCCTCCTGGGTGTGCTTCGGCTGGCCAGGCTGCAGTTTTTGAGTATCTGAAAGCATAAACGCAGAAGGGGAGGGTTGGGTTGTGGGAGGAGGCAGGTCGGTAGGGTGGAAAACAGGAGGTCAACAGTCACATCATCTCCTGCAGCTTTCACTTCATGCCAGATGTCAGGATGAGGGTGAGGAGGCAGTTGAGAAGGGACATAAGATAGTAACTTACCATCATTCTCAATGTTCTAGGCTACGCCAAATGCCATTGACTCTGTTTCGGAGTGCCATCTCCTCCAACGGGCTGACTGGATGGACCTCGTGGTGGCCCCCTTCTACCCCCACCTTCTCTGCTTTTTCCTCCTGTTATGGGCATCTGTCCTGCAGGACAGAGGGCAGAATGTGAGTGAAAGTGTGGCACTTTGTTTTGGTGAAGTGCCTGCCATAGCTGAATAGCTGGAGGTATATGAAGGCAGCTAGACATGGGTGTGAGGCAGGCATCAGTGGAAGGTTTGTGTGGGTGAGGAGTGAGGTGGAGTATGTAAATGACTGGGGTGAGTACTACTGAGTGCAGCTGGGTGAGTAATGAAGGTGCGGTGCATTGAGCAATGTGATAACATGTTGGTTTGCTGGGTATGAGAGGTGATATGAAGATGCATTCACTGACCTTGACACCCATGTGAGGTCATTATATTTCTTTCGGCACTGCTGCCAGGTTCTCGGGGCCAGACTCTGGGAATTTACCTCCCTTGCCACCTGCTCCCACTCCTTTTGAAGGGTCTGGCATGAGAGCCTAATGGCTCTCTCCAGAAACTTTGCCTCTTTCCTTGAGTCCTCCTCTGATACTACTGCCTCCAGCGTGGCACTTGAGAATCGTGGTGCACTCTCCCTGGCCTGGTGTTCCATGTTCATTCACTTTGACCATATCAATATAAGTTATTTGCAGCCTTTAGTTAACCAGTGCAGCTTCCCTTTAAGAGGGACCAAGTGCCTTTAAGAGCTGGAGGCTCGCTAGATTACATGTTAGCCTTGCACATTCTTAGGCCCCCTATAGTGCGCTGGACTGTATGCCACAATCATTTAAGTGAGGAGGTAGTACGAAATTTATGTACTGCCTGCTATAATATTCTGCTTACTGTTAGTCTGGTATACAACATCGAAAGAGTCAGATTGGTTAAAAGAAATGGGAGCTTTATTTGCAAAGGTTTCTTACTCTTCAGTAAGGGATACATCCAAGTTGTTCAGGTCTTGTAACTGGAATACGGGACAATGCATCTGCTGTGATCTGCTGCTTTCCTGGAACATGCTCTGCCTTTGCATCAAACTTCATCATCCTCAGTCTGAATCTTTGTACTCGTGGAGGCATCTTTGCTAACTGCTTTTCATTTAAAAGAGTTACCAATGGTTTGTGGTCTGTCTCTATCTTGAAGTGAAGACCATAACATAGTCAGCAAATTTTTCACAAGCCCATGTAGCCACTAATTCTCTATTACTGCATATCTCTGTTCAGTCTCTGTCAGTGAACAGGATGCGTAGTAAACTGGTCTGCACTTTCCTTCTGTCTGTATCTGAAAGAGTACAGCTCTCAGTCCTCTAAAAGATGCATCTGCAGCACTGATAGTGGGTAGCTCTGGGTCATAGTGAACTAACACATCTTTGATTTTCTCAAAAGTCCATATTTTACTACACCCACCTCCACTGGGACTGGCAAGGGCAGGTAGCGCATTGCAACCTTTGCACCTGAAAAATGGCGTATACCAATTTTTGGCAAAGAGCTCAGCAAAATTGGAGTCACATCGATACTGAGCACCTGCGTCAGCTCCACTTGTCAAGATAACAATACACATCCTGATCGCAAAGAAAAATAAAAACCATTAAAAAACAGTTTCCTTCACAAGAGCAACAATGAGTCACAGCTTCTGAACAAAAGAAGAAATGTACCAAAGTTTGATTCTGCCTGTGGTAACTAGGGAGCACAAATCAAGACATGATCATACGATGCTCACAAGACTACAGTGACGAAAACACCAAATGAAAACTTATCTGTCTGGAATACAAATTTGTATGTGCCAAGGATGAGCTACAACTTAATTCTCCACAGTAATAATAATAATGCCATCAACCACATTCAGCTAGTCCCATAAGTCCTAGGGAGCCTGCTGATATATCCAAAGGTGTTAAAATATTCTCCAATGGACATAGGCAAAACACTTTTTAAGGCCAGATTCAACCTCTGCAGACACCATCTGAATTTTTGCCATCTCATCGGCTTCTCCAAAAGCAAGATCATTGATGGTGAATCTATTCAGTCATGTCATGTTACTTCATATAGTTCTTCCTCTGTAAATAGGTTACTCTATGCTAAGAACAAAAAGCTGACATTACTTTGCTCAACAAAGTGGGAAATAGCACAGGATTTGTATTCTCACATTAGCATGAGAGCATAGATTTAACATTCATGCAAAGTCAAAAGTAGAAATTGTCAGCCATGCAAACGCCAGCCTTGATTTTAACCAGGAGAGGGAATCACTTAGGGGAGGGCAAGAAGAGGACAAAACTCTACCAACCGCAGCAGTGTGAGGTCTGGGCAATTTTAACTTGGGGATCTTATCTGCATTGTACCAGTCAGCTGCCCATCCAAAGTAATTGGGGGCAGGTAGCTGGCTGTCAACTGGGATTGCAATTTTGGGCAGCAGGAAGCTGCCAAATTTTCTCATGTCTCACTGGAGGTCCTGGCAGAGGAGGTAAGGGTGAGGAAGGAGGTACTGTTCCCTAGCAGCTGCAGGAAGTTCCCAGGCCTGATATCCAACAAGCTTGGACAGAGGTAGCTCATTGGTTAGTACAAACTGCTCAACCCCAGAACTTTAGTTCAACGATCCTTCAGGGCAGCAAGGATAATCTCTCCACCTCTCTTAACAACACTTGGCAACATTCCTTTCACACCCTCCTCCAATGGTCTCAAGAATTCCCTCTCCTTCATTACAATCTTCAACATCCAATCACAATGGCAAACTGCAACACATTTCTTCCTCATTCCAAACACACTCACCTCTTCCTTTACTATGTTCACACCAGACAGCATTGTCTTCTCACATAGTAGCAATTATACAACCAGCAGCTCCTTGCAGAACTCCTTTCTCACCACATTGCACACACTTTGCTCTCCATTCATTACCTCCCCATCCTGATTCCATCTTGATTTTTCTCCAGCTATTACTACATGCACTATATGCAGAAGCCATACACAACTCCATTGCCTTTATCAAGAGCCATTCACCAACACTTTCTGCAGGACAAAGGAGCAATGTCAGTGGAGGAGTACCAGGCATCATAGCCCTCAAGCAAATGATGCAGAAAGACCTGGAGATTAGTGGCCCAGGCAAAGCAATGAGCATCATGCAGCAAGGCTGGCAGCTTACCTGAGCTGTGTCTGTCTATTAATTATAATATTTCATTCATTTCAGCGAATCACATATTCAGCTTGACAACTTCAAACTGCATTATAAAGACAGGCAGCTGCTAACATCCATCCTCTCAATGCCATACTAACTCTTGTCACTTTTCTCTAGCTTTGTTTCAGCACCTGTACCTGGCAGAAGAAGACACCTCAGAGGAGGACAAACTCTTGAGGATGTACCATCATGTGCTGCATCATTCCTGAGCGACAGCATAGATTAGCATACTTTATGGGTTAGACTGTGAGCTACAGAGGTGAGCACATGATGAAACTGCCAGCACAAGTAACACTGTTGAGCAGGACAGAAAAGACAACTTCACGAGCCCAGGAGATTGCTTCCCTCACACAAGCAGCTGTAGCAGGTATTGGAAGGCCTGCCAAGGAGTTTCAACACCATGGCTGGGCCACCCCAATGGACCCTCAAAAAATGAGTCAATGTTATCAGCCTTGCAACTTTAGTTGAAGCTAACAGCTGCCATGGAGGTTCTGGGCTCCGCACTGGAGAGACAAGTGTTTACCTTGGACGGATTGGTGGATAGATTGGTCGAAGCTTTCAAGGTGCCACTCATCTCATCTTCTGAAATGCAAATCCCAGCCCACAGTACTGGCACTGGCACTGTGGGAACAAATCACCCTTTCTCTGGATGTCAACATGTTAGCTTCTTTATCACCTCCTCAATCAATACCCACCATGGTGATAGGAAGCCAGATGGGCCAGACCATGCCAGCAGCAGCTGAGGTGCAGCAGTCAGCAGCTAGGCCCTCTCAGGTTCAAGCACCTAGAAGTCACAAGTTACGAGCATCTCAAGGGCCCAAAGGAGCAACAGCAGCCTTTCACCAACTTTGTTGAGACCAATAGAGGAGCACCTCATTGGAATAATAGAGTTAGTAAACCGTCTTTTAGGAAAGGTAACATGGGTTGACATTTTGGTGAGAAACATCAATTTTGTTTTCCTTATTTCAGTGTTAGCTTTGGCCTATATGCTCACCGTCACCTTCTCAAGGGCAATTAGGGATGGGTAATAAATGCTGGCCTAGCCAGCAATGCCCACATCCCGTGAAAGAATTTTTAAAAATGACACCCAGCTTTACCTCACCACCACCTGTCTCGACTCCTCCACTGTTGCTAAATTATCAGACTGCATATCTGACATCTAGTGCTGGATAAACAGAAATTTCCTCCAATTAATTATTGGGAAGATTAACGTCTTAGGACCTTGCCACAACCTCTGTTTGCTAGCTATTAATTCCATCCCCCTGCCTGGCAACTGTCTGAGGCCGAACCAGACTGCTTACAACCTTGGTGTCATATTTGACCCTGAGATGAGCTTCCAACCACATATCTGTGCCATTACTAAGGCCACATATTTTCACGTCTGTAACATTGCCCAACTCCCTCCTGCCTCAGCTGAAGTCCTCATCCATGCCTTTGTTACCTCGTGACTTGACTATTCCAATGCACTCTTGGCTGGTCTCCCATATTCTACCCTCTGTACATTTGAGCTCATCCAAAACTCTGCTGCCTGTGACCTTATTCGCACCAAGTCCTGTTCATCCATCACACCTGTACTAGCTGACTTACGTTGGCTCCCAGTTAAGCAACACCTCGATTTTAAAATTCTTATCCTCTATGACCTTGTTGCTCTGTAATTTCTCCAGCCCCACAACCCTCTGAGATATCTATGTTCATCTAATTCTGGCTGTCATGCGTTTCTTCATGTTATCTTAAGCAACACAATGAGGTACGTGGATTCCAGTTTCTCGAAGATCTCGAGAAGGTTTATTAACAGCTAAAACTAACACACACTATACAGAGCAAACTATACACAGGACCTTTGTCCAGGGTGTTGCTGTGCAGAGAGATCATGGCTTCTAGTCCATGGCTTCTCGTACTTAGCTCATTAGCATACAGAGTTCTTAAAGGGATATCACTCTTAAGGCGATACAACACTGGCCTCTTGAGCAATTCCAGTTTTAATTGCTCCATCATCAGATGACCATGCCTTCACCTTCCTAGGCCCTAAGCTCTGGAATTTCCTCCCTAAACCACTCCAACTCTCTACCTCTATTTACTTCTTTAAGACATTCCTTTAAACCTATCTCTTTGACCAAACCATCTCCCTTAATATCACCTTATGTGGCTCAGGGTCAAATTTTGCTTTCTAACACCCCGTGAAGTGCCGTGGGCCATTTTTTTTTCATTAACATCACTATATAATAAAGTTGTTGTTGTTGAGAAATAGATTCAAGGCAACTATTACATTTGGCATTAAATTCAACACCGTTATCACACTTGGCACTTTGGTTTGCAGAGTGATTTTTATAACAGCTTTTGAATCCGCATTATCAGTATGTTATTGATACAGAACTTGGTCGAATGATTTTGATGTTGGTTAATGCAGGATTAAGACAATGGCAAAGAACATAAGAAAAAGTATTAATTATATAAGTTTACAGAGCAGGGAATGAGCAGGTCACCAAAATTGTTGTGCAATTAACTCATACATGGCATTCTGGTTACAAGACACAGAATAAGGCTTATTCTGATCCTTCCTTGCCTTCATCCTGCTCTTCCTCATACTATGAGGACTGTTGCAGTTGCTGTGCCCCCTCAAAATGCAGGCCTCTCTGTATGGCACAGTTGTGTAGGTTGCAACATTCCACCATAATGCAGGTAACACTTTGTGAGGCATATTGTAAGGATCCTCCAGATCTACTGCAATACCTTAATCTTTGTTTGAGAAGCCCTATTGTGTCCTCAATTATAAACATGATGGTCTCATGGCTTTGACTATACCCATGTTGTTCACATATTGTAGGAATGCAGGGGGGTGTTTTGATCCCTGTCAGGGGTATCCCTGGCCTCTAAAACGCTATGATGTCTCATTTCTGATCGGAGAAAGGCTGCACATTAGTTGAGTATTAGCCCTTTCTATTTACAAAGACTGCTGCCTGGTCGTCTGGTGCCATGATGCCATCATATGTGTAATCTTTCATGCATGGGACACAAGGGAACCCAGGCACTGCTATAAATCCCTGAGCTGTGTCATGTTGATTATAGGCATCAACAGGGTAAGTGACATATTGGTTTGTCTTGGTGAATTGGTGCTGCTGCATGCCACAGACTAGTATATATGGGAGATATCCCTTGTAGCAGTCTGGAATGAGCCAAAGGCAAAGAAGTTAAGGGCTGTGACTTTGACAGGCACTGGTAAAACATGGCCAACTGGTCCAATAGACAGCAGGTCCTACTTCAGCAATCTGCAGCAGCCTGCCTGGAGAAGCACTGCCTGTTGAAGCACTGCTTCTCAGATAGATCCAAGAAATTAACCCCTCACCTGTTGTCTTGTAATAGGCTCACCTGATACACATGCTGGTTGCTGCGAGTGCTGCTCTACCTCTTCCTCCATCCAAATTAAATTGGCAATACTGGCACCCATGGTAAGCAATTATTGGCTCAGTAAGACAAAGAATGCCAGAAAAAAATCAATCTTGGGTTAAAATTGCCCCTTTAGTGTGGAGACAGTCAAATCAAAACTGATGAGAAGTCATGGACCTGAAATGTTAACTGTTTCTCTTACCACAGTTACTGCCAGACCTGGTGAGTATTTCCATCATTTTCTGTTTTTATTTCGAATGCAATTAATATGTTGTGAACAGTTAACAAAGCTAAGACCATCACAGACCATCTAACAGTTAACAGGGTTATCGAAAGTGATTTAAAGGAGTTAATTCATTAAATTGCAATAGTATAAAATGGTGACTTCACCTTATTTCAACTCCGCCATTTGAGGGAGAAGAACATCTTCCGATACTTCACTATTATCGTTCCTTTGATAAAACTGCCATTTCATTTCTATTCACTTACTTATTTAAGTGTTTGATAACACCTCTAAGCCAACAGATTTAAATAAGCAAAACCCCCAGTGCCACAGTCTGAGCAACAATTCAAGATTCAGATAACAAGCGGTAGCACGGATGCTGGCTTACATTATACACTGTCTCCCACTACGAGTGTTTTCCAAGTTGGTGGATTGCTCTCTCAGCTGCATCATTGTCCTGAAGCATGTATAGGCTTTCTCAGCTATATCATGTGCAAGTGGTGGTAGCAAAAGATTTTAACATTTACAACTCCTGACATGTATCAAAAATTAGAATTAGACTTTGGTAAGGTCTAATCATGGAGAAACTCTTTTTTTTAAAACTTCAATTAGGCACTTTGTGATACCATCCAGATCCATAGAGTAGCATAACCCGTTTGGCCACTGAATGAAGAAAGTGCAAATTAACTTTTGTTAAACCGTCAGCTTTCAAGAAAGAAAATATTATGGCTTTATTTGAGCATGTCAGGAGGATATCAGAGAATAAAAGTGTGCTAATATTTGGCAATTTTAATCTCTTGTGGTCTAGTATAATTTCTAATTGTTAATTATTTTCCATTTGCATTTTAGGTTTCCATCAGAATAAACATAAGTCTTCTCTCCTGAGGTGAAACATCACTGCTCATTGTCAGATTTTCTTGTGTTATCAACACTAACCCATGTATTACTGTCTTTTGTAAATGTGCTAAACCCTGCTGTATGAAATTCATGTCCTTATTTATGCTTCAACCGTGTTTCTCTTAAAGCAATTTTATATCTAATTTTCACTTCCAGGCATAAAATATTATTTTCTTCAGTCCTTCATTTCAAATAACATCCTAAAGACAAAGAAGATATTTAGAGATAAGTAGATGTTGAAATTCATGCAGATCATGATTTGATTTAAAAAATTTCAGTGTAATCAGAAATGTTCGGCATGGATTTCTTTTGAATTCGGTGACATATTTCTCAATCTCTTATTGCACTATTGTAAATCTTCAGTGAGGAGCAAATTGGACCTGTCCACAGCTCTGACATTAGTATTGCCCTATAAATTCACTACTGACAGAAGGATGAGCACTAAAGACGACTTGAGATAAGCCAAAGGGCAATCAGACTTTGCAAGAAAATGAACCCTTCCTCTTACTCATTAACTACTCAGCAAACATTGACAAGCATCTCAGGGACAGCTTCACCATTAGCTTAATTTTTATGCCAACGAGGAAGTGCTAAGTCATATTTGAGCAGTTTTTATGGCAGCTCACAAACTCCTCCATGGATTTACACAGCAGCTAATTATCGGAAGTGGATCTAAAGAGCTTTAATAACACTTCAAATTTTGATTAGTTACAAATAGTACAATTATGCTCAGACAAGGCATTAATCTGTGGCTGCAGAGCAAAGAAAATCTTTCTGTCAGGTGGGAATGGGGCAGAAATCGGCCAAAATGGTTATGGACCACTTGTAGCCTCACTCTCACTCCCAAAACGACTAATGCCATTTCTGGTAAAATCGGAGGGCTTGAGTCCCTGCCTGGATCAGATGGGAGCCCAATTTTAATTTTCAACTTTTGGTGCTGCACTGCTTGTAGAACCAACACAATTTTGAGATAACAATGCTTTACCTATTGCTACTAACCAGCAGTCCTTAAAGGGTCTGCTCTGCTCCAAGAACAGTTAAATAAAAATTTTGTGCAGAATTATTAGGGATACAGGAGAACCTGAATCTTCTGGCCTGCTGCCGGCTCATCCAGGCCCTCCTTCCACAATTGTCGCCCCCTTCCTTCACATGGAACCTCTGGCTTGGTTCCTGTACCACATGACTAACAAGCTGCTCGCAGCTAATCAGCATTACCAAATAAGGCCTGGACATCAATCTGGCTTGATCCTCTCACTGGGGGCATCAAGTAGATGGCAAAATCATATCACCTGCCGCAAACCCATTCTGTGGAGGCATCACATGTTAATAATGATGAACTGCACACAGAATGGAGCAGACTGCAATATGTGCAAAGACACGTGCTTGCATTGCACTATATTAGTGAAATATGAATGCATACATTGGAAATGGATGCAAGTGCAAGATGTGCATCGTGAAAATAATATTCCTATTGGAACTGGCAGAGCGAAGCGACCTTCTACACAATTACATTGAGAACAGTTGGACTGATAGACTGAAAGAGTTCCACATCTGACTGAATATTCCAGAGGCAGTGACAGTGACATGGTGAGCTGATAACACCTGGAAGGATCAGTGCACGTGAACTGAGACTGAAAAATTCCTGTGGAAGAGGAAAAGGAGATGCTGAAGATGAGACAAAAATAAATTGTATTTCCTGTTGTAACACCAATATACATAACAATATTATTATCTTTGCTGGCATACTTAAGGGAGCAAATATAAAGGAAGAAATCATTTTAAAAATATTTAGGTATGCAATTTCTGCAGTTGTAAAGACAGACCATATGGCGGGCAGCCATAAAGGCGGGGCTAAAGTGTGGCGAGTTGAAGAGACTTAGCAGTTGGCAGGAAAAAAGACAGAGGCGCAAGGGGAGAGCCAACTGTGCAACAGCCCCGACAAACAAATTTTTCTGCAACACCTGTGGAAGAGCCTGTCACTCTAGAATTGGCCTTTATAACCACTCCAGGTGCTGCTCCACAAACCACTGACCACCTCCAGGCGCTTACCCATTGTCTCTCGAGATAAGGAGGCCAAAGAAAGAAAGACAGACCACATTACAAAACTGAAGGAAAGATAATATTACACTGCATCAATGTATATGATACTTTATCATGATTTGAGTAGTAAATGATTTAACTTTGTTTTGCTACAAGGCACTGGCTGTTAAACTTTGTGAGGCCCCAACACTAAAGGCCTACTACCCGACCCGAACCTGACGGGACCCGACGACGTGTGTCGGGTTCGGGTCGGGTCGCGTTGCACTTCCGGGTCTGGCATTTGGGCTTGGGTCGGACACGCTCTATCACAGTTAAGTGGCTCCAATGTTAATTAAATTTTTGAACTAGAAAGGTGGTTTTGTTACAGTATTTTAAGCTTGTGTAGATCAGCAACAAAGTGAAAAACGGAAAGTAAGTTAACTGATGGTCGGGCCGGGTTGGGCGTGGGGAAAAATGGAAGGACTCGGGCTGGATGTGGTTCTGTCAGGCTTGGGTCGGATTTTTTTTTGCAGACCCAAGCAGGCCTTTAGCCAGCACTCAAAGGAACCTCTACAGGTTGTTACTCTGCTCAGAAGGCACCTCAGCTTCTGGATGCAGATTCCAAAAGCTCACAGGAAAGGCCTTCAGATGAATTGAGAGATCTCTAAATTACTACATCCAAGGGCATCATGAAACTGGTTTGCTGGATTCATACCACTGTATATTGCTGAGAATGCTGATTATGACTGGGTGAGCCCAGCCCAAGTGCACAATATTAAAACATGTTGCCATGTATCTGAATGTTACAAATCTGCAGACAAGATTAGAAAAATGACATGGAAATCATCAATGACTTGAGGAGAAGATGCATACTTTCCTCCAGTAGTCTCTGTGATATCAACGTAATGTGAAAAGGTTGTAGATGACTTGTTCTCTCATTTGTTGTTACAGACCATTGGCTGTTCCCAAAAGAATCATGAGTTCTTAATATAGTAGGTAGTTTTTTTTTAGGGAATCAAGGTCCCTAGTGTAACTAATCTAATTTTTGGGTAATTTAAGGGAGTAAATTAAGGGTAAGTCATGGCAGGGCAGCTCGGCAGCATGGAGTGCTCCTCCTGTGCAATGTGAGAAGTCAGGGACACTTCCAGCGTCCAGGGCAAACACGTGTGCAAGAAGTGTCTCCAGCTGCAGCTACTCAAAATCCGCGTTTCGGATCTGGAGCAGCGGCTGGGGACACTGTGGAGCATCCACGAGGCTGAGATCGTCATGGATAGCACATACAGGGAGGTGGTCACACCGCAGCTAAAGACTGCTCAGGCAGAAAGGGAATGGGTGACTGCCAGGCAGAGTAAAAGAACTAGGCAGGTAGTGCACGAGTCCCCTGGGTCCATCTCCCTCTTTAATAGATTTTCTGCTTTGGATACGGTTGGAGGAGATAGCTTCTCAAGGGAATGCAGCAAGAACCAGGTCTGTGGCGCCACGGGTGGCCCAGCTGCACAGTAGAGGAGGAAAAAGAGTGGGAGAGCTGTAGTGAAATGGGATTCTATCATAAGGGGTACAGATAGGCATTTCTGTGGCTGCAAACGTGACTCCAGAATGGTATGTTGCCTCCCTGGTGCTCGGGTCAAGGATGTCACGAAGCGGCTGCAGGACATTCTGAAGGGGGAGGGTGAACAGTCAGAGGTCATGGTTCACATTGGTACCAATGACATAGGTAGAAAGAGAGATGAGGCCCTGCAACAAGAATTTAGGAAGCTAGGTAGCAAATTAAAAAGCAGGACCTCAAAGGTTGTAATTTCTGGATTACTCCCAGTGCCACGTGCTAATGAGTATAGGAATAGGAAAATAGAGCAGATGAATGCATGGCTGAAGAGATAGTGCAGGAGGGAGGGCTTTCATTTCCTGGATCACTGGGTCTGGCGAAGATGGGACCTGTACAAGTTGGACAGGTTGCACCTGAACCGGAACGGGACCAACATACTTGCTGGGAGATTTACTAGTGCTGTTTAAACTAATTTGGCAGGGGGATGGAATACAAATTGGAGGTACAGTAGTGGGTAATGCACAGTCAAATATAGAAGAGAAACTAAGTCAGTCTGGAAGGCAGAGCAAATAAAGATCTGTTAAGGCACAAGCGAATAATGCAAGGTTGGATTGCATCTATTTTAACGTAAGGAGTCTTCCTATTAAGGCAGATGAATTGAGGGCATTGATTAACACATGGGAATATGATATTATTGCTATCACAGAGAAGGGCAGGACTGGCAGCTCAATATTCCAGGGTATAGAATCTTCAGGTGTGACAGGGGAGGGTGTAAAAGAGGAGGTGGCATTGCACCGTTGATCAAGGAGTCAATTACTGCAGTAAGGAGGGATGATATCTTAGAAGGTTCCTCAAATGAGGCCATATGGGTAGAACTTAAAAACAAAAAGGGGGCAATCACTTGGCTGGGAGTGTAGTACAGGCCTCCAAACAGTCGGGGAGAGATAGAGGAGCAGATATGTAGGCAAATCTCAGAGAGGTGTAAAAATAATAGGGTAATAATAGTAGGGGATTTCAACTTCCCCAATATCAACTGGGATAGTCTTAATGCAAAAGACTTAAAGGGGGCGGAATACTTAAAGTGCATACAAGAGAGCTTTTTGAGCCAGCACGTAGAAAATCCTACAAGAGATGGAGCGGTACTGGACCTAATCCGAGGGAATGAAACTAGACAAGTGGTAGAAATGTGAGTGGGGGAGCATTTCAGGGATAGTGACCATAACTCTGTAAGATTTAAGGTAGTTAAGGAAAAGGACAAAGACAGACCGGAAATAAAAGTACTGAATTGGGGGAAGGCCGATTTCAATATGATAAAACAGGATCTGGCCAAAGTGGACTGGGAACAGCTACTTGTAGGAAAGTCTACATCAGACCAGTGGGAGTTATTCAAAAAGGACATAGGACATAGTGAGAGTTCAGGGCCAACATGTTCCCATAAAGGTGAAGGGTAGGACCAACAAGTTTAGGGAACCCTGGATGTCAAGGGATATAGAGGATTTGATAAGGAAAAAAAAAGGAGGCTTATGGCAGATTCAGAGTGCTGATAACAGCGGAGCCCGAGAGAAGTATAGAAAGTGTAGTGGGGTACTTAAAAAAGTAATTAGGAGGGCAAAGAGTGGACATGAAAAAACACGGGCGGGCAAGATAAAGGAAAATCGTAAGGTATTTTATAAGTAGATTAAGGGCAAGAGGATAACCAGGGAAAGAGTAGGGCCCATTAGGGACCAAAGTGGTAATCTGCTTGTGGAGCCGGAGGACATAGATGAAGTTTTAAATGATTACTTTCCATCTGAGTTCACTATGGAGAAGGACGATGTAGGTGTAGAGATCAGGGAGGGGGATTGTGATATACTTGAACAAATTAGCATTGAAAGGGAGGAAGTATTAGCTGTTTTAGCGGGCTTAAAAGTGGATAAATCTCCAGGCCCAGATAAGACGTATCGCAGGCTGTTATATGAGGCAAGGGAGGAGATAGCAGGGGCTTTGACACAAATTTTCAAATCCTGTCTGGCCACAGGAGAGGTACCAGAGCACTGGAGGACAGCGAATGTGGTACCATTATTCAAGAAGGGTATCAGGGATAAACCAGGTAATTATAGGCCTGTGAGTCTAACGTCAGTGGTAGGGAAACTGTTGGAAAAAATTTTCAGGGACAGGATTAATTTCCACTTGGAGAGGCAGGAATTAATCAGGTATAGTCAGCATGTCTTTGTCAGGGGGAAATCATGTCTAACAAACTTGATTGACTTTTTCGAGGAGGTGATTAGATGTGTAGATGAGGGTAAAGCAGTTGATGTAGACTACCTGGACTTCAATAAGGTTTTTGATAAGGTCCCGCATGGGAACTTGGTTAAAAAGGTAAAAGCCCATGGGATCCAGGGCAATTTGGCAAATTGGATCCAAAATTGGCTTAGTGGCAGGAGGCAGAGGGTGATGGTTGAAGGTTGTTTTTGCGAGTGGAAGCCTGTGACCAGTGGTGTACCACAGGGATCAGTGCTGGGACCATTGCTGTTTGTAGCGTACATTAATGATTTAGACGTGAATATAGGAGGTATGATCAGGAAGTTCGCAGATGACACGATAATTGGTGGTGTCGTAAATAGTGAGGGGAAATCCTTCGATTACAGAACAATATAGATGGGCTGGTAAGATGGGCAGAGCAGTGGCAAATGGAATTCAATCCTGAGAAGTGTGAGGTGATGAATTTTGGGAGAACTAACAAGGCAAGGGAATATACAATGGATGGTAGGACCCTAGGAAGTACAGAGGGTCAGAGGGACCTTGGTGTACTTGTCCATAGATCACTGAAGGCAGCAGCAGAGGTAGATAAGGTGGTTAGGAAGGCATATGGGATACTTGCCTTTATTAACCAAGGCATAGAATATAAGAGCAGGGAGGTTATGATGGAGCTGTACAAAACACGAGTTAGGCCACAGCTGGAGTACTGTGCACAGTTCTGGGCACCACAGTATAGGAAGGATGTGATTGCACAGGAGAGAGTGCAGAGGAGATTCACCAGGATGTTGCCTGGGCTGGAGCATTTCAGCTATGAAGAGAGACTGGAAAGGCTAGAGTTGTTTTCCATAGAGCAGAGGACGCTGAGGGGGGGGGACATGATTGAGGTATACAAAATTATGAGGGGCATTGATAGGGTAGATAGGAAGAAACTTTTTCCCTTAGCGGAGGTGTCAATAACCGGGGGAATAGATTTAAAGTAAGGGGCAGGAGGCTTAGAGGGGATTTGAGGAAATATTTTTCACCCAGAGGGTGGTTGGAATCTGGAACACACTGCCTGAAGGGGTGGTAGAGGCAGTAACCCTCACAACATTTAAGTAGTATTTAGATGAGCACTTGAAATGCCATAGCATACAAGGCCACGGGCCGAGTGCTGGAAAATGGGATTAGAATAGATAGGTGCTTCATGACCAGCACAGACACGATGGGCCGAAGGGCCTGTTTCTGTGCTATATAAGTCTATGACTCTATGACTCTATTGAGTGTCTGTAACGGTCTTCCCACTGCCCAGCAGCATGGTATAAATTCTGTTTGCTCAGTAGCACTGTGCATGGTCAATCGCTTTCTCTAAACTGCCTGATGATTCCAGAAATGCATTCAATGTGATTGGATGAAGATGACTCATCAGTGGAGACATATAATGGACTAAATTGGATATCACCAATTATGGCTGTGGATTATAATTTGTAAAGGGGCTTGCAGCGTGTCACAGCAGTCCAGCAAACTGTCCTCAAAAAGATTACTAGGATTGCTGAAGTGCCGCCCCGGGAGAGTAGCAGTGGCTCCATGGAGCACAAACCCGGTATCCCCTCTCAGGATGACAGCATTTGTCCTTCCACTCCTGCCATTCTGCCAATCCCCTTGCTTGCCTCTCAGCCAGACAGCCCAGACTGCTGCCACACGTGCTGAGATGGTGCAGTCCGCAACCAGGCCTTCTAGACCCAGAGCTGCTCGAGGTTGCCCTCCAAGGCCATCTGCAGTCTCCTCCTCTGAAACTCAGTACCAGCCATGCTGCAACCATTGGGATAGCATTGCATAGGAGCATGAGGGCAGGCAAGTCATGGAAGACAGGCACTCAGGGAATGCACAAAAATGATCAGTTTACTTTTGCATGCAATATGGCAAGATTTCATTTCTCCATTTAGTTTGGAATGTTTATTTTGTGTTGGCTTTTATTTTTGTATTGTGGTCAAGCAGACACAGTAAAGATAAGTGACAGGGGGAAGGGAAATTGTGCGGCTGTTGGTGAATGGGATTTGGGGTTGCAGTTACTGGTGTCACACTCGATGAGTACTTCTTGGACAGCCCAGGCAGAAAGGGGCTGCCTTGATTGCCTCTTCCCTTCCTCTTTCTCCTCCTCCGCATGCTCTGTTCTTCAGCTGCTCATCATATCGCTGGTGGCAAGGGCTGTCCCCTCATTATGGTGACATGGTGCAGGATGCAGCAGACAGCCAGAAATGTAGCCGGCAGTCCAGGCAGCAGAAGCATGATTTCAGCACACCAATGGTCAACTCTATCTATTGTGTGAGAGCATGTCCTCCCTTATTATGCATGCGATACACATGTGCATGGGTTGCGCACTGGAATCATCAGCCATGTTGTCAGCCAGTAGCCCTTGTCATTCTGGTTTGCCATGGTCAAATGCAATGGCACAGCAGACTGCCGGAGAATGAAGGCATCATGCCTGCATCCAGAATACTGAGCATTGACCTGTATGACGCATTGCCTATTGTTATTATCTAATAAGTTCTGTTAATGGATGTTAAATACCTAGTCGTTGAAGGTAATAGCGTGAACAAGTTTGGGTGTTGATTAGTTAATTGTACTCAGATGTATATATAAAGAAGGGCCAGCCAGCAGTGGCTGGGTCTTATTAGGAGAGAAGTAGGCTCTGTGGCAAGCAATAAACAGTCTCCATCAAAGCATCCTAGTCTCATTGTCTTCTTCACTAATAGTCTTGGAAGTTTCTCTAACATTGGTAGCAGAGGATGGTTGCCTGAAAATGAAGATTGGAGACTAAGATTTGTTTTCAGACAGGAGATTAGAATTGGAGTTTTTTTTTGAGAGGGCTGTAATTGGATTTTTATTTTTGAAGAAAGGTAAACTGGGTGTAAGGTGTCGGGATATGATTTTCCACCACTGTTTTGTGAAGCTGAACCTTACGATCAATGGAAGAATGAAGTTGATCTATGGATGCAGTTAATGTCTTTACCAAAAAGGAAGAAAGGAATAGCCCTTTCAGTTTCACTTCCCGCCAGAAGCAAGATCACGGGCAAAGTATTCTCGGAGCTAGAGGCTCATCATTTGGACAATGAGGAAGGTTTGGACAATCTCTTAAAATTTATGGATAAAATTTATATGAAAGATGACTTATTGAGTGCCTATGAGGGCGTGGTTGGGCTTTGATAAATTTAGAAAAATGTATGGGTCCTCCATAGAAGATTATATTATGGAGTTTAACCAACTATATGCAAGGTTGCAGCGATTCTACTTGGAAATTCCTAGATCAGTACTTGCCTTCAAATTGTTGGATTGTGCTAGGATTTTGAACATGGATAGGCTTTTGGTATTAACTGGAGTTAGATTCAAAGAAAGAGATATGCCTTTTGATCAGATGTCTGATGCCCTAAAAAAATGTTTGGAAAACATTCCTTTCCGGCCGCTTTCATGGTGCAAATGGGCTCTTCAGTGGTGACATCTAAGGTGAGGATACAATGCTAGCAGCATGTCGAGGTAGTTCAAATATGGGGCCCAAACATCAGTACGAAAGGAGAATCACAAATAAAACAAATGAGGGTAGAGACCCTTTTTGCATTTGTAACTGATGACAGGAATTGGGCAATTATGGCAGAAGGATGAACCGCAAGAATAACCAGGAATAAAGGGTTTCCGATGTGACTTAAAAGTATCATTATGGGTTGCATTGTCCAAAAAGGAATTACAGGGTTTTTGAGATGACACATGACATGGAAGGTTTGGAAGGCGAGGATGACGCTACTGATCAATTAGACAGAATTGTACTGGTCACGAGAAGCTTCAGTCCAGTACATGAGTAGCTTCAGTCCAGTAGTGAGTGTCCTAGTCGCAGATTCATTCAATTGTGCAGTACTAGACAGTGGGTATACGTGGATTCTTTAAGTAAGGAAGACCGAAGTAAGGTCAAAGAATATGACAGTTCTACCTGTTTCAGGTTTGGGGCTGACAACACGTTGAAATCACTAAAAAGAGTGGTAATTCCATGTAAAATAGCAGAGGTAAACTATTTTATTCGTACGGATGTAATATCCAGTGAAATATCTTTGCTGTTAAGAAACCGTCTATGAAAAAGGCTCTGATGAAATTGGATATGGAACATGATAAAGCGATTGTCTTTGGGAAATCTGTAGCTTTGCAGTTTACACAGTCGGGACATTATTGTATTCCTTTAGCAAGACCCAACATCTCTAAGCAGGATGTTAAAGAGGTATTAATAGGATCTGGGGGTAGGGATTTGAAGGAGAAAAGGCAAATTGTTTCAAAACTACTTTGACAGTTTGCACATCCATCTTGTCATAGGTTGAAGATTCTGTTTAAAGATGCAGGGGTAATAGATGATGACTACACTAAACTTATCGAGGATATCGGTGAAAAATGTAATATCTGTAAAAAAAAATACAGAAGGACACCTTCACGACCCATTGTGAATCTTCCATTAGCAAGGAACTTTAATGAAACCATAGCGATGAACTTGAAGGTTTGGGATAAAGACAAAAACATTTTTCTTCTACACTTTATAGACATAGAGACTAGATTAAGTCGGTCAACGGTAATTTATAGTAAAGACAAAAAAGTAATAGTGGACAAGATAATGTAAAGGTGGATAGGAACGGGACTACAGCTAGATTTCTAACTGACAATGGAGGAGAATTTGTCAATGATGAGTTCAGGAGTGTGTGTGAAAATATGATTATTGTAGCAATGCACACAGCAGCAGCAAGTCCTTTCAGTAATGGGATTTGTGAGAAATCATGCCTTGATTGACAAAATGCTCTGAAAAATTTTAGCTCACCAACCAAATTGTAAATTGATGCCTGCTCCAGCATGGGCAGAATATGGGAAAAACACGCTTCAAACAGTCCCTGTCAATTAGTTTATGGCAGGAATCCGAAAATACCTTCGGTAATGTAGGATCATCCCCCGCCTTCAGAGGGGACTACAATTAGTTCAATTTTTGCAGAACATTTGAATGTCAATAATGCAGGAAGAAGAGCATTTATTAAGACTGAGGTTTCAGAAAAATTCAGGAGAGCTTCGAGGAATCGGATCAGAAAAGAATTTTAATACTGAGGACATGGTGTATTACAAAAGAGAAGGGCAAAAAGAATGGTGAGGCCCAGGAAAACTTGTAGGCACTGATGGCAAAACAGTTATTTTGCAACATGGCAACCAAACTGTTAGAGTACATTTCTCGCCGCTTATTGGCACTGATTGTACATTGACAGAATCTGAACAAATGAAGGACACTGATGATGCACCATGTACTTCACATGCACATATATTGGGCTTTTACAAGCCCAATTGTGGCAGATAATGGGCTAACTGAGAGTGGACCAGGTGATAGTGAAGATCAAGATAAGGCCATTTATCCCAAAGGTCAATTACTGAAAGTTGGGACTAGAGTGACATATATGCCAGAAAGGGGCTAGTGAATGTAGGGAAGCCATCATTATAGGAAGGGCAGGAAAGGCCACAGGGAAACATAAACAGTGGCTAAATGTGCAAGACAAGGGACAGGATATCAGACCTATAGATTGGCTGAATGAAGTGAAAACGTGGAAGGCCAGAAAAAGTAGACAATGGGCCTGAAAATGATCATAGTCCAAGGAAAAGGTCACAAACTTGTGAAAGGAAGTCTGGTCGTAGGAAGGACAGACCAAGTAGTAGCAGTCCGGAAAGGGATATGAAATCTAGTAGGGGACATGGTTTCACAAGAGCAAGGACCAGAGAGCAGGCGCGGAGCACCTCAAGAATTAGGAGCCCTTACGATAGAGAAGTTCTAGTGGTTACTAACAAGTTAGATGGTAAGTTGGTACAGGATGCAAAACAAAAAGATTGACAGTTGGAGAGAGTTTGGCATCAGTGCGAGTTAGAGGACTACCAGCATTGTCCCATAGATGGATCTGTACAGAGAAAGTACTTCCTGATGGTACGTATAAAGCTAAGGCCAGGCTTGTAGCTTGGCGATTTGAGGAATGACTGGGTGACCAAGAAGTTAGAGTAGACTGCCCAACAGCAGGAAAAGCAAGTTTGAGGATATTGCTAACCATTTTAGTAACACATTCATGGGAATGTCAGTCCATTGACATCAAAGCAGCATTTTTGCAAGGGGAGAAATTTCAAAGGGAATTTTAAAGCCACCCAAAGAAGCTGGAGATACAGAGGGGAAATTATGGAAACTAAACAAGTGTGTTTATGGGCTAAACGATGCATCCAGGGTGTGGTATTTTTCAGTTAGGTCTGTATACTAAAAAACTGGTTGTCTTCAACTGAAAGTGGGTCCGGCAATGTTTTATTAGTACAATGAAGAAAAGCAAGCAGGCATTTTCTTGATGCACGTAGACAATTTTCTGTGGGAATAATCTGCGGCATTCGAGAAAGATTGTGGTAGATAAAGTTCTACAGGAATTTAAAATTGGAAGTCAAGCTTCCAGAGCTTTTAAATATTTAGGGTTGAACATTAGATAGACTAAGTTGGGGGCAACCCTAAATCAACAGTCTTATCTAGAGAATGTTAATAGGATCCCAATAAATCCAGCCAGATCCTCACAAAAGGAAGACTCTGCAACCAAGGAAGAAGTAGACCTATTAAATAGCTTAATCGGGCAATTAAACTGGTTGGGCACACAAACTCGGCCGGTTCTTGCTATGATGTATTAGAATTGAGCACCATGCTGAAACATGCTACTGTTGGGGAAGTGCTGAAAGCAAATAAGACATTGAAGAGATTGAGTTTTGATAAAAGTAAACTCAAGTTTCCAGCATTGGGTGACCCAGAAAAATGAAATTAGTCATTTTTAGTGATGGCTCACATGCTAATCTTCCCAATGGTTATTCAAGCACCGCAGGGTTCATTATATTTTTGGTGGGAAGAAATTATAAATGTTGTCCATTAGCCTGGGAATAGAAGAAAATAAAGAGAATAGTTAAAAGCACCTTAGCTGCTGAGATACTTGCACTGATAGAAGCAATTGATATGGGTCTGCATTAATCGAGTATTTTAAAGGAACTCTTATATAAGGGGTAATTGGAGAAAAACTTTCCCATAGAATGCTATATAGACAACAATTCTCACAGGGACAATGTCCATTTGACAAAAAGTGCCACAGAAAAGAAGTTGAGGATTGATCTCGCGCGTATAAAGGAAATGTTGGAAAAAAAATAAATTTCCAAAATAAAATGGGTCGGCGCAAGTCATCAGTTGTCAGATTGTTTTACAAAGAGAGGTGCTTGTTCAAAGAAATTGTTGGATGTCCTCGAAGAGGGCCGTTTTGTATCATGATGAGTTAGGGAAAATGTGGAATTTTTTTTAATGTTAAGATTGCTTTTTAATTCTTTAAACAAGTTTTTTGTTTAAAAAAAAAGGGAGAATATACAGTATGTTAATGGCTGGTGCCATTGAAGGTTGACAGTATAATGTAAGATAAAGAAAAATATATCATTATTTTGTCTCTCCTTTTTCATTTTATATATATATGTATTTAATTTGAAGAAAAGAGGGGAATCTGTTAGTGTCAAATAAGTTCTGTTAATGGATGTTAAATACCTAGTAGTTGAAGGTAATCGGGTGAACAGATGTTGGGTGTTGATAAGTTAATTGTACTCAGATGTATGTATAATGAAGGGCCAGCCAGCACTTGCTGGGTCTTATTAGGAGTGGAGAAGTAAGCTCTGTGGCAAGCAATAAACAGTCTCCACCAAAGCATCCTAGTCTCAGTGTCTTCTTCACAAACAGGCTTGGAAATTTCTCTAACACCTATGGTCTCACACCAGGTGAAGTTGAGGGAGCAGAGTCCCTTTCTGTTCCAGTATAAAGCAGAGTTAATGTGCAGCGCCTGCAAAGTGATGTGCATGCAGTCAATGGCAATCTGCACCATGGAGAAGCCTGCAATCCAAGCAAAGCTGTATGCATGCTCTGCCTGCATGTCTCTGACAAGAGAGAATATAGTTATATCTCTTCTAATGGAGAGCCTCAGTGATCTCCCTTATGCAATAGTGGATAGTAAACTGAGATGTTGCTAATATCTCGAGGTTCAGCCTGGAGGAAGCCAGGCATGTAAATATTCATAGCCACAGTCACTTTCACAGCCACTGCACTGCGCTCCTTGCCCTGCTCTGGGGTTGCAGTTGTGGCTGCAGCAGGTGGCAGATTTCAGTGAGGACATCCTTAATAAAGTACAAACATATCCCACATTGCTCGTCACTGAAGTTCAGGTGGAAGAATTGTTCCTTGAACATTCTGTGTTGGAAATAGCCTCAGGCTGAGAGTTTTTCTCCCCCTCCTTCTCCTCCTTCTTCCAGCAGCTTGTTCTGCATGGCCCATATTCATTCTCCAAGTCATGCTGTATTTCAAGGAGAATGCCTCCCAGTGCACTCATGTATGGGAGCAACTAGTTTGTGCAGAAGCCTTGAAATCAACGAAAGCACTTCAGCACCTGACACACCACTCCCTATAGCCTTTTGCAACTTGAAACATCTATAGAAAGCAAAAAACACTTGTAGAACTGTAGCAACAGCCAGAAAAAAATCAACCAGCAACTAACCTGTCAGTAGTTGATGATCCCTTTAAGTAGTGCTGGTGGCGGTGGGGGGAAGGTCCTTCCTGCTGCTGAATGTGAGGTTGAGAGGGCTTTGCCTGCTGTGTTGAGCTCCAAAAATGTGCCTTTGGCATCAAACCAGCATTGCATGCTGATTAATGTCAAAATCTGCCTGCTCTGCATACTTCTGGCTGATATTCAATGTGTGTACACGTTCATGCCTGCACCAATATGGCACCCTGTGCGAAATCTGCACATGCCATTTTGGAATTCAAAGAGCAATCACAGTGCCCAAATCATGGGCACTAATGACCTCAATTTCTCAGCCATAGAATGTTGTTCTATTCTACATTTTGGACTGTACATGAACTATAGAAGTCCTGCAGGGAACAAAATGGGAATCATTTATGCATATCTCAGGAACATGGGCACAGATCTTTGTTCACAGGAATCCATGTGTTTACAATCTGCAATTAGCAAGCTGATTAAGGGAAAAGTGATGATAACCAAGTTTTCAAACAACATATATTTCCTGCCAAAATGTAAGTCGTACACTGAAAAAAGCAGCAGCATTTGCTGAACAAATATACATTTCCCAAGTAAGTAACTTCTGTAAATAATGCATGATAGCTGGGCGGTTTCAGTTCAGTAACTTACAGTTATGGTCTTGGGAACAACAAATGAGTCATCTGGCATAAACTATATGTTGAAGTTTCCTGAGGCACTAAGAGAAAGAAGAAAGCTTTCTTACATTCATCAGCTGGAGAATATCCACCTAACATATGAACATATGAAAATAACAAATGCAGCTTGGACAGTTCTGCAACATTAACATTGACCACTTTGGGAGATCAAAACCTTACGGAATAAAGCCAGTAGTATTTGCCAAAATTTCCATAGTACTTTCTACACTGTTCTACACTGTTATGACAACATTATTTCAAAGGTAAAAATACAGATTACACAGGCAAGGTTACACTCTCTAACTGCACAGACACAGTGCTGTATGGGATGGCGATAAGTATTAATTGTCACTGAGGACAATGTTAGTACTAGGTTTTGTATATGGATCCGCAAAGATCTCTTGGCAGATAAGAGTGCTTTCTTCTTTTTGGTTGCACATGATGAATGAAAGATGAGAGATAACCCTTCAGCTGAACCTTTGTGGTGTATGAGTTAAAAGAAGAACTTATATTTATATACCACCTTTCACATGTCAAATTGCTTCACAGCCAATAAGTTACTTTGGAAGTACAATCACTGCTGATTTTTTTATGCAAAAACAACAACCAATTTAGGCACAGCAAGGTCCACATGCAGCAAGAAGATAACAGACCAGTTACTCCGTTTTTAGTGGTGTTAGTACTTAAACAGCTTTTATCAAAGTCACAAATGGCATCGCATAAGACTATGACAGTGGTGAACTATGCCTTCTCATCCTTCTTGAGCTGTCTGCAGCTTTGACATCATTGACCACACTATCCTCCTCCCATGTCTCTCATCCATCATCCAGCTGGGTGGAACTGCACTCACCTAGCTAAATTATAGAGTCATAGAGTCGTACAGCATAGAAACAGGCCCTTCAACCCACCGCGCCCATGCCGACCATAATGCCTATCTATACTAATCCCACCTGCCTGCATTAATTCCATATCCCTCTATGCCTTGCTCATTCAAGTACCTGTCCAGACACCTCTTAAATGTTGCTACTGTTCCTGCCTCCACCACCTCCTCTGGCAGCTTATTCCAGATACCCACTATTCTTTGTGTGAAAAAATTTACCCCTTTGATCCCCTTTAAACCTCCTCCCTCTCACCTTAAATCTATGCCCTCTAGTTCTAGTCACCCCTACCATGGGAAACAGACTCTGGCTATCTACCCTACCTGTGCCTCTCATAATTTTATATACCTTGATCATGTCCCCTCTCAGCCTCCTTCGCTCCAGGGAAAACAGACCCAGCCTATCCAATCTCTCTTTATAACTTAAGCCCTCCAAACCTTGTGAATCTTTTCTGCACGCTCACATCTTTCCTGTAGTGCGGCAACCAGAACTGCACACAGTACTCCAAATGCGGCCTAACCAACGTTATGTACAACTGTAACATGACTTCCAAACTCTTGTCCTCAATGCTTCGACCGATGAAGGCAAGCATGCCATACGCCTTCTTCACCACCCTGTTTACCTGTGTTGCCACTTTCAGGCAACTATGTACTTGCACCCCAAGGTCTCTCTGCTCAACAACACTCCCCAGGGCCCTGCCATTCACTGTATATGTCCTGCCCTCATTTAACTTCCCAAAATGCATCACTTCGCACTTGTCTGCGTTAAATTCCATTTGCCAATTCCTTGCCCGCTTTCCCAGTTTATCGATATCCTGTTGTAACCTTAGACAACCACTGTCCACTATACCACCAATTTTGGTGTCATCTCCAAACTTACTAATCATACCCCCTACATTCACATCCAAGTCATTAATATATACGACAAACAACAGAGGGCCCAGCACCAATCCCTGTGGCACACCACTGGTCACGGCCTCCAATCTGAAAAACAACTCTCCACTACCACTCTCTGCCTCCTATCATCAAGCCAATTTTGTATCCAATTGGCTAGCTCACCCTGGATCCCATGTGTTCGAAAATTCTGGACCAGCCTACCATGCAGGACCTTGTCAAAGGCCTTGCTAAAGTCCATGTAGACAACGTCCATCGCCCTGCCCTCATCAAGCCTCTTGGTCACCTCCTCGAAAAACTCAATCAAATTCGTGAGACATGATATCCCATGCACAAAGCCATGCTGACTATCCCTAATCTGACCATGCCTTTCCAAATGCATATAAATCCTGTCTCTCAACAATCTCTCAGAATCAATAACTAGAATCTATAATCTCAATAACTTTCCCACCACTGATGTAAGGCTCACCGGCCTGTAGTTCCCTGGCCTATCGCTGCTGTCCTTCTTAAATAGAGGCACAACATTAGCTATCCTCCAGTCTTCTGGGACCTCACCCATTGCTAACGATGATACAAAAATCTCTGCCAGGGCTCCAGCAATCTCCTCCCTTGCTTCCCATAGCATCCTAGGATACACCTGGTCAGGCCCTGGGGATTTATCCACCTTAATGCACTTCAAAACCTCCAACACCTCCTCCTTTGTAATGTTGATATGCTCCAGGATATCGATGTTCCCTCTCTTGAACTCATTAGCTTCCATGAACTTCTCCACGGTAAATACAGACGAGAACTACTCATTTAAGACCTCGTCCATTTCCCGTGGCTCCACACATAGATTGCCACACTGATCCTTAAGGGGACCTACTCTCTCCCTAGCTACCTTTTTACTCTTAATATACTTACAGAATCTTTCAGGATTCTCCTTTATCTTATCTGCTAGGGAAATCTCATGGCCCCTTTTCGCCCTCCTAATTTCCTTCTTAAGTGTACTCCTACATCCCCTATACTCCTCGAGGGACTCACTTGATCCCAGCTGTCTATACCTGACATATGCCTTCTTCTTTGTCCTGACCAGACCCTCAATATCCCTCGTCAACCAAGGTTCCCTAAACTTGCCAGCCTTGCCCTTCCATCTAACAGGAACATGCCGGCCCTGAACTCTTCCTATCTCACTTTTAAAAGCCTCCCACTTGCCAGACATCCCTTAACCTGTAAACAGCCTCTCCCATTCAACTTTTGAGAGTTCTTGTCTGATGCCATCGAAATTAGCCTTCCCCCAATTTAGGACTTCAACCTGAGGGCCAGTCCTATCCTTTTCCATAACTATCTTGAAGCTAATAGAGTTATGTTCACTGGTCCCAAAGTGTTCCCCCACTGACACATCAACCACCTGCCCAGCCTCATTTCCTAAGAGGAGGTTGAGTGTAGCCCCTTCTCTAGTAGGGCCATCCACATACTGCTTCAGAAAACTATGCTGGACACACTTAACAAATTCTTCCCCATCTGATCCCTTAGCACTAAGGCAGTCCCAGTCAATATTAGGGAAGTTAAAATCACCTACTATTACAACCCTATAATTCCTACACACATCTGTGATTTCCTTACATATATGCTCCTCCAATTCCCTCTGACTATTGGCAGACCTATAGTATAATCCCATCAAAGTGATCACCCCTTTCTCATTTCTAAGTTCTACCCATATGGCCTTGCTGGACGTTCCCCCCATGATATCCTCTCTAAGTACTGCCGTGATGTCCTTCCTAATCAACAGTGCAACTCCTCCTCCTCTCTTACCTCCACCTCTGTCACGCCGGCAGCATCGGTACCCTGGAACATTGAGCTGACAGTCCTGCCCATCCCTCAACCACGTTTCCATAATAGCTATAATATCTCAATCCCATGTACCGATCCATGCTCTGAGTTCATCTGCCTTACCTGTGAGGCTTCTTGTACTGAAGTAAATGCAGTTTAGCCTACCAGGCCTTCAACGCTCCCTGTCCTGCCCCTGCCCGGCCTGCCTACTGGATTTGCTTGCTTTAACCTCTGCATTTGCCTCAACTATCTCATCAGAGAGACTACTACTTTGGGTCCCACCCCCCTGCAAGACTAGTTTAAACCCTCCCGAGTAGTACTAGCAAACCTCCCCGCAAGGATATTGGTCCCCTTCCAGTTCAAATGCAACCCTTCCTTCTTGTATAGGTCACCTCTGCACCAGAAGAGATCCCAATGATCCAAGTAGCTGAAGCCCTCCTGCCTACACCAGATCTTCAGCCACGCATTCATTTGCCTAATCCTCCCATTCCTACCCTCACTAGCATGTGGTACAGGGAGTATTCCTGAGATTACAACCCTAGAGGTCTTGCTTTTTAACCTTCTGCCTAACTCCCTATATTTACTTTGCAGAACCTCATCTCTCTTCCTGCCTATGTCATTAGTACCAATATGGACCACGACCTCTGGCTGCTCACCCTCCCCTTTCAGAATGTCCTGCAGCTGCTCCGAGACATCCTTGACCCTAGCACCAGGGAGGCAACATACCATCCTGGAGTCTTGTTTGTGGCCACAGAAACGCCTATCTGCACCCCTTACGAAAGAATCCCCTATCACTATAGCTCTTCCACCCCTTTTCCTCCCCTGCTGTGCAGCAGAGCCCTCCGTAGTGCCACGAACTTGGCTGTTGCTGCTTTCCCCTGGGAGGTCATCCCCCCCCAACAGTATCCAAAGCAGTATATCGTTTTGAGAGGGGGATGGCCACAGGGGACTCCTTCACTACCTGCCTGCGCCTACTCGTCTGGTGGTCACCCATCCCTTTTCTGCCTGTGCAGCCATTACCTGCGGTGTGACCACCTCACTAAACATGCTATCCACGACGTCCTCAACATCGCAGATGCTCCACAGTGAATCCACCTGCAGCTCCAGCTCCGTAATGCGGGTAGCCAGTAGCTGCAGATGGATACACTTCCTGCTTACATGGTCGTCAGGGACACTGGAAGCATTCCTGATTTCCCACATAGCGCAGGAGGAGCATATCATGGATACGAGCTCTCCTGCCATGACTTACCCTTAGGTTAATTAGTTTCTCCCTTAATTAAAAAATACTAATTACACTAGGGGCCTTGTTCTACCCACTCCAATCTAAAGTCCTTAAAAAAAACACTTTAGTAGTACTCACCTTGTCACCAAAGGTTTTCTTTCAACAAAAAAAACTTTCCCCTTATTTTTTTAAGACATTTAAATGCACTAACAGCTGCTACTCGCCAACCAATCACCTTGCAGCTCTCCTCTGACGTCACTGTTGGCTTTTTTTCCCAAAACTCCAGTGCGCTGGAAGAGGTTCAACTGCTCTCCGCTCCGCTCCCGGAAGGTAACATTCTTATCTATCCAATTGTAGCTAGAGAATCACCTACTATTCCCACTCCTACACCATTACTCCTGGTGTTCCCCAAGGATCTACCTTTGATGCTGTCAGCGACCTCATCTAAAAACATACATCAGGTTCCACGTGTACTCTGAGACACCCAGCTCTACTTCACACCACCTCTCTTGACCACTCCAGTCTCTCTAATTTGTCACACTACTTGCCCAATATCCAAAAACTTCCTCCGATTAAATATAGGGAAGACTGAAGTCAATGTCTTCGGACTCCGTCATAAAATCCGTTCCCTAGTCACAAACTCCATCCCTCTCCCTGGCAACTGTCTCAGGCTGAATCAGACCATTCACAACCTTGGTATCACATTTGACTTTTGAGCTTCAGACCACATATCTGCAGCACCACCAAGACTACCTACTTCTACCTCTTTAACATCACCAACTCCACCCCGCCTCAGTTAATCTGCTGCTAAAACTCTCAACCATATCTTTGTAGAATTGACTATTCCAATGCTCTCTTGGCTGGCCTTCCACCTTCTACCCTTCATAAACTTGAACTTATCCAAACATCTGCTGCCCATATCCAAACTCGCACCAAGTCCCGTTCACGCATCACCCCTATGCTTGCCAACTTATATTGGCTTCCTGTCCAGTAAGGTCTCAACTTTAAAATTCTCATCCTTGTTTTCAAATCCCTCCATGGTTTTGTGCCTCCTTAACTCTAACTTCCTCCAGCTCTGCAATCCATGAGATCTCTGTGCTCTTTCCATTCTGACCTCTTGCACAGCCCTGATTTTAAGTGCTCCACCATTGGCAGCCATGCCTTCAGCTGGCAAGGCCCTATGCTCTGGAATTTCCTCCCTAAACCTCTCCAGCTCTTTATCCCTCTCTCCTTCTTTCAGATACCTCTTAAAACCTACCTCTTTGACAAGCTTCTGGTCATCTGTCCTAATATCTCCTTATGTGGCTTGCTGCTCAATTTTGTTTGATAATGCTCCTGTGAAGTGCTTTGGGACATTTTATAACATTAAAGTTGCTATATAAATGCAAGTTGTTGTTGGGAAATAAACATTGGCTCGGCACGCGGAGTACTCTGGCACACTTCTTCGTATAGTGCCATGGGATGTTTTACCACTACACTGAAGTGTCAGCCCAGATCATATGCTCAATTTCTAAAGCAGGGCTTGGAACCACAACTTTGTAACTGAGTGGTGAGAGTGTTATCACTGAAACAAGACTGATAGAGTTTTTGGAGATGACAGCAACAGTTTGAACTGTCACTATTTTTGTCAAAGGTGCGCTAGACGTAGTCCAGGTTTTAACTTTTGAAGGGAGTCTGCCTGCTACCAATCAAAGAGGACATATTGGTATCAGTAGCTGTGAGTTATGCTGGATCCTTACTATTTAATTTGCTGGAACAGAATGATAGTGGAAGCAAAACAGATTAGAGGAAGAAAGGGTGGCAATGAATAAGTTAGTATAATATGCTTTCTGGGATATCAGACAGAAATAATATCATGGTCTGAACTACCTATCAGAAAATAGTATTCTTAATGGAAAGACAACCTGCAGTCATAATTTGAACAGCTGGTTATGTTAAAATTTAGAATGAATAGCCAGCAGAGTTTGATTGCTGTTAAATGGCCATTCACTGAGTGAAATTCACTTAATCATTTGATGAATGTCAGTCCACAGCACCAAGATTGCCTTCGGTACAATTGGCACAAGAAAGAGCTTTTTCATCACAGTTTTTTGTTGTATGATTTAAGACTTCTGAATGACAAATGAGCAGCAATTATTAATTGTGTGCATCTTGTTGATCAGAGCATCTGTGGAAAAGTTTCCGTATTCACATCAATCCTTTTCTCCATCTCCTTTGCAATCCTCCTGCGAAAGTGGACTGAAGTAGTCCTTTCTGCGACTACCAGCAGTACCCCACTTAGTCCAGCCATCAGTTCTTGGTATAGGTATTCTGCAACTTATATACATATTTGAACTTCTGTTCTTGGGCTGAAACAAGAACTAATGTTTCAGCAAGTGTAGCTTTCTCCCTGATGAAATTTCTACATGTTCTGTACAATTCATACTCATCCTTTCTTTGCCTAATAGTTTATTCATTTGGGTCTACATCAGCTTGTTTTGCTGCTAGCACAGGCATATTTTAATCACTAGATTGGTATATCGGTACATCAAAACAACACAACATTTTGATTTAAATTATGCTTGGAAACTACAGTTGCTGACTGTATAAATGCCACACTCAATTTATTGCTGCAAATGTTAGGTTGGCCACTCCAAAGAACATTTATTCCATTTGATTTTACAAATGACGTGCATTGTGTAAATCCAAGGTTTGCATCTAAGCCTATTGTTTTCAACTGTAGCCTTGCTGCCTCAAAACATTTTGCTTTCCCTTTTTTATTTGATCATAAATCTGCTGGATTTTATACAACTTTACACCCCAGCCCTTCAAATTTTATGGGGCTTTTAAAAACAACAAGAATATTTATCAAAGCCAAAGGGGGAAAAGACAGCCTCATTGCTCTAAGCAATAAACCTAGCTTTAAGGAGGAAAGAAAGGTGAAGAGGTTTAAGGATGAAATTTAAGGATGAAGCCACAGGCAACAATGGTTGAGCGATAAAATTGGGACTGTGCAAGAGGCCAGATTTGGAGGAGCACAGAGACCTCAGGGGTTGTCAGGCTGGAGGAGGTTACAGAGATAGGGAGGGGTGAGGCCATGGAGGTATTTTATAACAAGGATGAGAATTTTAAAGTTGAGGTCTTGTTGGACAGGGAGCCAATAGAGGTTAGCAAGCACAGGGGTGGGAGGTGAACAGGATTTGGTGCAATCTGAAATGTTACATAACTCAATGATCAAAGCGTGAATAAAAGCATATTGAGGAAAGTACAAGTGTCTGGTCTGACTAGGATCAGTTGTTCCTTTCTAGTTTCTGTGACAGTTGCTATTGATCTATATCTTTAAACATCACTGTAAGCTTGGTTTATTGCTTAGAGGCAGTCTTTTCCCCCTTTGGCTTTGATAAACATTCTTGTTTTTAAAAGCCCCATAAAATTTGATGGGCTGGGGTGTAAAGTTATATAAAATTTAACAGATTCATGATAAAATAAAGGGAAAGCATCTGATTCAATGTTTTGAGGCAGCAAGGATACAGCTGAAAACAATAGGCTAGGATGCAAACCTTGGATTTACACAACGCACGTCTTTTGTAAAAATCCAATGGAGTAAATGTTCTTTGGATCAGCCAACATAACATTTGCAGCAATAAATTGAGTGTGGCATTTATACAGACAGCAACTGTAGTTCCAAGTATAATTTAAAACAAAAAATTGTGTTGTTTTGATGTACCGATATACCAATCTAGTGATTAAAATATGCCTGTGCTAGCAGCAAAACAAGCTGATGTAGACCCAAATGAATAAACTATTAGGCAAAGAAAGGATGAGTATGAATTGTACAGAACACATAGAAATTACATCAGGGAGAAAGCTACACTTGCTGAAACATTAGTTCTTGTTTGAGCGCAAGAACAGCAGTTCAAATATGTATATAAGTTGCAGAATACCTATACCAAGAACTGATGACAGGACAATGTTGGGCACTGCTGGCCGTGGCAGGAACAACAGTTCAGTGCACATTCGTAGGAGGATTGCAAAGGAGATGGAAAAAAGGATTGATGTGTATATGGAAACATTTTTTAATTCATTCATGGGATGTGGGTGTCACTGGCCAGGCCAGCATTTATTGCCCATCCCTAATTGCCCTTGAGAAGATGGTGGTGAGCTGCCTTCTTGAACTGCTGCAGTCCATATGAGGTAGGTATACCCACAGTGCTGTTAGGAAAGGAGTTCCAGGATTTTGACCCAGTGACAGTGAAGGAATGGTGATATAGTTCCAAGTCAGGATGGTGTGTGACTTGGAGGGGAACTTGCAGGTGGTGGTTCTCCCATGTATGTGCTGCCATTGTCCATCTAGTTGTTGAGGTCGTGGGTTTGGAAGGTGCTGTCTAAGGAGCCTTGGTGCGTTGCTACAGTGCGTCTTGTAGATGGTACACGCTGTTGCCACTGTGCGTCAGTTGTGGAGGGAGTGAATGTTTGTAGATGGGGTGCCAATCAAGCGGGCTGCTTTGTCCTGGATGGTGTCGAGCTTCTTGAGTGTTGTTGGAGCTGCATACATCCAGGCAAGTGGAGAGTATTCCATCACACTCCTGACTTGTGTCTTGTAGATGGTGAACAGGCTTTGGGGAGTCAGGAGGTGAGTTACTCGCCGCAGGATTCCTAGCCTCTGACCTGCTCTTGTAGCCACGGTATTTATATGGCTACTCCAGTTCAGTAGTTCAGTTTCTGGTCAATGGCAGCCCCTAGGATGTTGATAGTGGGGGATTCAGCGATGGTAATGCCATTGAATGTCAAGGGGAGATGGTTAGATTCTCTCTTGTTGGAGATGGTTATTGCCTGGACTTTGTGTGGCGCAAATGTTACTTGCCACGTATCGGCCCAAGCCTGGATATTGTCCAAGGCTTGCTGCATTTCTACACGGACTGCTTCAGTATCTGAGAAATCACGAATGGTGCTGAACATTGTGCAATCATCAGCGAACATCTCCACTTCTGACCTTATGATTGAAGGAAGGTCATTGATGAAGCAGCTGAAGATGGTTGGGCCTAGGACACTACCCTGAGGAACTCCTGCAGTGATGTCCTGGAGCTCAGATGATTGACTTCCAACAACCACAACCATCTTCCTTTGCACTAGGTATGACTGCAGCCAGCGGAGGGTTTTCCTCCTGATTCCCATTGACCTCAATTTTGCTAGGGCTCCTTGATGCCATACTCAGTCAAATGCTGCCTTGATGTCAAGGGCAGACACTCTCACCTCAGAGTTCAGCTCTTTTGTCCATGTTTGATCCAAGGCTGTAATGAGGTCAGGAGCTGAGTGGCCCTGGCAGAACCCAAACTGAGCATCACTGAGCAGGTTATTGATAAGCAAGTGCCGCTTGATGGCACTGTTGATGACACCTTCCATCATTTTACTGATGATTGAGAGTAGACTGATGGGGCAGTAAGTGGCTGGGTTGGACTTGTCCTGCTGTTTGTGTACAGGACATACCTGGGCAATTTTCCACATTGCAGGGTAGATGCCAGTGTTGTAGCTGTACTGGAACAGCTTGGCTAGGGGTACGGCAAGTTCTGGAGCACAGGTTTTCAGTACTATTGCCGGAATATTGTCAGGGCCCATAGCCTTTGCAGTATCCAGTGCCTTCAGTCGTTTCTTGATATCACGTGGAGTGAATCGAATTGGCTGAAGTCTGGCATCTGTGATGCTGGGGACTTCAGGAAGAGGCCGAGATGGATCATCAACTCGGCACTTCTGGCTGTAGATTGTTGCAAATGCTTCAGTCTTATCTTTCGCACTGATGTGCTGGGCTCCCCCATCATTGAGGATGGGGATATTTGTGGAGCCACCTCTTCCAGTTAGTTGTTTAATTGTCCACCACCATTCACGGCTGGATGTGGCAGGACTGCAGAGCTTAGATCTGATCCATTGGTTATGGGATCGCTCAGCTCTGTCTATCGCATGCTGCTTACGCAGTTTGGCATGCAGATAGTCTTGTGTTGTAGCTTCAACAGGTTGACACCTCATTTTGAGGTATGCCTGGTGCTGCTCCTGGCATGCCCTCCTGCACTCTTCTTTGAACCAGGGTTGGTCTCCTGGCTTGATGGTAATGGTAGAGTTTGGGATATTCTGGGCCATGAGGTTACAGATTGTGGTTGAGTACAATTCTGCTGCTGCTAATGGCCCACAGCACCTCATGGATGCCCAGTTTTGCATTGCTAGATCTGTTTGAAATCTATCCCATTTAGCACGGTGGTAGTGCCACACAACACAAAGGAGGGTATCCTCAATGTGAAGGCGGGCCTTCGTCTCCACAATGACTGTGCGGTGGTCAATCCTACCGATACTGTCATGGACAGATGCATCTGCGGCAGGCAGATTGGTGAGGACGAGGTCAAGTATGTTTTCCCCTTTTGTTGGTTCCCTCACCACCTGCCGCTTATCCAGTCTAGCAGATATGTCCTTTCGGACTCGGCCAATTCGGTCAGTAGTGGTGCTACTGAGCCACTCTTGGTGATGGACATTGAAGTCCCCCACCCAGAGTACATTCTGTGCTCTTGCCACCTTCAATGCTTCCTCCAAGTGCTGTTCAACATGGAGGAGTACTGACTCATCAGCTGAGGGAGGGCGGTAGGTGGTAATCAGCAGGAGGTTTCCTTACCCATGTTTGACCTGATGCCATGAGACTTCATGGGGTCCAGAGTCGATGTTGAGGACTCCCAGGGCAACTCCCTCCCTACTATATACCACTGTGCCACCACCTCTGGTGGGTCTGTCCTGCCGGTGGGACAGGACATACCCAGGGATGGTGATGGCAGTGTCTGGGACATTGTCTGTCAGGTATGATTCCGTGAGTACGAATATGTCAAGCTGTTTGACTGGTCTGTCGGACAGCTCGCCCAACTTTGGCACAAGCCCCCATATGTTAGTAAGGAGGATTTGGCAGGGCCGACAGGGCTGGGTTTGCCGTTATCGTTTCCGGTGCCTATGTCGATGCCGGGTGGTCCGTCCGGTTTCATTCTTTTTTATTGACTTCGTAGTGGTTAGGTACAACTGAGTGGCTTGAATGGCCATTTCAGAGGGCATGTAAGAGTCAACCACATTGCTTGTGAGTCTGGAGTCACATGTAGGCCAGACCAGGTAAGGACAGAAGATTTCCTCCCCTAAAGGACATTAGTGAACCGGATGAATTTTTACAACAATCGATAATGGTTTCATGGTCATCATTAGACTAGCTTTTTAATTCCATATTTATTAATTGAATTCACATTCCACCTTCTGCTGTGGTGGGATTTGAACCCATGTCCCCAGAGCAATACCCTGGGTCTCTGGGTTACAAGTCCAGTGACAATACCACTATGCCACTGCCTCCCCTAATGGGGGGAATTTTAACCAAAAAATGGGCAGGTTTGGGTCGGGTGGCAGCGCGTTGGAAGGTGGGGGAGCAGTTTAAGACTTTAAAATCACAATCCTGACCCAAACCTGCCTCCAACCTGCCCACTTCCAGCTTTAATTGAAAATGGATGAGCAACCAAATGCTCCAAGGAGGCATGTTGGCAATTTAGATGTGATAACGAGCTGACCAGCCTCATTGTTATTCTACTTTTGAAATTTAACAATTCCATCCAGGTGAGGGCTGCTGGATCTAGGAGGTGCCTTTACTTTTCTGATCCCCTTGCCCAGGCCTACGATCCCCTTCTTTCCCAGACCTCCAATTCCCATCCGGGACTCCGCTCCCCCCACCCATCAACCTCCCTTCCCCCCAACTGGATCAACCCCCTCCTCCCCTGGATCAACACCCCGTTCCCACAATCAAATCCTTCCACCCTCACCCAACCGCACCCACCACCCCCCCACCCCTGAGAATCGACCCCCTCCCAAGGATCGATCCCTTCCCACCCCACCTCCTCTCGTCGAAACCCCGCCCCCACTCCGATTAACTTCCTCCCCCCGCCAATCCACTCCGGACCTATCTTGTCCTATGGCCTCCACCAACCTGGTCATTATCACATTGTTATTTGTGGGACATGGCTGTGTGCAAGTTAGCTGCCATTTTTCCAACTTTAATATACTTTAAGTACTTCATTGGCTGTGAAGTGCTTTGGGACAGCCTGAGGTTATGAAAGGCACTATATAAATGCAAGTCTTTCTTTCTTAATTCTACAACCAAAGGAGAGCAGAAAGCCTAAAGCTCAGAATAAATTATTCTACAACACATTTTTCCCTGCTTTGAACTGGATTCCTAATTATCTATCCAGTGAATTGTTACTTCGACATGTACTCTTCAAAGCTCAATAACAAATTTATGAACTTTGAGAGAATTATTTTCCACTGCCTCCTGCTTTTTCTTGTTTCATTGGTTGCAACTTTACAGGCTTCCTGACTTCAAGTATTGGACCAAGTGTTTGATACTCAACATAAGAAAGTCCCAGGGAAAATTTTCTCAGATTGATGCCATGAGTATGTTAGCTATCTAGTGTTATACATGCTAAATTTCAAAGCCACAATCTCACTTAACAAAATAGTCTGTCGCTCCTGTCATGCAGACCCCCACCTGCCAAGAATGAGGCATATTGATTTTGTCATATGAACATTGATTTTAAACTGTTGCTGGAGTGAAGAAAGGACTTGTTTTAAAAAAATCACCAGACACTTGGCAGGAAAAACATTAGCATACTAACAGACAGTGCTTGGAGAGACAAAGGACTATTCCCTGATCTACTTAACCCAAAATAGACTGTGATCACCAGACATTGAAGGTGAGGAAGCTCACATTCCAGGATGACTGCTAAGATGGCAGAATCTACAAACCGAAGTGGTCAAACCAGCTAGTCACATGACTAACCCTCCTGCCCCTCTCTGAGCTCACCTTGTCAATAAAAACCATCTCCTGCTCCCTCAACCCTATTCACACCAAACTGCTAACCACCCAACTTCCCATCCTGGCCCTGATGTTAGCTGATATTGGTAACGGTTCCCTCTCCTAAGATACCATCCTGCTACCCTTCAAATCTGTCATTATCATCCACTCTGCTCGAAAAAAATCTAACCTTGACGCCTCACTCCTTGCAAACTACTTCACCATGTTCAACCTCCCTTTCATCTCCAAAGTCCTTGAGCGTACTGCTGCTTCCTAAATCTGTACTCATCGTTCCCGCAACTCCATGTTTGAATCTCTTCAATCAGGTTTCCACCCCTCCATGGCACTAAAATGGCTCTTATCAATGTCACAAATGACATCCAATGTCAACATCTGCTGCGACAGTGGTAAACTAGCCCTCTGCATCCTTCTCAATCTGTGCCTTTGACACTGCTAACCACACCATCCTCCTCAAACACCTCTCCTCCTTTGTCCAACTGTGTGGAACTCCCGTTGCCTAGTCTTCCATTCTTATCTATACAGTCAGTACAGTTGATTGAAGATCTCAAACAGGTTTATTAACAGCGAAAAAGTATATACGGTGCAGAACCATCTATTTGCAGGTGTTATGACCAGGTGAGAAATGTGTCTAGGGGTCTGTTGCGATCTTCACCTGGTCTTATTGCAACAGGGTTTAATTTTAAACACTGTTTTAAGCTCCCCTTTTTTGAATCCTTGTTCACAGCTTTCCAATTATAAGGCAAAGAAACCAACACACCAGGTTTTCTCAGATTTAAAGGAGAAAGATGAAATTTATTAAACTTTAAACTTAAACTTAAACTCCAATACGGTTCATGCCTTCAGATATACAATGCGCCCACACTGGCATGCACACACAATATATACATTCAGATAGGGACAGAAAAGAGAAGAGGAAAATATAGCAGAGAGGGGTTTGAGGCAATATCAGAAGAGTTTCTTGTTTACTGTGCTTCGAGCTCACTTGATTGTAGGTAGTCTTTGTCAGGGCCCAGAGTTCCTTTTAAACCTTGTTAATGCAGTAAACCTTTCTCTCTTTGAGGTTCACGTGTCTTCACAAGATTCAGTTCCCTGAGAGATGAGGAGGCAGACAGGAGAGGAGGTAATTCTTGCTTCAGTTCCAGGAGCACATGGCTTTCTGAGTTCAAATCCCTTGTTGGAAGTACAAATCTCGACAGCCAGTGAGTCATGTGACTAAAACTGGTCTGACCACTTCTTCTGTGTTTTTGGATTCTTTCAGCTCAGCGGTCAACCCAGAATGCTAGCTCCCTCCATGTTCCAACAATGTCCGTTACCATGCAAATGTCTTCCAGTCAGGGGACTGCAATTTTAAGTTTTAATGTTCATGTGGCAAAATAATGTGTGCCTCAGTCTTGGCAGGTGAGGCGGTGGCGCAGTGGTATTTTCACTGGACTAGTAACCCAGAGATCCAGGGTATTGCTCTGGGGATATGGGTTCAAATCCCACAACAGCAGAAGATGGAATTTGAATTCAATTAATAAATCTGGAATTAAAAAGCTAGTTTAATGATGGCCATGAAACCATTATCGATTGTTGTAAAAACTCATCCGGTTCACTAATACCCTTTAGGGAAGGAAATCTGCTATCCTTATCTGGTCTCGCCTACATGTGACTCCAGACCCACAGCAATGTGGTTGACTCTTACATGCCCTCTGAAATGGCCTAGTCAAGCTACTCAGTTGTATCTAACCGCTACTAAGTCAATAAAAAGGAATGAAACCGGACGGACCACCCGCATCGACATAGGCACCAAAAACGACAACGGCAAATCCAGCCCTGTCGACCCTGCAAAGACCTCCTTACTAACATATGGGGGCTTGTGCCAATGTTGGGCGAGCTGTCCCACAGACTAGTCAAGCAACAGCCTGACATAGTCATGCTCACGGAATCATACCTGACAGACAATGTCCCAGACGCTGCCATCACCATCCCTGGGTATGTCCTGACCCACCAGCAGGACAGACCCACCAGAGGTGGTGGCACAGTGGCATACAGTAGGGAGGGAGATGCCCTGGGAGTCCTCAACATCGACTCTGGACCCCATGAAGTCTCATGGCATCAGATCAAACATGGACGAGGAATCCTCCTGCTGATTACCACCTACCGCCCTCCCTCAGCTGATGAGTCAGTACTTCTCCATGTTGAACAGCACTTGGAGGAAGCATTGAAGGTGGCGAGGGCACAGAATGTACTCTGGGTGAGGGACTTCAATGTCCATCACCAAGAGTGGCTCAGTAGCACCACTACTGACTGAATTGGCCGAGTCCTAAAGAACATAGCTGCTTGACTGGGTCTGCGGCAGGTGGTGAGGGAACCAACAAGAGGGAAAAACATACTTGACCTCGTCCTCACCAATCTGCCTGCCGCAGATGCATCTGTCCATGACAGTATTGGTAGGAGTGACCACCGCACAGTCCTTGTGGAGGTGAAGTCCCACCTTCGCATTGACGATACCCTCCATTGTGTTGTGTGGCACTACCACCGTGCTAAATGGGATAGATTTCGAACAGATCGAGCAATGCAAAACTGGGCATCCATGAGGCACTGTGGGCCATCAGCAGCAGCAGAATTGTATTCAACCACAATCTGTAACCTCATGGCCCGGCATATCCCCCACTCTACCATTACCATCAAGCCAGGAGACCAACCCTGGTTCAAAGAAGAGTGCAGGAGGGCATGCCAGGAGCAGCACCAGGCATACCTCAAAATGAGGTGTCAACCTGGTGAAGCTATAACACAGGACTATCTGCGTGCCAAACTGTGTAAGTAGCATACGAAAGACAGAGCTAAGCGATCCCATAACCAACAGATCAGATCTAAACTCTGCAGTCCTGCCACATCCAGCCATGAATGGTGGTGGACAATTAAACAACTAACTGGAGGAGGTGGCTCCACAAATATCCCCATCCTCAATGATGGGGGAGCCCAGCACATCAGTACGAAAGATAAGACTGAAGCATTTGCAACAATCTACAGCCAGAAGTGCCGGGTTGATGATCCATCTCGGCCTCCTCCTGAAGTCCCAAGCATCTCAGATGCCAGACTTCAGCCAATTTGATTCACTCCGCGTGATATCAAGAAACGACTGAAGGCACTGGATACTGCAAAGGCTATGGGCCCTGACAATATTCCGGCAATAGTACTGAAGACCTGTGCTCCAGAACTTGCCGCGCCCCTAGACAAGCTGTTCCAGTACAGCTACAACACTGGCATCTACCCTGCAATGTGGAAAATTGCCCAGGTATGTCCTGTACACAAACAGCAGGACAAGTCCAACCCAGCCAATTACCGCCCCATCAGTCTACTCTCAATCATCACTAAAGTGATGGAAGGTGTCATCAACAGTGCCATCAAGCGGCACTTGCTTATCAATAACCTGCTCAGTGATGCTCAGTTTGGGTTCTGCCAGGGCCACTCAGCTCCTGACCTCATTATAGCCTTGGATCAAACATGGACAAAAGAGCTGAACTCAAGAGGTGAGGTGAGAGTGACTGCCCTTGACATCAAGGCAGCATTGACCAACTATGGCATCAAGGAGCCCTAGCAAAATTGAGGTCAATGGGAATCGGGGGGAAAACTCTCTGCTGGTTGGAGTCATGCCAAGCGCAAAGGAAGATGGTTGAGGTTGTTGCAGGTCAATCATCTGAGCTCCAAAACATCACTGCAGGAGTTCCTCAGGGTAGTGTCATAGGCCCAACCATCTTCAGTGGCTTCACAACGACCTTTCTTCGAACATAAGGTCAGAAGTGGGGATGTTCACTGATGATTGCACAATGTTCAGCACCATTCGTGACTCCTCAGAAACTGAAACAGTCCGTGTAGAAATGCAGCAAGACTTGGACAATATCCAGGCTTGGGCTGATAAATGGCAAGTAACATTCGCGCCACACGAGTGCCAGGCAATGACCATCTCCAACAAGAGAGAATCTAACCATCTTCTCTTGACATTCAATGGCATTACCATCGCTGAATCCCCGACGATCAACATCCTAGGGGCTGCCATTGACCAGAAACTGAACTGGAGTAGCCATATAAATACCGTGGCTACAAGAGCAGGTCAGAGGCTAGGAATCCTGAGGCAAGTAACTCACCTCCTGACTCCCCAAATCCTGTCCACCATCTACAAGGCACAAGTCAGGAGTGTGATGGAATACTCTCCACTTGCCTGGATGAGTGCAGCTCCAACAACACTCAAGAAGCTCGACACCATCCAGGACAAAGCAGCCCGCATGATTGGCACCCCATCTACAAACATTCACTCCCTCCACCACTGAAGCACAGTGGCAGCAGTGTGTACCATCTACAAGATGCACTGCAGCAATGCACCAAGGCTCCATAGCCAGCACCTTCCAAACCCGCGACCTCTACCAACTAGAAGGACAAGGACAACAAATGCATCGGAACACCACCACCTGCAAGTTCCCCTCCAAGTCACACACCATCCTGCCTTGGAACTATATCGCCTTTTCTTCACTGTCGCTGGATCAAAATCCTGGAGCTCCCTAACAGCACTGTGGGTGTACCTACCCCATATGGACTGCAGCGGTTCAAGAAGGCAGCTCACCACCACCTTCTCAAGGGCAATTAGGGATGGGCAATAAATGCTGGCCTGGCCAGTGACACCCACATCCCATGAATGAATAAAAAAAAAGGTTGGGGTTTGCCTGACACCTCCACACCCAAGGGAATGAAACACAATTTGAAGAAAAACGACGCATTTCATTACAGAGTTTGGGAGAAATATCAGATACAGAAAGGAAAACAATTTATTTCTCTCATTCATTTCCTTTCATTCACCAATCTTAAAGCCTATTAAAAATAGTCTCTTCTGGGTGCCAGGGCTGCTTTCCAAAGACTTTTGACTTCAGGGGATGGGTGGTTCCCTTTTCCTCTGACTGTGGGGGAGGACTCTTTGTTACTCTCCCCTTTGTTCTCTGGGACAGGTATTTGTGCAGACTTAACTGCATTCTCCTGTGACACTTTAACTAGGTGAGGCATCAGCATCACAGTTTCTGTGCCCCCGAGAAGTGTTGATTTGTCTCTGCAGGTTCCTGTAAATGCTGTTGGCAACTCTGTTGGGGTGCCTCCAAAGTCTGCATTTACACAGGATGTGGGGTCTAACTTTTCACATGTTTTGGGGTTGGTTGACCAGACAGTAAGGGTTTTCATTCGGTATTCTTCCCGGACTTCCTTTAACCTGCCCTCTTGGTCATTTTTTCCCCTTCTCTTTCTAAACCTTTGCCAGCCATATTCCTGCCTCTCCCCTTTTGTTCTCAGCGGGGCTCCCTTACAGTTCACCAGGTCTCTGCTGGAGGGTCCTCCTGACACCGATACAGGACTTATGGGTGCAGGTTTCACTGTGGTTGGGGTTTCCCCTCAACCTGGCACATGTGGCAACTCCTGTAGTACTCCTCCACATCTTTGTGGAGTTTTGGCTAGTCAAACTGCTATCTTATGTGGGCTTTGGTCTTTTGTATATTGGCATGTACAACCACTGTAGTCTCGTGGGTCCTTCATAATATTTCTCCCCGGTACCTCTGCGGCACCACTAAGTGGTGAACTACTGTCCACTTCTTGCTCTCAGGTCTGTGAGGAGAATTCCATTTCATCATCAGTACCTCATTCTTTAAATAGTAGCAGTCAGGGACTCCCTTTGCTTCACTTTCAGATTGGGCAGCCTGTGCTAACTCTTACAATACTGGGTCGGCTCGCTGAGCTTCACCTAGGGAAAATCCATTTAATTCATTCCTTGGGTCTCTTAACTTTCCAAAGAAAGTCTCAGACAGGCAGACTTCATGGTCATTCAACTGCAGTGCCAATGCAGTCTCCTCTGGGGGAGCTGGTTTGATCACGGCCTGACCCACTACACGTTCAGGGAAACTGCAGGGGACTATCTCTTGCCATTGCCCTGTCTCTCCGACCTCCTGCGGTCTGTCTTGCACTACTGGGGGAGGGCTACCACCTTCACCCCTGCCAGATCATTACCTAGGAGCAGGTCAACCCCGTCCACAGGCAGACTAGAGACAATCCCTATGGTCACTGGTCCCAAAACTAGGTAGCACTCCAGGTACAGGTACAGGTATACACTGCTCTCCAATACCATTCACCACTATTTTGGTGTTCACTGCACTCTCTGTGGAAAGGTCAGGCCTTTTCCCAGTAAAAGGGATCTGGTGGCCCCTGTGTCCCTGAGAATTACTATGGGCTTGCTTGCCCCACTCGAGGGATATAGGGTTACTTTCCCTTCAAATACAAAACCCTGATAACCTTCAGGAATCCTATTAACTTTTCCTGCACTGACCGTAGTAAGCTTCCTGGGTTGCACTCTTACTGCAGTTAAAGCCACAGCTTGTTCTGTATTTTCCATCAGGCTCCCATCTGCACTGAGCGGGTGTGCCCTGATTAACCCCACCGGTTTCCCCTTTAGTTTCCAGCTTTTAAATGCCCTGCTTTATTACAATGGAAGTACACAGATCTCTGGGTCTCACTCTTGCTCACAGCACCTTCTTTTTGGCTGGAGGAGGGCCCACTATGTCTCCTGCTTTCCTTTCTCTTCCAGGACTGCCTGGGCGGACGTCACCTTCCCACCCTTTGTCCTTTTCGGATTTGTGGGACTGATTAGGAAAGGTTCTCCCCTGGGAAACCGACTTATAAATTAAAGCAAACTCATCCGCCAGAACGGGCGCTTGCCGGGCTCCCTGAACCTGCTGATCCTCTACATGGGTTTTTATTGAGAATGGGAGAAAGTGTTTAAATTCCTCAAACAGGATTACTTTTCTGAAAGTCTCTTGGCTGAGTTGTATTTTTAAAGCCCTCAGCCACTGATCAAAAGCCAGCAAGTCTTACCTCTTGGTGTTACAGTTACAGAGTGACTCTGGCTAGCAGTCACATGCCTGCATCGTGGCACATAGCTCATTCGCATACTAAGATCTTAACAGGATATCAATCTCCTGCAATGGCATCTCTTCCTACCTCCACACTGTTAACTCTGGTGTTCCCCAAGAATTTACTGTTGGCCCACTCCTATTTCTCATCTATCTGCTGCTCCTTTGCGACATCATCCCAAAACAGGTCGGCCTCCACATATTTTCTGACGACACGCAGCTCTACATCACCACAACTTCTCTTAAGCACCCTCCACTGTCTCTGATTTGTCACACAATTGCTCTGACATCCAGTCTGGAAGAGCAGAGATTTTCTCAGACTAAATATTGGGCAGATCAAAGTCATTGTCTTCGATCCCCTCCACAACCGCCATTCCCTGTGCATCGAATCCATCCCTCTCCCTAGCCTCTGTCTGAGGCTAAACTGATCGTAACCTTAGCATCTTATTTAATCCCAAGCTGAGCTTCGACCACCATATCCTCTCCAACACCAAGGCCATCTACTTCCACCTTCATAACATTGCCGAGCTCCACCCTTGCTTTAGCTCATCTGCTGCTGAAACCCTCATCCATGCCTTTGTTCCCTCTAGACTCAACTATTCCAATGCTCTTCTGACTGGCTACCCAGCTTGGACTGTCTGTAAACTCAAGCTTATCCAAAACTCTGTGCCCATATCCTAACTCGCGTGAAGTCCCATTCACCCATCACCCTGGTGCTCGCCAGCCTACTTAGACACCCAGTCCAGCAATGCCTCGATTTTAAAATTCTCACTTCTTTTCAAATTCCTCCATTGTAATGAGAAGCTTTTTTATGTTGTCTGATGCAACATAAATGAGATGCATGGAGTTCAGTTGATTGACAATCTCAAACAGGTTTATTCACACATAACAAGTATATACAGTGCAGAGCTATATATTTGCAGGTCTTGCTTCTTGATGTTATAGTTACAGAATGACTCTGGCTTGTAGTCACATGATTGCATCCTGGCACATAGATCATTAGCATACTAAGATCTTAATGGGATATCTCTTAAAGGCAATCACACAACATACCCCTTCTTTCCAAAGATAAGTCTCGTATGCTAAAAGTAAAGTATACATAAAGTTAGATAACATCAAAATTATTTACATATGGATAGAGATTATGAACTTTACAAATGTAAAGTCTCAAAAGTCCATATATCGTCTCGATGGTTTGACAACTCTTGCTCAGGGAGTTAATGTCTCATCTGTTGCTGTTCTTTCTGAATTTTGCTTTAAGACCTGGTTCTGTGACTCTGTAATGTCTTCCCTTAAAAGAAATCTCTGTTCCTTAGACTGGCTAGTTTGATTGACAGGAGCTGCCTGTCAGTTTATCTAGCTTCCAGCACTCTAATCTGTTTGTTTATACAGATGTGCAATAGGCATTTCAAGTGTTTTGACTAGGGTTTGTTTATACAGCCATTCACGAGATATTCTTCATGCTTGAGTGGTTTTATGAGTTTTTTTAGAACTCAGGCTGAATGAATGAAAGCTCTTCATGCTGGAGCGATTGAATGGGTTTCGTTTTCTAGCTTTAGTTGCAAGCTGTGTGAATGGAGGATTCTCATGCTTTTTGCCGTCGGACGCCTCCTGTAATGGTGTGGAACTGATCAGCCTGGAGGTGCCTTTGAAAACAATCGATCAGCCTGAGATAGGGATTGAGTTTTCCCTGTTCTTTTCCTTCTACTGAGCCTTTAACAAAAATCAACTTTGCAAGCACCTCAAAGCTTTTTTCTCCAATCGGGATTCCTGTACCAGTGGCACACTGACTCACCCGATCACAGTGACTGATTTGCAACCTGTCATTCAGCTCTGTCTTCTACAGCTGGTGGTGAGTTTTTTTTACACTGTTTGAACCAGTGTTTTTTTTAATCTTTCTCTTTTTTAGCTGTGGGTAGTTTTTAAAGCTGTTTTCCCCTGGTCTTCAATCTTGGATTCTGTCTTCACATCACAGATGCCTCCATGTAATGTGAAGCTTTTTTTAACTGGGGTTGAAGCTTTTATAAATGTTGTCTGGTGCAATACTATTGAGATGCATGGAGTTCAGCTGATTGAAGATCTCAAACAGGTTTCTTAACAGCTAACAAGTATATAGAGTGCAGAGCGCTCTATTTGCAGGTCTTGCAGGTTTTATGTGTCCGCCAGTGGTGGGGGAGGCCCATAGAATTGCCACTGGAGCCGGGGAATGGAGGGCCCGTCACCAAGTGATTTTGGCCAATTGAAGCCCTTAATTGGCCTATTAGCGGCTATTTAAGGGCCTCTTCCCCCACCCCGCCACTGGGATTTAACCAATGGCAGGCCAGTGGCCTCCACCACACAAGGAGGGGACCTTGTTATATGAGGCATGGGGATGTCCCTCCTCCATGGGCAATCTGTGGCCCTGGAGGACCCCTGCTGGGAAAAACTCCACCTCCCTGGACCCCCTCCCCCTACACTATAAGCCCACCATCCCACCCCTCTCGCCAGGTCCTTCCAGACTGGCCCCAGCAACCCGCATCACTTACTTCTGCTCGACTACACTTCCTCACACCCTGCTTCCTGTAAGGACTCCATTCCATTATTCCAGTTTTTCCATCTCTGACGCATCTGTTCTGATGATGCAACCTTCTACAACAGTGCTTCTGACATGTCTTCCTTTTTCCTCAACCGAGGATTCCTCCCCCCTCCCCCCCACTGTGGTTGACAGGGTCCTCAACCGTGTCCAACCCATTTCCTGCACTTCTGCCCTCACCCCTTCCCCTCCCTCCCCAAACCGCGACAGGGTACCCTTTGTCCTCACTTTCCACCCCACCAGCCTCCACATCCAAAGGACCATCCTCCACCATTTCTGCCACCTCCAGCATGATGCCACCACCAAATGCATCTTCCCCTCCCCTCCCCTCCCCTGTCAGAATTCCGAAGGGATCATTCCCTCCGCGACACCCTCGTCCACTCCTCCACTACCCCCGACACCTCGTCCCCTTCCCATGGCACCTTCTCATGCAATCGCAGGAGGTGTAACACCTGCCCATTTACCTCCTCTCTCCTCACCATCCAAGGCCCCAAACACTCCTTTCAGGTGAAGCAGCGATTTACTTGGACTGCTTTTAATTTAGCATGCTGTATTCGCTGCTCACAATGCGGTCGCCTCTACATGGGGGAGACCAAAAGCAGATTGGGCGACTACTTTGTGGAACACCTCTGCTCAGTCCGCAAGCATGACCCCGAGCTTCTGGTTCTTGCCATTTCAATTCACCACACTGCTCCCATGTCCACACCTCTGTCCTTGACCTGCTGCAGTGCTCCAGTGAACATCAACGCAAGATTAAAGAGCAGCACCTCATCTTACAATTGGACACTCTACAGCCTTCTGGACTCAATATTGATAATTTCAGAGCATGACTGGCCCATTTTTATTATTATTATATTTTGTTTTATCATATTTTCTAACCATGTCTTAAACTTGGTTTTTTATGTTTGTTTTTTTGGACAGAGCTGTTCTTCTGTCATTAACACTCTCTCTGGACTAATGCTTTGTCTTTCACCACACCCTTAATACACTTCCTTTTCCTTTGCCCCATGACCTCCTTGTCAGTTAATCTCTCCTGCCCTCTGCCCTATCTCACAACTTCCCTTTTTTTCTTTTCCTCCCCCCCCCTCACCCTATCCCCGCTTCACTTGCTTAAAACCAATTACATATCTAACCTTTGCCAGTTCTGATGAAAGGTCACAGACCTGAAACGTTAACTCTGCTTCTCTCTCCACAGGTACTGCCAGACCTGTGGAGTATTACCAGCACTTACTGTTCTTATTTCAGATTTCCAGCATCAGCAGTATTTTGCTTTTATCTCACTTACTTGTGGTCCCGGTCTCCAGCACTGGGCCTGAGTCCAAAGCCTCTGCATTACCAGCAGTGGCCACCGCTCTCAGAGGCGGAATCCCCATCTTTAAAGAGACAGGGATCCCGGTATTGTCCATTTCAGTGCCCGAACAATGCAAGATTGCACCAGGGAGGGGAGGGGAGTGGGGGGGTCTCAGAAAGGCCAAGGTGGGGCTCCCCCCACCTTTTCAGCCCAATGCCAGGAGCCCCGCCAGTGCCACAAAATCGAACTCCTTTAATTCTGGGTCTTGTGCATTTTAGGCCCAAGCTCTGGAATTCCTTCCCTTAGCTTCTCCACCTCACTACCTCTGTCACATCCTTTAAGACACACTTTAAAACCTATATCTTTGATCAACCTCTTGGTCATCTGTTCTAATATCTCCTCTTTTGGCTTGATGTCAAATTTTGTTTGATAACCAATAGCAAAGAAAGAATTTTAAAGGACAGGTAAGTCAGAAGATGAAAGTCCTTCAAGGTACGATTTTATGTTCTTTTATCTGAAGGTCACAGATAGAATAATTCCGCAGGAAGTCATCATGAACACTGACTTTGGATGTTTTCCAGGGTCGCCAGAAAGAGAAGCACTCTGCAGCAAAAAAGAAGATATCTCTGAAATATTTGGCAAGAGTCAGAAGATGCTAAGGAAAATAGCAAAGCATTGTACATTTAACAGGAATATACAAGACATAGGGCTGGATTATATCTGGCCAACAGGAGCGGGGGTGGATGCGTGGTGAGCTGAAAAACTGTGTGGACACGTTCGCCCAAAAAAACAACGTCATGACTTCTGTTCCGGATTTTGCCAGAGGCGGGAAAGTTCAAAGGTGGTGTTGCTGCCACAACGTGGCAGGACTGCAATTACAATGGCTGAACAGCTAGTTAGAATGCATTTGCATTGAATTGAACACAATTTTATGGCGGGTTTTAAATCTAGTCAGCAGTGCACAGGGATCATTTGCCTCCAGATCCCTGGCCATTTAAAGGTGGCAGTAGCAAGGTGAGGCCATAATGATACCAAAGGAAGGGAGCTATGGGGAGCATTGGATAAGGGAAGAATAGGGGAGCGGAGGCCATTGTCAGCCTGTGGTGCTGGGCACTCTGCATGGGTGGAATCATTCTCGGATAATGAGGTTAGGTGGGCTCAGTCTCGTGTGCTAGGCTCTCTGCAGGGTGGGCACTGAGGACATTAGCGTATTTTCAGAGTGGCTACTGATCTTTGTGGACCCCCTGGCCATGTAGCAGCAGCTAGGAGGGAGAGAGGGCCAGGATCCAGCTGGACCCGCCCATGAAGCTCCAATAGGAGAGCTATCCTCATCAAGAAGAGCCTATCTGCGCCAGAGAGTGTAACGGTCTCACCTCAACTACCTCCAAATGTCTGAGCGGCAGTGTCTGCAAAGACTGTGCCTCTCCAGGGAGGCTGTTATTGACTTAAACACCATGCTGCAAGACAAGCTGCAACCCCTGGGCTTCGGTGGAAACCCAATGTTTGTGGCCCTGAAGATCATCATGGCACTCAACTTCTGCACCTCTGGCTCTTTCCAGGGATCCACTGAGAACGTGTGTGGGGTCTCCCAGACAGCAGCCCACCACTGCATCAAGGAGGTGACCAATGCCTTGTTGAAGAGGCTGGTGACTATGCCCACTACTGGACTGACCATGACATTCAGACGAAAAGGGCCATCAGCTTCGGAGCCATCGCTGGATTCCTCCAGGGGCAAGGTGGCATCGACTACACGCATGTGGTAATCAAGGTTCCCACAAAGAAGCCAGCCGTCTTCATCAAGAAGGGCTTCCATTCTATCAACGTACAACTGGTCTGCAACCACCAGAAGTGCATCCTGTATCTGCTTGCCCGCTTCCCAGGAAGCAGCCACAATGCCAACATACTTTGACAGTCCCAGGTGCAACAGATTTTCAGGTCCCCCCCCACCCCGTTCACCTTCAGGGATGGATTCTCGGGGACAAGGGCTACCCATTGAAGACATAGCTACTCATGCCTATGAGAAGGCCTCGCACTGCAGCAGAGGAGAGGTTCAACACCTGCCATGGGTCCACCCGAGCGACCATCGAGCAGGCCATTGGGCTGCTGAAGATGAGTTTCCAGTGCCTCAATTGATCTGGTGGAGCCCTGCAGTATGCCCCAGTAAGGGTTGCAGGTATTGTGGTGGTCTGCTGTTCTCTGCACAATCTAACACAGCAGAGGGGGGAGGCCCTGCATGACGAGGACATGATTGATCGCCACTCCTCATCCAATGAGGACAATGTAGAGGAGGCCAATGAGGCCACTGGATCTTGATTCCCTTGCACCGAAGGCCAGGGCCATTAAGAGATGCACAAGGGTGGCACAACACAATCTCATGCATACCCGCTTCCTGCCACCATGATGGCCTCTCAAAATGAACTCAATAAAGACTCACCTCATTGTATTCTGCCTTCCTATCATACCCCAATGCCAAGCACCCAGCTTCACCATGCGCTCTGACACATCTGCAATGCTGACCAAACATGGCCTGTGCCTAAACTGGCAGCTCATCGAGGGAGCAAGGATGAAGGCTAACAATTCAGCATGAAAGCATGAGCCTTTTACAGAAATTAATCTTAAATCTATTTATTACACCAATTGCAGGAACTACTGCAAAGACTACAATTAATACACTCTTGAAGCCTCAAGTGGTCTAGGTGCTCTTCTTTATATGTTTTTGTGTGCTTCTACACAGGGCAACCCCTGTGCTGGCAGCTGATCAGGCTGCCCCTTGGCTTGGGATGACTTTGGTGGACATCCTCTGGCTGCCTGAGGCCTAGAGAGTACCAGCTGGCTGAGGGGTTCCTACACCTGGTGCAGGAGCCTCCTCAGTCATCATACCAACTGGAACTGGCATCACTGGTGGAGGGGCTGAGGAGTCAGTGTCCACACTCAGGGCACCTTCAGACAGGCTCTCCTCTGTCAACAGGGAGTTTCAAGTGAGCCTTGAAAGGGAGGAGAAGGAGGAGAACCTGGAAAAGAATCCAGGCACCTCATTCTTCTCTCACCTTGCCACTGCTTAGTGGAGCTCATGGCCAAGGTGATGGTGTGCAGGTCTGCACGTATCTCTGGGATCTGGCTCTCCATGAGGAGAGAAGTTGAGGTCTGGGACAGATCAGCCATGATCTTATTGAATAGCAGGGTAGGCTTGAGGGGCTGAACGGCCTACTCCTGCTCCTATTGCTTACGTTGTTCTTATGAGGGTTGCCAACCTCTCGATGGAGGAAGCCATGCGCTCACATGCCTGAGACATGGTAGCGCTCATCACATGGATGGACTCTTCCATTGTCCACTCATGGCTGCTCATGGCCCCTGGCAGCTCTGCTGGATGTTGCCTTACCCTTCTCTGTAACTCCAGCATGCCCTGTGCTGTCGGCAGAGGCTCGTCATCAGCCTGGGGCTCAGCTTGGGCCTAGATACCCACAATCCTCTGACTGTCAGAGGCTGTGACAGCTGAGGCAACTGTCAGCTGTTCAGGAATGTGTGTGGTGTTATCAGCTTGTGAACTTGAGTCTAAGCCTTTTGCGCATACCCACTGATGTGTCCGTACTGGTGGAGGATGCAGGGGAATGATATGACCGTGCATCGTCTGACTGCTCCTCCTCCTCAGAGGTCAACTGCAGGCCCCCGTCCCAGAAGCTGAGCTTGTCTCCGTCATGCCATGACCTGCATGATAGAACACAAAGATTTGTGGGTTAGGTTTTTCCGATTTCCTCATGCCAACTGAACATAATGTGAATCTCCAGAAGTGTGGTGGAGGACACATGAACATAATGTCTCCTCACTCTCTTGTGTGGACACTCCAGTCTCACCATCCGTGATTGCACAGCCACCCTGGGCCCCCTCTAGCTCCAGAGCCTCCTCCTCTGCCAACGTCAGAGGATGCACATCAGGGATCCCTCCGTCAGTCCTCTATGTCTCCTTGGTGTTATGGGCCCGTTTCTCCTGCAAGCTGAAAGAAGGACACAGTTAGACCTCAGACGAAGAACAAAAGAACACTTATGCTAGTGGCAGCCCCTAATGGGGGCTTTCAAATGGTGCCACCCCACGTCGGCTCTCGGGACATAATGGGGCTGAGCTATGAAAGAAGGCGTCCTTTCGCTAAGATACAGCCTTGCATCTACCAGGATGTGATGATGCCTCACCCCCTTACCACCGCTTTTGTGGTGCCTCCATCCAATGTCGTGCTTTCTTCCGCATAGCCACATGTAAGCCCCAAAGAGGAGATGAGTATGGAGGACTCACCTTGGAAGAGCGAAGGAGGTCATTGGCCCTCTTGCGGCACTGGACCCAGTTCTGGAGGGTGACCCCATGACTGCGGATCTCCATCCAGGCTGCTTGGTCTGGCTGGAGGGTCTTTTCTTCCCATCCCTTGGAAAGAGGACCTCCTGCCATTCCCCTTGCAGCCTGGAGGAGAATCCCCAGGGAGGCATCGCTGAACTATGGGGCCACCTGGTTTCTTGCCTCGGACGTGGTTCCAGTTGGGTCCTGCTCCACCTGGTCGGTGCGCAGTCCTAGTGCGGGGTGCAGGGAGGTCCAGGAGTCACAGCAGCAGTAAAGGGGGGAGTCCAGGAGTTACAGCAGCAGTAGAGGGCCGTCCAGGAGTCACAGCAGCAGTAGGGGGGGGGGGGGATCCAGGAGAAACAGCAGCAGTAAAGGTGGGGAGTCCAGGAGTCACAGCAGCAGTAGGGGAGGGGGGGGTCCAGGAGAAACAGCAGCAGTAAAGGGGAGGAGTCCAGGAGTCACAGCAGCAGTAGGGGGGGTCCAGGAGAAACAGCAGCAGTAAAGGGAGACTCAGGAGACACAGCAGCAGTAGAGGAAGGTCCAGGAATCACAGCAGCAGTAAAGGGGGGGTCCAGGAGTCACAGCAGCAGTAAAGGGAGGTCCAGGAGACACAGCAGGTGGAAGGAGGTCCAGGATTCACAGCAGCAGTAGGGGGGGTCCAGGAATCACAGCAGCAGTAAAGGGGGGGTCCAGGAGTCACAGCAGCAGTAAAGGGAGGTCCAGGAGACACAGCAGGTGGAAGGAGGTCCAGGATTCACAGCAGCAGTAGGGGGGGTCCAGGAATCACAGCAGCAGTAAAGGGGGGGTCCAGGAGTCACAGCAGCAGTAAAGGGAGGTCCAGGAGACACAGCAGCAGTAGAAGGAGGTCCAGGAGACACAGCAGCAGTAGAGGAAGGTCCAGGAATCACAGCAGCAGTAAAGGTGGGGGGTCCAGGAGTCACAGCAGCAGTAAAGGGAGGTCCAGGAGACACAGCAGTTGGAAGGAGGTCCAGGATTCACAGCAGCAGTAGGGGGGGTCCAGGAATCACAGCAGCAGTAAAGGGGGGGTCCAGGAGTCACAGCAGCAGTAAAGGGAGGTCCAGGAGACACAGCAGCAGTAGAAGGAGGTCCAGGAGACACAGCAGCAGTAGAGGGAGGTCCAGGAGACACAGCAGCAGTAGAGGGAGGTCCAGGAGACACAGCAGCAGTAGAAGGAGGTCCAGGAGACACAGCAGCAGTAGAGGGAGGTCCAGGAGACACAGCAGCAGTAGAGGGAGGTCCAGGATTCACAGCAGCAGTAAAGGGGGGTCCAGCACCACTTCAGATGTACTGCAAAAATGAAAGGCAGCAGTACAAGCAGGGCTGGCAGCGCTTTAAACATGGCGCCTGCACCTGCGTTCTGGTCTCCTGACGACACCATCAGTGCCTCGGAGCCCATCCCTGTTCTACAGTAGGTCAGGCCCTCCGCCTTGGCTATGTTGATTGGCCGGGCACCACGTGATCACCGTTGACTGGCTGCACACATGGCATGCAGAGATAGCATTTGCTTATGGTGCCACTGCCAGGACCCGCATTATGCCCATAGAGTGCAGGAACATGTCAAAAGTAATCATTTCCTTCAGGAATAAAAACAGCAACTTGCAATTATATAGCACTTTTCCCTAGAAAGATGTGCCAATGTGCTTGACAGAGGCATAATCAAAAAATGGTCACCTAGCCAAAGAGGAGATATTAGATCAGTGGCCAAACACGGCCAAAGAGCTAGGTTTTAAGGATATCCTATTGCAGGAGAGGAAGATAAAGAGGCAGAATGATTTAGGGAGAGATTTCAGAGTGAGGAGTCTAGGCAGCTGAAAACACGGCCATCAATGGTGGGCAAAGGGAAGGGGGATGCACAAGAGGACAAAGTCAGAGCAATGGATAGTTATCACAATGTGTAGTTTCTTAATTCTGCTAATTGAAGACGCATATACAAATGTCCAGGTTAGATATATCAGGTTAACAAAATACATTAAAATAAATGAGACTTTAAAATCTGTACTCCAAAATGGCTCAGATTATAGTGAACAGTTAGGGGCCCTGAAATTGCTTCCCAATATTTGCCTGGGCACTGGACAGGCAGAGCACAGTGGACTTAAAGTGCTTGAATTCATTGGTCTGTGTCATTCGCAAGGCCTCATTGCACCTCCAACATAGGCCCCCACCTCTTGGGAGGATCTTGTGCCATGAAATAGTGTTGGAACATAGGGACAGTTGTAAGCCTGAGAGGTATGCAGCTGTGGTACTGGACAGTACAAAAATTCTGATGGGACCCTGCAAATAAAGGTAATATTTACCTTTTGGGGCTTCTTCATCTTCTTCACCTTTTGTAATGTGAAGGGATCCAAGAAGCAAGACCGAACACCTGGAGATTTAGATGGAAAGGCCTGATATGCCCTTCCTACTTTATTGCCACATATATGCTTGACTTGCATCTTTGCAGGTGCAGGTCCACCCCTTTGTGGAAGCCTCGGAAATCCAATGGCAATGTGCAGGGGAAAAAGGACTCAACATCATGTGTCTTCACCCCTTTTTCCACTCTGTTGTGCCTGTAAATTGATCATTCCGCAGGCACCAGAGAGAGCAATATCAGAGCCATTAGAATCCTTTAAATTCACCTTAAAACTTGTTCCAAAGTACACTTACAGGACAACATTCACAAATTATTAGCTTTAAAAACTTTTGAACCTAAAAATGTTTTCTGTACTTTCAATAAATGTCAGTAAATACCAAAATTATGAAGATAAAACAGAAAGGAATGTTTCAGTTAAATATAGAATGAAGCAAACATGAAATAGCTCTGAAGACGCTCTAACTTACAAAGCAGTGCCTAATAATTTATTTTTACCTTCTCAGTACATACAGATCATTCAGAACGTTCCTACTTTGATTGAATCTGGTCTTTGAAACCCTTTCTGCATCTCTCATATAATGCGTGAATTGTCTTGATGTGTATCTTTAGTGCCTCGGCCCAACCAGTTTCAGCTGCTTCATCAATGACCCTGCCTCCAATGTAAGGTGAGAAGTGGGGATGTTCGCTGATGATTGCACCATGTTCAGTACCATTCGCAACTCCTCAGCTACTGAAGCAGTCTGTGCCCGCATGCAGCAAGACCTGGACAACGTTCAGGCTTGGGCTGATAAGTGGCAAGCAACATTCGCACTGCAGAAGTGCCAGACAATGATAATCTCCAATCAGAGAGAATCTAACCATCTCCCCTCAACATTCAATGGCATTGCCATTGCCAAATGCCCCACCATCAACATCCTGGGAGTTATCATTGAGCAGAAACTTAATTGGACCAGTCATATAAATAGTGTGGGAACATGAGCAATCCAAAGGCTGGGAATTCTGCAATGAATAACTTAGCTGCTGACTCCCCAAAGCCTGTCTACAACCTACAAAGCATAAGTCAGGAGTGTGATGGAATACTCTCCAGTTGCCTAGATAAGTGCAGCTCCAACAACATTCAAGAAGCTTGAGCCCATCCAAGACAAAGCAGCCCACTTGATCGGCACCCATCCATCACCTTAAACATTCACTCCCTCCACCACTGGCACACAGTAGCAGCAATGTGCGGCATCTACAAGATTCACTGCAACACACCAAGGCTCCTTCGATAGCACCTTTCAAACCTGCGACCTCGACCACCAAGAAGAACGAAGGCAACAGATGGATGGAAACACCACCACCTGCAAGTTCCCCTCCAAATTATACACCATTCTGTCTTGGAATTAACTCACCATTCCTTCACTGTGTCGTTGGTCCAAAAACCTGGAACACTCTTCCTAACAGCACTGTGGGTATACCTACACCACATGGACTGCAGCGGTTCAAGAAGGCAGCTCACCACCACCTTCTCAAGGGCAATTCACGATGGGCAATAAATGCTGGCCTGGCCAACAAGGCTCACATCCCAAGAACAAATTTTTAAAAGAGTCTTAATGAACCTATGCATGAACAGAAAAAAATGTAAACTCGTAAATTAAGTTTAATTGTCGAGTAAACTTTATTTGACAGGCTAAACAAAAATGAAAAAATTGACACACATAAAGCACAAAAATAGTTATCAAACTTCAGCCTGCAGAATGAGTCAGCCATTAAACAAAATGATGCAGTCTCTGTACATTCAATTAATTTGTGTAGATAAACATTGTTTCAGTCTTTGTAAAGAATTTCCTGGCCAATGATCTCCCCTTCACACGAATGAGCTACAGCTCTAAATGTAATTAAGAATTACTTGCATGCAATGTTTAAAGTAGAATTTTTTCAGAAGGGATATTTGCTCCCTCCAGCATATGTGATCTTTGACCCCCATTCCTGCAGTGAAATTCTCATGAAATAAGATCAACATGCTGATGATATTCTGTTGAGAGAGTAGGGCTGGACTGACAATGAAAAGAGAGCCTAAAGGATCAGGGTTTCAAGGAGCAGATGTCTATCAATAATTTCAAAATCTCTATTGAAAACTGCTGAGAGAATAGAAACAATAAGAGGCTGCAAGTGAGAAGGTCCGACTAACATGTATTAAGATCAGGGCTAGAATCTGGCTGTGGGAGGAATGCAACCTAAAATATCATAAATGATGTGAACTATTCCCTGCATCAGTGCAGAGATACTGAAATTTACAGCTTCCTTTCCATGCAGATTATTGCTTTATAGTTAAAAAAATGAATTGGTCGTTTATTTCAATGCTGTTTGTGGAAGCTTGCTGTATGTAAATTGGCTGTTGTGTTTCTTACATTCCAACAGTGACTACACCCAAAAGTTCTTCATTGGTTGTAAAGTGCTTTGGGACATTCTAAACTTGTGAAAGGTGCGATATATAAGCAAATCTTTCTTTCTTTCATCGTCCTGATTTTGTAATTTCTAGTGCAGGAATTTTAAAATGGCATCTTAGCACTATTTGTGATGGCACACAGCTCTAACTCACCACCATCTCCCTCGACCCTTTCATTGCATCTGTGTTATCAGACTGCTTGTCCAATATCCAGTCCTGGATGTGCCGAGATTTCCTCCAATTAAATATTGGGAAGACAGAAGCCATTGTTTTTGGCACCCACCAAATAATCCATTTCTATTCTTTGTTTCCATCCCTCTCCCTGGCCACTGTCTCAGGCTGAACTAGACTGTTAGCGGCACAGTGGCGCAGTGGTTAGCACCGCAGCCTCACAGCTCCAGGGACCCGGGTTCGATTCCGGGTACTGCCTGTGTGGAGTTTGCAAGTTCTCCCTGTGTCTGCGTGGGTTTTCTCCGGGTGCTCCGGTTTCCTGCCAAAAGACTTGCAGGTTGATAGGTAAATTGGCCATTATAAATTGTCACTAGTATAGGTAGGTGGTAGGGAAATATAGGGACAGGTGGGGATGTTTGGTAGGAATATGGGATTAGTGTAGGATTAGTATAAATGGGTGGTTGATGTTCGGCACAGACTCGGTGGGCCGAAGGGCCTGTTTCAGTGCTGTATCTCTAATCTAATCTAAGTAACCTCAGTGTCCTATCTGACCCTCAACTGAGCTACTAACCCCATATCATCTCCATCATCAAAACCACTTTCTTCCTGCACTTTAATATTACCCATTTCCATCCCTGCCTCAACCTATCTGCTGCTGAAACCATTATTATTCCATTTGTTATCTCCAGACTCGATTATTCCAATGCTCTCCTGGCCAGCCTCCCATTGTTCACCCTCCATAAAGTTAAGATCAACCACAATTCTGCTGCCTGTATCTTAACTTGCAGCAAGTCCTGTTCACCCATTAACCCTGTGCTCGCTGACCTACATTGGCTCTTGGTCCACCAATGCCTCAATTTTAAAATTCCCATCCCTGTATCGAAATCCCTCAACCACCTCGCCACTCCCTATCTCTGTAACCTCCTCCAGCACTATAACCATCCAAGAACACTGTGCTCCTCCAATTCTAGCCTCTTGTGCATCCCCATTTCCTTCACTCCAGCAGAGGTGCCTGTGCCTTTAGCAGCCTAAGCATTGGAATTCCTTCCGTAAACCTCTTTGCTTCTCCACCTCTCGCTCATTCTTTTAAGATGCTCCTTAAAATGTATCTCTTTGACCGAGCTGTCCCAATTTCTCCTTCTTTGACTTGATATAATTGTTTTGTCTGGTTTTCGCACCCATGAAGTGACTTTGGATGTTTTACTATGTCAAAGGTGCCAAATAAATGCACATTGTTGTTGTTGCTTCCTCCATATTACATTCTATTCACTGATATTAGCACAAGTTTACTGGTGAATGTGCACTTACCTTTAATAAAGCAGTTTTCATACTCTTTAGTCCATTAAATAGTCATTTTAACTGCACAAATTGTGAAATATTTGTCAGGCCAGCTGTGGAGTGCACAAATTCAAGAGTTATGGCTGAGCAGCCTAGAACTTGCAAAGCATGTATAATGGACTGGAACATAGATAATCTGATAGATGGAATCCTAGATTATTGAACCACAATTTTTGAAATGGTCGGAGGATTGGGGTTGGCTTAGAGGTGGTGGGGGGTGGGGGGTGGGGGCTGTGGTGGTAGGCCAATAAAAATGGTTATTACACAAAGACTATAGCAGAACGTTATTGGTAGAGTGAAATTAAACTTCACCATAAATGGAAATGGGAGGAGGTATGTAAAAAGTTCCCCATATTGAAAGGAATAAAGAGAATATCACTGTCTAAAAAAGGGCACGCCAGACTTATTTACCATTCAAAGTTGCAGTCTGATTGAGTATAATTTATGAATATAATGTATTCATCAAATTCTTGATCTCCTATAGTAAAGGAAGTATCTCCAAACACAGAGACTAGAGTATTTAAAGTTAACCCAGAGATCTAATCTATCTCAGGGTTATGGCCTTGAACTACATTGCTTCCCTAAAGTTACATTGTTTAGCAATTCTTAGGCCCCGATTTTTTTCAGGTGTTCAGATATGTGCAAGCTTACTACACCAGCTAAACCTCCCTCTCTCAATACCTCTCATCCACATAGCTATCTTTTTTTGAGTGTGACAGAAATCACACCTGCCAAATTGAAACATATTAATTTCGTCATATGGGACACCGCTTGAAACTTTTTATTGGACATTGCAAAGAACTTTTTTAAAAAGCAGAACTGAGCAGCTGAAAACATGATTGCACATTTGAATTCTGAGAAGACAAGGGCTGGCTGAGAGACAGATGAATAGAGAGACATTGGGGGTTCTCCCAGATTCAATTAGCAAGATTGGTTTTGTCAATAAGGGTAATCAAAAGACATCGACACCCCTTTGACTTTGTAAGAGCCAAACTCTAGCCTGCCTCTCCCCCTCCCCACCGCCCCCCCCAACCAAGTATGTCTGAAAGACTCTGAAATCCAACAACTCTTTAGAAGCTGTTGTTTCAAACAGAGATGGTCACATGACCTACCTGCTGGTAAGACTGGGGCTTTTGAATTGTGCCTCACAGAAAGGAAAGAGACTGCAATTCTGAACCTCAAGAGGAAAACATCTCTCTCTGCCTCTCTCTCCAACAAAGTCCTAGGAAAACCTAGGGGCAGCTTCTACATTTCAAGACTACAGACAAAGCCTCTCTTCGGCCTTCTGGTACCAGAGAAGCATGCCTGGAATTGTGCACATAGCCCCAGCGAGGATTCCAAGACCTTAACTTCAATTGAGGACATTGTATCAAAGATATTAAGAACAGTATCTGGGTTCCATTTATTACCAACACTGCTTCAACCTCCCAATTCTTTCTTCCCCTCTGTTTGTAAGTTTGCGGATGACACAAAGGTTGGTGGAGTTGCGGATAGTGATGAGGATTGTCAGAGAATACAGCAGGATATAGATCGGTTGGAGACTTGGGCGGAGAAATGGCAGATGGAGTTTAATCCGGACAAATGTGAGGTAATGCATTTTGGAAGATCTAATGCAGGTGGGAAGTATACAGTAAATGGCAGAACCCTTAGGAGTATTGACAGGCAGAGAGATCTGGGCGTACAGGTCCACAGGTCACTGAAAGTGGCAACGCAGGTGGATAAGGTAGTCAAGAAGGCATACGGCATGCTTGCCTTCATCGGTCGGGGCATAGAGTGTAACAACTGGCAAGTCATGCTGCAGCTGTACAGAACTTTAGTTCGGCCACACTTAGAATATTGCGTGCAATTCTGGTCGCCACACTACCAGAAGGACGTGGAGGCTTTGGAGAGGGTACAGAAGAGGTTTACCAGGATGTTGCCTGGTCTGGAGGGCATTAGCTATGAGGAGAGGTTGGATAAATTTGGATTGTTTTCACTGAAACGACGGAGGTGGAGGGGCGACATGATAGACGTTTACAAAGTTATGAGCGGCATGGACAGAGTGGATCGTCAGAAGCTTTTTCCCAGGGTGGAAGAGTCAGTTACTAGGGGACATAGGTTTAAGGTGAGAGGGGCAAAGTTTAGAGGGGATGTGCGAGGCAAGTTCTTTACACAGAGGGTGGTGAGTGCCTGGAACTTGCTGCCGGGGGAGGTGGTGGAAGCAGGTACGATAGCGACGTATAAGAGGCATCTTGACAAATACATGAATAGGATGGGAATAGAGGGATACGGATCCCGGAAGTGCAGAAGGTTTTAGTTTAGGCAGGCATCAAGATCGGCGCAGGCTTGGTGGGCCGAATGGCCTGTTCCTGTGCTGTACTGTTCTTTATTCTTTGTTCTTTGTGTTCTACTTCAACCTCCCAATTCTTTCTTCCCCTCTGTTTGTGTGTGTGTGCCCCTCGTATGCATGTGAGCATGGATACATCATATATTTTAGTAATTTTAACCGGTTTAGAGTGATATGATGAATAAACATACATCTTTCTTGTTTAAACCCAAGAAAACCTGTCTGATTGGTTCATTTGCAATTGTAATGAGAGTGCAGTGAGCAAGGGCTCACTGAGGGGGTAAGCTAAAATCACTGTGTTTAAAAAGATAAACCCTGTTATGGCCAAACTGGAGAAGGGGTGAGAGGGGAGCCTGAGACCCCTTCCTCACCTAGCCGTAACAGAAATGTGGGGGCTCTAGTCCGACATTGAACCCACAGACAAATGAAAAATTGGAAGTGGGAAATCACATTGATCACAATCAAAAGAGAAAAGATTTCAATACGGGTTCCCCTCCCTCCCAGAACCACAACAGGGTTCCCCTTGTCCTCACTTTCCACCCCACCAACCTCCACATCCAAAGGATCATTCTCCACCATTTCCGACACCTCCAACGTGATGCCACTACCAAACGCATCTTCCCCTCCGCTCCCTGTCAGCATTCCGAAGGGATCGTTCCCTCCACGACACCCTGGTCCACTCTTCCATTACCTCCACCACCTCGTCCCCTTCCCATGCCACCTGCCCATGCAATCACAGGAGATGTAACATATGCCCTTTTACCTCCTCTCTCCTCACTATCCAAGACCCCAAACACTCTTTTCAGGTGAAGCAGTGATTTACTTGTACTTCTTTCAATTTAGTATACTCTATTCACTGCTCACAATGTGGTCTCCTTCACATTGGGGAGACCAAACGCATATTGGGTGACCGCTTTGCGGAACACCTCTGCTCGGTCCAAAAGCATGACTCTGAGCTTCCGGTTGCTTGCCATTTCAACACACGCCCCTGCTCTCATTCCACATATTTGTCCTTGGCTTGCTGCAGTGTTCCAGTGAACATCAATGCAAGCTCGAGGAACAGCATCTCATTTACCAACTACGCACGCTACAGCCTGCCAGACTGAACATTGAGTTCAATAATTTCAGAGCATAACAGGCCCCCCTTTTTATTTTTTGTTATTTTTTATTATTATTTATTAATTTTTATTTGTTTTATTTTAGTTTGTTTAATCATTCATTTTTTTACCATGTGCCTGCCCACTTTTTTTTTCATGTTTGTGCTTTGGGCCAGGGCTGTTCATTTTTCTGTCAATTAACACCCTCTCTGCACTAACATTTTGTCTTTCAGCACACCATTAATATGCTCCATGACCTTCTGGTCAGTTATTCTCTGTGACCCTGTCCTATCAACACCTTGCCTTTTTTGTCTCTTGCCCCATTCCTGCTTTATTTGTTTATTTGTATTACATTTCTAACATTTGCCAGTTCTGATGAAGGGTCACAGAAAGTGCTTCTCTCTCCACAGATGCTGCCAGACCTGCTGAGTATTTCCAGCATTTCTTTTTTCATTTCAGGTTTTCTTGTGGTTTGTGTTGCTAGAATACTAACATGTCCACAACCAAAGCCAGTACCTCCCCAAGCCAGGGTGAAGTAACTTGGGATAAGTTAAAGGCAATATCTATGGACGAGTTGAGGAATATGGCTGAGCAATGTGGGATCACTTTCCATGCCCAAGCTAGGAAAGCTGAGCTCCTAAAACTAGTGGCCAACCATTTTTCCCTTGAACCCAAAGAATCAGAGGCAGGGTTAGAAATAGACTCCATCAGGGTAATGTTAGCAAAGATACAATTGGAACAGAGGAAACTTGAATTAGAAGACAAGGACAGAGAGAGAAAAAAGGAGAGAGAGGAGAGAGAAAAAGAGAGAGAAAGGGAGAGAGAAAGAGAGAGAAAGAGAGACAGGACAGAGAGAGAAGGAACTTTCCAGAAGGAACAGGCGGAAAGGGAGCTACTTTAAAGAAAGAAGAGGAGGGTGAAGATGAATCCATGGATGCAAGGGAGCTCAGGTTGCATTTTGGAAGAGAACTCTAACCTGCCATTGGTCTTCCAACACATCTATCAGCAACTAACTGGAGTTGTCTGCAGAACAATCAATGTAAAGGCTTAGATGCATCAGGGGGATGATGGCAGAGTTATGCCACATCTTTTCACCCACCAAACCCTCACACAGGTATGGCACTGCCAATGGCTATCAAGATCATTTTGACCCTAACCTTTTGCATGTCCAGTTCTATTCAGGCCAGCATAAGGGACATCTGCAACATCAGCCAATGTGCAGTTCACAGATGTATTAAGCAGTGGAGGCATTGTTTACCAGAGCAAGCAACTTCATCACTTTCCCATGTACAGCTGGGAATAGCACGAGATCTCTGGGGTTTTTCTGAATGGTTATATTCTATGAAGAATAATGGTGATATTCAAAACTAACCATGAAATTGACCAAACCTGTTAGCAATCCATCCAATATTGTTTTCCCCAGAGATTTAATCTCGCTTAGGGTCATCGGCTTAAACTACATTGCTTCCCTAAAGCTTACATTGTTCAGCAAATCGTAGATTCCAATAGTCCATGAAGCCTAGAGCATCATTTACTACGCACTTCTAGCATTCTTTTCCCATACACTGAAAATGCTACCATTTTATCAATGAGGTTTGTGACCATCTGCACAAAATTTGACCCACATTGAAAAGTACAAGGCTTCCAAGAGACTAAAATTAACATCTCCAACTATAGCTCATGATGCCTCTACATCCTTGTGCACCTACTGAGTAAGTGTACATTGAAATGTACACCATCATCATCATAGCCGTCATTGAGCACATTATAGTAATGATGACATGAAGAATCCAATGCTTTTATGGATATGGGAAAAATTGTACAACAGAGCAGAGCCAAAGTGTAATGAATCATTATCATCATTTGTTATATGTTCCTAAAGTTTGCTCTTAAATGAGGAATCAAAGTGGAGCAGCAGAAGGGCCCTGAACGTCATTCAGAAGCCTCAGGATTCAGCTGCAGAAATGTCTTTGCCAGCTTAAAAACCAACTGGCCTAGGAATTGGCTTGTGTCAACTTGTCAGTGCGAACTGGTGCAGGAAACAATCCCTGCACTGGAATGGGTAGGCCTGATGTATTCTAGCAACACTGCATCTTTAAAGGTCTATGTAACTATATCCCAAGATCTCTCTATTCCTCAACACTGTAAAGAACTTGCTGTTCTAAATGTACTTTCTTCCACTGTTCTGCTCCTCTGTTCTAGATATTAAAAATATCAAGGGATATGGGGATAGTGTGGGAAAATGGCATTGCGGTAGAAGATTAGCCATGATCTAGTTGAATGGCGGAGCAGGCTCGAGGGGCCGAATAGCCGACTCCTGCTCCTATTTCCTATGTTTCTAGATTTCATTACTTTACAATTCACTGCATTGAACTGCAACTACCATCTATTTGCCCACGCCAGTAACGTGTTCTTGCAATCCTCTACATTCTTTTTCACAATTTGCCATGTAGTTAATTTGGTATCATCAGCAAACCTTGATATCATTCCTTTTTTGCTGATGATAAATCATTTATATAAGCAGATCAAAACATTTGCTTTCTAACTTTCAGTTAATGGCCCAAAATATGCTGGAACATGCCTGGTTAGTTAGACTTCTTCCAGCACCCTTCAGCTCAAAAACTTTTGCTAAATTGCTAGAAATGTGAGCTGATAATGGCATGGTGAGGGCAACAGGGAATCCAGGATCTTTGCAAATGATGGGTAGCGCCTTAACCAATGTTATTTAAGGATTTGAAAAGACTGAGAAGGGCACTGAATTAGCATGGGTGAATTCAATTTCAAATCATTTACAGAAAGGGAAATAAAGAGAAGGAAAGAAAAATGGATTAAGAGAGTCAGAAAGGAAAAGTAAGAAAAAATTAAATTTAAAATTTTACATTTTTTTAAATCTCTAATAACAATTGGAGATATGAGACACCACATTTTCAATTGTTCATTTTCTGGGCCAGAGGGGTTGATTGCCAGTCATTAACAATTATCATATTGTTAAAAGGGTACTTAGGCATTAATAACCAGACATAACTTTCTCTGGTGGGTTTAATGGCAACTAATGTGCAAATTCAGCAACTTCATGAAACTTATGGTGAGGTAAAGTGCACAATGTGGTTTTTGCAAAACTAACAGCAGATTGGCACAAATAGTCCAGCCACATGTAGCGATTCACGATTCATGGGGTACCTATTCCTCGCTATAAATTGCTGACTGATTTGCACATTAATAACAGCATGTGAATTGTTGTATTATTCACCGACTAGATGCAGGCATTATATTGTGGGAAGATTTTTCATGTTTAGTTAAATGTTTACTTCAAATGAAAAATAAATGTTCAGATGAAATAAGAGACAATGTTGTCTCTGAAATATTATGTTGGTATCCTGTACTTGGCTGTAAAGAACCCCTCTGGGAGTAAATAGAGACCACAAACAAGTTTCTTCACATCACAGCATGATGCCCAACAGGAACAAAAACCCCTTCACATGAAAACACTGACAGCTCTTGGTGGTATTGGAGATATGCTAATCAGGTCTTTCTGAAAGATTGGTTCACTGTCACATTGGCTGGAACCAAAGCTTGTTTATCCAACTTATTCTCAAAGAAGCTATTTTTAGAGCTTGTGCATCATTACAGATTGTAACAGCTACCTCTAGTGGTGAGTGCGATATGAACACAACTTTCTGGTCATAAATTCAAATTCAAATAAACTCAGTAAACACATACTGTTAAAAGGCAAACTGTGCAGAAAAATTCATAGTTTATTGTACAATTTATATATGTAATGTTTATTAATTGAAAGCAGTAAAATAAGAATTTTCTCTTGTAGGTATTTGCATCATTTTGCTGAATGTCACTATGTATATTGTATCATAGAATCATAGAATTTTGCAACATAGAAGTTCATATTGACATCATGCCTGTGATGGCCCTTTGAGAGAGCTATCCAATAAGTCCCACTCCCCTGCTCTTTCCTCTTACCCCTGCAAAGTTTTCATTTTCATATGTACATCCAATTTCCTTTTAAGAGTTACCACTGAATCTGCTTCCACCACATTTTCAGGCAATGCATTCCAGATCATAACACCTCACTGCAATAAAAAAGTTTCACCTCATCTCTCCTCTTTTTTTTAGTCAATAATCTTAAATGTATGCTATCTGGTTATCAAACTACCCGCCAGTGCAAATAGGTACTCCTTATTTACTCTATCAAAACTCGTTATCATTCTGACCACCTCTATTAAATCTCAGTTCTGGCTGAAGCAGCATGAAAGTCACAAGTGGCCTAAATGTAGTTTGTGCCACAATTGGCTGCAAACATAAACAACAACCCTACAGATATAAGGAAGACAGATTTACTGCACAACTCCCAACAGGAAACACTTAAGAAGGCTGGGGAATAACTGGATTAGAACCAGACAGCTGTTAATCTACAGTCAAATACTCTGTCATTGAGCTACGCTCCCACTTTGCAATTGATAGCCTAGAATATCCATCTTGTGCATTGTATCTGTTCAAATTTATCAAGAATTTAATATAGTGCATTGACATGAAGATATGCTAATACATGGATGTTGAAACTTTGCTACACTGACAGCAGAGCACATTATGCCAGTCAGAGGTAGAATGTCAATTTACTTTATACCCATTTGTTTTTCACCTGGCAAACTTCTGATTTTCTTCGTGCTGTCAAAGTGATGTAAAGCAAAGATATAGGGCTGATTTTCAGTATACACGATTCAGTCCCAAAAGGTTACGAATGAATGCAGATCCAGGCAGAATGTTAATGTGCTAAAACTATACAATTTTCCTGTCAGCTTATTTGCATTACAGCTCTAAGTGCAGATTTGGACATGTGTAGGTAGATAGCCAAGTGGATTAAACTTAACGACGGCAGCCACTTGAAGTGAAGTGACAGTATGGTGGGGAGAGGAGAGGGCTGATGGGCAAGCGGGGGTGGCAGCAACCAAAATCCTAACAGTTGTTTTAAAGGTACAAAGGAATTTCAACCTGATTGCTGACTTTTGCAATGCTGAAAGAATGAGGAAGCCCATTATGGAGGTACCAGACTCAGTCAGAGGGCGAATAATGATCTGGTAGGTGATGCTTTGTGCTTGGCAAAATGGATGATATGATGCCTGAGATGGATTTGAAAAGGATTGGCCTCTTTGACATTCCAGGATACCCACCACATTGAACAGCAGTGCAGTGCACCTGCAATAAGCCTTAGATATAAGAGATAAGGCTGAAGGAACCTTTAGTCACTAGCAGTGCCATGCCTGTGCAACTCTGGGCCTAGAAGGCTCGGCTTTGGACTGCACCACTTTGACATGGGCAGCAGCAGTCTGGGCTGGCTGACAGGCAACAGCAGGGGCAATGGTGAAGTGGTAGTGATGAGAACATGAATGCTGCCATCCTGAGAGAGAACAGCAGGATCCTGCCCTATGGAGCCACTGCCACTCACAAAGGGTGGGGCCTCAGCAATCCTAGTAATCTGGTGGAGGACAGATTGCTGTTAGACCCTGACTGCCCCTTTGAGCACTGGTATCCACAGCCATTCTAGCAGCAGTCTGAGCCTGCATAGCAACAAGCAAAGATTTCATGAATAAAAACAGAAAATGCTGAAAATACTAAGCAGGTCTGGCAGTATCTGTGGTGAGAAAAACAGAGCTAATGTTTCAGGTTGATAACCCTTCATCAGAACTTAGATTTCATGAACTCAGTTTGAGCTTCCACTGCAGCACTCAGATGATGGGTGGCTTCTCCTTATACTGCAACAGGAGCTGCATCATGGTTGGTTCTGCAAGTGCTCTCATGGAATTAGCCACTACTTCCATGTTGGAAAGGATGGGCTTCAAGCTCTGCGTGATACCCCTGTGCCGAGTTGCAGCCAGACTCCTCAAAGCTCCTTGACGTTGACAACAGGCTCTCTGGCAGGTCTGCCAATGAGCCAAGAATTTTTGTGTGCCTGCTCATCAGCCTTTCTCTACATGTCTCCCCATCAAAGTCCTCACTTGATTCTTCTGCAGCAGAATTGATGTGTGACCTCACGGGGAGTTGACACATGTGCTAACTTTTTCCTGGCTGTGGCCCACTCGTGCCCAGTGACCTTGGCAGGAATTTTACCTGTCCTGGCAGGTCCACGGTCCAGGAGGTGGAAACAGGTGTTGAAGTCGCTCCCGCTCCACGCTCAGCTGCCGCCCCGATCCAGCGCTAACTATCCAATTAGCGCCTCGGCGGTAGATTACTGTTTGAAAAAGGTGCGCTTGGGCAGGAAGGTGAGTGTCGGCAGGGCCAGGGCTAGATCCAGAAGAAGGTACTGAAAGCCATTTAGAAGGGCTTTCAACACCTTCAGTGGCTCTGAAAGGTCTGCTTTCATCACAGAGGACGGTGGGAGGAGCAAGAGATGAACAAGAGGCATATACCTGGCTGAGGGGGAAAGGAGTTGTCATTTCAATTAAAGGAGCGACCCAGTCAATTTCCAGAAATCTACCAGAGACCTTGGAGGACCAGAACCCACTTGATGCAATGTCAGAGAAAGCCAATTGCATGGCCCCAAGGGTCACAGAAGACTCCCTCGACTCCCTGCTTGTCCTCCTCCAGGTGGCTGAGGCAAGGCAGAAGGTCCTCTTCCCAGCAGACAGGAGGAGGAGGCCTCCCCAGGTCACCAAGAAGGCATGGTTGGTGGTTGCGGAGGAGGTTAGAAGCTGTGGGGTTGTGAGGAGGAATGACTCCAGTGCCACAAATAGGTCAACAACCTTCTCCACTCTACCAGGGTAAGGGGCATATCTCAGTCATCATTGCTTTGTATTTATACGGGAGGGTTGCCAGCTATTGATGCTGTAAAGTCGAAGCCATCCATCTAGAGTGAATGGCTGCAGCGCTGTCATGGGCCATATGCTGGGCACATCTGAACCACAGAATGGACCAGAAGTGTGTCAACCATACACTTCAATGGCAATGGTCCCACAAGGCGGCTGCTCCTTCAGGTCAAGTGACTGAACTGACTGTCTTGTGTTTTCACAGGAGAAGAGGGCTCAGAATGCCCGAGAGAGGGCACGGACTGGTGGCGGTGTTGCAAATCTAGCATTTCACATCAGTATGGAGGAGGAGGCATTGTTGCTTGCTGGGGAGGATGAAGGCTATTCAGTTGCCGATGGTGAGACTGGAGCACCTGGCCAGGAGGGTGAGTTCCCCAGAGTGCGGGTGGTGGGGTGGGAGCAGTGATGGCTTAAGCAATGAAAGTTGCCACATTGCGGTCTATGACATGTCCTTCAATCCGGAGTATTGATCACACCTAATCATTCTATTTTCTCCTGCAGGTGAAGCACAGCAGTGGACAGGCAACATCTCCAGGACACATCCGTCCACCTCTGAGAAGGAGGAGGGACCTCAGAGGGTGCAGCGTCACATCCTTTTCCCGCACCAAGCACCAGCCCAGATACAGTCACCTCGGTTGGGCTTGTTGCGTCTTCGGATTTGTGGTCACAACCTGGTGCCAGCACCATACAAGTGCTGGACCAGCTGCCGAGGCAGTATCAGCCGATGCCTCTGATGCTCGGAGGACTGTGGGAGGCCAGGCCAGTGCTGATCCCCATGCTGATGATGAGCCTCTGAGAACATCCATTCGGTGGGAGATGCTGCAGGTGCAGCGTGAAGTGCATGGAAACTTGGTAGAGTTACCAGAGACATTGCGTGCTCTGGCTCAGACTTTGGAGGTTTTCCTCCAGGACATGAGTTATGCACAGTCCCTGTCATCTGTGTAAGTGGCTTCCTCTATTGACTGATTGGTGGCTGCAGTGGAGGGCCCACTCCAGCATGCTTTGCAAACCTTCACAAAGACAGTGATCTGTATGCAGCAGTGCCTCAGCGAGCTGTCAACGAGGCTCCTGCAACATCCAACATCCCTCTGAGTTCAGCAGGGTGGTCCAATTGAGCCTGTGGAGGGCACAGGATCAACAGCTGCATGCATTTAGGAGCTCCTGTCAGGGGGCTCCTAATGGGTACAGCAGGTCCTTGCCCCCTCTGCCAGTGACATTAGCACCTCAGAATCCCAGGGTGACAGAGGGTGATCCTGAGACTGCTCAGGGTCACCACAACATGCAGGGGCCCTCCAAGGTCATCCTAAGCCATGGGGCATCCTGAACAGCCACCTGCCTCTGCCGTGGCTGGCGGTGAGGAGTCGTCGAGCACTGGCAAATGTTTTAAGAAATCACATTAGCTGCACTTAGGGGGTCACTGGTATGATTTTGAATTATTTATTTGTTGTTTGACTGTACATAAAACTTATTAAAATTCTCACTTGACTTTTTTAATCTGTCTCAAGTATCAGGCGATCTTTTTGTTCTGCATGAGATGGAGACTTGGGGGAGGTGCCACATTGGGCCATGTTGTGTTTGCTGGGAAGCTGAACAGTTGCAGCTGAGATTAGCGCCTGTAGATGAGTGCTTTTGCACTTCCAGCTGATGTGAATGCCTGAATTCAGAGAGGCAGGTCAGTTGCTACAGTCATACTACATGGGTCATGAACCTCCGATCAGGAGAAATGCCTGAGAATTACAGCCTCCCAAGCCTCCCTTGCACTCAACTCCTGCAAACCTCCAACTGCTTCCCCGGACATTCAGATGGCTGCACCGCCTCCTCCTCAACCCTTTCACCCTCCTCGTCCGAGGATGCCTCATGCTGAACAATGTCCTCATCATCCAGGGCCTCCCCCCTCTGCAGCGCCAGGTTATGTAAGGCGTAGCAGATGACAACAATGCGAGATACCCTTCTGGCGAGTAATGAAGGGCACCACCTGAGCGGTCCAGGCACCTAAATCTCCTCTTCAGAGGATCTATGGTCTGCTCAATGGTGACTCTGGTGGTCACAGAGATTGCACTGTATCATTCCTCTGCTTCATTCCATGGGTTCCTCACAAGTGTCATCAGTCATGTCTTCAGCAGGTAACTCCTGTCACCAAGTATTCATTCTTGCAGACACTCGTTGGGGGGTGGGTGGTGAACAGTGCTGGCACCTGGGAGTTCCGGAGAATGAATACTTTGTGACTGCTTCCTGGATAACAAGCACACGCCTGCAATATACTCTTCCAGTGGTCACGACAACTTGCACGTCCATTGACTGACACCCCTTTCAATTAATGACAGATCTGCAGGTGCTCTAATGGTCACATGTGTACAGTCAATCACGCCGTGGACCATGAGGAACTGAAACCTCTGGCTCTCTCAGCCTGATTGGTGGAGTTTGTCTGGAACCTGATAACCTGGTTGGCACACCTGAATATTGCATCAGTTACCACCTTAATGCAGTGCTGTGCTGATGACTGTGAGATTCTGCACATGTCACCTGTGGAAGCCTGGAATGAGCCTGATGCATAGAAGTCCAGAGTGACTGAGACCTTTAGTGCCACTGGCATTGGATGGCCATCCACACAGTTGGAACTGACCTCTGCTGCCATCATCTTACACAGTGATGTGACAGTTTCTCTGGACAGGCACAGTCTTCTAAGGCACTGGCACTCCAACATCTCAGCCGCTGCCGGTACACCCTGCCTGCTCGGTAGACTCGTCTCCTCACAGGTCTTTGCTCCCGGCACACTCTGTGACCTTCTGCTTCACCCTCATTACCAAGCTGCACTTGGCCAGCAGGTCATTGATTTCCCTGGCCACTTGTCCTCCTGTCTCTCCTTGTGACGTTCTCTTCCTCACTAGAGGAACCTCCTCCAGAGTGGACAATGCCCATGGCTGCAGTGTCCCAAAGATGTAATGAGGACAGCAAGGACACGTACTCACAATCCCCCTCCCCTGCACAGAATAAATCACTGATGCTGTGGCCCTAACTCACTCAGGTGAACCCTGGAGAGCCAGCAATATCAGCCCCAACTTTGTAATTAACTCAGAAATCAAACAGAAATAAATGAAAAATCCAGTACCTCTAACTCCTTCACAGACACATTGGTTGCTGCTCTTTTAAAGCTGCCAGGTTCCCTACACCTGCCTTTTGACCTGTTAGCCAAACTTAAAATTTAACGGCCGATGTAAAATAGCTGTCAATTGGCTTTTCAACTATTTCAATTGGCCCTTAATTGATGTAAATCAGACAACGGGCGGCACCTCCATCTTGCCCACCATCCGACCTGCGTAAGATGGGGATTGGGCGTAATGACATTGGGGACCCGACCCGACATCATCGCCCACCATTTTTCAGTTCGGCCACCTCGGAGGACTCCCGATATGAGCAGGTAAAATTCTGACCTCTGTACACAAATCCCGTCTCAATGCTACTCTCTAAAGTGTACGCAGTGCCAGTGTCTGAGCTTGTGGCTGCGAGGGTCAGATCAAGTGATGGTGTTTCTTCCTCTTCAGTCTGCTCTTCATCTAGGCTTTCTCACTCAGGCACCACTGTGTGGCCAGGCAGAATGTCTTGAGTATGTGAATGCATCAAGGTACAAGGGCAGGGTTAGGGTGAGGAAAGGGAAGGAAAGCCAGAGGTGCATGGTTACATCATCTGCAGATTGTAAATCATAACAGATTGTGGGATAAGGGTGAAGTAGGATGTGAGAAAGTGCATTAGGATAGAATATATCGTCATCCTCGATGGTTTCAGCTCTGCCACTGGTCACTGCTTTAGTGATGGCTACTCCAGTTATTCCCATCACCACCTCGTCTACGGGGTAAGCACCTGCAGTTGTGGCGGTCCCGTCCGCTGGTTAGCTGCTGCTGCCGCTGGCTACTTTGGTCAGTTTGTCCTGCAAGAGAGAGGGATGTGTGTCAGTGAGTGTGGTGCAATGTGTTTCGGTGTTGTGCCTGCCACAGTTGAATAGCTGGCAGAGTGTGTGAGCTGTGAGACGTGAGACATTGAATGTGAGGTTATGAGTCCTTATTCATAAAGATTGTTGGTGAGTTTAATGGGTAATTAACGTGCAAATACATCAACTACATGACAATCACAGGGAGGTTAAGTGTGAGATGCTGTTTTGCAAAGCTAATGCCTTAGTGGCATAATCGAGTCAGCAACTTGTGGCAATTTGCAATTCATGAGATAGCTTTTCCTTGCCAGAAGTTGCTGGTGATTCCATTCAGACACTTATTTTTTCTGCAAAATCTGGTCCAAAAATCAGTACAGCGTTCAAGGTTATTACTGACTGTTTATTCCACATAGTTACTATTCTGTAAAAAAGAAAAGAAAAAGCCTTACATTTATATACCATCTTCCAGGACCACTGGACATCTCAAAGTGCTTTACAATCAATGAAGTGTTTTTGAAGTGTAATCACTGTACTTCTTTCAATGTAGTATACTGTATTCGCTGCTCACAATGTGATCTCCACTACATTGGGGAGACCAAGCGCAGACTGGGTGATCGCTTTGCGGAACACCTCCGATCAGTCCGCAAGCAGGACCCTGAGTTTCCGGTTGCTTGCCATTTCAACACTCCCCCCTGCTCTCATGCTCACATCTCTGTCCTGGGATTGCTGCAGTGTTCCAGTGAACATCAACGCAAGCTCGAGGAACAGCATCTCATCTACTGATTAGCAACACTACAGCCTGCCGGACTGAACATTGAGTTCAATAATTTCAGAGCATGACAGCCCCCCATTTTACTTTCATTTTTAGTTCTTTTTTCTTTTTTTCTTTTTTACATTTTTTACAACCCTTTTTTTGCATTTATTTCATTTAATCTTAGTTTGTTCAGTTTGCTTACCCACTGTTTTTTTTCATGTTTGCACTTGCTGCTGTTCAATATTCAGTCCATTAACACCTTTTCTATACTAATGCTTTGTCTTTCAACACACCATTAACACATTGTTTGCCTTTGCTCCATGACCTTTTGGTCAGCTATGTGGCCTTGTCCAATCTACACCTTCTCCTTTGTTATCTCTTGCCCCACCCCCCCCCTCACTTGCTTATAACCTGTGACATTTTTAATATTTGTCAGTTCCGAAGAAGGGCCGCTGACCCGAAACGTTAACTTTGCTTCTCTTTCCACAGATGCTGCCGGACCTGCTGAGTGGTTCCAGCATTTCTTGTTTTTATTTCAGCAATTTGATAATGACCGGATAATCTGTTTTTATGATGATGAATCAGGGTTAAATATTGCCCAGGACACTGGGGATAACTCTCCTACTGTTTTTCAAAAGGCTGCATTTGCTGACAACGCTACCGCTAGGGGGAGCTGTTGTGGCACATGCGCGAATGCAGCATGTGCCACTAAAACGTCACAGACTGCGACTTTAGGCAGCTGCCAGGACTAAAGATGGCGCTGCTCAAATAATCACACGGAGGCAACCTAACAAACACATGTCAGCACACAATGGCCGAGTGAGAGAGCGAATGAGTGGGCTGGGGCTGGAGCCGGGGAGCGGCCCGGGGATGGAGCTGGGAGCAGGCCGGGGATGGAGCCGGGGAGCGGACCGGGGCCGGAGCCGGGGAGCGGGCCGGGGCCGGGGGGGTGGGAGGTGGGGAGTGGAGCGGGCCTGGTAGGAGCGGCCGGTGAGTGGGCAAGCGAACGGGCCGGTGATGGAGGGAAGAGGAGCAGGCCTGGGGGGAGCGGAGCAGCCGGCGAGTGGGCTGGCGAACGAACGGGCCGGTGACAGAGGGAAGCGGAGCGGGCCAGAGACAGCAGCTGGGGTTGGGGGGGGGGTGAGGTGTGCGTTTTTCTGCCAATGCGCCATAAACTTGCAACAGCAAAAGACGCACCAGCCAGTCCCCGCACCCGGCGACACCAAGGTCTTCGGCCGCTCGCTCCCCGTGTCTCTCTAAGGCCTCTCGCTTCCAGCCCTCTCCATCCAGCCGTTCCCTCCAACTGCAGATCCCCCATCCAGCCGCTTTCTTCCTTACTTCTCAACTGTACTTCAGGCATTGCAGCTTCTGGTCCCTGCCTTTTGCATCCCCCTCTTCAGGAACTTCTGAATTTAACTCCCTCCCACTACACCCCCCCACCCCCTCTCTACCTTTCCCCCCAACCCCCCTCTACCTCCCCGTCTCCCCCACCTCCCCCCCACCTCCCCCACCCCCCCACATACCCCCATCACAACCCCACTTCCCCCCCCAAGGACCACACCACAGTTGAATATCTGAAGTGCAGTTGCAAAGTCGGGAAAATAGCATCAAAAACCTCAACAATTCCAGGTTTAATTATTAAGAAATTTTATTAATTACATTATGCATTCAAGGCACTGCTGTGCATGGATACATGAGTGTTGTATCGCCAGCATTCCCGTGAGACAGACAGGCCGAGTCTCTGCTATGCAGAACTAAAGAGATTGTTCCTGGAGAGCTTTGTGGTGAATGAACGTGTGGCTCTCTATTCCACTATTGTATTGTCCATGTGAAGAAAGCAAAGTCACAAGAGGCTGAGCTCAGTCTATTCTTGGTGAATGTTCCCCAAATGCATCCCAATGTGTCCTGGAGAGGGACTTAAATCCAGAACTTCATCCATAAATGCAAGGTTCCTTTCCACATCGTGACAAGCTCCGCAGTATGATCTAGTTGCCTTTGTTGCTTGAATGCTGACCTTAAGTCTCAAGGATTGTTTTCTCGACGGCATGTTTTACATGAAAAGAAATAAGGAAAGAACATCAGTGTCAGAGCTTCCCCCCTCCAGTGAAATTACTGTTGAGCATGCTTTATGTTCTGCAGTAAAGGCATGTACTGATAACACTGCCAATGAATCACTTAGTACCCACCTCAGCTGTAGGAGTCAGGATGATGTTACTGCCCCTATCTCGTGATGGTTCAATGCTGCTCTCAGGGAAAACATGAATGATGTGAGGGTGCTGGAAAAAGAAGCACATTTCTTTTGGACTATGAACATAAAGCAGGCCATTTAGCCCAGCTGTTCCTTGCTAGTGGTTATGCTACTCCTGCGCCTTCCCATCCACTCCCATTTAATCCTGCCTACTACTATCAGCATCACCTTCTATTTCTTTCGCTCTTATCTACTTTTGCCTTACAGCAACATTGAGGATGGAGAACGGTGTGGCTGCACTCCCACTTCACCAGTTGTGTACTCAGCAAGAGCATTCACATTTGTGCTACCACTGGACACAGCATGCTTGTTTCTTTTAGTGCTCAGTCTCGTCTTGCTGAATGTTCCCAAAGTGCTTGACTGCTTTGGACGCCCTCTCTGCTTGACAGGCAGCAGCTGGCAATTGCGGAGTCTCACAAGGCTCTGCATGGTTGTTTCAAGGGCGGATGGGGAAACAGGTGGCTGTGTGTCCATGTGCACTGCTCTGATGGGTGCAGGAACAGTGCAACTTACAACAGGGACTGGAACACATGTACTGCCTGCACTCAGCCCCAGACAATGGAAATGGTTCCAGAGCAACTTACAAAAGGGACTGGAGCACATGCAGTGCCCCAGACAATCGAAATGTTTTCAGAGCAATTTACAACAGGGACTGGAGCACATGTAGTGCCCCAGACAATGGAAATGTTTTCAGAGCAACTTACCTTGGAGCAATCTCCTCTTTCTGATAAAAATGAAGCAGACTGAACTCTTCAAAATGACTAAATAATTGCGATAAAATGCAAGAAAATGCCCGACAAAACCTCTCCTCCTTCCACTTTCAGAAACTCGCGCCGAAGCTTGACGCATGCGTGAATACCCGTTGGCGTTGCATAAAGTGCATGCGCAGAGGCCGACCAGGCACGTTGCCCGAAGATGCACACGTCATGCGATGATGTCATCGGCGCATGCGCTAACCAGTCCTGGCAAGCCGGAACGCAGCGCATGCGCAGAGAGCAAGAGACCGTCTGCGCATATGTGCACCGCGGTGCAGCCTGATGACATCAGTGGGGGCCAGCGTTGTCAGGAATCACTTTGTTTTCAAAATAGTGCCACTGGATTTTTCACATTCACTTGAGGGGGCAGTCAGGGCTTTGGTTCAACATCCCATCCTAAAGGCGCCATCTCTGCCAGTGCAGCACTCGCCCGGTACTGCACTGGAGTGCCAGCCTTGATTTTTGTCCTCAAGTCCTGGAGAGGGACTTAAATCCAGAACTTTATGACTCAGAGGTGAGGCTGCTACCAGCTGAGCATGGCTGAACTCCATGGGGAAAATAAAAGATCTTATCATTTCTAGTATCTGTTTGGGTTGTTAACGTTGTATGTTTTCTTTTCCTGTTATAAGCAGCATTCATGAATTGAATTTGAGCAGTCTGAAGATAGCTCTCAGTGAATGTAGCTTCACAACTAGAACTGCCTCTAACCGTGGTGGTTTCTCTGTGAGAGGCCACAAAGATTGGCAAGTGCTGCAAGTAAAAGACTTCACATTGATTGAGCAGACATTGCTCTTCTGAGGTTGGAGTTGAGGTACATTGCTTCAGTGAAGCAGAAAAAGCTTTATTCTACATCTGATTATTGTTGCAAAGTGATATGCACTCTGTAAATAAAGTTTCAAAACCCAGGAATCAAATCAACTTGATAGATTTTATTAGACAGCGTAGATGAGTAATGTTAGTGTAGATGAGTAGTATAAGCAAGCTATAGGTCTATACACTCACCTGTAGACCTGTGGCTAGCAGCATCACTATTTCAGGGTGTTCCCAACTCTCAGTTTGTCTAACAGAGTGCTTAATTCCATATTTATACCTTTCTTGAAACACACCTACTTGTACTGTTTCTTCATCTGCTGCTGCCACTCATACTGATGTAGCTGATGTCACGTGACAAGTTTTGGCATGAAACTTTGTGTTCTTGGAGCCCCAATTCTTATCCATACCAGTCTTCAATGTTGCTGAATTCTGCATTCCTTACATAGAATCATAGAAAGTTTACGGCACAGAAAGAGACTACTTGGCCCATTGTGTCTGCGTCGTCCGAAAAATGAGCCACCCAGCCTAATCCCACCTTCCAGCATTTGGTCCATCGCCCTGTAGGTTACAGCACTTCAGGTGCATATCCAGACATCTTTTAAATGAATTGAGGGTTTCTGCCTCTACTACCCTTTCAGACAGTGAGTTCCAGACCCCGACCATCCTCTGGGTGAAAAAGATTTTCCTCATCTCCCCTTTAATCTTTCCACCAATCACTTTAAATCTATGCACTCTCGTCACTGACCGCTCTGCTAAGGTAAATAGGCCCTTCACATCCACTTTATCCAGGCCCCTCACAATTTTATACTTTTCAATCAAATCTCCCCTCCCCTTTCTCTGTTCCAAGGAGAACAACCCCAGCCTATCCAATTTTTCCTCATAGCTGCATTTTTCCAGTTCTAGCAACATCCTTGTAAATCTCATGCGTTCCCTCTCTAGTGCAATTACATCCTTTCCGTAATGAGGTGACCAGAATGTCTGTGGACATTCATTTCAAGGTCCTTCACTTCCTCTACACCTCTCAGTATTTTCCCATTATATCATGTATTCCTTTGTCTTATTTGACCTCCCCAAATGCATCACCTCACACTTCTCTGGGTTGAATTCCATTTGCCACTTTTGTGCCCACCTGACTAGTTCATTGATATATTCCTGCAGTCTACAGCTATCCTCCTCTCCATCAAACATTTTTGTGTCATCTGCAAACTTCTTGATCATGTTCCCCAAATTTACATCCAAAATGTTAATATATACCTCAAAAAAATAGGGGACCTAGTACTGAGCCCTGCGGAACACCACTGGAAACTGCCTTCCAGTCACAAAAACACCCGTCGACAATTACCCTTTGTTTCCTGCCACTGAGCCAATTTTGTATCCAGCTTGCTACATTCCCCTGTATCCCATGGCTTCATTTTTTTAACCAGTCTGCCATGTGGACCTTGTTAAAAGCCTTGCTAAAATCCATGTAGACCACATCAACTGCACTACCCTCATCAATCCTCCTTGTTACCTCTTCAAAAAACTCAATTCAGTTGGTCAAACAAGATCTTCCCTTAACAAACCCATGTTAACTATCCTTGATTAATCTATACCTTTCTAAGTGACAGTTTATCCTGTCTCTCAGAATTGACTCCAATAATTCGCCCACTGCTGAGATTGGACTGACTGGCCTGTAATTATTCGGCCGATCCCTTGCTCCCTTTTTAAACAAAGGTACCACGCTAGCAGTCCTCCAATCCTCTGGCACCACACCTGTATCCAGTGAGGACTGGAAAATGATGGTCAGACCCTCCACTATTTCCTCCCTGGCTTCTTTTTACAACCTGGGGTGCATTTCATCTGGCCCTGGTGATTTACATTGGTACATTGGTACTGGTACATTGTCGTACTGAACTCATCTCTCAATATTTTTTCTCTACAATGTTGCATTTACTTGGCTATCTCTGACTCTGTCTCTTCACATTGTCCATTTTATAGGAACATAGAAACCATTTAGCCCCTCAAGCCTGTTCCGCCATTCAATGAGATCATGACCTAACTCCCTTTGCCCCATACTCCTTAATAACCATGGTTAACCAAAAACCTATCATTGTCAGATTTAAAATTAACAATTGTCCTAGTATCAATTGCTGTTTGTGGAAGAGAGTTCCAAACTTCTATCATCCTTTGAGTGTAGAAATATTTCCTAACTTCAATCCTGAAAGATCTGGCTGTCACTTTCAGGTGATCTTTCCTAGTCCTAAACTCCCCAACCAGCAGAATTAGTTTCTCTCTATCTGCCCTATCTGTTCCCTTTAATATCTTGAAATCTTTGATCAAATCAGATTTAACCTTTTAAATTCCAGGGAATACAACCCTAATTGGTTTAATCTCTTCTTGTAATTTAACCCTCGGTGTCCAGATATTATTCTGGTAAATCTAAGATGCAATCCTTCAAAGCTCAATATATCGTTACAATGGTACGATTATCTAAACCTAATTCTAAGATTACCTACTACATACTTGAGCCCTGTCTAACACTTATTTAAGTTAGTTATGCTTAAGCAATAAGTTGCACTTTACACTTGCTGTCATTCTATTTTATCTCAGTCTCCTTGTCAAACACATTCAGCTATTTTGATTGCATAATGTTCAGCACCATTCACGACTCCTCAGATACTGAAGCAGTCCATGTAGAAATGCAGCAAGACTTGGACAATATCCAGGCTTGGGCTGATAAGTGGCAAGTAACACTGGTGTCACATAAGTGCCAGGCAATGACTATCTTAAACAAAAGAGAATCTAACCATCTCCCCTTGACATTCAATGGTATTACAATCACTGAGTCCACCACTTTCAACATCCTGGGGGTTACCATTGACCAATAACTGAACTGGACTAGCCACATAAATACCATGGCTACAAGACCAGGTCAGATGCTGGGAGTTCTGCACCTCCTGACTCCCCAAAGCCTGTCCACCATCTACAAGGCACAAGTCAGGAGTGTGATGGAATACTCTCCACTTGCCTGGATGGTTGCAGCTCCAACAATACGCAAGAAACTCTACTCCATCCAGGACAAAGCAGCCCGCTTGATTGGCACTCCATCCACAAACATTCACAGCCTTCACCACCGATGCACAGTGGCAGCAATGTGTACCATCTACAGATGAACTGCAGCAATGCACCAGGGCTCCTTAGACAGCATCTTCTAAATCCGCGACCTCCACCACCTGGAAGGACAAGGGCAGCAGAAGCGTGGGAACACCGCCACCTGCAATTTTCCCTCCAAACCCTACACCATCCTGACTTGGAACTGCACATGTGAGTGGATTCTGGACCGGAGTCATGGGTCAAGTCTTGAGTGGCTAACCCTCATCATCAAGTAGCTACCCTGTCATTTGCCATGGTAAATAAAGACTTGCATTTATATCATGCCTTTCACAACCACCAGACGTCTCAAAGCACTTTACAGCCAATGAAGTACTTTTTGAAGTGTAGTCACTGCAGTAATGCAGGAAATGTGGCAGCCAGTATGTGCAGAGCGAAGTCCCACAAACAGCAATGTGATAATGACCAGATGATCTGTTTTCTTGCGATGTTGATTGAGGGATAAGTCCCTTGCTCTTCTTTGAAGTAGTGCTATGGGATCTCTTACATCCACCCAAGCAAGCAGATGGGACCTCGGTTTAACGTCTCATCCTAAAGACGGCACCTCCAACAGTGCAGTGCTCCCTCAGTACTGCACTGGAGTGTCAGCCTTGATTTTTGTGCTCAAGCCCTGGAGTGGGACCTTGTGACTCAAAGGCATGTTATGGACAGGTGGTAAGGGGTGTGGGTGGTTCCCACTGTTCACCTCCCAACTGACCACAATTGTTTAAAATGATGAATTAGTCCCTGATTGCCAAACAGACAGTGACAGGTTTTCTGTTTAAAACAGAAGATTAACTAGTTATTGAACAATATTCATTCCCCGAAATGTTCTCAATACCACTCACTCAAGCACACAGTCACTCTCACTTGCACTCTCAAGAGAAGATAAACAGAAGGCAAAGGATAAGGGTTCAGGGTGTGGTGGGTGTTTGTGGTTCACAGTAAACCTGTTGAATTTTCTAAATAGGACAGTCTCTTTTAAAGGTGCAGGCCTGGGTGTTTGTAGTCTTGAACTTGTTGAGGTGTTGTACATTTCTAGTGGTTAAGATTTCAGACTGGAGGTGACAGTCACTTTCAGTTCTCTGCTGCACCAAGTTGAAGTGTAGAATTAGTAGCAGGGCTTCTTCTTGTTTAAGCTGGATCTTTCCACAGCCCCTGGCTGGAGTGCTTTTCTATGATGTTGCTGTGGTCTCTCTCTCCCCCCAGAGGGTTACCTTTAAAAGTCACAATTCATCATATTAGCATTTCTGGTACCTGACACATCACCTTCCCCCTGTTGTGGCCAAACAATGGACCAGGATGTGGAATCCATGGTTATCCATTAACGTCTGGATGAGTATCACTCTGTTATGATGTGTCTACTTCACATCTTCTTTGCCTCAGAAGAAAACTATTCAATTCAGAAATGTCTCTTGATGGTTCCAGGATGGATGTAGTCAATACCACTTAGTCTGGAAAGTATCCTTTTGTCCTTTCAAGACAGTGAGGCAGCACATTGTCCACTTTTTAAAAGAAAAGTCAATTTCAAGATTCCACATTGAATAAAGCTTGTATCTTAAAAGTAGGAATATGATATGTCTTTACTAGGCATAACAGGCGTGAGTGCTACCAACTGAGCCACAGCTGACAGGCTGTCAGTAAAATACGGGTGGCACAACGGACTTCCACAGGATGAATGAATCGTGACTACTGCCAAGATACTGGGCATTGACCAGTATGATGTGCTGCCTGTGGTCTCACATCAGCTACACTGAGGGACTGGAATCCCTTTCCGTTCAGGAAAATGGCAAAGTAGACATGAGGCACTGACAAAGCAATGTGTGTGCAGTCAATGACACCCTGCACCATGGGGAAATTTGTAATCTGAATAAACACTGATGCTCACTCTGTCTGCTTGTCTCTGGCAAGAAGGAATGAGATGAAGCTGTTTCTCTTGGTAAAGACAGCCTCTGTGGCCTCCCTTATGCAGCAGTGTACTGCAAACCAAAACATGCTGTTTATATCTCCAGCAGCAGCCTGGAAGGAGTCAAACACATGAAAGTTCAGAGCCATAGTCACCTTGACAGCCACAGTCAATACAGTCATTGCACTGCTCTGAGGTTGCAGTTGTCACTGCAGCAGTCAGCAGATTTCAGTCACAACCTTTTTAGTGAAGCACAGACGCCTCAAGCATTGATTGGCGCTGAGGTTCAGGTAAGAGAATTGCTCCCTTAAAGACCCTCTGCAGGTATGGCCTGCTGCCTTTCTCCCCCTTCTCCTCCTCCTCTTCTAGCAGCTTGTTCTGCCCTTCGAGGCCTCTGTTCATTCTCCTAGTTATGCTCAATTTTAAGAGGAAACCCTAGTAGGCCATCCATGTCTGGAAGCAACTGGCTTCTGCCAAAACCTTTAACCCACCAAAAAAATAGGCTGTAGAGTGGAGCTCAAAATGGCAGCGCCGGTTTGAGATCAGCATTGCACATTGACTGTCATCATAATTTGCCTGCTGTGCATGTTGGCAGTGGTCAGGTGATGTGCACATAGCCCTTTACAAAGATGGTGTCTGGTGCACTTCACGTCGGAATCACAGATGTCATTTTCGAACTTTAGGAGGCCTCGTAACACCAAAAGAATAGGCACTACAGAGCCCAATTACTCTCCCATTTGTTTTCTCAGCGCAGACTCTGTTCACCAGATGAGGACAGAAAGTTATATTAAACTGCTTACAGCACATTACCTACACCTTTAGCCATTTTAAAGACCTGATTGATGTCATAGATCCATTTTTTTAAATGCAGACAAGGTCAATTTTAAACTTTAGAATCCAAGACCCTGCAATTGTCCTTGTTCTTTTCTGATACTTGTCCAATTGCATCAAAGTCCTTTCGAAGATAGGAAGGGGTTTTTCCACTTGTGTTATGCCAGTTTTGCAGCATGACGTGGACAGCTGGGTGCAGAAAGTTGTCCAATTGAATGCTGTCAAAATGCTTCCATGCACCTGATCAGCCCCATTCACATAGATGGCACATTGGGTTAGTGTTAGCACTGATGGGTTGAATTATCCATCTAATGGTTGGACAAGCAAAAAAATAACAGCTTTGCTACTGATCCAACCCTTTTCACCTTCATTAGTTTCCCTTTGGTCTTTGTTTCTGCATCCTTGACCATTGCACAACTCAGCGTTGGCTCTTCTCTGTCCTCCTACCACCAGTACCATTTTGCGCTCATATGCTACCACTTGCAATGTGGGATACATTGGGCTAGTCGGGCAGAATGGTGCTATCAAAATATAATTTGAAGCACAGCTTAAACACTGCTTCCCCTTGTGTGCCTTCAGTACATGAGCTACCCAATTGTACATGCCCAATCTGTTGTACAATACAAACTGCATTTTATTCCGGTATTAAACTGACTATACAATCTCACTTCTGCAAATGAGTAATATGATGCTACAGTACATTGGAAATAGCAGTAGTGATTTTGTTTCTGTGGTCAATTACCTGTATCTTTATGGCCAGAACAACAATCTGTGCTGGCAGGATAATAGACAAGGCATTTGTGCCTTACTGTGAAGTTGTTATGCTGTCAATGATTTATGACTGCATTCTCTCAAAGGTCTAAATATGAGAATACGAGGTGTTAATTCAATAAGCATCTTTCAAGAGTAAAGGGACAAAATTGGATATTCTCTGAAAATGGGTGTGGGAATCGCAATGCACGATTAACCTGCACCTGTTGATCGCAATGCACTTTGTTCTGCCTGTTCATTTGAATGATCGCTGCATCCAGCCTACGTTATCTGCGCTGTTCACTGGCTGGATGGATCAGCGAGGGGCCAATATCGCGAATGGCTAACCCCATTTAAAGCTTGCCTGAACCTCTTAAAGGAGAGGTGCATTGTGGGTGGAACAGATGCTGGGAGTCATGGTTGAAGAGAATCTGACCTGGGAAAGAATGAGGAATGGCACAACAAGGTAAAGAGCAGGCTCCAAGGCCTTCTGACACAGCACTGGCAGTCTTGTTGGAAGAGGTGGAAAGGAGAGATGTCCTGCATTCGCAGTGGGGACAGGAGGCCCTGCAGACATACACACAAAAGACAGAGTGAGCAGATATCTGTGGAGGTCAATGCCAGGAGCCAAGCCCAAGGAGATGAATGCAGTGCCGCAAGAAGTTCAATGAACTCACGTGAATGGTCAAGGTCAGTGAATATATCTTCAAATGCCTATCCTACCAACTGCACCAGTAGCATCAGACACTGCTCAAATCACCACACTCCCATCAATCACCTACCAACAATCTCTAACAATCATACCTAATATTCATATGCTTTACCACACACATAGCATTGTTGCAAGCCTCACCACCCCATCTCGCAGCTGGCACACATTTCCAGCTATTCAACCATGACAGCCATATCAGCCAAACAGATTTCACGATAGTCACTAACACACTTCTCTCTCTCTTGCAGAGCAAGGTGGCGCACAAACGTAAGAGCGGGAGCTAACTGGAAGGGGACAGCTGTGCCTGCATGTCCTAACCCATGGAGGAGACAGTCATTATCGGGCTGCCCATTGCTGAGGTCATGGCCAGCGGTGGGCTGAAACCATCAAAGCTGATGGTATCCTCATACTTAATCCTCCTTCTCACATCCCAGTCTTCCCTCATCTCACAACCTCTTCTGATTTACAAGCTGCAGCTGGTGTAAGCATGCACCTCTTACTTTCCTCGCATCCCCTCACCACAACCTTACCCTTGTGCCTTTTTTCCTTTCAGATACCCAAGGGGTGCAACCTGGCCAGGCAGTGGGGGAACACCAAGAGAATGATGATGAAGGTACAGTACAGTCAATTAATATCCAATGTAGACACAAGCTCAGATACTGACACTATGCGTAGGCGGGATCTGCACATGGTGAGACACTAGGCACGAGTGGACCTCAGCTAGGGCAGGGGGCAAGGATACTGCAGGTGCCATCTCACTGGGTGGCAAGATCTCCCATGAGTTTCACTGCAGAGGACTCAAATGAGGACATCAATGGGACAGCCTACAGAAAAATGCTGATGAGTGGGCACAACAAAATGCTTAGTGCATTGGGAAGCCTGCAGTCAATGTTACAGAACATAGGAAGTCCAGGACCAACTTGGCACAGGGCTTTGTGCAGAGGTTGGAGCCCATTCTTTCCTGTGTGAAAGTGGTGGCCAACTTCATTCGCACACTTGTGGACCCAACCTTGATGCGGAGTCTGATATCCATTGTCGCAGCTTCCATCGCAGCACAAGCAGCAGCCACCCAATGTCTGAGTGATGTGGTGGAAGGTCAGACTGAAGTCATGATGGCTGAAGATTACAGTGTTCAAAGGGGCCTGCATGGTGGCACGGCAGTCTAGCAATCTGTCTTTCAACAGATTACTAGGATTGTTGATGCAGTGGGCTCCATAAACCTCAGGAAGTCAGCATTTGTGCTACCACCCCTGCCACTCCACTAGTGCCCTTGCTGTTGCCTGTCTGCCAGCCAGCACAGAGTGCTGCTGCCCTTGCTGAGCTGGTGTAGTCCACAGCTGGGCTTTCAAGGCCCTGAGCTGTTCAAAGTCATCCAAGCCCATCTGCAGTTTCCTCCACTGAAAGCCAGCAGCCTTCCACCAACCATGCTGCAGCCACTGGGATAGCAGTGCGCTGAGGCCCTAGGACAGGCAAAGGTCCATGGAGGAACAGCACTACTGGAATGCCCAAGGACTTTTATATTCAATATGACATGATTTCATTTATAAATTTGGTTTGGAATGTTTATGTTGTGGTTGCTTTTATTTTTGTTTTGTGGTCAAACAGACCCTGTAATGGTTAGGAACACAGCGATTGTTGGTGAATGGGGAGTTGGGTTGGTGGTTGCTGGTATCGCAATTGGATGAGTTCTTCATGGACAGTCTGGGCAGACAGGGGCTGTCTACGTTGCTTCCTCCTCCTCCCAATGCTCCTGCTCCTCTGTTGCTCAATATATAGCTGGTGGCAAAGGTTGTCCTCTCATGATGGCGAGGTGGTGCAGCATGCAGCAGACCACCATGAATTTTGACACAAATCCTACAAGGCTCCTTCAAAGCCATCCAGGTAGTGGAAGCAGTTTCAGCATGCCAATGGTCTGCACTGTCACATTTCCCACAGCAGCATAACCTGCAAGATTGTATACATGCTGCACACGTGTGGGTTGCACATTGGAGTCATCAGCCAGATGTGTTCAGCTGTGCAAGGTTAAGGCAGGGCACTGGTGGAGTGTAGAACTCCAAAATGGCACCGCTGGTGTGAATCAGTATTGCGCATTCAGTGACATCATGATCTACCGGATCTGCATGCCTCCGGCAGATATTCACTGCAGACATGCTAATGCCTGCACCAGTATTGCTTTCAGCACTTCATGCCACATGTGTGCCTGTACACTGTGGATACCATTTTGGAGCTCTAATGGGACCTCGGTAACCCAAAAAACATCACGAGTCTGCTTAAGAATCCCATTATGCAATAGAAAATCTGCTTGGCTATTCCTGCCATGCACTGGGAGCCCATTTCATGAAAATACACACTCCCAAACTCGGCAGAAAGAAAAGATGACAGAGAAGTTATAAAAGGGAAGAGAAGCAGTGACAAAGAAAGGAGAAATACGAAAGCAGAAGAGTGCTGCAGGAAGACAAAAAAAGCAGCTAAAATAGTGCCCATATTCTCATGGGTACCATGTGCGCCTGCTGCTAACTGTGCAGTACAAAGTCTTGTGCATTGCCAGCGGCTCACTGCAATGCTGACACTTTCACCCAGCAGCTTTGACATTTTGGCCTCTCCTTTGAATCGATGAGCATTGTCACAGGAAATCTGCCAGCAGGGTCGAGACTAATCACTACCGATATCAATGCTGCCCCGTTCATTATTAAGAACATGACCGCAAAATATCCAACTCTGAAAAGAAGTTTAATTTGGCGCGCCTGTGCGGGATTGGGCTGACGTGATAATGTCGCTGATGTTGAGGAGAGGAAACCCCACCCCCTTACCCCCGGCCCGCCCCTTCCCCGGCTCAGCCCCGCCCCAGCTCCCCGATCCCGCCCCTTCACACCCGGCCCCACCCCACACTCAGAGCCTCGCCCCCTCGCCTGGTCCCGCCCCTCCACCCCGGTCCCGCCCCCTCCCCGCCGCAGGCTCCGCCCCCAGTTCCGTTCCTGACAGTTGGCAGCGCGTTCTTTTCCCAGCGGGCCGAGTGGCGCGCGTTGTCTTGCCCGCCATGTTTAAATCTATTTCAGCGTTGCAGCAGATCGGTCGGTGACGGTGAGGGTTTGATGATCGTTTTCTCCGGTAATGAACCGAGAATTAGCTAAAGTGTTCCGACGAGTGACTTTACTTTCCGTTGTTTGTCCGGGGCAGTTTATTTTTGCCGAGCCGAGCAGGACCCGGGGGCTGGTTGCTGCTGTGGGGAGTTGCACAACAGGGCTGGACCTCATCTAACTTCTATCTTGACCTTTTGGAGAGAGTAGTAGTGAAGGCAGAATGAAAGAAACAAAACAAAAACTCACTGATTCTCCTGGAGATGATTTTTCTTCTGTGGATTGTGAATCTTTTAGGCTTAGGATTCTACATGATATGAACTCGAACACAAGGCAGGCCCAATACAGGACGCTGCTTTCTTCCCCCCACTGCTACCATATTACAGAAATTATATCCTGACACTAAAAAAAGGTGCAACAGAAGGCCATATACCATCTGATATAAGTACAAGGAGTGACTTCAGAATTTGGAGGGGAGGCTGAGAGGGCATCTTATTGCTGCAATCAAGATCCCTCCGAGTATCTGCAAGTTCAGCCCTACAAAACTTTTTACCAACCACCAACCTAAGGCTGCGTATTTCCATTTCTGTAACATCGGCCGACTCTGTCCTTGTCTTAGCTCATCTGCTACTGAAACCCTCATTCATGCCTATATTACCTTGAGACTTGAAATGCACTCCTGGCTGGTCACCCATATTCCAATGTCCATAAAATTGAGGTCATCCCAAAAATCTTCTGTCTGTGCCCTGATTCTCACCAAGTACCGGTCACCCATCACCTCTGTGTTCGCTGACCTACACTGGATCCTGTTTAAGCAAAGACCTTGATTTTAAAATACTCAATTCTTGTTTCCAAATGTCTCCATGGTCTCGCCCCTTCCTATCTTTGTAATCTCTTCCAGCCCTACAACCCTTCAAGATATCTGCTCTCCTCTAATTCTGGCTTCTTGAGCATCCCCAATTTTAACTGCTTCACTGATGGTGGCTGTGCCTTCAGCTGCCTGGGCCCTAAGCTGTGGAATTCCTTCCCTAAAGCTCTCCGCCTCTCGAGTTCCCTTTCCTCTTTTACAAGACTCCTTAAAAGCTACCTCTTTGACCAAGCTTTTGGCCATCTACCCTAATATCACCTTAGATGGCTCAGTGTCGAACTTTGCTTTATAGTGCTCCCATGAAGCACCTTTGAATGTTTTGTTATGTTAAACGCACTATATAAATGTTATTATAGCCCTGTGAATAACAAGGGAACACAAGAGGAAGAGCCGAGAATGACTATATGTCACTCTTTTACATACAAGATAGTCATGGTTTGGAATGGACTGCTCCGGGAGGTGAATGATGCTGATGACGTTAAGTTGTACAGAGAGTTCAGCAGGCATTTGGCAAGAACTGTATTCTTTTGAACTATAGCACCAGTTCGTTCGACGAAAATGGCTTTTTGCGGTCCAGTATATTCCTAGAAGAAGGGATGGGCAAATAGCGATGATTAGGGACATTGTTGGTTCGTTATTTTCTATCATTATAAAAATTGAACTGATTTAACAAAGCCATTTTGATCTGTCGATTGGCATATTTCACCTTGGTGGGGAATAAGGCAGCTGACAATTAAAATCAACCTACGTCTTATCTGTTATAAGTTCTGTTTCTACCAATGCTTTGGGTAGGACATTCTATGTCCTAAAAATCATCTACAGAAAATAAGTTTCAGCCTCTCCTTTTTATTATTTTGGTGGTGATTTTAAAAGTTGCGTTATAATTTTGAACACCTCTTTCAGATTTCCCCTTGATCTTCTCGGTTCTTATGAACATATACATTTAGTTTACATGTTTTATAGATTGTGAGCCAGTGAGGATATGGGGAAAAAAACCTGTCTTTATATTGACCCAGAAGCTGAAAAAGTAATAACGGCGAGGCTGTCAGTGCTTGCTGACAGCAACTTCTGGCAGTCGCACATGTGCAATTACGCGATGAGGTACAATTGCTGTCAGTGATCTGCTTCTCCTCAGTATGTGTTGGTGCAATTTTCGTCAATGTTAAGGTCTGAACTTCAACTAATTACCCACTATTCACACACTAAAGAAAGACTTGTGCCTTGTTCAACTAGGAGTAGCAGTTTTTAATGGCACAGTGAATGGCAATTGCTGCTAAACAACTTCTTTGCCCCGGAAAACTATTTTTATAAGTGTCGTTCATTCTGTTAGAGGAAAATTAATTGTTCCAGATTTAAATTTTTTGTTTGAAGTTTGTCTTTTTCTATTTAAGTTCCTCCCTTAATCCCATATGCACGTCCCAATCTTTATTTTACTTTCTGTACAATGATTTAAATGTAATTTATACTTCCTGTTTTTTAACATCTTGCTTTCACCTTTGTAAGAATTTTTAGTTATCATTAGTTTATCAGCTTCCCTGTTGCTTGGCCTGCTCACAGATGCCACTGATCCCCTGTAGAAGGCACCGAATTCAAACTGAAGTAAAAAAAAAAGTCATCTGTGCTCGAGAACCCAGTATAACTTTGGGGGCAGCTTTTTTTTTCTCAAGGTAAACAGCAAGTGCTGTTCCTTCACTGCTGATTGCAAAATTCTGGCTAAAATTGAGCTTTATGTTAATGGGAATGCCTGAAAGTGCATTCATAATTTTAGTTTCATAGTTTTAGAGTCCATTGAATTATGTTGATAGAACAATCATTAAATTTCAAGCATGGACAAAAGCTGTTCACCCATCAAGACTGACCTTCTGATGGAATGTGGCAAAAAATATTCATCCTGCTCCAATCAACCGCTGTTGACAATTTTCAAGGGGAAACGTTTGCCTGGTTTCCGTCTTACACAGGACTCAACAGTTCTTGATGTTTTAAGTTTGACGACATTATATGTGAAAGGATCAAGGCACGGAAAATAAAACTTGGGCACTTACAACTGTTAGAAATTAAATCTATACCCTGTTTTACTTCATTGGATTTATGTTGCTTGGGGCAATTTAAATTAATTACTTATGATAGTTGTATTTGTTATGCCAGAAATAATGCTGCTTATTGGAAGTGAAGGCAAACCTTTGGGTTGAATAATTCTTTAAAGAAACTCCAATTGCAAAGAAAATACATTGTAACAGTACTGCTCCAGAACTCTTGGTGGGAAATGGAAAGTGGTTGGTAATTATTACTGATAGCCCTAATTTACATAAGATGCTCTGGACAATAGGATCTTTTGTGGATGCCAAATACAAACTGAGACATGCCCAGTGGCCACTTACTGCTGGTGCTGAAGGGACTGTGATCTGAACTTCAAAATGATGTTCCCTTGTCTTGTTGAAGTTTACATCCGATGTCCTCTCGCATTATACTTCTTCATTGTTGGTCAGAAGATAGATAAAAGTATAGCTAAACCTTTGCAAAAAATTGGAATAGCCTGCAGGATAAATGAACTCTAAACCATGTACGTTGTGCAAAAAATACTGTATCTGAAATTCCAGTATGTGATTTGAAGGTTTTCAGACATCTCTCCTGCTATTTCCTCTGTATACATCAGAAAACTGGATTGCTATTTATCATCTGAGTTTTATATTTGGTACCCAAATTAGTTCATCCCATAAGCCCTAGTCTGAAAGATACTGATAGGTCTGGTTTTGTTGACTATCTGCAATAAGTTTACAGTACAATCCTGAGTGAAGTACAACTGAACTCTTTACTCGCCAGAGGCATTGACAATGGAGTCAGCCAGGGACACATTTGCTAGCACTACTTTATTTCACGGTCTCTATAGTGCAATAATTAATCTGATCCCAAGACTGCACTGAGGACTACAGCAAAAGTAAAGAAACTTAATATTAATAGCATCTAAATTTAAGGGCAACAGTAATTTAAGTATTACAATGTCTCAGCAGAACCCGTGTTTACTTAGTAACAAGATTTTTTCTGACTTGCACAATTAGCAAATTTGTGACAAAAGTTTGCGCACCATTGGTAATTTTCCTTTGTGAGGTGACATTAAGATCAAACAATTTCCATTTGTAGTAGGTTAAACTTGTGCCAGGCTGTTCTACCTTTGGGGTACTATCCTTTCACCTCTGACGCTTGTGGCAAGGTTTCATCTACAGTCAGTGTCTTCTTTGGTAGTTATCTTCTCTTCCTACCCTTAGCTAATTTTGTATACACTGCAATTCTCTGTAGCTATTACAGTGTGCTTTCACTCTATACTTGTATCTTAAAAGCTATTAAATTATCTGTTGCAATTCACTTTACAGCCATTTATTTCTGTTTGGATTGAACACCTAACCCGTCAAAATTTCTGACTTACAAAAACGAATTATGATCTTGATATCCCATCCTTCACCAGTGTTGGCTCAGGGGCCTAGTTTTTCCCATTCATGTTCCATTTTACTCCTTTCTGTTCAAGATCTATTTTACTTCAGTGCTTTCTTTCTGAAGCCTTTTTATATCTTGACAAAGATCGTTATTTATCATCTCATGCTTTCCACTTTTTCCATTTTTTTCCAGTTGAGAGGATAATAACCCTACTCCTGTGCGCCACCTCTTTGTACCAGGATGTACGATATTTGCCCCATCACTTTATGAAGGGTCAGTCTTTCTTTCCTGGTTCTGATGAAGGATTCCTAACTAAAATATTAACATATCTTCAGATCCTGACAGAGCTACATTTAAAACAAAATATGATGCCCATATGTTGCTATGCAATCCCAAATTAATATTTTTTTTAAATGTCATCGTACAGCTAATCTTTGAGGATATTTCCAGACTGGGACAAAGAAGCCTTTCACAGATTCCCACAGAATGGCCAGTGACTACAGCAAAAAACCTATTCTCCAAGGTATTGAACAAGCTTGTCGATTGTGAAGCTAATGGTACTGTATCAGAAAACACTTCCATTGTTCCAAAGTTAACTCGAGTTGGCATTGAAATAACAGTATATTTGAATTTAGGCTGAGGTTTGTATTTTAAAGATTGCAACATGATTATTGCATTGCCTGCTTTATAAATCAGCTCAGATATTTTTACTAATCACATATAAAATGTGGTGTTGTGTATATATGCCCCTTGGATGCATCTCTTCCCAAAGTGAAAATCCATGCTGGGCTCAATATGATTGAATTTTTGACACTGGAAGTGACCATTTTATTTTTTGTAATCTGTAAAACTTGTATAATGTGTAACAAAGAATGGTGGCAATATTTTATTTAAAGTGCAAAACATTTATTCGACATGGATTGAAACAACATAATTCAAAAAGCAAAAGTTATTAAATCATCTGGCTGCAGAGGGATTATATATTTTGTTGGTGGGATTAATCTTTTTTGATTTTCAGGTATTGATTGAGGGCTGTTAGATGCTAAATATTCTCCTTGCACCTGCCTTAAAACTGTTTTTTGAGTAAACTTTTGGTCACCTGTCCACACATGTCCTTATGTGATTCAGTGTCAAATCCCAAACACTTTGGGATGTTTTGCAATGTTAAAAGTGCTATATAAATGCAAGTTGTTACACAGGGAAGGAGAATTAAGAGAATGTAAATGTAGTAGGAGAATTTTCCGTTTACAGTGCTTCCCCCATTTCTGTCGGGAAAACTGGTTTATTCCTTTCCGTTCTCTTTTGTTCAAAACGAGTGACATTTTTATACTTCGGCTTTGTAGGAGCCTTACACATAACCACCATTTTTTGTCTTTCCCCTCTCAGTCTTTCCGGCAACGCAAGTAACATGGGTGATTATAACTCCTGAGTGGCTTCATTCACTTTAATGCATACTGACATTTCAGGGTTTTCTGAAAGCTGATCTAAAGCTGCTGACCACCCCCCAAAGAGTGTTCCTTGGTGGTTCTGCTTTGGATTCCCAATATAAATCTAGTTAGTTGGATTGCATATATATGCCTGGGATATGACATTTCTCTGATCTTTCCCTCCACTCTTCCCCTTTTTTAGAACCAAACTTGCACAGAGTGCTCTAAGTTGCTATGTTAATGAGGTTTTCAAAACTTTTACTGTCTGACACAACAGAGCTCCATTTTGTTCAATATCTACAAATTACTGCATCGTAGTCAAAAGTGGTGAACCTGCTGAACATATGTAACCTCAAAGGGATGTATTGAAATGGAAGGATAAAGGAGGATAGAAGTGACTTTCATTAAGGCAGGATGAAGTGAAGATAGCATAAGAACAGAAGAAGTAGGAGCAGGAGTAGACCATACAGCCCTTCGAGCCTGCTTTGCCATTCAATATGATCATGGCTGATCTGGGGCTTCAACTCCACTTTCCCACCTGCTCCCATAATCTCTTGATTCCCTGAGAGACCAAAAATCTGTCTATCTCAGCCTTAAATGGCGCAACCATAAGCGAGTGTTTGACAACAAAGACTCCGCAAGTCAACAAAAATCCTAATGTACAGAACAGTTGTTGTCACCACACTCTACTGCAGGGAGACCTGACTGTGTATCAGCGACGCATAAGTGTGCTAGATAAATTTCATCAGCAATGTCTCCATTGCATCCTCTGGATTCAATGGGGGAACCTTCGAACAAACACTAGTGTCCTTGAAGCCGGCTCCACAAGCATTCAAGCAAAACTCCTACAAAACCAACGTTGGTAGACTGGACGCTGTGTCCGGCTGGCCAAAAACCGTCTTCCACCGGCACGCCCTGTTTTCTCAACTCTCAAATGGCCAGTGTTCCAGGAGAGGGCAAAGAAAACGCTTCAGAGACGCTCTGAAGCTCTCTTTGAAGCGCAGCAGCACGACATTGATGATTGGGAGGAGCTTGCTACCAATTGTTCAAATGGCGACAATGTGTCCACCAAGCTACATCATGCTTTGATTCCAACTGCCTTAATGATGCGCCAGAGCAGCGGCAGAGAAGGAAAGAAAAGGAAGCAAATCCTGCACTACGGATCCCACTACCTCGTGGGTCGAGAATAGGCCTGTTCAGTCACCTGAAGGCCCATGGCAAAAACTAGTGACCTTGAGTAGATGTCATCCTCGAATCGAGGGATAGCCGATGATGACGAAAACATTCTGGGGTAGAGCATTTCAAAGATTCATAACCCTTTTTTGAGTGAAGAAATTTCTCCTCATCTCAGTCCTAAGCCTCTTATCCTGAAACTATGCCCCCTTGTTCTAGATTCCCCAGCAAGGGGAAACGTCTCCGTATCGAACCTGTCAAACTCCTTCATAATCATGAATATTTCATTGAGATCATCTCCAAAGTCCAGAGAACATAAACCCAGTTTACTCAGATTTTCATCATAGGACAGCCCACTCATCCCAGGACTAATTTAGTGAATCTTCGTTGTACTGCTTCCAATCCATATATATCCTCCCTTCAATATGGAGACCAAAATTACACACAGTATGCCAGGTGTGGTCACACCAAAGCCGCTTACAAATGTAGCAAGATTTCTTTATTTTTGTATTCCAATCCCCTTGCAATAAAGGCCAACGTACCATTTGCTTTCCTAATTGCTTGCTGTACCTGCATGCTAATTTTTTGAGTTACTTGTATGAGTATATCCAAATGTCTGAGCATCAACATTTAAAAGTTTCATGTTTTTCAGAAAATATTCTGGTTTTCTATTCTTACCACCAAAATGAATAACTTGAGACTTCCCCACATTATGTTCCATTTGCCACCTTGTTGCCCACTCATTTAACCTGTATATATCTCTTTGCAGCCTCTTTGTGTCTTCGTCACAGCTTGCATTCCCACCTAGCTTTGTATCGCCAGCAAACTCAGAATCATTACTCTCTGTCTTTGTCTAAGCTGTTAATATATATTGTAAATAGCTGAGGCCCCAGCACTGATCCTTGCGGCAGTCCACTAGTCACAGCCTGCCAACTTGAAAATGCCCCATTTATCCCTACTCTCTGCTTCTTGTCTGTCAACCAATCCTCTATCCATTTTAATATATCATACCCAACTCCATGAGCCTTTAGCTTGTGTATTAACCTTTTTTGTGACACCTTATCGAATGCCTTTTGGAAATCTTAGTACACCTCATCTACTGGTTCTCCTTTATCTACCCTACCAGTTAAATCCTTAAAAAGCTCTTAATAAATTTGTCAAACAGGATTTCCATTTCTTAAAGCCGTGTTGACTTGTTCTAATCATACTAAGCTTTTCTGAGTGCATTGTTAAGAACTTCCTTAATAATAGATTCCAGCACTTTCCTGATGGCTCTGTTGTCCAGCAGGGAGGGACAAAGCACCGAAGAGCAATAGTTAGAGGGGACTCTAAAGTCAGGGGCACAGATAGGTGCTTCTGTGGACGTGAAAGAGACTCCAGGATGGTATGTTGCCTCCCTGGTGCCAGGGTAAAGGATGTCTCTGAAGGGGGAGGGTGAATAGCCAGAGGTTGTGGTACACATTGGTACTAACGACATAGGCAGGAAGAGTGACAAGGTCCTGCAGGGGGAGTTCAGGGTGTTAGGTAGTAAGTTAAAAAAACAAGACCTCTAGGGTTGTAATCTTGGGATTACTCCCTGTGCCACGTGTCAGTGAGGCTAGAAATAGGAAGATAGTGCAGCTAAACACATGGCTAAACAGCTGGTGTAGGAGGGAGGGTTTCAGATATCTGGATCATTGGGACCTCTTCAGGGACAGGTGGGACCTGTACAAGAAGGACGGGTTGCATCTAAACTGGAGGAGCACAAATATCCTGGCTGCGAGGTTTGCTAGCGTCACTCGGGAGGGTTTAAACTAGTGTGGCAGGGGGGTGGGAACCAGAGCAGTCGGACAGCAGGTGAAATAACTGAGGGGGAACTAGTGAATAAGGCCAGTAAGACTGAGAGGAAGAGCAGGCAGGGAGATATTGCTGAGCACAGCAGGACTGGTGGTCTGAAGTGCATTTGTTTCAATGCGAGAAGTATAACAGGTAAGGCAGATGAACTTAGAGCTTGGATTAGTACTTGGAACTGTGATGTTGTTATTACAGAGACTTGGTTGAGGGAAGGACAGGATTGGCAGCTAAACGTTCCGGGATTTAGATGCTTCAGAGGGGATGTAAAAGGGGTGGGGGAGTTGCATTACTGGTTAAGGAGAATATCGCAGCTGTACTGCGAGAGGACACCTCGGAGGGCTCATGCAACGAGGCAATATGGGTAGAGCTCAGGAATAGGAAGGGTGCAGTCACAATGTTGGGGGTTTACTACAGGCCTCCCAACAGCCAGCGGGAGATAGAGGAGTAGATATGTAGACAGATTTTGGAAAGATGTAAAAGCAACAGGGTTGTTGTGGTGGGTGATTTTAACTTCCCCTATATTGACTGGGACTCACTTAGTGTTAGGGGCTTGGATGGGGCAGAATTTATAAGGAGCATCCAGGAGGGCTTCTTTAAACAATATGTAGATAGTCCAACTAGGGAAGGGGCCGTAATGGACCTGGTATTGGGGAATGAGCCCGGCCAGGTGGTCGAAGTTTCAGTAGGGGAGCATTTCGGGAACAGTGACCATAATTCCGTAAGTTTTAAGGTACTTGTGGATAAGGATAAGAGTAGTCCTTGGATGAAGGTGCTAAATTGGGGGAAGGCTAATTATAACAATATTAGTCAGGAACTGAAGAATTTAGATTGGGATTTTGTTTGAGGGTAAATCAACATCTGACATGTGGGAGTCTTTCAAACGTCAGTTGATTAGAATCCAGGACTGGCATGTTCCTGTGAGGATGAAGGATAAGTTTGGTAAGTTTCGGGAACCTTGGATAACGAGGGATGTTGTGAGCCTAGTCAAAAAGAGATAGGAAGCATTCGTAAGGGCTAGAAGGCTGGGAACAGACGAAGCCCTTGAGGAATATAAAGAAAGTAGGAAGGAACTTAAGCAAGGAGTCAGGAGGGTTAAATGCAATCATGAAAAGTCATTGGCAAACAAGATTAAGGAGAATCCCAAGGTTTTTTATACATATATAAAGAGCAAGAGGGTAGCCAGGGAAAGGGTTGGCCCACTCAAGGACAGAGGAAATGGGCGAGGTACTAAATGAGTACTTTGCATCAGTATTCACCAAAGAGAAGGACTTGGTGGATGATGAGTCTAGGGAAGGGTGTGTAGATAGTCTGGGTCATGTCGATATCAAAAAGGAGGTGTTGAGCGTCTTGAAAAACGTTAAGGTAGATAAGTCTCCAGGGCCTGATGGGATCTACCCCAGAATACTGAGGGAGGCAAAGGAGGAAATTGCTGGGGCCTTGACAGAAATCTTTATATCCTCATTGGCTACAGGTGAGGTGCCAGAGGATTGGAGAATAGCCAATGTTGTTCCTTTGTTTAAGAAGGGTAGCAGGGATAATCCAGGAAATAACAGGCTGGTGAGCCTTATGTCAGTGGTAGGGAAACTATTGGAGAGGATTCTTCGGGACAGGATTTACTCCCATTTGGAAACAAATGGACTTATTAGTGAGAGGCAGCATGGTTTTGTGAAGGGGAGGTCGTGATTCACTAACTTGATCAAGTTTTTTGAGGAAGTGACGAAGATGATTGATGAAGGAAGGGCAGTGGATGTTGTCTACATGGACTTCAGTAAAGCCTTTGCCAAGGTCCATCATGGCAGACTGGTACAAAAGGTGAAGTCACACGGGATCAGAGGTGAGCTGGCAAGATGGATACAGAACTGGCTCTGTCATAGAAGACAGAGGGTAGCAGTGGAAGGGTACTTTTCTGAATAGAGCTGTGACTAGTGCTGTTCCGCAGGGATCACTGCTGGGACCTTTGCTGTTTGTCATATATGTAAATGATTTGTAAGAAAATGTAGCTGGTCTGATTAGTAAGTTTGTGGACGACACAAAGGTTGGTAGAGTTGCGGATAGTGATGAGGATTGTCAGAGGATACAGCAGGATATAGATCGGTTGGAGACTTGGGCGGAGAAATGGCAGATGGAGTTTAATCCAGACAAATGTGAGGTAATGCATTTTGGAAGGTCTAATGCAGGTTGGAAGTATACAGTAAATGGCACAACCCTTAGGAGTAATGACAGTCAGAGAGATCTGGGCGTACAGGTCCACAGATCACTGAAAGTGGCAACGCAAGTGGATAAGGTAGTCAAGAAGGCATACGGCATGCTTGCCTTCATCAGTTGGGGTATTGAGTATAAAAATTGGCAAGTCATGGTGCAGCCGTACAGAACCTTAGTTAGGCCACACTTGGAATAGTGCATACAATTTTGGTTGCCACACTACCAGAAGGATGTGGAGGCTTTGGAGAGGGTACAGAAGAGGTTTACCAGGATATTGCCTGGTCTGGAGGGTATTAGCTATGAGGAGAGATTGGATAAACTTGGATTGTTTTCACTAGAACGACGAAGGTGGAGGGGCGACATGATAGAGGTTTACAAAGTTATGAGTGGCATGGACAGAGTGAATCGTCAGAAGCTTTTTCCCAGGGTGGAAGAGTCAGTTACAGGAGGACATAGGTTTAAGGTGCGAGGGGCAAAGTTTCGAGGGGATGTGCGAGGCAAGTTTTTTTCCACAGAGGGTGGTGAGTGCCTGGAACTTGCTGCCAGGGGAGGTGGTGGAAGTAGGTACGATAGCGATGTTTAAGAGGCATCTTGACAAATACATGAATAGGATTGGAATAGAGGGATACGGACCCCGCAAGTGCAGAAGGTTTTAGTTTAGACAGGCATCATGATCGGCGCGGAGTTGGAGGGCCGAATGGCCTGTTCCTGTGCTGTACTGTTCTTTGTTCTTTGACTGATGTCAGCCTAACTGGCCTGGAAGTCCTTGTCCCTCTTCTCCTGTTTCCCTCTTCTCTTGAATAGCAGTGTTACATCTGCTAGGACCATTCCAGAATCCAAGGAATGGAAAATCAGAGCCAGTGCATCCACTATCTCTGCAGCTATCTCTTTTAGAACCCTAGGATGTAGGCCATCAGGTCATGGGGATTTGTTGGATTTTTGCCCCTTGAGTTTCTCCAGTACTTTTACTCTGCTGACCTTAATTTCCTCATTCTTGTTCGTCCCCAGATTACCTTCTTTTTCCGCTATGTAACTTGTGTTTTCTACTGTGAAGAAAGACACAAAATATTTGTTCAATGTCTCTGCCATCTCCTCATTCCTCAGGATAATTTCTCCTGTCTGTGCCTCTAGGGGAGCAATGTTTACTTTAGCTACTCTCTTGCATTTTATATACTTGTAAAAACTCTTAAAATCTGTTTTTATATTCCTGGCTAGTTTACTGTCATTATATTTTTTCCCCTTTTTATCAACTTTTCGTGGCCCTTTGCTGGTTTCTAAAACACTCCCAAGCCTCAGACTTAAAACAATTTTTTGCAACATTGTAAGCCTCTTCTTTTAATGAAATACTAACCTTAACCTCCTTAGTAAGTAGCAGATGGATCTTTCTCACTGAGTTTTTGTTTCTCAATGAAAAATATTTTTGTTGAATATTTTGATTTGTTTCTTTAAATGTTTCCCACTATCTATTTACTGCCATACCTTTTAGTCTATTTACTCAGCCCTTTCGACCCTGCAAAGTCCTCCTTACTAACATCTGGGGGCTTGTGCCAAAGTTGGGAGAGCTGTCTCACAGACTAGTCAAGCAGCAGCCTGACATAGTCATACTCACGGAATCATACCTTAGAGGCAATGTCCCAGACACTGGCATCACCATTCCTGGATATGTCCTGTCCCACTGACAGGACAGATCCACCAGAGGTGGCGGCACAGTGGTATACAATCCGGAGGGAGTTGCCCCTGTAGTTCTCAACGTCGACTCCGGACACCATGAAGTCTCATGGCATCAGATCAAACATGGACAAGGAAACCTCCTGCTGATTGCCACCTACCACCCTTCCTCAGCTGATGAGTCAGTACTTCTCCATGTTGAACACCACTTGGAGGAAGCACTGAGCATGGCAAAGGTGCAGAATGTACTCTGGGTGGGGAGCTTCAATGTCCATCACCAAGAGTGGCTCGGTAGCACCACTACTGACCAAGCTGGTCAAGTCCTATAGCTGCTAGACTGGGTCTGCGGGAGGTGGTGAGGGAAAAACATACTTGACCACCGTCCTCACCAATCTGTCTGCCGCAGATGCATCTGTCCATGACAGTATTGGTCGGAGTGACTATTGCACAGTCCTTGTGGAGACGAAATCCCGCCTTCACATTGAGGATACCTGCCATCGTGTTGTGTGGCATTACCACCGTGCTAAATAGGATAGATTTCGAACAGATATAGCAATGCAAAACTGGGCATCCATGAAGCGCTGTGCGCCATCAGCAGCAGCAGAATTGTACTCAACCGCAATCTGTAGCCTCATGGCCCGGCATATCCCCCACTGTACCATTACCATCAAGCCAGGCGACCAACCCTGGTTCAATGAAGAGTGTAGGCAGGCATGCCAGGAGTATACAAAAAATGAGGTGTCAACCTGGTGAAGCTACAACACAGGACCACTTGCATGCCAAACTGCGTAAGCAACATGTGATGGACAGAGCTAAGCAATCCCATAACCAGCGGATCAGATCTAAGCTCTGCAAGTCTGAGCTCTGCAGTCCTGCTACATCCAGCCTTGAATGGCGGTGGACAATTAAACAACTAACTGGAGGTGGTGGCTCCAGAAATATCCCCATCCTCAATGATGGGGGAGCCCAGCACATCAGTGCAAAAGATAAGACTGAAGCATTTGCAACAATCTTCAGCCAGAAGTGCCGAGTGGATCATCCATCTCGGCCTCCTCCTGAAGTCCCCAGCATCACAGATGCCAGACTTCAGCCAATTCGATTCACTCTGCGTGATATCAAGAAACGACTGAAGGCACTGGATACTGCAAAAGCAAGGGCCCTAACAATATTCCGGCAATCGTACTGAAGACCTGTGCTCCAGAACTTGCCGCGCCCCTAGCCAAGCTGTTCCAGTACAGCTACAACATTGGCATCTACCCGGCAATGTGGAAAATTGCCCAGGTATGTCCTGTACACAAAAAGCAGGACAAGTCCAACCCGGCCAATTACCACCCCATCAGTCTACTCTCAATCATCAGTAAAGTGATGGAAGGTGTCATCAACAGTGCCATCGAGCGGCGCTTGCTTAGCAATAACCTGCTCAATGACACTTAGTTTGGGTTCCATTAGGGCCACTCAGCTCCTGACCTCATTACAGCCTTGGTTCACACATGGACAAAAGAGCTGAACTCAAGAGGTGAGGTGAGAGTGACTGCACTTGACAACAAGGCAGCATTTGACCAAGTATGGTATCAAGGAGCCCTAGCAAAATTGGAGTCAATGGGAATCAGGGAGAAAACTCTCCGCTGGTTGGAGTCATACCTAGCGCAAAGGAAGATGGTTATGATTGTTGGCGGTCAATCATCTGAGCTCCAGGACATCACTGCAGGGGTTCCTCAGGGTAGTGTCCTAAGCTCAACCATCTTCAGCTGCTTCCTTCCTTCAATGACCTTCCTTCAATCATAAGGCCAGAAGTGAGGATGTTCGCTGATGATTACACAATGTTCAGCACCAAACATGACTCTTCAGATACGGAAGCAGTCCGTGTAGAAATGCAGCAAGACCCAGACAATATCCAGGCTTGGGATGATAAGTGGCAAGTAACATTCGTGCCACGCAAGTGCCATGAAATGGCCATCTCCAACAAGAGAGAATCTAACCATCTCTCCTTCACATTCAATGGCATTACCATCGCTGAATCCCCCACTCTCAACATCCTAGGGCCTACCATCGACCAGAAACTGAACTGGAATAACCATATAAATACTATGGCTACAAGAGCGGGTCAGAGGCTAGGAATCCTGCGGCGAGTAATTCACCTCCTGACTCCACAAAGCCTGTCAACCATCTACAAAGCACAAGTCAGGAGTGTGATGGAATATTCTCTACTTGCCTGGATGGGTGCAGTTCCAACAACACTCGAGCAGCTCGACACCATCCAGGACAAAGCAACCTGCTTGATTGGCACCCCCATCTACAAACATTCACTCCCTCCACCACCAACGCACAGTGGCAGCAGTGTGTACCATCTACAAGATGCACTGCAGCAATGCACCAAGGCTCCTTCGACAGCACCTTCCAAACCCATGACCTCTACCAACTAGAAGGGCAAGGGCAGCAAATGCATGGGAACACCACCACCTGCAGGTTCCCCTCCAAGTCACACACCATCCTGACTTGGAGCTATATGGTCATTCCTTCATTGTCACTGGGTCAGAAGCCTGGAACTCCCTAACAGCAGTTTGGGTGTACCTACCTCACATGGACTGCAGCAGTTCAAGAAGGCAGCTCACCACCATCTTCTCAAGGGCAATTAGGGATGGGCAATAAATGCTGGCATAGACAGCGACACCCACATCCCATGAATGAATAAAAAAAATTACCCAATCAACCTTTAGCCAGCTCTCCCCTCATAACCTCCGTAATTGGCTTTGTATTTAGCGTTTTTAACAATATACACTTGTAGAGTTTAATTAAAGTTTAATTAGTTTTTCATCTAGTTTTTCTTTTAGTTTTGAAGTATTGTTCTCGTGTTTTTTTATTAACCTTCAAGCTAGCTTGGAAGTCCTTGATTTTGAAACTTGAGTTTGATCATTGTACTTGACATAATAGTTACTAATTGAATACCACTTCTTTGCAGGTGTTGTGGCATTTGTGGATGTGTGGTCATCAAATAAGACTGAAAACTATTCAAAACCATTCATAGAACACTTGGTTGGTATGGGTGCCACGGTGAGTATCGTTATCTACTGATATGTTCTAACATATTTAGTACTAATAGTTGTTCGTACAGAACTTGAGTATTGCTGAAAATAGATACGTTTTTTGTCGAAGCTTTTCATCTTGCACTCATCAGGACAATCCGCAAGAATACCAATGTAAGGGTAAACAACAACTATATTCTGTATGAGAAGAGAGTGCTGCTTGGTTGGCAAGTGAACTCTGGTAGACGTGTTGCCATGGAGAATGCACCAGTTTATGGTGACTGACAGTTAACTGCCAAACTTTGTTTGAAATTTAAACCAGGCAGCTTGGCTTTGATCAGTCATAGCCCTGAGAAATGAAGCAGTGACACTTATTTTGTTTAGCTGAAACAGGAGCAAGGTGTGTTCCTTCTATCTGCAAAGAATCGGGCACTGTGTATTAATATGTGTAGCTTCCTGTACATGCAAATCTATTTTCAGCAGTGTTCATATTGAGTACTGTTCATTCAAGGTTACAAAGTGGCATTTGAAATTTGAAAATGGCATCATTTTGTCACTTATCACCAATCGATTATTTTTGGATGGGAAAGGTTACTTGTATTATTCTGAGCTATTTATTTGCCAGGTCTCATTTTGACATTCATACAGGAATTCCGTTCACAAACCTCTTGAATGCAGCTATCAAGTCATCCACAGGGAAGTCTTGCCAGGCTATATGTCATCGAATTGTTCCTCTGAGTGAGATCAGAAATTACCGCAGTGAATGTGTCACACTACATGAATATTGGAATTTCGTAAAATACATTTGGTTATTACCCTAACTTCTATTTAATTCCGTCAGTAAAATATTTTAATCATAAATTACTTCCAAAGAAAGAAGAATAACGTGGTACGGATGCATGTACTGTAAATATGATCAGTAGCTGCCATGTTCTAATATAAGAACACAAATATATTGAACTGGAAAAAAAGCATTGTACTCCATCTAGTCAATTCCAGTGTCTAGGAAAAATTATATTGCATGATGCTGTCAGACTGTCTGCAAAATTGTTCTTCAGGTAATTATTAAACTCTTTTGAATTTGGTGAAACACTCAGCCCGACTGCAGCCCTTTGTAGTACATTCAAATGTATGTATGCATTCTAATATTGCTCTATATCTAGAAAATCTGTTCTGCAAAGATAAAAAGCATATTTAAAAGCATTCAGCGAAATGAATGTTGACTGATTAGAAATTTCTGTCAGAGAGTAATATGTGCAATGCATTTGAGCTCAGTGCACTTGGCTCTCCAAAGGATAAGACATGCATTTGATTTCTTAAAATGATACATCTTGATCTCAGCCACTGTAAGGAGGTACTGAGCAGAATAAATGAGATCCACATGCTGTTGGCTTTGCATTGGAGGAGTTGAAGTGCTCGAGAAATGAAATAGGGGAGTTTCGTGATTTTTCTTCTTCTTATGGGGTGTTTATGTGTAAATTACGTGGTTTAATTTTTAGGGGTATACTACTTGATCAGTGTGATAGAGTACTTGGGAATACATATGATTAAACGTGTGCAGAATATGAAGAAATGTAATTAAATGGAGAGACTAAAAAATTAATAGAATAGGCAGAATAAATATACACAGAAGGGAATAAAGAAGAAATATATGAAATGGTAACTGGGAATAAGAAACATTATAAGCCTGTCAGAATTTGCAATCCAAGCAGGACAAATCCATCCCGGCCAATTACTGCCCATAAGTCTACTCTCGATCATCAGCAAAGTGATAGAAGGGGTCATCAACCGTGCTATCAAGTGGCACTTGCTCAACAGTAACCTGCTCACTGACGCTCGGTTTCGGTTCTGCCAGGGCCACTCAGCTACTGATCTCATTACAGCCTTGGTTCAAACAGGGACAAAAGAGCTGAACTCGAGATGAGGTGAGAGTGACAGCCCTTGACATCAAAGCAGCATTGGACCAAGTATGACATCAAGGAGCCCTCGCAAAACTGGAGTCAATGGGAATTGGGGTGAAAACTCTCCACTGGCTGGAGTCATACCTAGTGCAAAGGAAGATGGTTGTGGTTGTTGGCGGTCAATCATCTCCGTCGCAGGACAAGAAGGCAGAGGGGCCCCCTCAAACTATTTCCTTTCTCTCTTTCCTTTCTGTCTACATCCTCCAAAGCTTTTACTTGCTTTCAAAATTCAATTAAAAAAAAAATAGATAAGAATGAGGACAGTCCCCCTCTTTATGTTTGTGTGTCTCTGTATGTATAAATATACATATATATTTATGTATTGTCATGCATACAAGAAGTGCAGCGATGCAAAATTATGGGCTAAAAATAGTTATAAAAATTGACTTTACCTTTTTTAAAAAGTGGACATTGCTGCTAAAAGTGGCCGCTGAAGGTAAACGACCTGGCCTTTGTATATTCAAACTGTTCGACAGGGATGAAAAATACCTTCAAAGCTAAGAGGTCTCAATTGCACCCATTCTAAACCTACCCTGAAACATTCCTGAATTGAATGGGTTCTTCTGAAACAAAGAAGGTATGAAGTAGCCACATCCTGGACCATTATCAGCCACTACAGGGTGAAAATCCCTGTCTCCCAGCAGAGGCGAGATGTAACAAAGTTTTACCTTAACAAGACAGCCCTAGAGAGAGAGAGACACCCAGAAAGAAACATCCAGGAAGCTTTTTCCAATTCGGACTGGGAAGAATCCAGCAAGCCAGAAGGGAAGCGGCCTGCTGTAATGTTTCACATTTTTGCATATGCAGCAGTGAATTAGAAGTGACCCACCGTCTTCAACTGGAACGTTCAACCAAGATAGAAAGCTACAAATGCCTCAGGCCTGCAACTAATGAGAACTTGACTTCTGAAGAATTCAATGGGTTTACTGTGACTCCCCCCCGAAACCTACTCCACTTACCCCTTTTCCTGTTTGTCTGTTTCTTTATGTGTGTGTGCACAAGTGAATGTGTGAATGGATGCAGTTGCAACAATTTTAGGATAAGTTGTATTGATCAATAAATAATTGATTTTCTGTTTTTAAATCTACAAGAAAGCCTGTCACTATCTGTTTATTTGACACACAACGCAAAGGGTTTAACAAAACACACTTGCTGCGGTCAGCTGGGAGTTGAACAGTGGGAGCCACCCAAACCCCCTCACCATGTGGACATAACAGTCTGCGTGTGTGTATGTATATATATATATATATATATATTTATACACACAAAATAAACATATTGTGTATGTGTGTATATACTCCCCCTTCACAGCATTTTATACACTTTCTGAAGTTTCAGCATTATACACTTTCTGAAGTTTACAAAGCAGAAAGCCAAAGTTACAGCAGGTGTGAAATTAGAAAATTATTTTTCCCTCTTTCTCCAGTTTTAAACCACAAATAGAAAAGTCATCATAAATACAGTGCTGAACAAAGTTAAATATAGAGCAGAAAGCTAAAGAACAGCAGAAAGATGTTTAAATTTCCCAGCATGAACTGGAAGACCATTGATATCCTCTCCAAGTTCAAACTTTAAAAAAAAAGAATACTGTTATGCTTCACAGACCAAGTGATTATAGAACCAGAGAAGCAGGCTTAAAAAGTACTGATAGCAGTTAGTAATGAGGGATTACGCAGACTCAACAACTCTGGCTTATCTGAAGTGGATCAGAAAGATCCCGCAAAGATATGGAAGGCGCTAGAAGATCAGCTTCGGTTAAGAGTGAATCTTAGAATTCACTGCCAGGAATTGATGTTCTCACAGGCAACAGGAATCAATGGATCAGTTTGTCAGTAGATAACGTAGTAAGGGCAATGAATGCGATTTTTCAGAAACTGAGCTGTAAGAGTGACTAATGGAGCTGGTGATTGTCTTAACACCCATTGAAACATTTCAGAAAGACCTATTGGGGTTGGGGTTGGGGGTGGGTGGTGAGTGGTGAAAAGAAAGGTCACAGCATTGTTGTGCTGCTGGAAAATAGCAGGAAATACAAAGTCATTGTAGCTGGACAACAGCATCTGCAAGCATTAGGTGCAGCTAACAGTATCGGCGCGATAACCAGGTCGAAAAGGGCAAGCAAGCTGTGTGGCAAGTGTGGTTTGCCCCATTCACCGCGAAGTTGTCCTGCATTTCAAGATCTGTGCAAGGCATGCAATGCAAACAGACACTTGACCCGCCTATGCAAGAAGTCTGGCTCCAAAGATGCAGCAAGAAGTCTGGCTCCAAAGATGCAGCCAGAAGTCACAGTAGGGCACAAACAAACAAACGACAGGCGCAGCAAGGAGAGTGCCAGAGACCTGCAAAAACGCAAACCGAGACACAAAGTCCACAATGAAACAGACTTGGAGACAAGACTCAGAGAGGAGTAATTCTCAGCCAAGACGAGCAGGCATTTCACATTGTGATAAAATAAAAGCAAAATACTACAGATGCTGGAAATCTGAAATTAAAAACAAGAAATACCTATCAACTCCTCTTTTGTTATCTATTGACCCACCCCCCGCTTACTGTTCGCAGACTCTGGCCAGCATCAAGCGGTGCAGTCTGGAAATCCAGGAACAGCACAACTATGCTCCACCCCCACTTCTGCTCTTTCGAGAATCTCCAGCACCAAAATGAGCCCGAATGGATAGGTACCTCCATGAGGCAAAGGCTGCACCCCCAACAAGTCCTCGACATTGAGCCACAGGCCTTCCGATGCGGAGGATGAAGAGAGGCGAAGGACACGCAATATCCTGAAGAGGCAGAGGAGGAATGAGTTGAAACATTGTCTATTGGCTCTTTGAGATGAGGTGCCAGAATTTTCTAAGAATGACAAGGCCTCAAAAGTGGTCATCCTGAGAAAAGCAACAGAGTATGTTTGCAGGCTGAAGACAAGGCAACAAAAACTGAATGCAGAGAGGGAGAAACTTCAGAAAAAAGCAGCAACAGATGAGATCCAAGTTCCCCGAGCAAGAGTTATCAAACCACTATGGACTTGTAAGCCTCTGCACTTGTAAATTTCACAATCCCTATCCTTATACCAGTAAATTTTATTGTCTATATTCCATACAACTTATTTTGATCTCTAATGCTATGTGCTTTTACTTGTAGCATACGAGACTTATCTTTGGAAAGAAAGGGAATGTTGTATGATCGCCTTAAGAGTGACGTCCCTTTAAGATCTCAGTATGCTAATGAGCTAAGTAGCAGGATGTAGTTATGTGACCACAGCCAGAGTCTCTCTGCAACTGTAACATCCAGATGAAGGTTCTGTAAATAGTTAGCTCTGTATTGTATATAATTTAGCTGTTAATAAACCAGTTAGAGACCTTCAGCATAATTGGACTCCACGCATCTCATTTATGTTGCATAAGACAGCATAAGGAACTCATTACAGGGGGCAGAGTCAAGGATTGATCGGAGGTGATTATGCAGTGTGGGAAGAGAAGCCATAGCAGGTGATTTGTCTGGCTACAGTAAGATAAGAATGAAAACGGGCGAGAGCAGTCCCACCCAGCTGGACGACGGTGGAGAGGCATTGGAGGAGGATCATATGGTTAACTGTGTCAAAGGCTACAGACAGGTTGAGAAGGACAAGGAGGGATAGTTTTCCTTTGTCACAATCACAATGGATGTAATTTGTGACTTAGATAAAAACCTTCCAGGGCTGTAGAAGGGCAGAAACCTAATTGAAGGGATTCAGACATGGAGTTCAGGGAAAGCTGGGAACAGATTTGAGAGGTGGCAACACGTTCAAAGACGTCCTGGACATGATGAGCTCAAAGAGGGCATGAAAGGTAATAGGAAAGAAACTGGAGAAAGATACACGGTTAGGTCTAGGGAAGGAAGAAACCATAGAGGAAGTATAGCCCAGTGGGCTAGGCCTGTGGTTCTCAAACTTTTTCGTCTGTGGACCACTTAAAAGGGGGAAAGAACCCCATGGACGCAACTACCAGTGCTACCCCACCCATTTTTGCTTGCCATCGCAAAAAATTTTAAAATTAAATATCATCTGCAAATTATTAATTGATACCAGAAACGAAAATAGACATTTTCATATTATAAACATCAATACACAAAAAAACACATTTATTTGAAACATTCTCTAATATTAGGTATAAAATATTGCAATAATCTGAGAAATTAATTCTTATTTTACATCTATATTAATCAAAGTTAACATCTTGCTTATAAAACTAAATTGTTGTTTCTCACACTTATGATGATTTGTGCTACACAAGTGGGAGCCGGTCTGGTTGTGTGATGCCATACGAGTGTTGGGGATGAGGGTTCTGGCCTGTTCTCTTGTATGGCCTTGGCTATGGCATTGCATATCAGTGACTTGCATTTTAGACCAGCCTGTGGACCACACTTTGAGAGTCACTGGGCTAGTGAAAGGGAGTGAAGTGACAGAGGCAGCTGATAGGATGGTCTCAGTCCTGGTGACAAAAGTCCATGAATTCCTTGCACTTGTTGAAAATGGAGTCTCTTATGGCTTTAGTTTTGACTTGCAGAATGAACTCTGTGGTTTAATGCAGAACCCTTACATTTGGTTTAACATTCTGACAGAACAATTAAAAGGAATGACTCTGTTTTTACCAAAGATTATGCCAGGAATTTATCTGGTGCAATACAAGTCAGACTCTAATATCCCTTTCATTGGTTCGGTGCGCATAAAGCCTTATAGTTTTATGTCTCTTCCACAGAGTAATTTTGGCTGCCTCAACAGTTATCTGTTTTCTGTGGTATAAGGACCCAAGGCAAAACTGGTGACTAAGCAGTGAATAGACAAATTGACTAAGTGCATCTTTCACTGCCACCATCTTGCAAGGAAGGAGCCCGGAGATGTAGGTTGTATTATACCTGCTTCACACTACTTTTCAATCAAGTTCTAATAGTTTTTGCAAGGCTTCTATGTCTTCACACATTTGTGTGTAATGGCATCCTCTTCCTAAATTTGTACTACTTTGATATGCTCCCCTGTTGTGCAGAGTATACAAAGTTAAACAAAATAGTAAACTTAATTGCCAGGGTCATTTCATTTTTGGAATGAATAAGCGATTTTAAGAAAGACACCGGGAGAAAATTTTTTGACAGGCACTTGTAAGGCTGTGAAATGAACAACCAGTGTTGGTAATTGAAGCAAAAAACATGTTGGCTTCTAAGAATATGTTAGGTGGTTGAAGGAAAGGAGGATAGAGGGATATGGGTGCATGGTGGGTAGATGTGACTCGGACTGCAGCTCACATGGAGGATAAGCAACAATACAGTGTTTAGTTTTGGATGGAGTTGGTGGCAAGTGGTTTACTTTGAGTTTAGCTTAAAAGTAATAGAAGGTTGTTCAAGTAGATATCGTTTCTGTAGGCTTTTAAAAAGGCATTTAATAAAGTATACAGAGCAGACTTGTTCAGAAAGTAGAACCACATGAGATTAAAGGGACAGTGGTAACTTGGATATGTTGGCTAAGGGGCAGGAGGCGGAGAATAATGGTGAACAGATATTTTTCTGACTGGAGAAAAGTATGCAGGTGGGGGGTTGTGGTGGTGCCAGGGATCAGTTTTAGGACCATTGCTCGTCTTATATCTAGCTGGCCTGGACCTGGGTGTAAGTACATTTCAAAGTTTGAGGATTTCAAAACTTGGCAACGTGGTAAATAGTGAGGAGGACAGTAACAGACTTCAGGAAGAATTTGGCTGGTGAAATGGGCAGACATGTGGCAGATGCAATTTACCGCAAATAAATGTGAAGTGATACACTTTGGGAGCACCAACATGGAGAGTTTTGATTGAGTGCAAGAACAGAAGGACTTGGGGGTGCATATTTACAAATGTTTAAAAGTAGTAGGGAAAGTTGATTAGGCAGTTAAGAAAGTGTATGGGATATTTGACCTTGCAAATAGGGACATTGAACATAAAATGTGCTAAACGTTTACAACTCTCTAGTTAGGCCTCAGATGAAGTATTGTGTACAATTCTACAAGTCACACTCTTGGAAAGGTGTCGCAACCTTGGAGAGGGCTCAGAGGAGGTTTAATGGGACAATACCAGAAATGAAGTAATGGATATTTTTCTGGCTGGAGACAAGTATGCAGGGATGCCCCCCCCCCCCCCCCCCCCCGGGATCGGTATTAGGACCATTGCTTTTTTTTATTGTATCTAAATGGTCTGGACTTGGTGTAGATGGAGAGATTGGAGAAGCTGGGGTTGTTCTCCTTAGAACAGTGAAGGTTAAGGGGAGACCTAATAGAGCTATGCAAATTAGGAGGGGCTTTGATAGAGCAAGTAGGGAGAAACTGTTTTATCTGACAAGTGGGTCAGTAACCTGACGTCATAGATTTAAAATAGTTGGCAAAAGAATGAGGGGGAAATGAAAAAACTTTTTTTTAACATAGAGGGTTATTAGGATCTGGAATGTGCTACCTGAAAGGCTGGTGGAAGCAGATTCCATAGAAACTTTCAAAAGTCAAATGGACATGTGTTTGAACACAAGGACACAAATAGGAGCAGAAGTAGACCATATGGCCCATCGAGCCTGCTCCACCATTCACTATGATCATGGCTGATCTTGGGCTTCAATTCTACTTTTCTGCTCGCTCCTCTTATCCCTTGATTCCATGTGAGACAAAAATAAATCCGTGCCAGTCTTAAATGTATTTCATGATGGAGCATCCACAGTCCTCTGGGGTAGAGAATTCCAAAGACTCACAACCCTTTGAGTGTAGTAATTTCTCCTCATCTCAGTCCTGAATGATTGGCCCCTTTTCCTGAGGCTATGCCCTCGCGTTCCAGTTTCCCCGACCAGTGGAAACAATCTCTCAGCCTCTACCCTATCAAGCCCTTTCAGAATCTTGTATGTTTCAATTAGATCGCCTCTCATTTTTCTAAACTCCAGAGAATATAGACCCAATGTACGCAGCCTCTCATCATAGGACAACCCCTCATCCCAGGGACCAATTTAGTAAATCTTACTGCACTGCCTGCAGTGCAAGTATATCCTTTCTTAAATGTGGAGACCGAAACTGCACGTAGTATTCCAGGTGCAGTCTCACCAAAGCCCTGTACAATTTAGTAAGACCTCTTTATTCCTGTACTCCAATAAAGGTCAGCATGCCATTTGCCTTCCTAATAGCCTCCTGCACCTGCATGTTAACTTTGTGTGTTCCTTGTACGAGTACCCCCAAATCCCTCTGAACATCAACACTTACCAGTTTCTCACCTTTTTAAAAAAAAATATTCTGTTATTCTATTTTTACGACCAAAGTGAACAACTTCACACTTTTTTTCCCTACATTATACTCCATTTGCCATCTTGTTGCCCACTCACTTAGCCTTGTCTATATCTCTTTGCACTCTTTCTACCAAGCTTTGTATCATCAGCAAACTTAGATACATTACTCTCTGTCTCTTCATTCAGGTCATTAATATAGACTAAATAGCTGAGGCCCCAGCACTGATCCTTGCAGCACCCCACTATTCACTGCCTACCAACTTGAAACTGCCCCATTTATGCCCACTGTCTGCTTCCTGTCTGTTAACCAATCCTCTGTCCATGTTAATATATTACCCCCAACATCATGAGCCCTTAACTTGCCTATTATTCTTTTCTGTGGCACCTAATCAAATTCGTTTTGGAAATCCAGGTTTACTACATCTACTGGTTCCCTTTTATCTACCTACATCCTCAAAAAACTCTAATAAATTTGTCAAACAGGATCTCCCTTTAGTAAAACCATGCTGACTTGTTTTTATCATACTGTGCTTTTCCAAGTGCAATGTTAAGACTTCTTTAATAATAGATTCCAGCATCTTCCCAATGACTGATAAGCTAACTGGCCTGTAGTTCCCTGTTTTCTCTCTATCTCCTTTCTTGAAAAGCGGAGTAACATTTGCCAACTTCCAAGCTGACATGACCATTCCTGAATCTAAGCTATTCTGGGAAATCATAGCCAACGCATCCACTATCACTTCAGCTATCTCTTTTAGAACCTAGCATGTAGGCCATCTGGTCCCGGGGACTTGTCAGATTTTAGTCCCTCAAATTTCTCCAATACTTTTTCTCGGCTGATATCAATATCCTTAATTTCCTCGCTCTTTTTAGCCCCTAGATTACTGCTTATTTCTGGTATGGAACTCTTGTCTTCTACTGTGAAGACAGACACAAAATATTTGTTCAATGTCTCTGCCATTTCCTCATTTCCCATGATGCTTTCTCCTGTCTTTGCCTCTAAGGGACCAATGTCTATATTAGCTACTCTCTTCCTTTTTATGTACTTATAAAAGCTCTTAGTCATAGAGTTATACAGTGCAGAAACAGGCCCTTTGGCCCATCGTGTCTGTGCCAGCCATCGAGCACCTAACTATTCTAATCCCATTTTCCAGCACTTGGCCCGTAGCCTTGTATGCTATGGCATTTCAAGTGCTCATCTAAATACTTCTTAAATGTTGTGAGGGTTCCTGCCTCTCCCACCTCTTCAGGCAGTGTTCCAGATTCCAACCACGCTCTGGGTGAAATTTTTTTTCTTCAAATCCGCTCTAAACCTCCTGCCCCCTGGTTATTGACCCCTCTGCTAAGAGAAAAGTTTCTTCCTATCTAACCTATCAATGCCCTTCATAATTTTGCATACCTCAATCATATCTCCCCTCAGCCTTCTCGGCCTTGCCTTGTTGGTCCTCCCAAAATGCATCTCTTCACACTTCTCAGGATTAAATTCCATTTGCCACTGCTCCGCCCATCTTACCAGCCCATCTATATTGTCCCGTAATCTAAGGCTTTCCTCCTCTCTATTTACGACACCAATTGTTACAATCTGTTTTTATATTGCTGGCTTGTTTGCTCTCATTCTATTTTTTCCCTTTTTATCATCTTTTTAGTGGCCCTTTGCTGGTTTCTAAAACACTCCCAATCCTCAGACTTGCTACTATTTTTTTGCAACATTGCAAGCCTATTTAGTCTAATACTCTCCTTAACTTCCTGAGTGAGCCATGGATGGGTCTTTCTTGGCGAGTTTTTGTTTTTGAACGGAATATACTTTTGTTGAACCCTTTGAATTGTTTGTTTAAATGTTTTCCACTGTTCATTTATCGCCGTACCTTCCAGTCTATGTACCCAGTTAACCTTAGCCTGTTCTCCCCTCATACCTTCGTAATTGGCTTTAAGTTTAAGATTCTTGTTTGTGATAGAAATATGTCGTTTTCAAACTTAACATGAAATTCAGTGGTATTATGATCACTATTTCCCAGTGGATCTTTTACGATTACATTGCTTATTAACCCTGCTTCATTACACAGTACGAGAGCTAAGATAGCTTTATCTGTTGTCAGTTTAACAACGTATTGCTCCAAGAAACTGTCTCAAAAACATTCTACAAACTCATCATCTAATTTGTTTGTCCCAAACTATATGCAGATTAAATTCCCCCACAATTAATACATTACCTTTTTTACATGCTCCAATAATTTCCCATTTAATGTTCTGTCCAATAATATAATTGCTGTTAGGGGGCCTGTAAACGACTCCCACCAATGTGTTCTGACTCCTGCTATTCCTATTTTCCACCCAAACTGATTCTACTTCATGATCTTCTGAGGCCAGATCCCTTATTGATGTCCTTATGTCATCCTTTACTATCAGGGCTAGCCCTGCTCCTTTGCCATACTGACTCCGAAATATTGTGTACCCAACCTTGATCTCCCTATAACCATATCTCTGTAATGGCAATTAGTTCTGCATCATTTACGTCTATTCATGCTACTAGTTCATCTATCTTTTTACAGATGCTTCATGCATTCAGATAAAGGAACTTCAATTTCATTTTTAAAAAAAATCTCTATTCCATGCAATGACCTTATTTGCCGATGCACAATTTTTGTTAAGCTCCCTGTCCCTTCCTGTACCATTCTGTTGGGAGTTACCCACATCACTATCCTGCTCCGATGCCCTGACCCCTCTCTTTGGATTTCTAAATTTCCCTTTACCCAAATCCTCTTTCCCCCCCTCACAACCCAACTCTGTTAGTTTAAAGTTCTGTCCACAGCCCTAGTTATACAATTGGCCAGGACACTGGTCCCAGCCTGGTTCAAATGAGGTGCATCCCAACAGAGTAGTTCCCTCTTTTCTGAGTACTGATGTCAGTGCCCCAAGAATCAAAACCCCTTCTTTCCACACCTTGACTCTTTGAGCCACACATTTATTTCTCTAATCTGCTTGACCCTGTGCCAATTTGCGCGTGACACAGGGTTTGAAGGGGACGAATTTGCAGGATCAAGGGGAAAAAAGCTGCAGTATGAGATTAAATTGGGCAGCTCTTCCAAGGAGCCAGCACAGGCATGATAGACTGAATGCATCCTTCTGTTCTGTAAGATTCTATAATTGTATAAAATCAAAACAAACTAGCACCATAAGGCAGTTCCTGAGATTTCATATGATGTGTGACTAAAAGAAAGCATCTCTGGGGCCATGAACATCTGCTTGCTTCTGTGGCTTTTTAATTTGTGGAAGTGTGCGCAGTATATTTCCTCAAGTTATACTGAGGGTAGATTCAGTTGGGACAAAATCAGAAATGAAAATGGAAGGCAAAAAATTAGTGGATGTGTCTGGAAGGCAGAGGAAACAAAGATTAGAAAATGAAAAAGAGCTTGGCAGTGCTCAAGAGTATCTACTTCAATGCAAGGAGAATAGCAAACAAAGCAGACGAGCTGAGGGCACAGACCGACATATGATATCATAGCTATTACAGAAACATAGTTTAAGCAGCTCAACATTTCTGGTTACAGAGTTTTAGATGTGATAGAGAGGAGGATAAAAAAGAAGTGGGGGGCAATCTTGGTCAAAGAAATAATTGCAGCTGTGAGGAGGAATTATATGGTAGAAGGATTATAAAATGAGGCCATATGGATTGAGCTAAGGAACAAAAAAGGGGCAGTCACTGCTGGGAGTGTACTATAGACACCAAACGGTTAGAGGGAGATAGAAGAGCAAATATGTAGGCAAATCTCTGAGATGTGCAAAAATAATAGGGCAGTAATTGTAGGGGATTTTAACTACCCCAGTATTAACTGGGATAGTTTTAGTATGAAAGGAATTGAGGGAGTAGAATTCTTGAGGTGCATTCAGGAGAACGTTTTTGGCCAGTATGTAGCAAATTCAACAAGAGAGGGCGCAGTTTTGGACTTAGTTTTAGGAATTGAAGCTGGGCAGGTGGAAGGCGTTGGAGTGGGAGATCATTTTGGTGGTAGTGATTATAATTCAGTTACTTTTAGCATAATTATGGAAAGGACAAAGATCGAACAGGAGTTAGAGTTCTCAATTGGGGCAACGTTAATTTAAGCTGAGGAGTGATTTCGCGAAAGTGGACTGAAAACAGCTTCTTGAAGGTAAATCAGTGTCAGAGTAGTGGAAGGCATTCAAAGGGGAGATTCAAGGGGATCAGAGTAAATGTTCCCACAAAGAGAAAGGGTGGGACGGCCAAATCTAGAGCACTCTGGATAAGATCAGGCAGAAAAGGAAAGTTTATGTCTGACATCAAGACTCAATACTACAGAAAGCCAAGAGGAGTACAGAAAGTGGAGGGGTGAAATCAAAATGGAAATTAGGAAAGCAAAGAGAAGGCATGAAAGAATATTGGCAAGCAAAATCAAGGTGATCCCAAAGATGTTTTATCAATACATTAAGAGTAAGAGGATAATTACGGAAAGAGTAGGGCCCATAAAAGACCAAAAAGGTAACCTATGTGTAGGGGTGGAAGTTGTTGATATGGTTCTTTATGAATAAATTGCGTCTGTCTTCACAAAAGAGGGGGATGATTCAGATATTGTAGTTAAGGAAAGGGAGTATAAAGTATTGCATGTGCTAAACATAGGGAGAGGGGTAGTATTAATGGGATTAGCATCCTTGAAAGTGGATGAATCACCAGAGCCAGATGAAATGTACCCCAGGCTGTTAAAAGAAGCCAAGGATGAAATAGCGGAAGGTCTGGCCGTCATTTTCCAGTCCTCGTTGGATACAGGTGTCGTACTGGAGGACTGCTAATGTTGTACCTTTGTTTAAAAAGGGAGTGAGGAATAGACCGAATAATTACAGGGCAGTCAGTCGAACCACAGTAGTGGGAAAATTATTGGAATCTATTCTGAGACACAGGATAATCCAGCATGAATTAATCAAGGATAATCAACATGGATTTATTTAGGGAAGATCGTGTCTGACAAACTTGATTGAATGTTTTGAAGAAGGAACAAAGAGGATTGATGAGGGTACTTCAGTTGATGTGGCCTAAGTGGATTTTAGCAAGGCTTTTTACAAGGTCCCACATGGCAGACTGGTTAAAAAAAATGCCCATGGGATCCAGGGAAGTGTAGCTTGCTGGATACAAAATTGGCTCAGTGGCAGGAAACAAAGGTTAATTGTTGACGGGTGTTTTTGTGACTGGAAGGCTGTTTCCAGTAGTGTTCTGCAGGGCTCAGTGCTAGGTCCCCTTTTTTTTGTGGTATAACTGATTTGGACGTAAATGTAGGGGGCATGATCAAGAAGTTTGCAGACGACACAAATTTTGGCTGTGTGGTTGATTGTGAGGAGGATAGCTGTAGACTTCAGTTCTGGTCAGGTGGGCAGAAAAGTGGCAAATGGAATTCAACTCGGAGAAGTGGGAGGTGATGCATTTGGTGAGGCCAAATAAGACAAAGGAATACACAGAGAATACTGAGAGGTGTAGAGGAAATGGGGGACCTTGGAGTGAATGTCTGCAGATCCTTGAAGGTAGCAAGACAGGTTGATAAAGTGGTTAAGATGGCATATGTAATCCTTTCCTTTATTAGCCGAGGTATAGAATATAAGAGCAGGGAGGTTATGCTAGAACTACATAAAACATTAGTTAGGCCACAACTTGAGTACTGTGTGCAGTTCTGGTCACCTCATTACAGAAAGGATGTAATTGCACTAGAGAGGGTCCAGAGGAGATTTACGATGATGTCGCCAGAACTGGAAAAATGCTGCTTGGTGCAAAGATTGGATAGGCTGGGGTTGTTCTCCTTGGAACAGAGGAAACTGAGGGGAGGTTGAATAAGCTGGAGTTGTTCTCCTTGGAACAGGAGGCTGAGGGGAGATTTGACTGAGATGTACAAAATTACGAGTGGCCAGGATAGAGTGGATGGGAAGGGCCTATTTACCTCGGCAGAGAGATCAGTGACTAGGGGGTATAGATTTAAAGTGATAGGTAGAAAGATTAGAGGGGAGATGAGGAAACGTTTTTTCACCCAGAGGATGGTCGGGGTCTGGGATTCACTGCCTGTAAAGGCAGTAGAGGCAGAAACGCTCAACTCATTTGAAAGGTGCCTGGAGGTGCACCTGCAGGGCGATGGACCAGACACTGAAAAGTGGAATTAGGCTGGGTGGCTCATTTCTCGGCCAGCGCAGACGTGATGGGCCAAGTGACCTCTTTCTGTGCCGTAAACTTTCTATGATTCTATTCTTTGAATGAAAGTTATTCGCATGGTGAGTAGATTGATGTTTTGTGCAACAATATCAACATAAATAATTCATTATATTACGTGTTTTAATTGATTTTTGATGCTCATTGGTAACACCCATCTCATTCACTTTTGTGCCAATAAGAGGAAATTATGCAAGAAACCTATTCTTAGAATTTTTGCCAGTATTCTTAGACAAAAAAAAGACTTGTATTTACATAGTACCTTTCATGCCCTCAGAACATCCTAAAGCACTTTCACAATCAATCAACTACTTTTGAAGTGTAGGGTGTCTGAGATTGAATGCATTTACTTTCCTCATTATACAGCACTGAGTCTTGGGTTTATTCTTGTAAATGCTGTTTTAACTGGTCTGAGCACACATCACTATATGGCAATTTCTAATTGATTAGTTCACAAGTTTATGGGCATCATTCATTGGCATCATATTGACTTCATATGAAGTGAACAGTTTAAACAGCATTGATTTGCTGACGATTTTCTTTTAGCATTGCCATGTAATCTGTCAGCTCAGGTTTGATTTTTTAACGTTTTCATCCAAACTGAGCAATCATTTTTTTTCTTTGTAAAATGAAATACCTACTACATTTATAGAGCAGCTTCAACGTAGTGAAAAATCTCAAAGGGGCAGGCCACACATTGAGCTGGAGTTGAGGGAGAGGTTAGTATTGATAGCCCAAGGTGTGGTTGAAAATGTAATTTGAGAGTCAAGGGCAGAAGTCGAGTGAAAAGTTTGGAAAGAGAATTAATTGTTCCAAGTTGATGTCTTGAGACCCTGAAATTGATGTTGGAATGGAGAAGATGCGTCATAGAGTCATAGAATGGTTGTAGCAGAGAAGGAAAACCTTTGACCCATGTTGTCTGTGCTGGGTCTCTGCAAGAGCAGCTCAGCTCACATTCAGGGGTGAAGCTGGCAGCTTAGGCTGGAGGATGTTAAAAAGCAGAATGGAGGCTCTTGAAGGATTTTTAAACAAGGATAAGGATTTTGTAATTTGTATGTGGAGAGTGGAACGTCAGTGAAGACTGGAGTGGTGGGTGAGTAAGACTTGGAAGGAAATACTTCGTGTATGGCAGAATTCTGGATACTTTAAAGTTCATGTAGAGCGGAGCTTGGGGCTGACGAAGTGGCTGTTGAATAAATCAAGCCTGGCGGTGACAAAGTCATGGTAAAAAGAAAGAACTTTCAACATCCCAAAGTGATTCACAGCCAATGATGCACCTTTGAAGTGTTGTCACCTGTTGTAATGTAGGAAAATGCGGCAGCCAATTTGCACACATCAAGGCCCCACAAATAGCAATTATTTAAAGGCCCTGATAATCTATTTTAATAATGTTAGTAAGGAGGGTTAAATACTACCCAGGGTGGTAGAACTCCTGAATAGTGCTTTGGGATTTGTTTATGTCCACTTGTGGGGGCAGGTGGGGCCTTGATTTAAAGTTTCATCAAAAGTTGTGAATAGTTTTGGTGTTGGATTTTTAAATGTGGTTTAAAATACAGCTTGTAGGATCTCTGCACTGTTCTGCTTTGTCATGGATTTTTTTTTAAACAGTGAATTGAGAGAGCACTTATTTAAATTCCTGTATCATATTTTATCTGCTTGCAGGTTTTAAAATACTTCAATAAGCAAGTGACCCACGTAGTATTCAAGGATGGACATGAAAGTGTTTGGAAAAAGGCCAAAAAAACTGGTGTAAAGCTGGTGTCTGTACTTTGGATAGAAAGGTATTAATGTTTTAATATTGTCAATTTCTTAAATGTTTTGCAAGTTGTGGTTTTGTGTATTTGAAAGTTAGGTGGTAAGTGAATTTTTCAATTTTAAGACAGCCCGAAGTAAACATACTGTGTATGTTTACTTTGAAATCAAAAATTTCCATACTGCAGATGATGTCTAATGGTTTTGTTCTGTACTACTTCAGGATTTCTGAAGTTAGGCTTACAGCACGAATCAAGGAACTATTACAGATTTGAGTGTGGTTTTAGCATTTTTTTTTATAAATGGGCTTTTTGGCACCTAAATTGAGAGCCGCAAAACTTTGTTTCGGCAAGTCTTAAATCTTTCCAATGTTATTTATTGATATTGTTCTTAATTTTTCACAAGAAACAATTTTGATGTAAAGTGAATTTTAATTTTGTTTTGATGAACTTTTGCTATTGTTGTTTTAGACCAGCATAAAGTCTTAGTGAAACCATCAAATTGCATTTCCAGGATATGTTGTGTATGGTATGCTTGTAATTTTACAATCTTGCAAGACTTGTTTTTATTGAGAAGGGTCAAAGATTTCCTGTGTATTTTGGAACTTGCAGCTTGTGACGTTCTTAGTTACAGTGGGCTGTATTACAATGAAGATAGAGCTTACCCACCATATGTGTTTTGATACAGGTATGATTCAGTGACTTATCGCTCTTAAATTAAAACAAGAAAGATAGGTAGGATAAAACCAGGTGAAAATTACAGTGCATGTTGTGGCCTGCTTACATATTTCAAAGCAGACTAGATGTGCTTAAACTTGAGTCACAGTGGCCAGGATTTTATAGACCCCCTGAGACGGGGCGGGCACGGAGTATCGCCACGGTGGTGGGAGGGGAGCGGAGGGCCTTCCCACCCAGTGGCCAGTTGAGGCCTTTAAGAGGCCAATTTAAGGGCTTGGTCCCACCGCTGCTGGGATCATACCAATGGTGGGGGGGTCCTCCGCTGTGCGGGGAGGACACCTTGCAGCACGAGGCACCCTTTCTGCAGGCTTGTGGGGTGGGGCCTTGTCTGTAGGCAGTTTGTGGCCCACGGAGGACCCCAACCGGGAACGACTTTACCACCGCCCCCCCCCCCCCCCCCCACCCCCCGCGACCCTGGAACCCCACTACCCTGGACATCACGAATAACCCCCGCCACAACCCCATCGCAGGGGCCTTTCAGACTGGCCCATCAACCTCTTGTCCGGGGTTCCAGCGCTGGGCATGGGTCCAGGGCCTCTGCAGTACTGGCAGTGGCTGCCACTCCTGGTTGCGCTGCTGAACAGCTGGCCCTCTGATTGGCCAGCAGCTCATGGAGGCAAGATTCCCATATTTAAAGGGATGGGGATCCCGGCTCATAAATCTATAATTGAAAAACACCAGAGGATGTCTCCAGGAGGCCTCGCAAATACAGAGGCGGTGTTCTCTCCGTCTTGTCGGTTTGGTGCCGAGAGCCCCACTTCCTACACAAAATCTGGCCCAGTATGTTTGTGGGGAATAAAGTAAGGTCTTTCTTTGAACATTGTTAAATTGGATGGTTAGAGTGCAGTTACTGATGGGCAATGGAAGTCCTTAACTTTGAAATGCTTTATTTTAATTCCACTAATGAAGATGTGATAAGGAAAACCATTAAAACATTTTTGGATTGGTATCTGGCTGAAATACATGAGGAGTTGTACAGTTAGGCTTCCTGCCAAATGTTAACATTATATAACTTGTTTTTAAGGTGTATGGCAACAGGTACCCATGTTGATGAATCCTTATTTCCTGCAATGAATGAAAGTAAATCTTTACCTGAAAATAAGAGGACAGTAAGTATCATGCATATAACAATAATTTATTTGAACACTTCGTACAAGACACAGTTTTCTGCTGAAATTTACAAAGTATGGTGTGCATACATTTTTCTATTATATTTGCATAAAAAGCGATAACACTCTAATCCAGAAAGTGCTGGAAGTACTCAGCAGGTCAGGCAGCATCTGTGGAGAGAGCTGATGAAAGGTCACGGACCTGAAACATTAACTCTGCTTCTTTCTCCACAGGATCTGCCTGACCTGCTGAGTATTTCCAGCACATTGTTTTTATTTCAGATTGCCAGCATCTGCAGTATTTTGCTTTTATAAACACTTTAATCCATATCCACTTCTACTTTGAGAGAAAACAGGAAGTAGGTAACCCTGAGCATGATTATATCACCAGTTACACTGACATGCTGCCAAAGCCATTGTTTTTTCTGTTGCTACCAGAGATAATGTTCCATGCAAGTGCATGTTCATGTGCTTTTTTTCGACTGCATTAGCATTATCTAGTGAAAATTAGACCATAAGCAATAGATAGTTTCTTTTTCAGCATTTGCAGATTTAGGTGCACCATACTTGTTTGGTCATGATGCAGGACAATTGGAAGGATACAGGGACAACTCTGGAGATTTAGAAGAGGTTTGGGGTTCATTCAGAAAATTCAACTTAGATGGGCAGCAATGTCTCCTGCGTGGATGATTACAGAACCCCCAAGCAGATCTTCTTTGGGGAACTGTCTCAGGCCTGACAACATCAAAGTGGTCAGTACAAATGATATAAGGACACCCTAAAAAGAGTCTTACAAACTTCTGCATAACAGATCACTTCCCTTGGGGAAAATACTACGGCTGACCGGCCCATGTGGAGGCAAGCACTAAAATCTGATTCAACATGTTTCAAGGACCATATATGCCAAACATGCATCATGCGATGTGCCCAAAGGAAGGCCAGAGGTGGCGCAGCTGCAGAGCTTCCCCCAAGCACCAACAACAACTATGAACTTCCAGTTCTGGGGAGGTCCATGCCGATCCTGCTTCGGACTCTTCACTCATGAGAGGACACAGAAGACGATGAAATCATTTACAGTTTGGACATACTCGAACAATGAGGAGTCTACTATGCTTCTTCACACAAGCTGATGGGTCATTTTATCAGAATGGATGTAATCTTAGTAATTTTTTGCATTTCCTATCATAACAGATTTTCATAATGTGACTTCAGGAATATCAGTGATTTGACAATTTTTAGGAGGAAGTAGAGAGCTCTGCCTGCCATCCCCCCACTGCCCCAGTCAAAGATGAGTCACATTGCATCAGAAATACAATTCTTCAGTCGCATCCAGAGACTTCTTCAAAAACATACTTTGATTTAGAGTAGATAAATATTTATGCTTCCTTTGGTTATGAAAAAGAAAAATATCAAAAAAAATAATAGCTGTTTAAATTTGGGATGACATTTTCTAAAAAGTAAGACCTTTCCTACAACTTATTAGTTTTCTGTGGTACTGCACACAAAATCAGAATCAAGTGTAGTCTTCAGGTGAAGCAGGCTTAGAATGCAGGGGAAATTGGGCCACTGCAGGCAGATATCATTTAGTGCCATTTTAATGTTATACGTTGTTCCTTTTTTATGATTCTATTATAAATTCCTTTGTTAACATTTATAATGGAAGTGCCCAGGTAAACTTGTCATGCTGTACTAACCACCTCCACCTGCATCTTCACAATGTTACAAGTTTAGCTTGGAAGTTTCCTTTGATAAATATGGACTTAAGAGCTTAGGAAAAAACTTGACAGGAAGTGCACATAGATGAAAACTGTTTAATACATTAAAATAGTGTAATGGAGTCTTCATATGCAAACTGTGTTCTATGCAACTGACATATTGGGTACTTTAACTTTGGATTCGAAGGGTGTTTTTTGGAGAAAGTCCCTGATTTGAAATTGAAACTAAAGGCTTCCAGGTTCTGGGGAGTCGAACCCTAGTTAGACAGACAAACAGTCCTGTGTCTGAGAACAAACAAGGAGTTTTTTAACAGAAGCATGTGATTGGAGCTTAGGTTTCAGTTTCAAAAGAAGACTTTTGGAGAGTAGTTTAAGAGACTACAAAAGCTACAAAGCAGGTCTTGTTTTTAAAAAAAATTCCCAGAGCTGCTGAACTGAGCCTGTTTTCTGGGAGCTACCCTTTGGAAAATATAAGTTGCTACCATTGTTTTGGTGCCTTAAAGAGTTATGTAAGGCAGGGCCGGTGAAGCTACACCACCAGGACTGTTGGGAGCAAATCCTGTCTGCTTAGTTTGTGTTCCCTAAATTGGGTCAGTCGGTGGATTTGATTTTTTTGTGGTTTGTTGATGGTCTGCATGGGGATCATAACAATAGTCATAATAGTGATAATGTTGACAAACGTTCGGCGGTCACATTAAATAAAGCCTTTTTTTTGGAAAGCTGCACATATTTAATATTTAAGAGCTGCTTAGGAAGTAAATCCATTATATTTGTTACATTTGGGTGGTTGCTCTTGCAACATAGTTGAATTACGGCTTAGTAGAAATGTGCTAGCAACAGTTTGCACAGCACACCCATGTTTTAAATAGTGCTAGTGGGTGTGTAGCAGCGTTAGTCTGTTTAAGATTTGTTCTGTCAGAATATGTACATAACAATATTCGCTATAAAAAAAGACTTGCACTTATGTGCACTTTTCATGACCACAAGAGTTCCAAAGCGCTTTACAGCCAAAGAAGTACCTCTGAAGTGTAGTCACTGTTGTAGGAAACGCAGCAGCTAATTAATGCACAGCAAACACCCACAAACAGCAATGTGATAATGATCAGATAATGATGTTGATTGAGGGATAAATATTGGCCAGGACACTGGGGATGACTCCTCTGCTCTTTTTTGAAATAGTATCATGGATAATTTTACATCCACTTGAGAGGGTAGACATGGCCTCGGTTTAACATCTCTGAGTGCAGCACTCCCTCAGTACTGCACAGCACTATCAGCCTAGATTGTTGTGCTCAAATCCTGGAGTGGGACTTGAACCCACAACCTTCTGACTCGGGCGAGAGTGCTGCCAACTGAACCGCTGTTGATACACCTGTCCATATACCCAACATGATCGTTTCAAAATTCCACCATCCACATTCTGTCCTGAATCCTGCTAGCCTTTTGCACATGTCCAATCTCTACTCACTAGCTCTCTCCCAGTGCATTGATATAATTTGTATCATTTATAGATCCTTCCATGACCTCGCCCCAACCTATCTCTGCAAATTCCTTTAGCTCTAATGTACCTCTGCTGCTTCACCTGTTCAACATCCTAGTTTGCACCCTTCAACACATGCTCATTATTAAAACATTCCCTGAGCCTCCTTTCACTCCATCAGTGGCAGATCCTTAACCATTATTGCCCTGCTCTGGAATTCTCTCCTATATCCCTCAGCCTTCCTTAATACCTCTTAATACCACTTGCAACATATTTTTAAAAAACTTTCTTTGATCACACCTTTGGACAACTCTTTTATTGTTCTTCTCCCACCCCTTCCTCCTTTGTCAAGGAAGAGCCTTTGGACACTTAGCACCTTTAAAGATACCATACAAGCAAAGACGTTTAAATACATAATAGAAACAGTGAATTTAATGCATAGAAGGAAGCCATATTGTCCATTGTGCCTATGCTGGCCCCTTGAAAGAGTTACCCAAAAAGTCCCACTTCCCCACTTTTTCCTCAGCCCCTCAAATTTTTCCTTTTCATATATATCCAGTAAGTTATTATTGAATTTGTTTCCAACACCCTTTCAGGCAGTGGATTGCAGATCACCACACCTTGATGTGTAAAACAAAAAAAAGCTTTCTCATGTGTCCTCTGCTTCTTATGCCAGTCACCTTAAATCTGTGTCCTCTGGTTGCTGAACCTCTGCCAATGGACAAAAGAGTAAATAAGGAGAAACTGTCAAAACCCTTCATGATTTTCAACACTTCAATTAAATCTCCCCTTAACCTTCTCTGCTCCAAGGAACATAGGAAAATAGGAGCAGCAGTAGGCCATTCGGCCCATTGAGGCTGCCCCGCCATTCAGTATGATCGTGGCTGATCATCCACTTCATTGCCTTTTTCCCACACTATCCTCATATCTCCTTATGTCATTTGGAAAACTGTCAATCTCTGCTTTAAACATATTCAATGACTGAGCTTCCACAGCCCTCTGGGGTAGAGAATTCCAAAGATTCACAACCCTCTCCCTCCCTCCCTTAAATAGTGGGGTGACATTGGCGACCTCCCAATCTGCAGGAACCGCCCCAGAATCTATAGAATTTTGGAAGATGATCAATGCATCCACTATCTCCATAACTATCTCTTTCAACCCTCTGGGTCGTAGAATATCAGGTCTTGGGGACTTATCAACCTTCAGCCCCATTCATTTGTCCAGTACAGCCTTCTTACTAATACTAATTTCAATTCCTCATTCCCCCTAATCCCTTGGATCTCTAATTCTGGGAAATTTCTCGTATCTTCCTCAGTAAAGACGGACACAAAGTAATCATTTAGCTTCTCTGCCATTTCCTTCACTCATAAGGTCAGAAGTGGGGATGTTCGCTGATGATTGCACAATGTTCAGCACCATTCGTGACTCCTCAGATAATGAAGCAGTCCATGTAGAAATGCAGCAAGACCTGGACAAAATCCAGGCTTGGGCTGATAAGTGGCAAGTAACATTCGCGCCACACAAGTGCAAGGCACTGACCATCTCCAACAAGAGAGAATCTAACCATCTCCCCTTGACTTTCAACGGTATTACAATCGCTGAATCCCCCACTATCAACATCCTAGGGGCTACCATTGACCAGAAACTGAACTGGAGTAGCCATGTAAATACCGTGGCTACAAGAGCAGGTCAGAGGCTGGGAATCCTGAGGCGAGTAACTCACCTCCTGACTCCCCAAAGCCTGTCCACAATCTACAAGGCACAAGTCAGGAGTGTGATGGAATACTCTCCACTTGCCTGAATGGGTGCAGCTCCAACAACACTCAAGAAGCTCGACACCATCCAGGACAAAGCAGCCCACTTGATTGGCACCCCATCTACAAACATTCACTCCCTCCACCACCGATGCACAGTAACAGCAGTGTGTACCATCTACAAGATGCACTGCAGCAATGCACCAAGGCTCCTTAGACAGCACCTTCCAAACCCGCACCCTCTACCAACTAGAAGGACAAGGGCAGCAAATACATGGGAACACCACCACCTGCAAGTTCCCCTCCAAGTCACACACCATCCTGACTTGGAACTATATCCTCGTTCCTTCACTGTCGCTGGGTCAAAATCCTGGAACTCCCTTCCTAACAGCACTATGGGTGTACCTACTCCAAATGGACTGCAGCGGTTCAAGAAGGCAGCTCACCATCACCTTCTCAAGGGCAATTAGGGATGGGCAATAAATGCTGGCATAGCCAGTGACGCCCACATCCCATGAATGAATAAAAAAAAAAAATTTCTCTATTCCCCATTATAAATTCTCCTGACTCGGCCTGTAATGTCCCACGTTTGTCTTAGCCAAACGTTTCATTTTTATGTACCTGTAGAAGCTTTTACAATCTTTTTATATTTTTTGCTAGCTTATGTTCATATTCTGTTGTCCCTTTCTTCATCAGTTTCTTCATCCTGCTTTGCTGTATTCCAAAATCCTCCCAATCCTCAGGTTTACTACTATTTCTGGCAACTTTATAGGCCTTTTCTTTTAATCCTATACAATCCTCAACTTGCTTTGTTTTCCACGGTTGACTGCCTTTTCTTTTGGGGTTTTTGTGCCTTGAAGGAATGTATAGTTACTGTAAACTATGTAATATTTCTTAAAAGACTATCCATTGCCTATGTACGGTCATACCTTTTAATGTATTTTCCCAATTCACCTCAGCTAATTTGCCCCTCATACCTTCATAATTTCCTTTGTTCAAATTTAACACCCTGGCTTCTGATTGAACTACCTCACTTTCAAACATAATGTAAAATTCTATCATATTATGGGCACTCATCCCAAAAGGTTCTTTTACAGCAAGATTAATTAGCCCTTTCTCATTACATTATATTAGATCTAAAATAGCCTGTTCTCTACTCGGTTCCTCAACACGCTGCTCTAGAAAACCATCCCTAACACACTCCAGAAACTCGTCCTCCACAGCATCAGTGCTTGTTAGGTTTACCCAGTGTAAATGCAGATTGAAGTCACCTGTTATTACTGTATTACCCATGCTTCATGCTTCTCTAATCTCCTGATTAATACCATGCCCCACACGACCACTACTGTTTGGTGGCCTATAAACAACTCCTACCAATGTTTACTGCCCCTTGCTGTTTCTTAGCTCCACCCAAAAAGATTCCACATTTTGTTCTTCCAATTGGAGATCCTCCCTTACAAATGTATTGATCCCATCCCTTCGTATCAGCACCACACCATCTCCTTTTCTTTTTTGCCTATCCTGTTCTAAATGTCGAATATCCTTGAATATTCAGTTCCCAGTCTTGGTCACCCTGTAGCCAAGTTTCCGTTATGTCAATCAGATCATAACAATTTACCTCTGTTTGGGCCTTTAAATCATCTGCCTTGTTGCAAATGCTGCGTGCATTCAGGTAGCGTGCCCTTAACCTTGTTGTCTTGACATTATTCTGCATTCCAAGTCTAGTAGCTGCTTGACTTTGTTTCGCCTGCCTTCTAATGTCACTTGCTACTTTTCTACCTCCGGTTACCAGCTTTACTTCCAATTTAAGCTACCCCTCAGGTTCCCATCCACCTGACCAGCTAGTTTAAAGCCCAACAGCACTAGCAAATCTCCCTGCGAGGATATTAGTTCCAGTCCTGTTAAGGTGTAGCCTGTCCATCTTGTACAGGTCCCACCTGCCCCAGGACCGGTCCCAATGCCTCAGAAATCTAATGCCCTCCCTCCGACACCAATTGTCCAGCCACGTGGTCAATCGATTAATCCTCCTATTCCTATGCTCACTAGCACGTGGCACTGGGAGTAATCCTGAGGTTACTGCTTTGGAGGTCCCGCTTTTTAATTTCCTTCCGAACTCCCTAAAATCTGCTTTCAGGACCTCATCCCTCTTCCAACCTATGTCATTTTTTATCAATGTGGACCACAACCTCTGGCTGTTCACCCTTCCCCAGAAGTCCCTCTTGCCTGGTACCGTTCAAGTAAATCTCTTACCTCTTCACATTTCTCTCCTTTAAATTTCATCTGCCAGTATGTCTTTCATTTCACCAGGCTGTCCACGTGCTCCGGAAGTCTGTTGTTACCTTCCTCACTATTTACTACATTTCTTTTTATGTCATCTGCAAACATTGAAAGTATACCCTGTGTACTCAAGTCCAGGCCGTTAATAAATATCAAAAAGGGCATTGGTTCTGATACTAACCTGTGACTTACCTCCAGTCTGACAAACTATCACTCATCACTACTCTCTGTCCCTTAGCCCATTTTGTATCCACACTGTCACAGTCCTTTTAATTCCATGAGCTTTAATTTTGCTAGCAAGTGTGTTATGTAGTACTTTGTCAAATGACTTTTAAAAGTCCGTATAGACATAACTGCACTACCCACGTCAACCCTCTCCATTGCATCATCAGATAAATCAAATTAGTCAAACATTACTTGCCTTTAACAAATCTGTGCTGATTTTCATTTATGAGCCTATAATTTTCCAAATGCCAATGAATTTTGTCTCAGATTATTGTCTCTAAAAGCTTCCCCACATTGGATGACTGGCCTGTAGTTGATGGGTTTATCCTCTCTCCTTTCTTAGACAGGGTTGTAACATTTGCAATCCTCCAGTCCTCTGGTGCGCCCCATATCTCAAAGATTGGAAGATTATGGCCACAGCCTCTCCAATTTCTATCCTTCCTTCCCTCTGTATGCTGGGTGCATTCCATCTGGACTGCCAACTTTTTAAGTACCTCTTTATTTTTATCCATGTAATATTGCTACTAGCTCCTCCATTACTGCTACATTGGCAGCTTTCTCTTCTCAAGTGAAGGATGATGTAAAGTAATCCTTTTGTATCTCAGCCAGGTCCTTAGCCTCCTCAAGAATATCTCCTTTTTGGTCCCTAATCAGCCCCACCCTTTCTTTTGATTATCCCTTTACAATTTATATGTATAAAAACACTTTTTGAGTTCCCCTCTATATTGGCCACTAATGTCTTCTCATTTGCCCTTCTTAATCTTTTTAGATCTCCTCTGTACTCTGCTAATTCAGCTTAGTACTCTACTGTTGTCTTACAATTGTTATAAGTCTCCTTTTTCAGTTGCATTTTAATCTATATCTTTAGTCATCTAGGGCGCTGTAGCCTTGGATGCCCTTTCTTTCACTCTTAGGGGAATGTGTGAATTCTGTATCCAAACCATCTCCTCTTTGAAAGCCTCTTATTGTTCAATTACTGTTTTGCCTACCAGTTTTTGATTCCAATCCACCTGGATCAGATTCCTTTCAACTCACTGAAATTAGCCCTCCTCCAGTTAAATATTTGTATGTTTTCTGATCACATACAGCCATTAAAAGTTTTGTTAATCTAGATGGTGCTTGGGTTTCACCCAAGCGTTCAAAGAATCAGAGATTTTAAAAGTGAATGAGGTCCTTTGGCCCCATTGTGCTCGTGCTAGTTCCAGATCTAATCCTATTTCCTTATAAACTTCATTTCTTTTCCTTTTGTGTTTAATTGATTTTGTCTTAAATATCATAATTGAAATATCTACAATGGCCATCTGGGGTAATGATTTCCATCTTCTAACAACCCTTTGCAGAAAGATGTTATTTGGAATTTCCCTCCCACTTTGTGCTTCCGATATTGATCCTGAAGTTACATTCCCTGTTCCTGGTTCACCACATTGGAAAATCACCTGTCCTAATTTGCCCTCTTAAAACCTTTAAATAGTTTAAAACTCTTAATTCCAATAGTTTATCCTTCTGTGTTCCACCGAATTCAACTCTAATTTTTCAGCAATCTCATCATGACCATATTTCATGAATCTATCTGCAGTCCTGTTTGTAAAGGTCTATGCATCTACACCAGGGCATCTCTATTCATTCACTCCATTGATAATTTGCAGCCTTCTGAGGATATCGCCATTCTCTGTTTTGTTGCCAAAGTGTTCTGTGAACTGCCCTCTCTTCTAACCTAACTGTGTCTTTCTGGTCTTGTATATTTCTTGTTAGCTTGCCATACCTTCTAATTTGGTACCATCAAACAATTTTCATCATTTTTTTGAGGCCCATATTCCAAAATATTTATTCATATTGAGATCAAGGGAGATCCCAAATGCAGATCTCTGAGCCACACCAATAGCTACACTTACCAATCCAAGAATCAACTATTCATTCTCATTCTTCACCTTCTTTCCGTAGCCAACCATCTATGCATAGTGACACTTCATTTTTAATGCCAAGGACCTTGATCTTGGTAATAAGGCTTTCATGTAGCATTTTATCATACTTTTTTTGCAAATCTTAAGTACCGTGTCCATTGTGATCCCTTTGACGATACACTTGCTAATTTCCTCAAAGACGTGGATTATATTAGTCAAGCATGACTGCCTTTTGCAAAAATACTGTTCATTGCTTCTGATGAGCCATATCCTTCTAAGGGTATTCTGTTGCTTGAGAAAGTGTTTAAAGCATAGCTACATATTCAATCTTTTTATCAGCTTGAGCTATACCAACCGTACTTTAAGTTGTTGCGATGCAGCTAAATTGTTATATGATTGTACTCTTGAACTTTTCAGCATCGATGTATGAAACCCAGGGATTTCATAGAAAAGACACCAGAAAATAACAAGAGGTTGCAGAAAAAATTAGATCAGATGATTCAGAATCTAGATTTGAAAAAAGCTATTGGTGAGTTTTCGTATTTTAGTACTATTTTTAGTAATAAGCTTTTATTAAAATATAAGGTGCACTTTATTTTTGAAATTTGTTTTATTTGAACCTTTGCTGCAGCATTTTTTTGTGAACTATCTGACAAATGATCTTGTCAGACAGCCATCTTGGATTAATCGGAAAAACCCATCAAAACTTTGACTTGGTTGCTCTCTTGATTTGATCAGGTCAGACTTCAGCAATCATATTCTATTTATTTTCTGAAACCTAGCATTTGGATACATTTTTCAGCTAATTACATGGGGTTTAAACGATGTGTATCTGCTCTAAAATTTAGTGGGTTGTTGGAGACAAAGAAAAACAAATATGATGGCTTAATAAAATTAAAAGCAATATATATTGGTTGATTTTCTGTGGAGTTGCACGTGGAGTGGGGACCAAGTGCAGTCTTTGGGTCAAGCAGGGTTAAAGGGCGGGGGCAACAGGATCCATGATAGGGAGAGGAAGGGGGGTGGCAGGAGGGAAAGGTTATTGTGGAGAAGAAGAGAGAAGGTAGAGGGATGGAAGAGGAGAGAAATGGGAGGGGCATGTGGTGTAGACAAATAAAGGGGAAGAGGAGAATGGAGAAGAGGAAGGGGACATTGGTGTTGGCGATAAGGATAGGAGCAGGAGAGAATGGAGGGTGAGGCAATAGGGAGCTGGATGAGGAAGATTAGGACTGGTGAAGGAGGAAGGATTGGAGAATATTTGGATGATTTAATATTGTTTCTCAGCTCATTTTGAAGCTTTGTTGAGGTAAAGGGCACTAAACCATAAACAATCTCCCCCTTAGTAAAATAAAAGCAAAACACTACAGATGCTGAAAATCTGAAATAAAAACAAGAAATGCTGGAAATACTCAGCAGGTCTGGCAGCACCTGTGGAGAGAGAGTTAACGTTTCAGGTCAGTTATCTCTGCTTCTCTCTCCACAGATGCTGCCAGACCTGCTGAGTATTTCCAGCATTTCTTGTTTTTATCCCCCTTAGTTAGGCCAGGTCAGGGTAATGAGGGCAGGAATGCAATTAAGTGCAGACGGAGGGGAGAGTTAAAATGTTGCTCGGGGTGGTGGGGGAGGAGGTGTTTAGCGAGGTGCAAAAACTTGGCCTGAGTGTGAGAAGGTGTGAGAGTGCGACGGCGGCGCAGTGGCTAGCACCGCCACCTCACAGCTCCAGCGACCTGGGTTCGGTTCTGGGTACTGCCTGTGCAGAGTTTGCAAGTTCTCCCTGTGACCGCGTGGATTTCCTCTGGATGCTCTGGTTTCCTCCCACATGCCAAAAGACTTGCAGGTTGATAGGTAAATTGGCTATTGTAAAAAAAAATTGCCCCTAGTGTAGGTAGGTGGTAGGAGAATTGAGGAAAGGTGGGGATGTGAGAGGGAAAATGGGATTAATGTAGGATTAGTATAAATGGGTGGTTGATGGTCGGCGCAGACTCGTTGGGTCGAAGGGCCTGTTTCGGTGCTGTATCTCTCTATGACTCTAAAGATTGGACCTTAATGCTGCACTGTGTGGGGCATGAGTTTGGCGGCCACAAATTAGGAGTGTAGGGTTGGTGGAGACAGTGATGGCTGCTGGGGGCCAGAGGGCTGCTCAGAGGTGGGGGTTGGGTGTGGGGGAGAGGAGGTAGGCCAAAATGCTGCTTGGGGATTATAGGGGATGAAGTATGGGTCACTGATGGATGGGGTGGCAGATGTCAAAAGGTTTCTTGGGGTGGAGGGGAGGGTCGGGGGCTGAAATCAGAAACATAGGGTGTTTCTCAGTTGAGTTGGGAGTTTATGGGGGAATGGGAAGGATGGATGAAACCGGGAACAATAAGTCTGCTCGGTGCAGGTAGAGATAGACATGCCAATGACCTGCTAAGTGGGCTAGCATTACAGAGACCAAATGTTCCTCAATGAAGCTGGGGCTTGGTTGGCATCTGCAATAAATTGAAGAGGTTGAATAATGATGGAGTGGTGTGTAGGAGTGGAGTGTGGCAAGCACAAGAAGTCCACGGGCTTTTTATTGGAGGGGAGTTGGGGGAGGAAAATCTGCTCATCTGCTCATTGAGAGGAGTGGTTGTCGAAATGCCTGGGGGAAATCAGTGAAGTAACAGGGCGAGTAGTTGAAAGGATGCTCACGGTGGAGAGGTGGTTAAAATTTTGCTCCCATGTACCTGATTGGAGCGTAAGTGCAGAATTCCATTTGGGTAGAAGTGGGCATCGTGCTGGGTCAGAATTTTGGAGGGTGCCGGTGAATGCAATGGGTGCCACCCAAGCAAGGGCTCAGGCAAGAGGGCAGGCGAGTGAGCACTCATTCAAGGTCTGGTGTGTTGATGATCTTTGGGAAAGTAATAACAATTATCTCTGTGTTGTCTGGTATAGCAAGGATGGCAGGATGGAATGCAGCCACAAAAAGAACCATTGGCCGCAGGTGTTTTGGGTGTCGGAAGGTCTGCAGGTACCTGTGGGATGAAAGATCAATCATGATGGGTTGAAGGGGGCATTGCATGGAGTGGGGTGGTGCGGTGAGGAAAGAGGTGAGATACAAGAAAGTTAAGGGGAGTTGTTGGGGGCCATCAAAAGTTTTCATTTATAATTTCACTTATAAACATCAGCATTTACTTGTTGTAAAAGAACCTTTAGGGATGAGTGACCATAATATGATAGAATTTTACATTATGTTTGAAAGTGAGGTAGGTCAATCTGAAGCAAGGGTGTTAAATTTGAACAAAGGAAATTATGAAGGTTTGAGGGGCAAATTGGCTGAGGTGGATTGGGAAAATACATTAAAAGGTATGACAGTACATAGGCAAAGGATAGTCTTTAAAGAAATATTACACAGTTTACAGTAACTATACATTCCTTCAAGGCACAAAAACCCCAAAAGTAAAGGCAGTCAACTGTGGATAACAAAGGAAGTTAAGGATTGTATAAGATTAAAAGAAAAGGCCTATAAAGTTGCCAGAAATAGTAGTAAAGCTGTGGATTGGGAGGATTTTAGAATACAGCAAAGGAGGACAAAGAAACTGATGAAGAAAGGGGCAATAGAAAATGAACGTAAGCTGGCAAAAAATATAAAAACGGACAGTAAAAGCTTCTACAGGTATGTAAAAATGAAACATTTGGGTAAGACAAATGTGGGTCCATTACAGGCAGTCAGGTGAATTTATAATGGGGAATAGAGAAATGGTAGAGAAGCTAAATGATTACTTTGTGTCTGTCTTCACTGAGGAAGATACGAGAAATTTCCCAGAATTAGAGATCCAAGCGGTTATGGGGAATGAGGAATTGAAGGAAATTAGTATTAGTAAGAAGGTTGTATTGGAGAAATGAATGGGGCTGAATGTTGCTAAGTCCCCAAGACCTGATATTCTACATCCCAGAGTGTTGAAAGAGGTAGCTGTGGAGATAGTGGATACATTGGTGATCATCTTTAAAAATTTTACAGATTCTGGAACGGTTCCTGCAGATTGGAAGGTCGCAAATGTCACCCCACTATTTAAGAAGAGAGCGAGAGAAAAAACAGGGAATTACAGACCTGTTAGCCTTACATTAGTCGTTCGGAAAATGCTAGAATCTATTTTAAAGGTTGTGATAAGTGGACATTTGGATAATAATGATCTGATTGGGCATAGTCAGCATGGATTTATGAATGGGAAATCATGTTTGACGAACCTGTTGGAGTTTAGTGAGGATGTTAAGAACAGAATTGATAAAGGAGGGCTAAATTTTACCTTGGGTGGACAGGAATTCGCCACCGATGTGAAAGTCGGTGGCGAACCCGCTTCTGCCAAGCCTGGGATTCCGTCCCATATTTTATGGGTCCCCAGGCTTTAATTGTTCTGAGGTGGGACTTCAACCCACTTGAGGGAGGAGGTCCCGCCTCAGTCAGCTGCCAGCCAATCAGCGGGCCGGCAGCTCTTAGTCCCAGCAGCGCCACCTGGAGCGGTGGTCACTGCTGGGACTGCAGCTCAGCCAACATCATGGACCCTGGAGAGTGAGTGAGTTGGGCATGCCTCACCAGGGGGATCGGTGCTTCCCTGGTGAGGCTGGAGTGGTAGTTTGGGGGGTGGGGGGGAGGGTCTTGGGTCCCGGGGATGGGTTGGGAGGCTGGGGCGGCCCTCAATCGGGCACCCTGTTCCCGACTGGCATGCCCCCCACCCCGGGGCACGGAAAGGCCGGCAGCTATCGCTGGGTGGCCTTCACGTCCCCAGCACGCCCACTTGCCATGGGTAAAATACCCATGGAGGCGGGCTTCTTGCCTTCCTTGATTGGCCTCGGTTGGGCGGGCCATTCCCCCTCGCCCCCACGCCCGACCGCCGTAATGACAACCGGAGTTGGGAGCGGGGCAGGTAGGCCTCCCAGAGCCTCCTGCTCAATTTTACACTGCCCCCACGACACCAACTGATCCGCTGGGGTGGTGTAAAATTCAGCCTGGGGAGTCGGTGGCGTGGTGTACTTGGATTTTCAGAAGGCTTTTGATGAAGTTCCCCACAGGAGGTTGGTTCGCAAAATTAAAGCACATGGGATAGGAGGTAATATACTGGCATGGATTAAGGATTGGTTAACAGGCAGAAAGCAGAGAGTAGGAATAAACGGATCATTCTCGCGTTGGCAGGCTGTGACTAGTGGGGTATCGTCGAGATCAGTGCTTGGGCCCAGCTGTTTACTATATATATCAATGATTTGGATGTGGGGACCAAATGTAATATTTCCAAGTTCGCGGATGACACAAAACTAAGTGGGAATGTGTGTTGTGAGGAAGATGCAAAGTGGCTTCAAGGGAATTTGGAAAGACTTGGTGAGTGGGCAAGAACGTGGCAGATGGAATATAACGTAGAAAAATGTGAGGTTATCCACTTTGGTAGGACAAATAGATGTGCAGAGTATTTCTTAAATGTTAAGAGATTAGAAAGTGTAGACGTACAAAGGGACCTGGGTGTCCTTATGAATAACATGCAGGTGCAGCAAGCAGTAAGGAAGGCTAATGGTATGTTAGCCTTTATCGCAAGAGGATTTGAGTACAGGAGTAGTGAAGTCTTGCTTCAATTGTATAGAACCTTGGTTAGACCGCACTGGAGTACTGTGCAGTTTTGGTCCCCTTACCTTAGGAAAGATATTATAGTCATAGAGGGAGTGCAACAAAGGTTCACCAGACTTGTTCCTGGGATGGTGGGAATGTCTAACGAAGAGAGATTGGGGAAACTGGGTCTGTATTCTCTAGAGTTCCGAAGAATGAGAGGTGATCTCATTGAAACCTACAAAATACTTAAAGGGATAGACAGGTTAGATGCAGCTAAAATGTTTCCCCTGGTTAGGGAGTCTAGAACCAGGGACACAATTTCAAAATAAGGCGGAAACCACTTAGGACCGAGATGAGGAGAAATTTCTTTTCTCAGAGGGTTGTGAATCTTTGGCATTCTCTACCCCAGAGAGCTGTGGAAGCTCAGTCATTGAATATGTTTAAAGCAGAGATTAACAGATTTCTAAATACAAATGACATCAGGGGATATGAGGATACTGTGGGGGAAAAGGCATTGAAGTGGATGATCAGCCATGTTCATATTGAATGGCGAGGCAGGCTCATAGAGTTATACAGCACAGAAACAGGCCCTTCAGCCCATTGTGCTGTGCCGGCCATTAAGCACCTATCTATTAAAATCTCATTTTCCAGCACTTGGCCCATAGCCTTGTATGCTATGGCGTTTCAAGTGCTCATCTAAATACTTCTTAAATGTTGAGAGTTCCTGCCTTTACTGCCTCTTCAGGCAGTGTGTTCCAGATTCCAACCACCCTTTGAGTGAAATTTTTTTTCCTCAAATCCCCTCTAAACCTCCTGCCCCTTACCTTAAATCTATGCCCCTTGGCTATTGACCCCTCTGCTAAGGGAAAAAGTTTCTTCCCATCTAACCTAGCAATGCCCCTCATAATTTTGTATACCTCAATCATGTCCCCCCTCAGCCTTTTCTGCTCTTAAAAAAAACAACCCTAGCCTTTTCAGTCTCTGTTCATAGCTGAAATGCTCCAGCCCAGGCAACATCCTGGGCGGCACAGTGGCGCAGTGGTTAGCACCGCAGCCTCACAGCTCCAGGGACCCGGGTTCGATTCCGGGTACTGCCTGTGTGGAGTTTGCAAGTTCTCCCTGTGTCTGCGTGGGTTTTTCTCCGGGTGCTCCGGTTTCCTCCCACAAGCCAAAAGACTTGCAGGTTGATAGGTAAATTGGCCATTATAAATTGTCACTAGTATAGGTAGGTGGTAGGGAAATATAGGGACAGGTGGGGATGTTTGGTAGGAATATGGAATTAGTGTAGGATTAGTATAAATGGGTGGTTGATGTTCGGCACAGACTCGGTGGGCCGAAGGGCCTATTTCAGTGCTGTATCTCTAATCTAATCTAATCCTGGTGAATCTCCTCTGCACCCTCTCTAGTGCAATCACATCCTTCCTATAGTGTGGTGCCCAGAACTGTACACAGTACGCCAGCTGTGGCCTAACTAGCATTTTGTACAGCTCCATCATAATCTCCCTGCTCTTAAATTCTATGCCTCAGCTGATAAAGGCAAGTATCCCATATGCTTTCCTAACCACCTTATCTACCTGTGCTGCTGCCTTCAGTGATCTATGGACAAGTACACCAAGGTCCCTCTGACCTTCTGTACTTCTCTAGGGTCTATCCATTGTATATTCCCTTGTCTTGTTAGTCCTCCCAAAATGCATCACCTCACACTTCTCAGGATTAAATTCTGTTTGCCACTGCTCTGCCCATCTTACCAGCCCATCTATATTTTCCTGTAATCTAAGGCTTTCCTCCTCACTATTTACGACACCACCAATTTTTGTGTCATCTGCGAACTTAAGTCTCGATAGGCAGAATGGCCTACTCCTTCTCCTATGTTCCTGTGTTTAGTTTCTGTGCTTAATTATATCAACATGCTGCACTATAGTGACACTTAATGGCTGTAGCCTGCAACTACAGACAGATGTGACCAAAATTTTGTTATTAACTCTCAAAATACTCCAATTGTTTTAGTAGCTAATGTTACGTGACATTTAACATGAAAATACCTTGCAAGAGCACCACTTCCAAGTGCAGTTAAATATTGAGTAAATGTAGTTTGAAATGGAATGATGTGACACACTCGACAATTTATATATATATATATATATGTATATTAAGCAATGTAAAAGAATAAAAATTTTACCTAATGAGTATCAAGTATATATAAAATAGAGAATATGGAAGGGAAATAAAAGATGGTGCGGAAGTTATATTTCTGTAATTTAATTTGAAAATTTTGAGTGAATACGTTAATATTACCAATAAAGGTGTGTAGTTTTAGGCACCTCATTATAGGACATTATGGTGAACAGTGTAGTTTCACTAGAATGCTGCCAGGGATAAGAAACTATAAGAGTTTTATGATACTGGTACTATTTTTTACTTGTCGAGAAAAGTCTAAGAGATATTTTTAAAATTGCAACTGGTTTTGAGGTGGTGAGCAGAGTAATACTGTTTCTTCTGGTTGGGGAGTCCTTGACAAAGGGTCATCAATTTAAAGGTGTCATTGACAGTAGAGAGGTTAGGAGAATATTATTTTGCATAGAATTGTTGGAGCATGGAATGCTAAGTCACAGGAAATGGTTGACATGTGACATGCACAGAGGTTGCATCTTTTAAAGGAAAACTGGATAAATAATTGAAGCAGAAGATGACGCAGGGTTATTGGAGAGAGCAGCATAGTAGGTTTAATTTTGGATTGTGCCAGCAAAGATCTAGCAGAATCAAGAGAGGTCAAATGTCCTTCAACTGTGCTTTCGATGGTGTGCAACTGTGCTTGCAAGTATTCTGAGTATCATGAGCTTCTGTGTAAACTGAAATCTTCAAAAAACACACTCATCTTAAGGTGTTCCATGAAAATGCAAGCAATGCAACTGTTAATTATTTTGTCTTTATTACTTTCTCATGGTTTTAATATTTATTTTTTACAGTACTTTTAATCAAAACAATGGTCTTTTTTCAAAGGAGCTGATCTGCCTTTGCTTTCGTTTGATGAGGATGCTACAGATCTTAATATACCCAAGATAAAATCCGTTCCCCTCGATCACTTCTGCGGTATGGTAGATAGATTGAAGGAAATGAAAGAAAAGAGAGAAAACCTTTCACCTACTGGTAAGTTCTTGTTATGTGCAATGCAACTAATATAAGTTTTGTTGCACTGAGTAAGCTGAATCAGCGTTGATGAATTGTGTTACTGTGCAACAGACAATTAAATGGCATTAAGCTACTTTGTGTGGAATTATTCAAGAAAACCTAGCCTTACTAATTCCAATTGTCAACTGTAATGTTCTCCAAACATCTGTAATCTAATATAAAAACAGAAAATGCTGGAAATACTCAGCAGCTCTGGCAGCATCTGTGGAGAGAGAAATGAAGTTAGTGTTTCAGATTGGTGACCTTTTAATGAGAACTGAGAAAAGTTAAAAATGTAATAGGTTTTGAGCAAATGAAAGGGGGAATGTGGGAGATATAATCTAATGTTGCTCGTTAATTCAGCAGGTTGTAGAGAAAATCCATTTCTTGCTCCGTGTGTCTGTACATTCCTATCCAAATAAAAATTTGCTTTCGTACAGTGCCTTTAATATAGGAAAATGTCTGAAGGCTCTCAAACAAAGCTGTTCTAGCTAGTAGACTTGACCTACGTTATGCCTGAGTCCACCCTCCACAATCCCAGAGCTGGGATGTTAATCCTGTAAGTGAGCTGAGCGATACCACATGTATTAAAATCAAGATTCAAAGGGTAGTAGACATTTGGAATTCTCTTCCCCCATAAAAGCTTTTGAGGCTAGGTCAGTTGGAAATTTCAAATATGAGTGATAGATTTTTGTTAAGCAAGATATTTAGGGTTACAGAGCCAAGCTGGGCCGGTGGAGTTGAGATACAGATCAGTCATGACCTCATTGAATCAAGGGGCTGAATGACCTACTCCTCTTCCTATTGTCAGCTCATCCTTTTCTGGGACTGAAATATTGTGAAATCCATTACTTTCCTCAGTTGGCAATGATTTTACTGGCTTGTTTATAGTGTATTCATGTGTGTGGCTCTTTGTATGTTGGTTTAACTTAAATTGGGAGTTGCTTAATAAACTGTTCTGCAGTGCACACGACCATTAGGTTTAATGTAAATTGCTTACAGAATCATAGAATGATTGCAATGTAGAAAGAGGCCATTCAGCCTGTCGTGTCTGTGCTGGCTCTCAGCAAGAGCAAATCAGCTAGTCCCACTCCCCTGCACTTTTCTTGTAGTCCTGCAATTTTTTTCTCTTCAGATACTAATCCAATTCCAATTTTGTATGTTTCTTCTCTTCTCTCAGCTTCCCAAATGTCTCAGTTGACAACATCAGGTTCTGCTGCCTCTCTTGACCGACCATTTCTTGGGGAATCTCCGTCAGCAACACCAAAAACATTGTTTGCAGGCAAGTGAATTACAAGATGTATTTCTTCAGCTATTTGAATTTTAATGATTGTTCATTGAAAATGCCAGTGCTTAAGTTCTTTTCAGACATCTCTGTGATGGGAAATGCATCTTTAAGTAGAAATGGTATTGCAGAAGTTGAAGTTTTATTGAAGCCTGCAAACTGGATAGAAATGATTCAAAGAAGGATATAGCACAGAGGAGGCAATGCACCCCATTATGCATGTGCCAGCTCTAAGAAAGAGTTTCCAATTAGTCCCACTCCCCTGCTCTTTCCCCACAGCCTATAATTTTTGCCCTTCAAGTATTTATCCAATTCTGTTCTAAAAGTTATTATTGAACCTGCTTCCACCACACTTTCATGCAGTGCATTACAGATCACAACAACCCACTGATTAAAAAAAATCATGTTGTCTTAAATCTGTGCTCTTAGGTTCCTGACCTTTCTGCTTCTGGAAACAGTTGCTTATTTACTAATAGTTCATGAATTTGAACACCTATCAAATCTACTCTTAACCTTCTCTGCTGCAAGTAGAACACACCAGCATCTTCAGTCTCTCCATATATCTGAAATCTCTTATTCCTGCTATCATTTTAGTAAATTTCTTCTACACTCTCTCAAAGGCCTGACATCCTTCATTATGATGACCACAATGAAACAGAATACGCCATCTGAGGCCAAACTAGTGTTTTATAAAGATTTAGCGTAACTTCCTTGCTTTTATGTACCATGTCTCTATTAACAAAGCCAAGGATTCTCGCATGCTTTTTTTTAACCAGTCTTCTCAACTTGTCCTGCCACTTTCAAAGATTTTTATACATACAGCCTGAGTTCTTTCTGTTCCTGCACCCTCTTTAAAATTGCACCATTTAATTTACATTGCCTCTCTTCATACTCCTGCCAAAATGTATCACTTCATACATGTCTGCATGAAGTTTTATTTGCCATGTGTCTGTTTATTCAGAAGTCTGTGTATGTCCTCTTGAAGTCTGTTATTATCCGCCTCATTGTTACATTTGAATTTTGTGTCATCTGCGAACTTTGAAGTTATGCTCTGTATGCCCAAGTCCAGGACATTAATATATATCAAAAAGAGCAGTGGTCCTAATATTGACCTCTGGAAAACACCACAATATACTTCTCTCCAGCCCAAAACACAACCGTTCACCACTACTCTCTGCTTTCTGTCCCTTAACCAATTTTGTATCCATGCTGCCACTGTCCCTTTTAATCTCATGGGCTTTAATTTTGCTTACAAATCTAAAACATGGTACTTTGTCAAATGCCTTTTGAAAGTCCATATAAACAATATCAGATGCCCTATCCTCCCCAATCCTGTTATTTCATCGAAGTAATCAATAAGTCAGTTAAATACAATGTGACATAAAAAAAAAACTATGCTGTCTTTCATTATGAGCCCATAATTTTCAAAGTGCCAATTAATTTGGTCCTGGATTATTGTCTCAAAGTTTTCTTACAGCTGACTGCCTAGATTTGCTGGGTTTTTCCGCCTCCTTTTTTAGATAGGATTTTAATAGTTGCAGTGTTATTGACAGAGCTCAGCAATCCAACAACCAATGGATCAGATTTAAACTCTGCAGACCTGCCGCATCCAGTTCTGCGTGGCGGTGGACTGCCAACAGGATGAGAAGGCTGCATGAGCATCCCCATCCTTAAAGATTGCAGAGCCTAGCTGGTGAATGCAGAAGATGAGGCGGAAGCCCAACCTCCTTCTGCCAGAAGTGCTGACTGGATTATCCATCTTGGCCTCCTCTTGCGGTCCCCACTATCTACAAGCCAATGTTGAGCCAATTCAATTCACTCCACGTGATATCAAGGAACCTCTAAAGGCACTGGATACAGCAAAGGTTATGGGCCCCGGGCAATGTTCCGGCTGTAGTGCTGAAGACGTGCTCAGAACTAGCCATGTCCCTAGCCAAGCAGTTCCAGTACAGCTGCAACACTGCCATCTACCCGACAATGTAAAAAATTGCCCAGGTATGTCCTGTCCACAAAAAGCAGGACAAATCCAATCCAGCCAATTGACACCTCATTAGTTTACCCTCAATCATCAGCATAGCAATTGATGGTGTTGTTAACAGTTTTATCAAGTGGCACTTACTCACCAATAACCTCCTTACTGATGCTCAGTTTGGGTGCTGTCAGGACCATGTAATCCAGCCTTCATCCAAACATGGACAAAAGAGCTGAATTCCATAAGTGAGGTGAGAGTGTTTGCCCTTGATATCAAGGAGCTCTAGTAAAAATTTAAGTCAATGGGAATCAGGGGGAAGTCTCTCCACTGGCCAAACTCATACCCAGCATAGAGAAAGATGGTTGTGGTTGTTGGAGGCCAATCATCTCAGTCCAGGACATCACTGTAGGAGTTCCTCAGGGCAGTGTCCTCGGCCCATCCATCTTCAACTGCTTCAACAATGTCCTTCCCTCAATCATAAGGTCAGAAGTGGCAGTGTTTGTTGATGAGTGCGCAGTGTTCGGTTCCATTTGCAACTCCTCCAATAATTAAGTAGTCTGTGTCTGCAGGCAGCAAGACATGGGCAACATTTAGGCTTAAGCTGATCAGTAGCAAGTAACATTCACACCACAGAAGTGCCAAGCAGTGACGGTCACCAAGGAAAGACCTAACCATCTTCCCTTGATGTTCAACAGCCACCACTTATTCCCCCACCATCAATATCCTTAGGGGTCACCATCGACCAGAAACTTAACTGATCAGCCACATAAACACTGTCGCTACAAAGGCAGGTCAGAGGCTGGGTGCGGCGAGTAACTTACCTCCTAATTTCTCAAAGCCTTTCCACCATATTGCTGTTCCTTCATTGTTGGTTCAAAATCTCAGAACTCCCAACAGCACAATGGGAGTTAACTTCACCAGAATGGACTGCAGCAGTTCAAGAAGGCACTCACCACCACCACCTCGAGTGCATTTAGAGTTGGGTGATAAATGGAGATATTGCCAACGATGCCCACATACCATGAATGGAAAAAAAATTATCCAGTCCTCTGGCACCACCCCATATCCAAGGAGGATTGGAAAATTGTGGCCACAGCCTTTGCAATTTGCACCTTTTCTTCCAGTAATCTAGGATGCATTCCATCTGGACTGGACTGGGTGACCTGTTTCAAATACTGCCAACCTGTTAATTACCTCCCCTTTCCAGTTTTATCCTATCCAATATCGCTGCTATCTCTTTTACTGCTACATTGGCAGTATCCTCTTCAGTGAAGACAGATGTAAAGTACACATTTAGTCCCTCAGCCATGCCCTTTGCCTCCAGAAGAAGGTCAGCTTTTTGTCCCCAATTGGCTCTACCCTTCCTTTGACTAATCCTTTACAATTATATACTAGTTATAAAAGATTTTTGAGTTTGCTTTTATGTTGGCCACTAATCTAGTCTCATACTCTCTCTTTGCCCTTTTTTCACGTCTCCTCTCTACTTCCTTTAATCAGCTTGGTTCTCGACTGAAGTATCAACCTTACAAAGTTATACGCCTCCATTTTGTGTTTCTTTTGAATCTCTATACTTCAGTCATTCAGGGTGTTCCAACTGTGGATACCCTTCCTTTTCCCATTTGTGGGAATGTGTCTTGTCTGTACAGGAACTATTATCTCTTTTGAAGGCCTCCCATTGTTAACTTACCATTTTGCCTTTTACCTCAGTTTTTGATTCCAACCCACCTGGATGACTTTTAACTTACTGAAATTAGTCCTCCTCCAGTTAAGTATTTTTATGCTTGACTGTTCCTTGTCCTTTTCCATAACTATTGTAAACCCGATGATATGATTATTGTTCCCCGAATGCATACCCACTGAGATATGCTCCATTTGAGCAACTTTGTTCCCCTGGACTAGATTCAGCACTGTTTCCTTCCTTCTTGGGTTGGAAACACTGATCAAAAAAGTTATCTTGTACATATTTCAGGCATTCCTCCCCCTCTTTGTCCTTAGTGCTGTTACTATCCCCATCTAGATTAAGATAATTGAAGTCCTCCATTATCACTACTGTATAGTTCTTGCATCTTTCTGTAATTGTCCTGAAAATTAGTTCCTCTTTTTTTTCCCCACCATTTGGTTGCCTATAGTCTACACACAGTGATGTCCTTTGCTCTGGCACCAATGAGGCAGCACAATGTGGGACTCACATCGGTGGCTGCAGAAATGACTGTCTTTCCCACTGAATATTGAATTCCTTATAGCCACTGTATTTTGTTGTTGGCACTCTGCACTAGCACCATTTTTGTGGTAAAGGAAATAAGTTCTGAGTTTACAAACAAACTGCTACTGGGATGGTAAATCAATTAATTTGAGCTGTTCAAGTAATAATTGGATTTATTTTTAATACAGTTCAGATTAATTATAGACCTCTGGAGAGCTTCTTCAATGTACTAGGAACAGGGAGCAACCCAAATTTGAATTTCCTCAGTTTGTGTGCCATATTGATTGCATGCTGTTAATTTGGACATGGACCTAATTATTGAGAAATTTCCCAGGGCTATGGAAAAAGTCCAGGATGCACCTGTGGAAAGATTTTCCAGAAAGACATTATGCACTATTTTGTTTTCCCTCCTTTACTCTTTCCTAAATTCTTTTTGTGCTATCCGTCTGCCCTGCCTTAGACATACAAGCAGAGAAATTGGAGTGGATGGGGGAGGTCAGGAAATAAGTAAGGGGTTAGTCTCGAGACAAAGCAAGTCTGAAAGGAAGAAATCAAGTTGGAGGGGGAGAAACAGTGAACCAAGAAAGAGCTTTCTGGTTGAGAGAGAAAAATAAGCAGAGAAAATCTAAGAAAACACATGTACAAATTATTTAAAATAAAAAAAAGGTAATTAAAGTAAGAAATGACATGCATTTCTGGCCTGAGAAAATGTATATAGTAGCAAAAGATGGTTGCAAACTTGATTTATTTTGAGTTATGAATAATCTGAGCTCCACTTGCACAGTCATGTTCTGCAATAATCTTGTATCTGACTATTTTATTTAGTAGTAGAACATTCCTAACATCTAATTACACTGACGGCAAAACATGTCACAACTTTATCAGACTGAGGGGTTTCTAATACACTTAATGCGCTTTACTATATTGTGTTAAGCTGAATGACAAATTATATGTATAAACACAATGCAGGAAACATTATAAAGCATGGAGCAAGCATAATGCCATTCAACCCATATAAATGCTGTTTACACAGACCACATGCACTTGATCCACTCGAAGAATCTTTTCCACCTTTTTAATCTGAAGGAAACTTCACACACATTCTCTCCAAAGTTAATCAAGCAACCTTTGGAATGTCGTTATTCATGCTTAATTGGTTACCTTTCAAAGGTGACATCTCCTTACTGACATGATGTTAGCAGTAAAAGAACTGTGTTCCATGATGCATTTGACAACCTCAGTCTGTGTTTGTCCTCTTAATGTGCAAGCCCAGTTCCAGCTCTTTTTCTGAAGGCATTTTTCAACACTCTGTCAACTTTTTTTGAAGGGATCTTATTGCACATTTTCACCACTTTTTTGAGTGGGAAATTTCTCTCATCTCTAGCCTTGCTTGAGTTTTGTTCATTTTAAACTTATTTCCTTTAGTTCTATGTTCACGGTTTGGGTCAGATAGCCTGATTAGATCAAAATCATCTGCGCCTCTTAGCGTTTTAAAGACACAGATTATGTTTCCATTCAATTTTATTTTGTCCAACAAAAACAACTTCTGTCTGCATGTTTTTTCTTGTAATTTAGAGCCCCAAATTCCAAAATTATCCTTGCTGCCTTTCTCGGATCCTTCCAATGATTAAAAAAACTTCTGGGAGCATTGAAGTCTTTTTTTGTTCAGAATTCCAACACATTTAGCAGTTTGTGGAGGAAAAAATCTGTGGGGTTTGATTTGTTTTTCCTGCTGCATAATGCAACATTTAGCTGTTTTCTTTCTCCATCCCTGCTGTATAAGATTGAATTGTCTTCTCACCTTCCCCATGTACAAAAAAATAAAAATTTGACTCCTAGCTTCTGAAGTTCATCCAAGATAGAGTCTGAAAACCATAAAAAGGTTAGGCTACTTTTAGTAGGTGCAGCCAAGTTGATAGACGGAACAAAGCTGATTCCGACTGTTGAGATAATGAAATAAACGTAAACCTGTAAGCTTACTGTTGATTATGACTAAATATATTAAGATTAAAGGATTAGTGCATAAATAGTTTTCACTATTGGGGAGTAATTGACAAATCACCATTTTATTTGTTGATAAAGCAGAGTGCTCATTAAAACAATTTATAATACACTGATTTTATTTTGGTTTAAACCGTGCCAATCAAACAAAACTCATCCCAGTGTTTGACCTTGTGAAATGTCTGATGTTTTTGTGGGCTTTTATAATACTGTACTTAAGGTTTTTATTGCTTTTGTCTAAATTAAGAACAGCTTCTAATGTTAGCAGTTTTAGTTCATCAATAGCATGTAGGTTGAGAACATCATTTATACCTTAGTGTATTTGAGAAAAATCTGATAGAATAAGCGTGTTCCATCGGTGACTGCAAGAGTCTTACTGAAATGAGTATTGACTGTCTCAATTCAATTTCCACAAAGTCCATAACACAAAACTGACCATAATTGGCAATTTAATATGTAATTTACTGTAATAAAAACAAAAAATGCTGGAAATACTCAGCAGGTCTGGCAGCATCTGTGGCGAGAGAAGCAGAGTTAACGTTTCAGGTCAGTGACCTTTCATCAGAACTGGCAAAGGTTAGAAATGTAATAGATTTTAAGCAAATAAAGTGGGCGTGGGACAAAAGATAACAAAAGGGAAGGTGTTGATTGGACAGAGGGTCACAGAGAATAACTGACAAGGAGGCCATGGGGCAAAGGCAAAGAGTGTGTTCGGGTGTGGAGAAGGACAAAGTGTTAGTGCAGAGAGGGTATTAAATGACAGAATAATGAACAGCCCTGGCCAAAAACACAACAGCAGTCTCCTCTACATTGTGGAGACCAAACGCATATTGGGTGGACCGCTTTGCGGAACATCTTCGCTTAGTCCGAAAACATGACCCCGAGCTTCCTGTTGCTTGCCATTTCAACACATCCCCCTGCTCTCATGCCCACATCTCTGTCCTGGGCTTGCTGCAGTGTTCCAGTGAACAGGCAGCGGTGTCCAGGGCCACTGCGCAGGCGCTAGCACCATTTTTAAAGGGCTTCAGGCTGTTCACTTTCAGTTGCATCTTCAAAAGTTCCATTTCGGTAGAAAGGGCAGAAAATTGTAATTTATCTTTGATTACCCTCTTCTGCCCCACCACTGAGTTCTCATTTCATAAATTGACATTTTCGCCCCCAGAAAGCACTTTGGAACATGCCAACCTTTAAACCCCCCCCCCCACCTTCAGAATACTTGACCCTCATCCCCTTCCCACCATCCCCACAACCATATGAGCGGTTTTCCCCGCTCCCACACCTCTCCCGACCTGAAAATTGAATTCCTCCCCCCTCCCCACCAGTGTCTTGCCTTAAATCCCCAAATGGGGATCGGAAGGTCTGGGACTTCCAGTCACCAGCCAGAATATCAGCGTGGGATGGCTGCCCAGTCCAGGGAAGGTAATTAACATTTATTTGCATGAGTTTTATTAGGCAAATTAAGGCCCCACCGCTTGGCGGCAGGGGTGGTAGGGGGCCACACCGAGGCCTCGCCGTCGCCGGTAAAATGCAGTGGGTCCTTCTCGGCATCGGGAATTGTGCAAGCCTCTCCCAGAAGAATTTTCCGGGCCCCCCCGCCACAACCCCCGATGCCGGAGGGCTCATAAAAGTCTGCCCACTGTGTTTAAAAAAAGTTTCCTCATGTCCCCCTCTGGTTCTTTTGCCAATAACCTTAAATCTGTCTTCTCTGATTAGTAACTCTTCTGCCACTGGAAGCAGTTTCTCTCTATTTGTTTTATCTAAGCTATTTATGATTTTGAAATTCCGCAGTCTCTCCACATAACTGAAGCCCTCATCCCTGATGTTATTCTATTCAATCTTTTCTGCCTTCTCTGAAAGGCCTTGACATCACAAGGCCAAGGATCCTTTATGCTTTTTTAACAGCCTTTTCAACTTGTCCTGCCATGAAAGATTTGTGTATATACACTCCCAGATGTCAGTTCCTGCACCCCCTTTAAAATTGTACCATTTAATTTATATTGCCTCTCCTCAATTTTCCTATCAATATGTAACACTTGTGTGTTGAAATGGGCAGACACATGGCAGATGAAATATACTGGTCTGTTTTTCCCTCCTGAAATACGTTACTATCTGCCTCATTGTTTACTGCATGCCTTGTATACCTAGGTCCAGATTGTTAATGTGAATCGAGAAAGAGCAGTAGTCCTAATACTGACTCTTGGAGAACACCACAGTATAATTCCCTCCAGTCTGAAAACAAGCCATTCGCCACTACTCTCTGCTTTCTGTCCTTTAGCCAATTTTGCATCAATGCTGCCACTACCCCTTTAATACCATGGGCTTTAATTTTGCTCACGAGTCTGTTACATTATACTTTGTTAAGCACCTTTTGAAAGTCCATATACGCAACATCAACTGTATGACCCTCATCAACCCTTTCTGTTATTTCATCAAAGAATTTAGTCAAGTTAGTCAAAATGGATTTGCCTTTAACAAATCTGTACTTTCATTCATTAGCCTACCCTTCTAAATGCCAATTCCTTTTGTCCTGGATTAATGCCTCTAAAAGTTTCCCCACCACCAATGTTAGGCCTACTGGCCTGTCGTTGCCGGGTTTATCCCTCTTGCCTTTTTTAAACAGGGGAATAACGCATGCAAATCTTCAGCCCCCTGACACCACCCTCATATCTAAGGAGAATTGGAAGATTGTGGCCAGAGTCTCTGCAGTTTTCGCACTTATTTATCTTAGTAACCTAGGATGCATCCCATCTGGACTGGGCGACATTTCTTCTTTGAAGACTGCCAACTTATTAAGCACCTCTTTACCTAATTATATTCTATTCAATGTCGCTACTGTCTCCCCCTTTTCTGCTACATTGGCAACATCCTCTTCTATAGTGAAGATGGATGCAAAGTACTCATTTGGTACCTCAGCCATGCGCTCTCCCTCCATAAGATTTCTTTTTTACACAAGACACGTGCATGTGTCTGTTATTTTTGTTAAGTCTTTAGAAGCTTCACTAAAAATGAGCCAATGACCAAGAGTTGGCATGTTCTGTTCTTACTGCCTTGCATAATTGAGGAGTGTAAGGAAATTGATTGTACTCAATTGTTCATTCATGTATATTATGTAAAGAAAGACTGCAGTTGGTTTTAAGTATGTTGGTGTCAACAGAATGCTTTTCAGTCAAGCTTCTGTAAAGAGATAATAACTGTGGCATGTGTGAAATTTCAGTAACTGGTCCATGAAATGAGGGATCTCTTGTTATGTCAAGAGCCTTGTAAAGTCTTAACTGCCTCCACTGAGTACGCTATCCCTGTTTTTTTCCTCTCCCACCCCCTCTTCCCCCATAAGCTTGGTGTTATCTGTTAATTTAAGTACTTGCATTTGGACTGATTCTGGGTCATTTATGTATATTGGGCCAATATCACCTGGGGTGCATTTACAGTTAATTGTAATAGTTCTGATTTTCCTACTTGTCCCATGTTCCCTTTACACAGTAAGTAGTACAATAACGCATCTTTTTCTTGCATATTTTTGTGGTTTAACTTAGTGTAATATCAATAATAATTATTTTATTACAGAAGAGCATGTAATTGATTCAGAAGGGGCATCAATTAACGACTCTTGTGGAAGTTTCATTCACAAAAGCAAGATTCCACTTTCAAGAGAAGCTTATGACGAACAAATGGATCAACATTCCAGGCCTGAGATATGTGTTGAGAATGGCCATTTGTTTTCATCTAACAGTGATTTGATCAATGAAAACTCACAGCGAAGAAGTAAGAAAATAGCTGCTAAAATAAAATTACATTTGCCAAAGAAAAGGAGTTCTCTAGCTCCACTTGATGATGATGGAGCATCAACAAGCTCACGTCATGTGGAAAGGAAAGAAAATTATTCTGAAGGACCAAATGTAGAGGCTTTTGACAGTGCAACAGAAGAGCTTAAACTTTGTAATACTATAAGCAGCACAAATGTAAAATTACCACCCCCAGGACAGGTAACCTACACTGCTAAAGAACGTGATCTTGCAGAATCAGGCTCCATGTCTAATGTACATAATAAACATAATGCTTCGCCTCTGAAACCAAAATGTTCTCCTGTAAGTAAGAAAAATCAGACTAGCTCAAAGAAGGATGGAAAATTGTGTAAAAACCAGATTGTTTACTTAAAGCCTACTGGAAATGATTTCTTTAAAGTGAGAGATCTTACAAGCAATTTCCCTAACGATTACCCTATTATGGATGACATACTCGTGTATGAGGATTTCTTTTCTCCTGTCAATTTGAAAGATCAAAATAAGCAAAGATCTTCGTTGGGTATGATTCCATCTGTATCACCAAGTCCTCCTAGAATAAGATTTGGAAGTGTTAAGCAAAAGAGAAAATTGCAAGAAGCTAATCAACAAAATTCTATAGAAAAAACAAAAAGAGCTAAAGGCGCTACAGATTTTAGTACTGCAGAGCAACCCAGTGGCAGTACTTGTAGTAACAATGAACCTTTGAATGTAATTGCACTAGTTGAGCAAAAGAATCATGATAAAACAAATGATGCACATCAGCCAGCAGCTGCTGCAGTTCATAACCGAAGGAAATCTCATATAAAACAACTACTTAAACATTTCCTTGATGAATCAGAGGAATTATCAAATAATGAAGTGTCTGATAAAAAAGAACCACATCTTCACCAGACTAATGAAGAAAGAAAGTTGGACTTAGTTCCAAAAGACTCTATACTGACTTGTCTTTGTGACCATAGTAAAGAAATAAAACCTTCATCAAATTTACATACTGAAACAAAAAACAACTCTCTGAATTCTGTAAAGCTCACTGATCAGTTAAATAATGAGAAAAATGAACTGGAAAAAGTGCAGTGCCACCAAGAGGACAAGTTATCTAAGAACACTGGCAGAGAAGTGGAAGATAACCATCCAAGTACATCTAGCCAAAGTATGTGATTGGTTTGATTATGCTTCATCCAAGCAATAAAATTCATTCTTCTTTATGCCATTATTACTACAGGGTGGTAAAATTTCCTAGTCAAATGGTGGATATTGCTTCAGCTGGACTACAATTATATCTGATCAAAACTGATTCTTTACTCAATAGCGTAGATGGTGGATGACCTACTCACAAACCTTTGCCAATGCAAATCTGAAACCATGAAAAGTCCCACCATGATTTGTATTGTCAACCTAAAAAAGAAAAGATTGTTTTAGTTTCATGTTTATTTTTAATGTTTTTATAGAGGTCATTTGCTTTTTTTCTTGTAATTGCTTTAATACAGACAAGTTCTGAAGTTGATAAATTTGGCACAACAGTATTCACTGATACTTTGTTAAGGAGCACTGTAATGGGATTTATTGGGCCAGGAAGATTTTGTATTAACTCAATATGTAACTTGCACATGTCAGGACCAGTTAATTACTTGTATGGTTCCCCTTCAACATTGTAACAATTTATTTTAAATCATAGGCATCTTATGAAGCAAGTGTGCACTTGTGTTTGTAGACTGATTTTAAAGGATAGTATAGAGTACTGATAAGGAATCCAAAATCAAAATCTGTTATTTGGAGGAAGCGGGAAGTACAAACCTCAGCAATAAAAAATCAGCTGAAAAGCCAATTGAGAAAAAGATTTAAATAGGTAAATAAGAAAATTCAGAAAATATAAGTTAAAGAAAAAGCTCAATACCTAATATAGTCAGCCAAGCCTAACAGCATTGTAATTTCTCCCTGGTTAGCACTTCAGTGATATCTCTTTCCTTCCCTGCCAGTTATGCCTGAGAGGCCTTTCAACTCTGCCTATGCTCTCTTCTGTTGAAGTTGTTTAGGACAGCTCAGGAATGTCCAGATAAGTGAAAGACCTACAGGGTAATAGGTTGGCTTTATCTAATAGCGCAACAAAGAGTGCCCACACGAGCACTTTCCAGCAGAGGTCACTGTCTAGCAATTGGGAGTAAGCACCTGTCAATTCTTTTAAAGTTTCTCCATCTCTCATCCTGGGTTACTGAAAAGTATGTGTTTAACAGCTAATTTGAGAGATCTTGGGTATCTACAGATGACAGCTGGACTTTGTCTTTGCTCAATCTCTGAAACTAATTTTATTTTAAATGTAATATTTAAGTCACATTATGCACCTCATGGCAGTTAGGGTCTTATTTTTACTTGCTTCACCCCACAGTTGAGAGATACAGCACTGAAACAGGCCCTTCGGCCCACTGAGTCTGTGCCGCCCATCGACCACCCATTTATACTAATCATACGTTAATCCCATATTCCCTACCATAATTTCCACCTTCCTTCAATTCTCCTACCACCTACCTACACTAGGGGCAATTTACAATGGCCAATTTACTTATCAACCTGCAAGTCTTTGCCTGTGAGAGGAAACCAGAGCACCCGACTGAAACCCACGCGGTCACAGGGAGAATGTGCAAACTCCGCACAGGCAGTACCCAGAATCGGACCTGGAGCTGTGAGGCTGTGGTGCTAACCACTCTTCTTCTTTGGCCTCCTTGTCTCGAGAGACAATGGGTAAGTGCCTGGAGGTGGTCAGTGGTTTGTGAAGCAGCGCCTGGAGTGGCTATCAAGGCCAATTCTAACCACTGCACCACGGTTAATGCCTATATACTATAAACTGTAGCCCTATTTACCTCCATCTACATTTGCCAGACCCCAATTGCCCTTTGTTCCTCCACGCTGAACTCATGCCATTCTGTTGCTATTATCGGTTACCTTTGCCCTTTTTAAAAAAAGTTCATTCACAGGATATGGGGGTCGCTGGCAAGGTGGTGAGCCATAGCTTTGAACTGCTGCCATCCACATGGTGAAGGTACTCCAGCAGGGCTTTTAGGGAGTTCCAAGATGCTGACCCAGTAATGATGAAGGAATGCTGATTTATTTCCAACTTAGGATGGTGTGTGACTTGAAGGGGAACTTGGAAGTGGTGGATTCAATGCTGTTCGTTCTCCCTCTTATTGCACCGCACAAGAGATCAAGGTTGGGCTATTGAAAGGTTATATTATCTCAGCTTTTAAATTGTGTACATATGAAATTATAACAAAACCCAGTTGCTGCACTTGGTGGCATGAAAATCTGCTGCATCAATGTGATCCTACAGAAGGGAGAGGAGCCAGTAATGTATGCATTATGACTGTTTGTTTGTGGGTGGCCAATATTGGGTTAATGTTGAGCAGAAGAAAAAATTGTTCCACTTCAGATCAGAAGCAGGATGGCTTTGAATTCAGAATTACCATTTGTTTTTAGTTAAAACAAAATGATTTATTGGAGTATTCTTTGAAGGTGTTGTTCAAATGTGAATGATCCAAGTTTATAATTGCATGGTGATCAAAATGAATGTAAATATATCCAAAAAATAAAATTTTATGCTTTTCATTAGCAGTTACCATCAGATCATCTTCATGCAGTAAGCTAAACAGTAATTCTTAATTTCTTATTTAAACAATAATTAGGTTTATATTTCTGCATTACTTCTAAAGTGCTTCTGGAAATAGTTTTAGCCAGTAAAGCTGCAATGGCTGCACAGGATAGAGGTTAATCATTTGGAATTGTTGTTTCATGTTAAGTACCACTGGAAAAAAAGTAAAAGTTTATTTGCCAACTCCAATCAAACATAAATTAAAAATGGTGAATAATCTCTAGGTTTTAAAGGTATTACATTTGTAGGTGACACTATGAATGTAATGTTACATCTCTAATGGATTGCGACTATGGAAATGTACTTCACATTACTTGACAATCCCTCACTGAACACACAGGTGGCTTGTGTATCAAGCTTTTGGATAAAAATTGTGGTACTGTTATGACCAACCGCTCAAGACAAAGCCCCCAATCAAAATATATGATTCTGATTGCGGCGGGAAAAACGCACTGTCGATTCAGTCCCGTCCCTCCACAGATCACCTAACATATCACTTTAAACTTTCCAAATTAAAGAAAGTCACAGCCAAATTGATTCATCTGTTAACCCCTCGAATGAGGTGAACCAAACCAGATATCTTAAGATCAACAAATTAACTGTTTGTTAGAGAAAACTAAATTCTTAAACCCTGCTAAGATACAAACAACATTTTTAAAAAAAAGGAAAGATTAGTGACCTTGCAGATCTACACTCCTGCCGAAATAGAATCTTCCCAATGTAGAAACGGAACAAGGTTGCTTGGAAGTCTTTGCAGTTGTCCGATGGGGGGAGAAAGGTTCTTTAACAGTAGGACAGTCAGTAGTCTAGCTCAGCAGTTGAAGTGTTGCTCTTCTTCTCCAGCGATGAACACAGCAATAGTTAAAGTAATTGGTTATTTTCTTTTAAGAAATCAATCTGGCTTGAAGCTTCTTTAAAATTTTGAGAGCGTATGATAAATAGGGTTTAAATAGACAAAGGGAGAGCTCGCCTATTTTCTTCAGTTAATGCTGGCTGAGGAGTCTGTGTCTGTCAAAAGCCAGTTTTTCAGCTAGTTTCAAAAGTTAATTGTAACATTGTATATTTAACCTCAGTCCCTGACTGGCCGTGTCCAAGGCGACCAGGATGCACCTGCTGAAATTGGTTGCTTCCCTCTCTGTAGGGTTGTATCCAACGGCAACCAGAATGCATCTTCTCGATAACTGCTGAGGCTTTCTTGTTCTGAAAGCAGTACTGATCCTTTGCTGACTTAAAGACACACTGCATAATTCTCAAAAGAATAAAAAACAACCAGGATCATAACAGTACTGAGAATCCATGAAGTAATATTGCCGGACTGCCACTGCATCAGCTCATCTGTTGCTGAAATACCCATCCATGCCTTGGTTTTGTCTGGCGTTCACTGACCTACAATGGCTCCTGGTCATTCATGTCTCAATTTTAAAACACTCATCCTTATTTTCAAGCCCCTCCATGGCCTCATCCCTCCCTGTCTCTGTAATCTCCTCCAACCCCATAACTCACTGAGTAAGTGGAGAGTATTCCATCACACTCCTGACTTGGGCCTTGTAGATGGTGGACAGGCTTTGGGGAGTCAGGAGATGAGTTATTTGCCACAGGTTTCCCAGCCTCTGACCTGCTCTTGTAGCCACAGTATTTATATGGCTACTCCAGTTCAGTTTCTGGTCAACAGTAGCCCCCAGGATGTTGATAGTGGGGGATTCAACGATGGTAATGCTGTTGAAAGTAAAGGGGAGATGGTTAGATTCTCTCTTGTTGGAGATGGTCATTGCCTGCACTTGTGTGGCGCGAATGTTACTTGCCACTTATCAGCCCAAGCCTGGATTTGGCCAGGTCTTGCTGCATTTCTACACAGACTGCTTCAGTATCTGAAGAGTCACGAATAGGGCTGAACATTGTGCAATCATCAGCGAACATCCCCACTTCTGACCTGATGATTGAAGGAAGGTCATTGATGAAGCAGCTGAGGATGGTTGGGCTTAGGACACTACCCTGAGGAACTCCTGCAGTGATGTCCTGGAGCTCAGATGATTGACCTCCAACAACCACAACCATCTTCCTTTGCACTAGGTATGACTCCAACCAGTGGAGGGTTTTCCCCCTTGACCTCAGTTTTGCTAGGGCTCCTTGATGCCATACTCGGTCAAATGCTGCCTTGATGTCAATGGCAGTCACTCTCATCTCACCTCTTGAGTTCAGCTCTTCTGTTCCTGTTTGAACCAAGGCTGTAATGAGGTCAGGAGCTGAGTGGCCCTGGCGGAACCCAAACTGAGTGTCACTGAGCAGGTTAATGCTAAGAAAATGCCGCTTGATAGCACTGTTGACGACACCTTCCATCACTTTACTGATGACCAAGAGTAGACTGATGGAGCAGTAGTTGGCCGGGTTGGACTTGTCCTGCTTTTTGTGTACAGGACATACCTGGGCAACTTTCCATATTGCCAGGTAGATGCCATGTTGTAGCTGTACCGGAACAGCTTGGTGAGGGATGCGGCAACTTCTGGAGCACAGGTCTTCAGTACTATTGCCGGAATATTGTCTGGACCCCTAGCCATTACAATAACCAGCACCTTCAGTCGTTTCTTGATATCATGTGGAGTGAATCGAATTGGTTGAAGTCTGGCATCTGTGATGCTGGGGACTTCAGGAGGAGGCAACTGGGCACTTCTGACTGAAGATTGTTGCAAATGCTTCAGCCTTATCTTTCACACTGATGTGCTGGACTCCCCCATCATTGAGGATGCAGATGTTTATGGAGCCACCTCCTCCACTTAGTTGTTTAATTGTCCACCACCATTCACAACTGGATGTGGCAGGACTGCAGAGCTTAGATTTGATCCGTTGGTTAAGGGTTCGCTTAGCTCTGTCTATCGCATGCTGCTTACGCCGTCAGGCGCGCAAGTAGTCCTCTGTTGTAGCTTCACCAGGTTGACACCTCATTTTTAGGTATGCCTGGTGCTGCTCCTGGCATGCCCTCCTACACTCTTCATTTGATCAGGGTTGGTCCCCCGGCTTGATGGTAATGGTAGAGTGAGGATATGCTGGGCCATGTGGTTACTGATTGTGGTTGAGTACAATTCTGCTGCTGATGGCCCACAGCGCCTCATGGGTGCCCAGTTTTGGATTGCTACATTTGTTCGAAATCTATCCCATTTAGCATGGTGGTAGTGCCACACAACACAACGGAGGGTTTCCTTAATGTGCAGAGGGGACTTAGTCTCCACAAGGACTGTGCGGTGGTCACTCCAAGCAATACTGTTATGGACAGATGCATCTGCAGCAGGCAGATTGGTGAGGATGAGGTCAAGTATATTTTTCCCTCTTGGTTTCCTCACCACCTGCCGCGTACCCAATCCAGAAGCTTCAGGGCTCGGTCAGTAGTGTTGCTGCCGAGCCACTCATGGTAATGGATATCGAAGTCTCCCATCCAGAGTACATTCTGCGCCCTTGCCACCCTCGGTGCTTCCTGCAAGTGCTGTTCAACGGTGAGGAGTACTGATTTATCCGCTGAGGGGTGGCGTTAGGTGGTAATCAGCAGGAGGTTTACTTGCCCATGTTTGACCTAATGCCAGGGCAACTTTGCCCAGACTGTATACTACTGTGCCGCCACCTCTGTTGGGTCTGCCCTGCCAATGGGACAGGACATACCTGGGAATGGTGTTGGCAGTGTCTGGGACATTGTAAGGTATGATTCGGTGAGTATGACTATGTCAGGCTGTTGCTTGACTAGTCTGTGGAACAGCTCTCCCAACTTTGGCACAAGCCCCCAGATGTTAGTAAGGAGGGCTTTGCAGGGTCGACAGGGCTGGGTTTGCCATTGTCGTTTCCGGTGCCTAGGTCAATGCCGGGTGGTCTGTCCAGTTTCATTCCTTATTGACTTTGTAGCGGTTAGATACAACTGGGTGTCTTCCTCGGTCATTTCGGAGGGCATGTAAGAGTCAATGACGTTGCTGTAGACCTGGAGTCACATGTAGGCCAGACCAGGTAAGGATGGCAGATTTCCTTCCCTAAAGGGCATGAGTGAACCAGATGGGTTTTTACAACAGTCGACAATGGTTTCAAGGCTATTATTAGACTAGCTTTATAATTCCAGATTTTTATTGATTGAATTCAAATTCCATCTTCTGCCATGGTGGGATTTGATCCCATGTCTCCAGACCAATACCCTGGATCTCTGGTTTACTAGTCCAGTGACAATACCACCACACCACTGCCTCCCACTTGCTGGCTGCAAAGCCCCCCTCATCCCCTTCCCCCACTCCTCATCCCATAGGCAGTATTTCTTCTTGCATGCCTCAATTCCCCCACTCTGTGAAGCTGAATTCTGCTTCCTCAGCACTCCCTTTCGCTCCCTTTTCTATTCCCCTTTTCCACCCTCATTCCCTCTCCCCTTTTATTCAGACTGCCTTCTCCATCTTTATCTCCCCTCCTCTCACCATCCCCCACTTCCCTTCCTGGCTTTTCTTTCTCCTGCTTCCACTATATTTTCTTCCTCATCCGCTCCCCTTCCACGTACCTCCAGATTAGTTCAATTTTTCCCATCCAGCAACCCTGTGTGGCCTGAAAAATTCAAATTAGTCTTGACTGCTCTGGCAGTGCCAAGGAACATCAACTAGTATTGCAATAGTTATAGAAACAGTTATGAAACTGGAGATCAGCATTTCACATTTGCAGATTTTATTATTTGTTGCTTCACTATTTTCATTAATGTAGAGTTTGAAAAGCTAAGTTAAAGCCTTGGTAACTGTGAAGATCCTCTGATTCCTTAACTGATATTAAGAAATCATGTTACATGCAATTCTTTGGGATAGATTTTAAAAGTACTTTCCATTATAGAGTGACTATCTTAACAAACTTTGGATTTGCATATATATAAATTTCAATATATTTTGTATTTTTGTTGGTTTTCCTTTGCAGGATTAACAGCATTGTTATTCTCCCTTTATATCAATGCTGTCAAGGGATTTACTTGCTTTGCAATAATAGAAGTAGAAAATGCTGGATCTGGCAGTATCTGCGGAGAAAGGAACAAAGTTAACGTTTTGGGCTTCTGAGCTTTCATCAGTTCCAACTATTTTCAGCATTTTCTGTTTTTATTTCAGGTTTCTAGCATCTGCATTATTTTGCTTTTGTACTTATTTTGCAGTTCAGGGAAACATCTCTAGTCAAAATGCTAACCTATGCTCGCACTCTCTCTTGGTATAGTTACTATTTGTGCAAAAGAAACACTATTTAATCAACCTGAAATATTTCCAAAACAACATTAAAATTTGCTTTCGTAACAGTTTTTTGCAACCAGGTCTGAATTAATTTCAGTTGAACTTGTTTCTTCCAGGTCATAATAAGAAATGCAACGCAACTGAAATAACATTTACAACCATAGGATGCAAAGGGAAAAATGGGAAGGTTAGTGCATTTTTTTCATGCAAATTACACGATTATGCTTGTTCAGCATAAATTGTTATGCCATGGAAAGGGTTTCTTTGCTTTTTTGGGTTGAGTTTTTTAAATTTGATGCTGAACTCACTTTGTTGGGTATGGCTAGCTCACTGAAAACATTTTACAGCATACAGCAACATTTCTTATTAGGGCTGAGAACCTCTAGTTGCAATTAAAATGTTTTGTTGCACTTAAACATCATTGTAAATAGACAATTTTCAAGTGTAATGCCTCACAACATCTTTTTATACGTTGTTCAATATGTAGTGGTTAACTAAATGGGAACTTGAAACACAAGATTGCAGTGATATTTCAATAATGCAGTAGAGTTCCGTTGCAACGTGTTTCATTTGTTAATGCTGTTGGTCTCTGTACCGGACCCCAGTTTCTGATGATTGTAGGTCGAACATCTGGAGAATTTGCACTTTGATTTTAAATATCTCTCTGCAACTCATTCTGCATCTTTTTCTTTTTAAAAACTGCAACCACCATGTATTTAAACTTAAAATGATTTTGCTTGTGTTGAAGTCTTGATTTGAATCCCTGAAGATCTTTGAGCAATGGCATGATTGCTATTGATAAGAAAAGCAGGGAATTTAATCATGAAGGACTGCGTAGTTGAGCCTGTAACATAGAAGTTCTACTGATATTTGGAAATATTTAGACACAGACAGCGACCGGATATCCTACTCCTGATATGTGAACGTAGACTCAGACATCCAAAATATCAGCATGGCTGTTCACATTCCAAGGCCTTGTTAATTTTCAAATGACCAACTGGACTGTGCTTATTGGTTGATGGAGGATGTGGGTGATGACAGTAGGAAAGATCTCTTTAGAGTCAAGGTGCTTTCAAGATGATCCATCAGAGATTGGAAATTCAGACTCAGTTGAATCCTCTGGTTGGTTGGCGAATTCGATACCTGAACTCGGCAGGCCTACAGTACTTCAGGGCACTGTTAATGATTGGCTAGTAGTTTGGCTTACGAATTAAACCAGCAAAATATTTCGCTGGGAGTTTGGATTCTTCCCTCTTGTCTCTAAATAACCCTGAAAGCCAATAATTTAACAGTCTAGTGGAGAGCTGATCAGTATTGCTAAGTCCTGTCTTTTGAGCTGGTTAAACTCCGGCAGTACTTCTCTGCACACTTGAGGATCCCTAATCATTAACTTTACCAACCTGCAAGTACGCTCTGCAGGGCATAGCTCTGTCGGCTGTGCACCTTGGGGAGACAGTACACTCGGTATCTGTCAAACAGAAATTATTAAAGTGTTGGTTTGTCATTTGGAGGTACATGAACATATGAGTTTCCATATGTCAAATATCCAGTTAATGAAAAAATGCATTTGTACTTTTTTTCCAATTGGGTGGGGTATGTGCTTGATCTGCCCTATCCCTTATCTGAAAGACCACAGTAAATACTTCATCTTAAACACCATAGGAATTTTTCAGTACCGAAAGGCTATTTTATTAGAGAATGTAAAACTCCTCTTGACAGGATACAACTGGCAAAATGCCAGTAGGTGTGTGACAATTGAAGCTGGAAGCTAAAATCACACAATTAGGACCTACACTCTAATCAGTCTACTTAGTTTCACAAGCTTCAGTTGTAAAAGAGAAATCAATAGTGTGCACTCAAGTGGAACAGGGAGGCTTTTGCACTCGATGAAAGACAGTTATGATCATGAAGGCTATCTGAGCTGCTACTCTGGCATATCAGATGTAGGAGCATCAGGATGGCAACATTACTGCACATGTAGGGAAGGAAAATAGGATTGTGAAATAGATGGTGAAAATTAACATAACCATTGCCAAATGTTACAGCAAGCTACTTACAGTAAATCCCTGCTGTAAGAAAATGTAACAACACAGATTCGTTTTTTAAATTATTTGTTCGTGGATGTGGGCATTGCTGGCTAGGCCAGCATTTATTGCCCATCCCTAGTTAGATGCTCATGCTTTGGAGAGTCATTTAATCTATCAATATTTCTGTCATTTGTGCTTCCATCTACACTGTTTACAGTACCGCCTACCTTTGTGTCATCAGCAAATTTGGTTATGTGGTTTTCTAGCCCATCATCAGTGAATTCAGTGAATAATTGAGACCTCAACCTACATCCTTGCCAGACGCCACTAGTCACCTCCTACCAATTAAAGTATTTGCCCATTATCCCTACTCTGTCTTCCTCCACTCAGCCAATTTCCGAACCAAGTCAATAATTTGCCTTCAATTTCATGAATTTCAGCTTTGGCTAACTGTCTCTTATGAGGAACATTATCAAATGCCTTCTGGGAGTCCATATAAATAACATTCTTAGACATTCCCCTGTCCACTAATTCAGTCACTTCTTCAAAAAAATTTGATCAGGTTTGTCAGCCTTCACCTATCCTTTATAAATCTGTGCTGGCTCTCTGATCAGCTGAAAATTTTCAAGGTGTTCAGTCACCCTGATCTTAAATATAGACTCTAACAATTTCTGACAACAGACGTTAGGCTAACTGGTCTATAATTCTCTGGTTTCCCCCTTTCATGTTACTTCTGCTGATTTTGTTTTCTTACATTGTGCTAGGTTGTTTCAGTCACAAGAATTACACCATCAAAAAAGTTCAATGCTGTATGTCTGCCATAATAATCCTCGCCAACTCCACTTGGGAATCTTAAGAGAGAATAAGCATGTTGAAAGGTACAATACTTCACATAAAACTTAGCTATTAACGTGAACACCAAATCTTTCAATCACTCTGATGTCTTTTCTCCATTGCAAAATTAACAAAAGTGTACACTTGTGGTCAAGACTTGCGTGACTAGACAGCACCACACCTATGTAAATCATATCCTGGACCAATTGAGGTCTAAAGCCCAATGTAACAATATGTAACAGACCAAAGGTATGTGCATGCTGTTGACTCCTTCCCACCACCACCACTCTCCCCCCACTTTCCCCTTCAGTGCCAACTCTAGTCACTGTGTTTTCCCACGCACACAACTTTCTCCCACTCATTCCGTTGTATACCTTCACTTGGTGCTCGGTTTCGCTACCCATGTATCCTTAGCCCTGAATCCAGTCATTTGCCAGTGGCCCTTTACTCAAATAAAGTGATTTTCCCCTGCATTGCCATTCCAATATTGTCACAGTCCCAGAATCTCAGAGGAACCTGACTTTTGATAACATTGAAAGAGAACTGTCAAAGATTGCATGATCAACGTAACAATTACGGAGACTCAAATGTCAGAAGATTTTAAACACTTCATACTGGCCAAGCACTTACTTAATGTCACCAAATTCCAACTCTCATATAAGAGTAAAGAAACAGCAAGACCACAATGATCCTAATGATGCACAATACATGTGCATTTGACTGTATGATCTGAAAATTGAGAGTTTACAAAGTGTAGGAGGGGATGGGGAAAGAGGGGGGAGGGACAGAGAGAGAGAGAAATAGAGAAAAGGAAAGAAAAATTAACATTGTAACAGAAATTGACATCCATGTGCAATGCTGCAGATCTCGGATCTTGATTTTAAAATGTTTTTGAACTTCCATGTGGTACAAATCATTTCAGAGAACATGATCTGCCATTTGCCACATTACGTATTTTAGATCTGAATTTTCTCATCCACTTCATATAAACTTAAGAATTCCTGTTTTGTTTAAATCTTGCAATAAATTTACTTCAATAAACAAGATTTTTTCAAATTAAACGCCTCTCATTGAAATGCTGCTATTTTCCTGTCCCTGTCTTTCTATTGGCATCACACAGTGGAAGCAGCTTTTAATATACTCTGTTGAGATATTGAAAATGGCAGGACAGGTTGAGAGAGCAGCTAATAAAGCATACAGTATCCTCAGCTTTATTAATAGGTTCATAGAGTACAAGAGCAAGGAGCATATGTTAAACTTATATAAAGCACTAGTTCAGCCTCAACTGGACTATTGCGTCCAGTTGTGGGCACTGCATTTAAGGAAAGATGTGAAAGCATTGGAGAGAGTGCAGAAAAGATTCACGAGAATGGTTCCAGGGATGATGAACCTCATTTATGAAGATAGATTGGAGAAATTGGAACTGTTTTCCTTGAAGAGAAGGGGTCTGGACAGAGTCGATAGGGAAAAACTGCTCCCACTCATGAAAGGATCAAGAATGAGAGGGCACAAGTTTAAGGTAATTGGCAAAAGAAGCGAGGGCGACACGAGGAAAAACGTTTATTTCAGCGAGTTGTTAGGATCCGGAATGCACTGCCAGAGAGTGTGGTGGAGGCAGGTTCAATCGATGTATTCAGAAGCAAATTAGATAGTTATCTGAAAAGGAAGAATGTGCAGGGTTATTGGTCATGACTTTGATAGTGTCTTCATGGAGCTCCAATATTCATTTTAAAGCTGGTCCACTGTCTCTTCTGTTTAAGCCTCAGATTCAGGATGCTTCCAAACTTTCATTGAACTCCTGAATACATGTTGAATAAGTAAAAGTGCCACATGCTGTGTTTTCAGTGAGTGCCTATATGGTGCTGATTCACTATCTTAAGCAGTTGTAGACTGTTGTGTATCTGTGCTAGAGTTGTGGTGGATGTGTTTATAGATTCTTTTTGCTGCATCTGGTGCAGTAATCCACTAGAGATGGGCCAGATTCATCTTTATAAAGAACAAAGTGACTCCTGACAATGCAGCCCAGTGCCGACGTCATCAGAGTGCTCCCAGCTTAGCACATGAGCAGTACGGACCCTTGCTGTCAGGATGGTGCTGCGCATGCAAGCCTATGACAGCATGGGGAGGCATTGGCATAGTGGTATTGTCACTGGACTAGTAACCCAGAGATCCAGGGTATTGCTGTGGGGACATGGGTTCAAATCCCACCACAGCAGAAGGTGGAATTTGAATTCAATTAATAAATCTGGAATTAAAAAAGCTAGTCTAATGATGGCAATGAAACCATTGTCGATTGTTGTAAAAACCCCATCTGGATCACTAATGTCCTTTAGGGAAGGAAATCTGCTGTCCTTACCGTGTCTGGCCTACATGTGACTCCAGACCCATAGCAATGTGGCTGACTCTTACATGCCCTCTGAAATGGCCTAGCAAGCCATTCATGAAACCGCTACAAAGTCAATAAAAAGGAATTAAACCGGACAGACCACCCGGCATCGACCTCGGCACCGGAAACGACAATGGCAAACTCAGCCCTGTTGACCCTGCAAAGTCCTCCTTACTAACATCTGGGGACTTGTGCCAAAGTTAGGAGAGCTGTCCCACAGACTAGTCAAGCAACAGCCTGACATAGTCATACTCACGGAATCATACCTCACAAACAATGTCCCAGACACTGCCATCACCATCCCTGGGTATGTCCTGTCCCACTGGCAGGACAGACCCACCAGAGGTGGCGGCACAGTGGTATACAGTAGGGAGGGAGTTGCCCTGGGAGTCCTCAACATCGACTCTGGACCCCATGAAGTCTCATGGCATCAGGTCAAACATGGACAAGGAAACCTCCCGCTGATTACCACCTACCGCCCTCCCTCAGCGAATGAGTCAGTACTCCTCCATGTTGAACAGCACTTGGAGGAAACACTGAGGGTGGCAAGGGCATACAATGTACTCTGGGTGGGGGACTTCAATGTCCATCAGCAAGAGTGGCCCAGTAGCACCACTACTGACCGAGCTGGCTGAGCCCTAAAGGACATATCTGTTAGACTGGGTATGCTGCAGGTGGTGGGGGAGCCAACAAGAGGGGCAAACATACTTGACCTCGTCCTCACCAATCTGCCTGCCGCAGATGCATCTGTCCATGACAGTATTGGTAGGAGTGACCGCCGCACAGTCGTTGTGGAGACAAAGTCCCGCCTTCACATTGAGGATACCCTACTTCGTGTTGTGTCGCACTACCAACTTGCTAAATGGGATAGATTTCGAACACATATAGCAATGCAAAACTGGGCATCCATGAGGCGCTGTGGGCCATCAGCAGCAGCAGAATTGTACTTAACCACAATCTGTAACCTCATGGCCCAGCATATCCCTCACTCTACCATTACCATCAAGCCAGGAGACCAACCCTGGTTCAATGAAGAGTGCAGGACGGCATGCCAGGAGCAGCATCAGGCATACCTCAAAATGAGGTGTCAACCTGTTGAAGCTACAACAGAGGACTATCTGTGTGCCATACAGCGTATGCAGCATGTGATAGACAGAGCTAAGCGATCCCATAACCAACAGATCAGATCTAAGCTCTGCAGTCCTGCCACATCCATTCGTGAATGGTGGTGGACAATTAAACAACTAACTGGAAGAGGTGGCTCCACAAATATCCCCATCCTCAATGATGGGGGAGCCCAGCACATCAGTGCGAAAGATAAGACTGAAGCATTTTCAACAATCTTCAGCCAGAAGTGCCGAGTTGATGATCCATCTTGGCCGCCTCCTGAAGTCCCCAGCATCACAGATGCCAGACTTCAGCCAATTCGATTCACTCTGCGTGATATCAAGAAACGACTGAAGGCGCTGGATACTGCAAAGGCTATGGGCCCTGACAATATTCCGGCAATAGTACTGAAGACCTGTGCTCCAGAACTTGCCGCGCTCCTAGCCAAGCTGTTCCAGTACAGCTACAACACTGGCATTTACCCGGCAATGTGGAAAATTTCCCAGGTATGTCCTGTACACAAAAAGCAGGACAAGTCCAACCTGGCCAATTACCGCCCCATCAGCCTACTCAATCACCTGCAGAGTGATGGAAGGTATCATCAACGGTGCCATCAAGCGGCACTTGCTTAGCAATAACCTGCTCAGTGACGCTCAGTTTGGGTTCCGCCAGGGCCACTCAGCTCCTGACCTCATTACAGCCTTGGTTCAAACATGGACAAAAGAGCTGAACTCAAGAGGTGAGGTGAGAGTGACTGCCCTTGACATCAAGGTAGCATTTGACCGAGTATGGCATCAAGGAGCCCGAGCAAAACTAAGGTCAATGGGAATCAAGGGGAAAACCTTCTGCTGGCTAGAGTCATACCTAGCACAAAGGAAGATTGTTGTAGTTGTTGGAGGTCAATCATCTGAGCTCCAGGACATCACTGCAGGAGTTCCTCAGGGTAGTGTCCTAGGCCCAACCATCTTCAGCTGCTCCATCAATGACCTTCCTTCAATCATAAAGTCAGAAGTGGGGATGTTCGCTGATGATTGCACAATGTTCAGCACCGTTCGTGACTCCTCAGATATGGAAGCAGTCTGTGTAGAAATGCAGCAAGACTTGGACAATATCCAGGCTTGGGCTGATAAGTGGCAAGTAACATTCGTGCCACACAAGTGCCAGGCAATGACCATCTCCAACAAGAGAGAATCTAACCATCTCCCCTTGACAATCAATGGCATTACCATCGCTGAATCCCCCACTATCAACATCCTAGGGGTTACCATTGACCAGAAACTGAACTGGAGTAGCCATATAAATACCGTGGCTACAAGAGCATGTCAAAGGAGAGGAATCCTACAGCGAGTAACTCACCTCCTGACTTCCCAAAGCCTGTCCACCATCTACAAGGCACAAGCCAGGAGTGTGATGGAATACTCTCCACTTGCCTGGATGGTTGCAGCTCCAACAACACTCAAGAAGTTCGACACCATCCAGGACAAAGCAGCCCGCTGGATTGGCATCCCATCTACAAACATTCACTCCCTCCACCACTGACACACGGTGGCAGCAGTGTGTACCATCTACAAGATGCACTGCAGTAACGCAACAAGGCTCTTTAGACAGCACCTTCCAAACCCGTGACCTCTACCAACTAGAAGGACAAGGGCAGCAAATGCATGGGAACACCACCACCTGCAAGTTCCCCTCCAAGTCACACACCATCCTGACTTGGAACTATATTGCCGTTCCTTCACTGTCAAAAATCCTGGAACTCCCTTCCTAACAGCACTGTTGGTGTACCTACCCCACATGGACTGCAGCGGTTCAAGAAAGCAGCTCACCATCACCTTCTCAAGGGCAATTAGGGATGGGCAATAAATGCTGGCCTTGCGAGCGATGCCCACATCCCAGAAATGAATTTAAAAAAACGCGGCTTGCCGTGACTAATTCACGCATGCATGCGAAAACGTCATTGTATACTGCAACATTTGCTCGCCGCTTACTCCCTGCCTCTCCGTTTCCTCCCCTCTGCTCTGTTTCTGCTTCCTGCCTCCCTCCTTCTTCTGGTCCCCGTTCCCTCCTGAGATTGCTGCCTTTCTTTCCCACATGGGGGAAGCGGGGGCGAGAGAGATTGACAAGATGGGGAGGGGAGGGCGACTGCAAGTGGGAAGGAATGGGGAGCAGAAGCGGGAGGAAGTAGGGAGCAGGGGCAGAGCACAAGGGAGGAAGTGGCGAGGCCATGAGCGAGTGGTCCGCAGCTGGGATGGGGCGAGTGTAGGTGAGAGTGAAGTGGGGAGCGAGTGGCTGAGGGGGAAGAAGTGGCGAGGCGTGGTGCAAGCAGACGGGCGAGGGAGGCAGTGACAAAGAGAAGCCTGATGGCAGGAGAGAGCGGAGTACTGTTGGGGGTGGGATGGAGGTGGCTATCGCAGCCACTGTGGGCATTTCGGTTTCATTTGTTTTTGTTTTTATGATAAATTGAGCAGCGCCATCTTCACTATTGGCAGCTGTCAAAAACGTCACAGTGTTGTTTCAGTGCATGAAGCTGCATTTACCCATTTGCAAGTACTGCGCCACCTGGTGGTTGCATTGTCAGCAAAGACAGCCTATAAAGAGTATATATTATGTCGCATATTGTTCATGTAGCTGTTGAAAGAAAGATGGGAAGTACACAGTAATGCTATGCTTTTCAGTTAAAGAAAGAACTTGCATTTATATGGCAACTTTCATAACCGGTTTACCTGGGAGGAGTCAGGTGAGGTGGCAGCAGTGATTACCTGGGAGGGAGACAGGCAAGGCGGCGACTATGGCAGACCTGTTAGGAAGCTACTAGGTGCTGGAGTTGAAAAAAACCAAACTGTGATATCACAGGAAAGTCATGAGTCTCTGTCTCTGCCCCCCTCTCTCTGTCTCTCTGCCCCCCTCTCTCTGACCCCCTCTCTCTGTCTCTGCCCCCCTCTCTCTGTCTCTCTGCCCCCCTCTCTCTGTCTCTCTGCCCCCCTCTCTCTGTCTCTCTGCCCCCCTCTCTCTGTCTCTCTGGCCCCCTCTCTCTGTCTCTCTGGCCCCCTCTCTCTGTCTCTCTGACCCCCTCTCTCTGTCTCTCTGACCCCCTCTCTCTGTCTCTCTGACCCCCTCTCTCTGTCTCTCTGACCCCCTCTCTCTGTCTGACCCCCTCTCTCTGTCTCTGCCCCCCTCTCTCTGTCTCTCTGCCCCCCTCTCTCTGTCTCTCTGCCCCCCTCTCTCTGTCTCTCTGGCCCCCTCTCTCTGTCTCTCTGACCCCCTCTCTCTGTCTCTCTGGCCCCCTCTCTCTGTCTCTCTGACCCCCTCTCTCTGTCTCTCTGACCCCCTCTCTCTGTCTCTTTGGCCCCCTCTCTCTGGCCCCCTCTCTCTGTCTCTCTGGCCCCCTCTCTCTGCCACCCCTTCCCCTCCCCCTTCTCTGCCCCCCCTTTCCCCCCCACTTCTCTGTCACCCCCTCTCTGGCACCCCCCACTCTCTGGCCGACCCCCCCCCGGCCCTCCCTTTCTGTCTCTGCACCCCCCCCCCCCCCCCACATTTGATCAAGATCTGAGCTGAGAAATTTCAGTTCAGTTGTGAAATGGACAGTGTGATTGTTTTTTTTTTAAAGCCAGTCTGGTCGGAAAGAAGAAACCAATGGAAAATTTCTCATCTCTGAATTACCAACCACAGACCCCTGGCGTGGATGAGGAACAGTACAGTTTGCATCTGCTGGCCGGCAAAAACCTTTGAGGGCCAGATCCTGGCCTGCGGGCTGTACGTTTGACAACTCGGATATAAGATAAAGGGTACAACTTTAAAGATGGTGCAGAAGCAGAGGGACCTGGGTGCATATGTGCATAAGTCATTGAAGGTGGCAAGACAGGTTAGCGAGTGGTTAATAAAACATACAGTATCCTAGCCTTTATTAATACGGGCATAAAGTACAAGCACAAGGTTATGTTAAACTTGTATAAAACAGTAGTTCAGCCTCAGCTGGAGTATTGTGTCCAATTGTGCGTGCCACAATTAAGGAAGGATCTGAAAGCATTGGACAGAGTGCAGAAAAGATTCACGAGAATGGTTCCAGGGATGATAAACCTCATTTATGAAAATAGAGTGGGGAAGTTGGGACTGTTTTCCTGAAAGAGAAGAGAAGGCTGAGGGGAGATTTGATAGAGGTATTCAAAATCATAAGGGGTCTGTACAGAGTCGATAAGGAAAAACTGCTCCCACTCATAAAAGGATCAAGAATGAGAGGGCACAAATTTAAGGTAATTGGCAAAAGAAGCAAGGGCGACACGAGGAAAAACTTTTTCACCCAGCGAGTTATAAGATCTGGAATGCCATGTCAAAGTGTGTGGTGGAGAAAGGTTCAATTGAGGCATTCAAAAGCAAATTAGGTAGTTATCTGAAAAGGAAGAATGTGCAGGGTTATGGGGTGAAGGCAGGGGAATGACACTAAGTGAATTCTCACTCGGAGAGCTAGTGCAGACATGATGGGCCGAATGGCCACCTCCTGTGCTGTAGCAATTTTGTGATAAGTCAGCATGCCCCAAAAGGTTTTAATAATTGACGTACTTTTTGCAGTGTAGTCACTCTTTTTTTCTTGTTCGTTCTTGGGCTGTGAGTGTCACTGGCAAGGCCAGCATTTATTTTCCATCCATAATTGCCCTTGGGAAGATAGCAGTGAGCTGCCTTCTTGAACTGCTGCGATCTGTGTGGTGTAGGTACACCCACAGTGCCTTTAGGAAGGGAGTTCCAAGATTTTGACCCAGCGCCAGTGAAGGAAAGTCGATATAGTTCCAATTCAGGATGCTGTAAGACTTGGATGTGAACTTGCAGGTGTTGGTGTTCCCTTGCATCTGCAGCCCTTGTTCTTCCAGGTGGAAGGTGCTGCAGTGCATCTTGTATATGGTACACACTGCTGCCGCTGTGCGCTGGTGGTGAAGGGGGTGGATGTTGAAGGTGGTGGATGGGATGCCGATCAAGCAGGTTTCTTTGTCCTGGATGGTGTTGAGCTTCTTGAGTGTTATTGGAGCTGTACCCATCCAGGCAAGTGGAGAGTATTCCATCACAGTCCTAACTTGTGCCTTGTAGATGGTGGACAGGTTTTGGGGAGTGAGGAGGTGAGTTACTCACCACAGAATTCCCAACCTTTTACCTGCTTTTGTAGCCACGGTACTTTTGTGCCTGGTCCAGATAGGTTTCTGGTGAAATGTAACCCCTGGGATGTTGATGGTGGGGGGGAATTCAGCAGTGGTAATGCTGTTGAAGGTCAAGTTAGAGATGTTACATTCTCTCTTGTTGGAGATGGTCATTGCCTGACATTTGTCTGGAGTGATTGTTACTTGCCACTTATCAGCCCAAACCTGAATGTTGTCCAGATCCTGCTGGATGTGGACATGTACTGCTTCGGTATCTGAGGAGTTGCGAATGGAACTGAGCACTGCCATAATCTGTGAACATCCCCACGTCTGACTTTATGATGGAGGGAAGGTCATTGATGAAACAACTGAAGATGGTTGGGCCTAGGACACAATCCCAAAGAACTCCTGCAATGATGTCCTAAGGCTGAGATGATTGGCCTCCAACAACCACAACTATCTTCTTTTGTGCTAGGTATGACTAATTTTTGGAGAGTTTTCCCTCGATTCCCATTGACTTTAGTTTTTCTAGGGCTCCTTGGTGCCACACTCGGTCAAATGCTGCCTTGATGTCAAGGGCAGTCACTCTCATCTCACCTATGGAATTCAGCACTTTTGTCCATGTTTGAACCAACGCTGTAATGAAGTCTGGTGCTGAGTATTCCTGGCAGAACCCAAATTGAGCATCGGTGAGCAGGTTGTTGCTGAGTAAGTGCTGCTTGATAGCACTGTCGATGACACCTTCCATCACTTTGCAGATGATTGAGAGGAAACATAGAAAATAGGAGCAGGAGTAGGCCATTCGGCCCTTCGAGCCTGCTCTGCCATTCATTATGATCATGGCTGATCATTCAACTCAGTAACCTGTTCCCGCTTTCGCCCCATACCCTTTGATCCCTTTAGACCCAAGAGCTATATCTAACTCCTTGAAAACATACAATGTTTTGGCCTCAACTGCTTTCTGTGTTAGCAAATTCCACAGGCTCACCACTCTCTGGGTGAAGAACTTTCTTCTCATCTCAGTCCTGAAAGGTTTACCCCGTACCCTTAGACTATGACCCCAGGTTCTGGACTCCACCACCATCGGGAACATCCTTCCTGCATCTACCCTGTCACGTCCTGTTAGAATTTTATAGGTTTCTATGAGATCCCCCCCCTTACTCTTCTGAATTCCAGCAAATATAATCCTAACTGACTCAATCTCTCCTCATACGTCAGTCCTACCATCCCAGCAATCAGTCTGGTAAACCTTCGCTGCAATCCCTCTATAGCAAGAACATCCTTCCTCAGATAAGGAGACCAAAACTGCACACAATATTCCAGGTGTGGCCTCACCAAGGCCCTGTATAATTGCAGCAAGACATCCCTGCTGTTGTACTCTAATCCTCTCACTATGAAGGCCAACATACCATTTGCCTTTTTTACCGCCTGTTGGACCTGCATGCTTACCTTCAGCGACTTGTGTACGAGAACACCCAAGTCCCGCTGCATATTCCCCACTTTCAGTTTATAGCCGTTCAGATAATCTGCCTTCCTGTTTTTGCTACCAAAGTGGATAACCTCACATTTATCCACATTATACTGCATCTGCCATGCATTAGCCCACTCACTAAACTTGTCCAAATCACCCTGAAGCGCCTCTGCATCCTCCTCACAACTCACCCTCCCACCCAGTTTTGTGTCATCTGCAAATTTGGAGATATTACATTTAGTTCCCTCATCTAAATCATTAATATATATTGTGAATAGCTGGGGTCCTAGCACTGATCCCTGTGGTACCCCACTAGTCACTGCCTGCCTTTCGGAAAAAGATCCATTTATCCCTACTCTTTGTTTCCTGTCTGCCAACCAATTTTCTGTCCATTGCAATATACTGCCCCAATTCCATGCGCTTTAATTTTACATGCTAATCTCTTATGTGGGACTTTGTCAAAAGCCTTCTGAAAGTCCAAATAAATCACATCCACTGGCTGAGCTCCTCATCAACTCCTACTAGTTACATCCTCGAAGAATTCTGGTAGATTTGTTAAGCATGATTTCCCTTTCGTAAATCCATGCTGACTCTGCCCGATTCTGCCACTGTTTTCCAAGTGCGCTGCTATAAAATCATTGATAATGGACTCTAGAATTTTCCCCACTACCGACATCAGGCTGACTGGTCTATAATTCCCTGCTTTCTCTCTACCTCCTTTTTTAAATAGTGGGGTTACATTAGCTACCCTCCAATCTGTAGGAACTGTTCCAGAGTCTATAGAATCTTGGAAGATGACCACCAATGCATCCACTATTTCTAGGGCCACTTCCTTAAGTACTCTGGGATGCATACCATCAGGCGCTGGGGATTTATCGGCCTTCAATCCCATCAATTTCCCCAACACCATTTCTCGACTAATACTGATTTCCTTCAGTTCCTCTCTCTCACTAGGCCCTGTGTTCCCCAACATTTCTGGTATGATATTTGTGTCCTCCTTTGTGAAGACAGAACCAAAGTATGTATTTAGTTGGTCAGCCATTTCTTTATTCCCCATAATAAATTCCCCTGTTCTGACTGTAAGGGACCTACAGTTGTCGTCACCAATCTTTTTCTCTTCACATACCTATAGAAACTTTTATAGTCAGTTTTTATGTTCCTCGCAAGCTTGCTCTCGTACTCTATTTTCCCCTTTTTAATCAATCCCTTGGTCCTCATTTGCTGAATTCTAAACTGCTCCCAATCCTCAGGTCTGTTGTTTTTTCTGGCAAATTTATATGCCTCTTCCTTGGATCTAATGCTAACTTGTAATTTCCCTTGTAAGCCATGGTTTGGCTACCTTTCCCATTTTACTTTTGCGCCAGACAGGGATAAACAATTGTTGCAGTTCATCCATGCGCTCTTTAAATGTTTGTCATTGCTTATCCACCGTCATCCCTTTAAGTAACGTTTCCCAATCCATCATAGCCAACTCGCGCCTCATACCTTCCTAGTTTCCTTTACTAAGGTTCAGGACCCTAGTCTCAGAATCAACAACGTCACTCTCCATCTTGATGATGAATTCCATCATATTATGGTTGCTCATCCCCAAGGGGCCTTGCACCACTAGATTCTCTGTAGACTGATGAAGCGATAATTGTTTGGATTTGATTTGTCCTGCTTTTTGTATACAGGACATACCTGCCAGTTTTCCATATTGTCGGGTAGATGCCTGTGTTGTAGCTCGACTGGAATAACTTGGTTAAGAGCACAGCTGGTTCTGGAGCACAAGTCTTCAGTACTGCAGCCAGGATGTTGTCAGGGCCCATAGTCATTGCTGTATCACGTGTAGTTATTTGCATTGTCTGAAGACTGGTATCTATGCTGATGGGGTCCTCAGGAAGAGGCCAAGGTGAATCATCCATTTGGCACATCCAGCTGAAGATGGTTGCAGATGCTTCAGCTTTGTCTTTAGCATTGACGTGCTGGGCTCCGCCATCATCGAGAATGGGGATGTTTGTGGTAATAAACACAAGAAATGCTGGAACCACTCAGCGGGTCCGGCAGCATCTATGGAAAGAGAAGCAGAGTTAACGTTTCGGGTCAGTGACCCTTCTTCGGAACTGACAAATATTAAAAATATCACAGGTTATGAGCAAGTGAGGTGGGGGTGGGGCAAGAGATAACAAAGGAGAAGGTGTAGATTGGACAAGGCCACATAGCTGACCAAAAGGGTAAAATGTCTATCATCAGCTTTATCTTGAGTGTTGGGCAAGGAAAATTGTCTTTCCTTAAACAAGAGGAAAGGATTATGGCAAAAAACCAATGGCGACACAAGGAAAAACCTTTTTACATAGCGAGTGGTTATAATCTGAAATGCACTGCCTGAAAGTCTGGTGGAGGCAGAGTCCATCGTGCCTTTCAGTAGGAAATTGTATAAGCAGCTGAAGAAGGAAAATGTGCAGGGCTATGAGAGAAGGGCTGGGGAGTGGTCCTAGCTGATTAGCTCTTGCAGAGAACTGACACGGACACAACGGGCCGAATGGACTCTTTCTGTGGTGTAACCATTCTTTGATTCTAGCTGTGGTCTTAATGAGCGTTTACATAGATTCATCATTGCATCCCGATTTCTAGCTCTTGCCATAAAAGCCAATTTTTAATTAGTTGTTTTTAATAGCGTTATCCAATTCAGGTACTGCTTTTAATGTCTTGTGAACCTGAAACCCAATCCCTCTGCTTCCTTTAAATCACACAGCTTTTTCCCACTTCAAAATATAATTACTTTATTTGAACCAAAATATTAAATCTTTCACTGAAATCAAATCCTTTCTGCCACCTTTTTGGTCAATCCACTATTAGTGTCTTCTTGCAGCTTCCTTTGGTCTAAGGTTTACTTACTGTGCCTCTTGTTTTAATATCCTAAGTATTTGGGCACAAATCCCTCTAGCCCTATACACAAATCATTGATGTACATAATGCATGGAAGTGTCCCCAGAATAGAACCCCATAGGACACTTGGTTACCTCCTTCTCATTGTTTTTTTTAAACCAATTTGCTAGCCTTTCCGTAATTCCATGCCTCTTAATCATCTCCAGTAGTCTCCTGCGTGCTACCTTGTCAAAAGTTTTCTGAAAGTTCATATGCACCGCATCTGTTTTTCTCCCATCTACCATATCTGTCACTTCCTCAAAGACAGGTTACCACTAACTGGCCTATAATTGCCCAGAGTAGAATGCCTATCACAGCTTTATTTTGAGGGTTGGGCAAGGAAAATTATCTTTCCTTAAACAAGAGGAAATGATAATGGGAAATTAAGTTTATAATATGTTACTGCTCAATAAATATTCCTGTGAAACTATATGCTTGGATTTTATTTTTAAGAAGTCATTGTAACTTGTATCGCATTGTGATTTCTGGGCAAGTTGTATAGTAGCTATGAGTTGTTTTATTTTAAGATTTATTGCATATTTAGTAAATTGTTATACTTAATTTTAGCATTAAATGCCTTTAAAATAATACTTGGGAGATATTCCTTCATGCCTGATAGCGCAATTGTTTCTGACCATGAACATTTTAATGCAGATAATTGATGGTGCAGAACTTTTAAAATACTAGCAGGCTTCTGGGGCAAAAAATACATTTACTCTAATTTTTACAATCGCTAGGCGGTGATCTGAATTGATTGCCTCATTCATCAAAATTATATTGTAATCATATTAATTTGAAGTTACGCTCAGTTTGTATTACGAAAATGAACAATACCCATGGAATTATAAGTTACCCAAAACAAATGTAACAGATCTTGGCGAGATAAAGATCAAATCAGGATCCACAGTTACAGGAGCAGGACTAATTTACCCAAATACCTTAGAGAATTATAGCCTCCTGCAAAATCTTCCATCCTTGAAAATATACATGATAGGTGGAAATGGTTTTTTATTTACACTTTATTTACAATTAAATTCAGAAGTATTGGATTAACACTATTCAAACAATATACTTTGAGTACATTGAAATAAATCAGTGGAAGTGGTTGTTTTCCTTGCACTTTATAAGGAAAGAAGCCTCCCACTGTCACTTTAGGTTTGAACAGTCTATTGACTCTGCCTTTTCATGCAAACTGTCTTAACTACCTGCTACTGTTTGTAGCACCACACATCAGTGCTATTGAGTAGATTCTTCTGTGCTTTTCTAAAGTTATGGAGCTATTTTTAGACCATTTTCCAATGGTAACAAGAATATTAATCCTTTCTAATCCAAGATCTATTGGTAAATTAGAAGTATCTTCTGCTGAATTAAACGTAATTAATATTGTGTAAACCCCTTTTACTTGCATCCCTAGTACTGTACTTGCAGTGCAATACATCATTGCTTTTTTTCATACTAGTTCTGTGTGGTTTCGCTTTCTTCCATGCCTCTTCTCTCCGGGCTGTGCTGATTTCAGTCCTTGCGTGTTGAGTCAAAAGTCACTGGCCTCAAATTTGGACTTGGACTGGAGGCTAGTATTATAGGTTTGAAAAGGATGTAATCCTGAAGTAGGTGGTATTATTAAATACATGTATGCATTAGTTGCTACGCCTTTTGGGTGCATATTGTTACTGCTGGTATTTTGCATTTTTGCAAATGGTCAGCTATTCTGCACCTCCTAATCGCCAAATTTGATACAGCTCTTTTACATCTATATTTGCAATGAATTGTTTTGAATCCAAGGTGCTTATAGCCAGAAATTCCTGCTGTAAAAAATCTGCCATTGTGTTGTTGGTCTGTGCATTTGTGGTATATGAAAATGTAGGTGTTACCCTTGAAATAAAATTGAAAAGTTCCATTCCAAAAGCTTGGGGAAGGGGTTTTGTTTTCATTACTTACTAGGACATAACTGTCAAGGGCTTTGGTCTTAAACTAAAATTAGACATGTTTAAAATCCCAAGAAAGAGGTTCAAAATTGTTACAGTGGCTCACTTATCCAGATCGCATATTCTGGAGATTTGCTGGCCTTAACACTGGCATATGCTTCATAATGATTTGTAATTAAGGCTGGATACTTGAAAAGTTCCACATGGCAAAAGAAACTACCAGTACAAGCATACCTTCACCTTGTCTCGCGTTGACTTTCGGGTGATCACAAAATAGCTGTCCAGTACTGGAATCCATTTACAATGTCGCCCTCTGCATATTCATGTATATTTAGATAATTAGCTAATTAGAGTCACTCTTTGAAAATCTTTCCAGTTGGCCACTAGTGAGTTTTGTGTGCAAATTGTAACCTCTGTCATCATCTCTAATATTGGTGGCTGATTTGTCACTGGCAGTTTGCAGAAGAACCAAATGGATTCCGCATTTGGTGGAATCACCAAATGTGGTGATTTGGTGGTCCAATTTTAACAAGCAGAGAGAAACTCACTTGGTGTTTCCAGTCTCAGGACACGATACTGATTGACCATTGATGTCATATCAACACAGTTGGCATCTTAGTTTATTGGACTGGACAGTGTAACAGTTAAGTTGCATGCTTGTGAGCAGATTATCTAGCCAGCAATTACACAGGTATTGTTTAAGACTTTGGTTACAGATGAAATAAATGTACAAATTGGAGAGGGAGGTACCTTAGATAGCTGGAGCGATGAGGCTTGGAGGGTAGAGAAGGGAATAGGGTAGGATTAGACCCCCCCCCCCCATGGATTGATTCACAGAGTGGCTCAGCAGGTGACTGCCATTCCAAGTGGCATCTTGCATCAATTTACTTTTGAGTAGTTCTAGTCTTAACTCAGCGTTAATGGGCTCCAGCCACCTCATATAAGCCATCCCTGTTTTGGAATGATAACATAACTATTTTTCTGAGTACATTCTAAATTTCTTCTGCCAATGTATGAATTTATTATGCAACAACAAATTCTGACTCTTTTCTTGTATTCTATCTCAAACATCTGAGCATACATTCTGGAATGTGCATTCAAAGAAGAGCAGCTTAGTACAATAATAGGCAAGTGTAAGGGTTATCAATTGGGGAGCACTTTGGTGGAAGTTAGATTTAAGGTAGTTAAGGAAAAAAGCAAAGATCAGGACTAAAAGTTCTCAATTGGAGAAACGCTAATCTTAGTAAGCCGAGATGTGATTTAGCTAAAGTGGATTGGAAAGGCCTACTTGAAGTGCCAGATCATTGGGAGGCATTCAAGGAAGAGATAGGGTACAAAGCAAATATTTCCCTGAAAGAAAAAAGGTGGGACTAACAACTCCAGAGACCTGGATGTCAAGGGCCTTAAAGGAGAGGTTAAAGAAAAAAAGGCTAGCTTATGACAGATACCAAGGGCTCAATATTGCAGAAAATCTAGAGGGATCTAAAAAGTCTAGAGGTGAAATTAAAAAGGAAATTAGGAAAGCAAAGAGAGGGCATGAAAAAATATTAAGTAAAATCAGGGATTACAAAAGATTTTTTTCCAAATACTTAAAGAGCAGGAGGGTACCTAAAGAAGGAGTAGGGCCTATTAGGAACCATGAGGCTAACCTGTGTGTGGAGGCAGAGGATGTAGGTATGGTTCTTGATGAATCTTTGCATCTGTTTTGACAAAAGAAAGGCACAATACAGACATTGCAATCAGGGAGGAGGAGTGTAAATTATTAGATGAAATTAACATAGTGTCACGAAAACGTGCTAGGTCGAATGATGATTTAAAAAAAAAATCTACTGGCTGGAAACCTGAATATTAAACTGGTGCAGCCGAACCACTCAAACCTTGCAAGCTTCGAACTCTGCCTGCTGACCTTGAGCACCAAGGCATATTCCCTGCTGCAAACTGTAGTGTTCAGTGATTTAATCGATCTGTGTTTGATTGTATTTGTCTGTTCACCAATTGATGCTCACTGTGCTTAATTTCTTAAGCCTGAGGGGTTGCGGAGGGTGGGCATGAGTGGGTAGAGAAGGTTCCAGAAAGAACAGACAGAGATTCCCTTGAAGGAAATCAGCCACATTGCTGCCTCCCGGAGAACCATCATTTCAGCGCCACATCTTCAAACTGGAAGCCTCAGGACCACCAAAACAAAGTTGCGCGACCAGCAAATTCAGCCTGAAGCCAGCCGAGTCACCAACCTGCAAAAACTGTAGACCCCTTTTATTTCTCTGGACTCTAATTTGACCAATCTATCCTTCCCCACTCTCTAACCTATTTGTGTGTGTGTATTGGAGTTTATTTTATTATTTTACTTAGATTGGTTAATAAAGCTAGCCTCTTTCTTTGCTAAACTCAAGAAAGGCTGTCTGATTAGTTCTTTTTGTGATCACAGTGCGTAAAAAGATAAACACTTACTGAATTGGCAAATATATCCACTTCAAAAAAAAAACCTGTTGTGGTCAAACAAGGCGAGGGAAAAGAGGGGAGCCCTGCAACCCCTCCTCAACTGATCATGACAATAAGAACATAAGAAATAGGAGCAGGAGTAGGCCATTCAATAAGATCATGGCTGATCTGCCTCAGACCTCAACTCCTCTTTCTTGCCATCTCCTCATAGTCACTGGTGCGGGGAGTTCAGTCACCCTCCCCATGCGGGAGTTCAGTCACCCTCCCTTGCCTTTTGGGAGTTCAATCACCCTCCCTTATTTCCAACCCATGTGGGAGTTCAATCACCCTCCCTTATTCCTGGTACTTGCGGGAGTTCAGTCACCTTCCCGTAGCCCCTTCTGGGAGTTCAGTCACTCTCCCTTGTTTTCCTACCCGTGAGAGTTCGTTCTCCCTCTCCATGTGCAAGTGGTTACCAGGTGAGACTCAAGACTCAAGCTTCTTTGTTTGAACACCAGTTTATTCAAGCTTGCAGGGGAGCCTGCACGAATCAAGTTGAAACGTGCAAGCTCCCTGAAACACAGTGGACATACATGTTTATAGGATTGTTTATCAGACATCGTTTACATACACCAATCATTATACAGAGTGATTTAGAAGAGCCAATCACGACTCATACATCCCCGCGCCACATTTGACATGGTCAGAAAAAAGTAATTAAGTAGTTAGTAGATAGTGGGGCCGCTTGATGGCCATCCTGTCAGCCTATCCGAGGGGCTGCACGTATATGCTGATAACAAAGCTCCAATTAGCAATTGACCTGGGCACATCTCCTGAGCACCAGTTTGTTATCAGAAAACCACACCTCTCCCCTGCTTGTCTGTTCCTGCCTGCCTCAGCAATTTCATAGATCCAAGGTCTTTTTTAAAGTCTGTTCTTCGTTTCATGTATCTTTCAGCTAATTCTTTGTGTCATATAGCTTTTTAGCTTATTCTTATTCTTATTTTTCCCTTTTCAGCTTATTCTTTGTCATGTGGGCGGCACAGTGGCGCAGTGGTTAGCACCGCAGCCTCACAGCTCCAGGGACCCGGGTTCAATTCTGGGTACTGCCTGTGCGGAGTTTGCAAGTTCTCCCTGTGACTGTGTGGGTTTTCGACGGGTGCTCCGGTTTCCTCCCACCGCCAAAGACTTGCAGGTGATAGGTAAATTGGCCATTATAAATTGCCCCTAGTGTAGGTAGGTGGTAGGGAATATGGGATTACTGTAGGGTTAGTATAAATGGGTGGTTCTTGGTCGGCACAGACTCGGTGGGCCGAAGAGCCTGTTTCAGTGCTGTATCTCTAAAATAAAAAAGTATATGTTTTTTAGCTTATTCTTATTTTTCCCTTTTCAGCTTATTCTGTGTCATATATCTTTTTTAGCTTATTCTTTTTATCATTTTTCCCTTTTCAGTCACAATAGTGAGAGAGGAAATATTAAGGGGTTTAACATCTTAGAAAGTGGATAAATCCCCAGCGCCCATATGAAATATATCTTGGGCTGTTAAAGGAAGCAAGGGAAGAAATAGCGGAGGCTCAGATTATTTTCCAGCCCTCTCTGGCTACAAGCATGGTGCCAGAGGACTGGAGGACAGCCAACATTGTACCATTGTTTAAAAAGAGTGAAAAGGGTAGACCAAGTAATTACAGGCCAGTCAACCTATTCCTGTTGGTGGGAAAATTATTGGAAAAAATTCTGAGGTACGTAATAAATCTTCAGTTAGAAAGTCACGGATTAATCAAAGGCAGTCAGCATGGATTTGTTAAACGTAGGTCATGTCTGACTAACATGATTGAATTTTTTGAGGAGGGTCAATGAGGGTAGAGAATTTGGTGTATTGAGTTTTAGCAAGGCTTTTGATATGTCCCATATTACAGACTAGTCTTGAAATTAAAAGCTCACGGGATCCAAGGTAAAGTGGCAAGTTCGGTCCAAAGTTGGCTCTGAGATAAAAGCAAAAGAGAAATAGTCGATGGGTGTTTTTGTGACTGGAAGGCTGTTTCCAGTGGGGCTCCACAGGGCTCAATGCTGGGTCACTTGTTTTTTGTGGTATGTGGTGTGTTAACAAAATGATCCCCATTCAGACGTCAATTGATAGCCATGGTTTCCACATCCTGGTCCATTGTGTGTTCACATTAAGGGAGTGAGCCATGTGTCTCCTAACAGAAACACTTATATGGTGAATTTTTACCTTAAAAAGGTAACCCTCTAGAGAGAGGGGTGGAGGTCAAGCCAACATCTTCAGAAAGCAGTCCAACCAGGGGTTATGAAAGAGATCCAACCAAGCAATGAAGAAGCCCTGCTGCTAATTCTACACTTCAAATTGCTACAGCAGAGAACATAATGTGACTCCCATGTCCAGTTTGAAGTTGTAACCACCAGAAAATCTACAACACCTCAACAGGCTCAAGACTACAAACATCCAGTTCTGCACTTTTAAAAGAGACTGACCTCCTGAGAAAATTCAACAGGTTTACTGTAAACCATGAACACCTATCTCACTGAACTTTAAACTACTTACTTTTTCCCCCTATTTATCTATTCTTGTGTATGTGTGCGAGTGAATGTGTGCATGAGTGAGATTGGGACCATTTCCAGAATTGTGTAAAAATAAATAGTTTTTTTAACCTACGAAGAAACCTGTCATTTGTTTATTTGACCTGAAAGAAACTCGGGCTTACGCAACATTTTAACAAAACATGATTGTGTTTAGTTGGAAGGTGAACAGTGGGGACCCCCCACACCTCTTTCCACCTGCCCGTAACAAAGGGTACAGAGGAGCTTTACGAGGATGTTGTCTGGACTGGAGAATTTTAATTATGAAGAAAGATTGGATAGGCTAAGGTTGTTTTCTTTGGAACAGAAGAGGCTGATGGGAGATCTGATTGAAGTGTATAAAATTATGATGGGCCTAGATAGAGTGGATAGGAAGGCCCTATTCGCCTTGGTTAAGGGGTCCATAACTGGGGGCATAGATTTAGGGTAAGGGGTCGGTCGTTTAGAGGGGATATCTTTTAACCCAGTAGGTGATGGGGATCTGGAACTCATTGCCTGAAAGGATGATAGAGGCAGAAACCCTCATAACATTTAGAAAGTACTTGGATATGCACTTGAAGTGCCATAACCTACAAGGCTACTGACCAAGAGCAGAAAGTGGGATTAGTTTAGATGTTTCCTGATCGGCTGGCCTAGATACAATGTGCCGAATGGCCGCCTTCCTTGCTGTAAATTTCTTTGAATCTATGAAAAAAAACCTTCAATAAAGCCCAACAGCCTTTCAGGTCTTATGAGGCATGAACTTCCAATTCATCCATAGCTAAACAAAATGACTGAATGAATATATCCTACATAGTTGTCCACCAACAAGTCAGAAACACTTATATACAGGATTATTCTCTAGATGTATCATGTTATTGACTAATAAAAGGATCTCTCAAGATATACTTTACGGAGTTGCTATTTAATGATTTAAATTTCTAAGCTGTCTTGTCATTAGAACTAAAGATAATTGATTGGACACAATCCAGATTTTGAAAATACTGAGAGGAACGTGACTGAAGTATGTAAGCAGGTTATTTAATTTTAATTCAGTATAAAACTGCAGAATACATCCACAATTGAGAAGCCTCAAGTTAGAGTTGAGTTAAGAAAGAATTGGCTTCCTGAATAAGGTCGATGATCTTTGAAGCATCTGAAGCAGTTAATTCTGTAAATTAGCACCTTGTTTAAAATAGGAACAGGATTGCACTTGCAAAGAAAAGCATAGATCGTCAAATGATTGTGGAATGTGCTGGATCCTGGCCTTTAAAATATAATTCACAGGAAGGCAACTTGTTGGAGAAAGACTTAGGATGTAAGATCAGATGTTTACTCTTTCTGGACTGTTAAAGAAACAAAGTGACTCCTGACACCACAGAGCATGTGCAGAGTGATCACCAATGTCATCAATGTGTGCGAACATTTGCCTGCCTGCCTGCTAGTATAACTGCACGCAATGACGTCACCACCCCTCAAAAGCTGTCTCCATCCTCACCGGTCTTCATTCACCAGAACAGTCCCACCATCCCTGCTTCAATCGCCGCTTCACCCTGCTCGATCCCTGCCACGTCACTGCCTTCCCTCAGCCACTCGCTTCCCCTCCTCGCCCCCCCCCCCCTCCCACTGCCAGCTACTCGCTTCCGTCCCACTAGCCGCTCTACCGCTTGGCCACACACTCCAGGCCTCCACACGTCCCCTCGCAGCCACTTGCTCCCACCCTCTACTCTTTCTCCCTCCCCCCTCCTCCAACCGGCCGCTTCCCCCACCTTAGCTGCTCGTTCCAGACCTCGCCACTGCTCCCCGCCACCCTCCTCTGGGCTGACTGTTCCCTGCTGCTCGCTTCCACGCACCCCCCCCCCCCCCCCCCCACCCGCTCCGGCCGCTCTCTCCCCACTAGCCCGCCCCCCTCGCCCCCTACCCCCCACCCACTTCAGATGCTAGCTCCAGGCCGTGCCGCTTCCCCCCTCTCGACCACTTGCTCCCGTGTTGCCCTATCACCCCTGTAGCCCGCTTTGCTTCTTCGGGCAGGGTGGCGGGGAACAATCGAACGTGGGAGCGAGTGGCCAAGAGGAGTGAAGCAGCGCGGCCTGGAGCTAGTGGCTGGAGAGAGGGAGGGGCGAGAAGGCAGGCACAGGAGGGAGCAGCAAAGAGAAACGCAATGGCAGGAGAGAGCGTGGAACTGTTGGAAATGGAATGAAGGCAGCGATGGCAGGGTATTTTCAGGTTGAATTTGTTTTTGTGATAAATTGACAGTGCCATCTTTCATCCTGGCAGCTGCCTGAAACGTTGCAGACAGTGACATTTCAGTGGAAGAGGCTGCATATGCACATATGCCAGTTGTGTGACACCTCGTGGTTGTGTTGTCAGCAAACGCAACCTTAAATAAATGGTTAATATGCAAAGAATGATTTTACTTGTTTTATTCTTATTAGTAAACTCAGAAGATCAATGTAGGAATTATTGTGATGTTCCTAACTGGCTATTTAACTGGTTTTCAGTTGATGGTGGGTTGACTCTCCTCAAGTGAATTATCACTTGATTGTTAGGGCAATGAAGAGTATTGAATTTCAAAATTCTTGGTTCAATGTTAGGAGATATGGGTTTATGCCTGTAGTTACTGGCATGAGGTGTTCTTGATACTTAACTGTATCATCTGAGGAGGTGCCAGGTGCCCCTTCACAATGATTGATTGGCCAATGATTGAAGGACTTTGCCTTTTTTTTTCCTTCATTTTATGGTGTAATCTCTACCTGCCATTCTTTTTGTGCAGGTCTGAGCATATTCTGAGGAATTTTATCATATTAGCTTGGAAATAATATGCTAACTAAAACCAGCTTGCTCCTAGATTGAAGTACTGGAGAATGAAGATTTCTGCATGATGGTGATAAAAGCATTAGCTTTAACTATTCCCTAATCATAGAATAGAATCATGCAGCACTGAAGGAGCCCATTTGGCCCACTGTGGCTGTACCAGCTCTTTGAAAGAGCTATCCAATTAGTCCCACTCTCCTGTTCTTTTCCTACAGTCCTGCAGATTTTTCCTTTTCAAGTATTTAGCCAATTCCATTTTGAATGTTAAAATTGTATCTGCTACCATTCTTTCAGGCAGTGCATTCATAATTTGCTACATAAAAAAAATCTTATCTCCCCTTTAGTTCTTTTGCCATTTACTTTCAATCTATGTTCTCTGATTCCTGACCCTCCTGCCAGTGGCAACAGTTTTTCCTTATTTACTTTCATAATTTTCAGTGCCTCTATTAAATCTCCCCTTTACCCTCTCGGTTCCAATGAGAACAATCCCATCTTCTTTTGTGTCTTTATTGTAAATTAAGTCATTTAGCCCTGCTACCATTCTTGTAAATTTCTTCTGCATCCTCTCCAAGACCTTGACATCCTTCCAGTAGTATGGTGCCCAGAATTGGACACGACTCCAGCTGAGGCTTGACAGATGATTTTCAAAGTTTTAGCTTACCTTACTTCTTTTTGTGCCCTCTGATTCTATTTTGACAATGTTCCATTTTAACAGAAGATTCAATATCCTCCTTTTTGTATGTAGGTGCCAGAACATCTTTCGTTCCAAAGTAATCGCTGAGCAATTGTTTGAGAAGGATAAACAGCAATGTATGAAAAAACATGATTATTTTGTGCTCTATTATATGTCCTCTACTGTCACCAGTATCATCGGCTGCCCCTCAATTCAAGGATGACGTATACTTGAGGTCGCGGGTTTCTGCTATGGTCTTCAGGTTACTGAACAGGCTGATTCTTGACTCTCAGATCTTTGGGCAAATGGGACAAGACATCCCACGAGGTAGTGGGATCTGGAGTGCAGGATTTGCTTCCTTTTCTTTCCTTCTCTGCTGCCACTCTGTCTCCTCATTATGGCATTTGGACTCAAAGCATTGACATTGATGACTGGGAGGAACGCTACCAATCATTCAAAATGGTGACAACTTGTCTATCAAGCTGCCGTTTTATGGACAAGTTGTCACCATTTTGAACGATTGGTAGCAAGTTCCTCCCAGTCATCAATGTCAATGCTGCCACTCTTCAAAGAGAGCTTCAGAGTGTCTTTGAAGTGTTTTCTTTGCCCTCCGCTGGAACGCTGGCCATTTGAGAGTTGAGAAAACAGAACCTGGCAGGGGAGACAGTTTTCGCCATGCGGACACAGTGTCCTGTCCATTGAAGTTGGTTTTGCAGGAGTTTGCCTGAATGCTAATGGAACTGGATTCAAGAAGGACACTAGCATTTGTTTGACGGTCTTCCCATTGAATCCGGAGGATATGGCGGAGGCACTGCTGACGGAATTTCTCTAGCTCTCTTATGTGTTGCTGACACACAGTCCTGGTCTCACTGCAGCACAGGAGTGTGGTGGCAACAACTGCTCTGTACACGAGGACTTTTGTTGACTTGCAGAGGTCTTTGTTGTCAAATACTCGCTGCCGTAATTTGTAGAAGGCTGAGCTGCCGCAGCTGATCCAGTGTTGGATCGCCGCGTCAATGGTGGACTTTGAGAGAGGTGGCTGCCTAGCTATAGGAAGTGCTTAACATAGTCCAGAGTCTCTCCTTCAACATATATGGGAGGTGGAATATTTGGCTGACCAGGTGTGGGTTGATACGAGGTTTTTGTTTTGGAAACATTCAAGGACAGGCTGAGTCCCTTGTATGCAGAATTGAAGAGATCGAGACCGGCTTGCAAACCTGGTGCAGAGTGGGCAATGACACTGCGGTCATCTGCAAACTGTAGATCATGTACGTCTAAGGGGCTCAGTTTAGCTTTGGCACAGGGGCGACTGAGGTTAAAGAGTTTTCCATCTAGGCAGTATTTAATACTCACACCAGAGGGCAGTTGATCTTTCATGAGGTGAATAGTCACTGTCAGGTAGATTGTAAATAATATGAGGGCTATCACACAGCCTTGCTTGACCCCGGTCCAGATTTTGAAGGTGTCTGTTTCAATCTCCCACTCAAGACAGTTTTCGTCATATCATCATGGAGCGTTACAGGATTGGGATGAAGTTTCTTGGCCATCCAAATCTTTGGAGCACAATCCACATAGCCTCGCAATTTACTGAGTCAAATGCTTTGGTCAGGGTGATGAATGCAATAAAGAGTTCCTGGTGGTGTTCTCGACGTATTTCTGGATTTGTGGGGCAAAAAAGACCATGTTGGAGGTTCCTCTGGAAGGTCTAAAGCCATGCTCTGTCTCTGAGAGAATTTCCAAATAAGAGTTTGGAAGTGCTCAAGGGTATATACTTCAATGCAAGGAGTTTAGCAAATAAAGCAGATGAGCTGAGAGCACAAATAGACACATGCCAGTATGATATTATGGCTATTACAGAAACATGGCTTAAAGAGGGTCAGGAATAGCAGCTCAATGCTCCTGGTTACAGGGTTTTCAAATGAGATAGAGAGGGGGATTTAAAAAAAGGAGGAAAAATATCAATTTTAGTCAAAGAAACAATTACAGTTGTTTGGATTATATGTTAGAAGGATCATCAAATGAGGCCATATGGATTGAGCTAAGGAACAAAAAGGGGCAGTCACACTGCTGGGAGTGTACTATGGGCCCCCAAGCAGTCAGAGGGAGATAGAAGAACAAATATTTAGGCAGGTCCCTGAGAAGTGCAAAAACAATAAGGCACAAATAGGGGATTTTAACTACCCCAGTGTTAACTGGAATAGTTTTAGGGTGAAAGGAATTGAGGGAGCAGAATTCTTGAGGTGCATTCAGGAGAACTTTTTTGGCCAGTCCAACAAGTCAGGGCACAGTTCTGGACTTAGTTTTAGGAAATGAAGCTAGGCAGGTGGAAAGAGTGGGGAGCATTTTGGTGGTAGTGATCACACTTGGTTTAAAGTGTGTCTACTTCAACGCCAGGAGCATCCGGAATAAGGTGGGTGAGCTTGCAGCATGGGTTGGTACCTGGGATCTCGATGTTGTGGCCATTTCGGAGACATGGGTAGAGCAGGGACAGGAATGGATGTTGCAGGTTCCGGGATTTAGATGTTTCAGAAAGAACCGAGAAGATGGTAAAAGAGGGGGGGGTGTGGCATTGTTAATCAAGGAGAGTATTACGGCGGCAGAAAGGACGTTTGAGGACTCGTCTACTGAGGTAGTATGGGCCGAGGTTAGAAACAGGAGAGGAGAGGTCACCCTGTTGGGAGTTTTCTATAGACCTCCGAATAGTTCCAGAGATGTAGAGGAAAGGATAGCGAAGATGATTCTCGACAGGAGCGAGAGTAACAGGGTAGTTGTTATGGGGGACTTTAACTTTCCAAATATTGACTGGAAATACTATAGTTCGAGTACTTTAGATGGGTCAGTTTTTGTCCAGTGTGTGCAGGAGGGTTTTCTGACACAGTATGTAGACAGGCCAATCAGGGACGATGCCACATTGGATTTGGTACTGGGTAATGAACCCGCCCAGGTGTTAGATTTAGATGTAGGTGAGCACTTTGGTGATAGTGATCACAATTCGGTTAGGTTTACCTTAGCGATGGGCAGGGACAGGTATATACCGCAGGGCAAAAATTATAGCTGGGGGAAAGGAAATTATGATGCGATTAGGCAAGATTTAGGATGCGTAGGATGGGGAAGGAAACTGCAGGGGATGGGCACAATCGAAATGTGGAGCTTATTCAGGGAGCAGCTACTGTGTGTCCTTGATAAGTATGTACCTGTGAGGCAGGGAGGAAGTTGTCGAGCGAGGGAGCCATGGTTTACTAAAGAAGTTGAAGCGCTTGTCAAGAGGAAGAAGAAGGCTTATGTTAGGATGAGACATGAAGGCTCAGTTAGGGCGCTTGAGAGTTACAAGCTAGCCAGGAAGGATCTAAAGGGAGAGCTAAGAAGAGCGAGGAGAGGACACGAGAAGTCATTGGCGGATAGGATCAAGGAAAACCCTAAGGCTTTCTACAGGTATATCAAGAATAAAAGAATGACCAGAGTTAGATTAGGGCCAATCAAGGATACTAGTGGGAAGTTGTGTGTGGAATCAGAGGAGATAGGGGAAGCGTTAAATGAATATTTTGCGTCAGTATTTACAGTAGAGAAAGAAAATGTTGTCGAGGAGAATACTGAGATTCAGGCTACTAGGCTAGATGGGATTGAGGTTCACAAGGAGGAGGTGTTAGCAATTTTGGAAAGTGTGAAAATAGATAAGTCCCCTGGGCCAGATGGGATTTAGCCTAGGATTCTCTGGGAAGCCAGGGAGGAGATTGCAGAGCCTTTGACCTTGATCTTTATGTCGTCATTGTCGACAGGAATAGTGTCGGAAGACTGGAGGATAGCAAATGTTGTCCCCTTGTTCAAGAAGGGGAGTAGAGACAGCCCTGGTAATTATAGACCTGTGAGCCTTACTTCGGTTGTGGGGAAAATATTGGAAAAGGTTATAAGAGATAGGATTTATAATCATCTTGAAAAGAATAAGTTCATTAGAGATAGTCAGCACGGTTTTGTGAAGGGTAGGTCGTGCCTCACAAACCTTATTGAGTTTTTTGAGAAGGTGACCAAACAGGTGGATGAGGGTAAAGCCGTGGATGTGGTGTATATGGATTTCAGTAAGGCGTTTGATAAGGTTCCCCACGGTAGGCTATTGCAGAAAATACGGAAGTATGGGATTGAAGGTGATTTAGTGCTTTGGATCAGAAATTGGCTAGCTGAAAGAAGACAGAGGGTGGTGGTTGATGGCAAATGTTCATCCTGGAGTTTAGTTACTAGTGGTGTACCGCAAGGATCTGTTTTGGGGCCACTGCTGTTTGTCATTTTTATAAATGACCTGGATGAGGGTGTAGAAGGGTGGGTTAGTAAATTTGCGGATGACACGAAGGTTGGTGGAGTTGTGGATAGTGCCGAAGGATGTTGTAGGTTACAGAGGGACATAGATATGCTGCAGAGCTGGGCTGAGAGATGGCAAATGGAGTTTAATGCGGAAAAGTGTGAGGTGATTCACTTTGGAAGGAGTAACAGGAATGCAGAGTACTGGGCTAATGGGAAGATTCTTGGTAGTGTAGATGAACAGAGAGATCTTGGTGTCCAGGTACATAAATCCCTGAAAGTTGCCACCCTGTTAAGAAGGCATATGGTGTGTTAGCTTTTATTAGTAGGGGGATCGGGTTTCGGAGCCACGAGGTCATGCTGCAGCTGTACAAAACTCTGGTGCGGCCGCACCTGGAGTATTGCGTGCAGTTCTGGTCACCGCATTATAGGAAGGATGTGGAAGCTTTGGAAAGGGTGCAGAGGAGATTTACTAGGATGTTGCCTGGTATGGAGGGAAGGTCTTACGAGGAAAGGCTGAGGGACTTGAGGTTGTTTTCGTTGGAGAGAAGGAGGAGGAGAGGTGACTTAATAGAGACATATAAGATAATCAGAGGGTTAGATAGGGTGGATAGTGAGAGTCTTTTTCCTCGGATGGTGATGGCAAACACGAGGGGACATAGCTTTAAGTTGAGGGGTGATAGATATAGAACAGATGTCAGAGGTAGTTTCTTTACTCAGAGAGTAGTAGGGGCGTGGAACGCCCTGCCTGCAACAGTAGTTGACTCGCCAACTTTAAGGGCATTTAAGTGGTCATTGGATAGACATATGGATGAAAATGGAATAGTGTAGGTCAGATGGTTTCACAGGTCGGCGCAACATCGAGGGCCGAAGGGCCTGTACTGCGCTGTAATGTTCTATGTTCTATCTATAATTTAGTTACTTTTAGCATAATTATGGAAAGGACAAAGATAGAAAAAGAGTTAGAGTTCTCAATTGGGGCAATGCCAATTTTACTAAGCTGAGGAGTGATTTAGCAAAAGTGAACTGGAAACAGATCCTTGAAGGTAAATCAGTGTCAGAGCAGTGGGTAGCATTCAAAAGGGAGATTCAAGAGGTTCAGAGTAAACATGTTCCCGCAAGTAAAAGTGGTGGGATGGCCAAATCTAGAATCCCCTGGATGTCGAGGAGCTTACAGGGTAAGATAAGGCAGAAAAGGAGAGCTTATGTCTGACATCGAGAACTCAATACTACAGAAAGCCGAGAGGAGTATAGAAAGTGGAGGGGTGAAATCAAAAAGGAAATTACAAAAGCAAAGAGAGGGCGTGAAAGAATATTGGAAAGCAAAATCAAAGTGAACCCAAAGATGTTTTGTCAATACATTAAGAGTAAGAGGATAACTAAGGAAAAAGTAGGGCCCATAAAAGATCAGAAAGGTAACCTATGTGTGGAGGCGGAAGATGTTGGTATTGTTGTTCATGAATACTTTGCGTCTGTCTTTACAAAAGAGGGGGACAATGCAGATATTGTAGTTTAGGAGGAGGAGTGATAAACATCGGGAGAGGGGAGGTATTAATGGGATTAGTATCCTTGAAAGTGGTTAAATCACAAAGGCCGGATGAAATCTACCCCAGGCTGTTTTAAAAAAAAAAGCCAGGGATGAAATAGCGGAAGGTCTGACCATCATTTTCCATCCTCACTGGGTTCTGGTGTGGTGCTGGAGGATTGAAGGACTGCTAACATTGTACCTTTGTTTAAAAGTGGAACGAGGGATAGACCCAATAACTACAGGCCAATCAGTCTAACCTCGTTAGTGGGCAAATTATTGGAATCAATTCTGAGATACAGGATAAACTGTCACTTAGAAAGGCATGAATTAGCCGTGGATAGTCAGCATGGATCTGTTAAGATAAGATCGTGCCTGACTAACTTGATTGAATTTTTGAGGAGGTAACAAGGAGGATTGCTGAAGTTACTGCAGTTGATGTGGTCTGTGTGGATTTTAGCAAGGCTTTTTACAAGGTCCCATATGGCAGACTGGTTAAAAAAATAAAAGCCCATGGGATCCAGGGGAATGTAGCAAGATGGATACAAAATTGACTCAAAGTGTAATTGTTGACAGATGTTTTTGCAACTGGAAGGCTATTTCCATTGGGGTTCTGCAGGGCTTAGTACTAGGTCCCCTGCTTTTTGTGCTGTATATTACTGATTTGGACGTAAATGTAGGGGGAATGATCAAGAAGTTTGCAGATGACACAAAAATTGGCTGAGTGGTTGATAGTGATTAGGATCACTGTAGGCTGCAGGAAGATATCAATGGACCGGTCAGGTGGGTAGAAAAGTGGCAAATGGAATTCAACCAGGAGAATTGTAAGGTGGTGCATTTGGGGAGGTCAAACAAGGCAAAGGAATACACAATTAATGGCAGCGTACTGAGAGGTGGAAGGAAGTGAGGGACCTTGGAGTGAATGTCCACAGATCCCTGAAGGTAACAGGACAAGTTGATTAGATGGTTAAGGGTCCTTTCCTTTCTAGAATATAAGGTATAGAATATACGAGCAGGGAGGTTATGATGGAACTGTGTAAATCATCAGTTAGGCCACAACTTGAGTACTGTGTGCAGTTCTGGTCACCTTCTTACAGAAAGGATGTAATTGTACTAGAGAGGGTACAGAGGAGGGCTACGGACCAAATGCTGTAAAGTGGGATTAGGTTGGGTGGCTCGTTTTTCGGCTGGCTCAGACCCAATGGGCCAGGTGGCCTCCTTCTGTGTCATAAACTTTCTGTGTTTCTATCTATCTTCAGCCACAGGAAGTACGCGATTCAGGAGAATGCGTGTCAGGATTTTCCCTGCTATGGACAAAAAGGAAATACCTCGATAGTTTGCACAGCATGATTTATCTCCCTTCTTGAACATAGTTACAATTGTTAAATTCCTGAAGTTGGGGGCAGGGGAGGGGTAGCCTTTCCTCCCAAATCTGTAGGATGAGTGCATGGAGTCTTGATTGTTTAGTTTTAGTTTAGTTTAGAGATACAGCACTGAAACAGGCCTTCGGCCCACCGAGTCTGTGCTGACCATCAACCACCCATTTATACGAATCCTGCACGCATTCCATATTCCTACTACATCCCCACCTGTCCCTATATTTCCCTACCACTTACCTATACTAGGGGCAATTTATAATGGCCAATTAACCTATCAACCAGCAAGTCTTTGGCATGTGGGAGCAAACTGGAGGAAACCCACGCAGACACAGGGAGAACTTGCAAACTCCACACAGGCAGTACCCAGAATTGAACCTGGGTCGCTGGAGCTGTGAGGCTGCGGTGCTAACCACTGCGCCACTGTGCCGCCCCAAATGTGATGTGAGCAAAAGCCCACCAGCTTTGAAGGCCTCAGCTGGAATGCCATCAGGGCCACAGGTTTTGTTATTTTTCATCTGGTTGATTGTTTGTTGCAGCTCTCCCAACAATGGGGTTCATCCATTGAATTTACCACAGGGTACTGGGGGATAGCCTGAAGAGTAACAGCTGCCACTGTGGATTCCCAGTTGAGGAGTTGTTGAAAATATTCTTTCCAGCATTGACAGATGACATTGTCATCCTTCAGAGAGACACCATCCAGTGAGCGAAGGAGATTTTTCCATTTGACCATGGTCTATGGATGGTCCTGTTGTCTTCAAAAAAGCTTTGTACCTCATGTTAGTCAGCATATTGTTGGATCTCTTGAGCTTTCTCTTCCCACCACTTGTCCTTTATCTTCTGGATTTGCCACCAGTACATGCAGGAATTTGCAGGGCTCTCGGGAAAGAGCAGGAGAGTGAAAATAATTGGACAGTTCTTTCAAAGAGTCAGCACAGGCATGATGGGCTGAATGGCCTTCTCTGCTGTATCAATCTTTGATCTCTCAATTACCTGATTGCAGCTTATTGAGGCAGGCCATTGAATAAATTCAGCCAATGAATGCTGCATCTCAAAATATACATGTTCACAGCTGGGCTTGAAGTGTGGGCCCTTAAATACACTTAACCATTTGAATTGACTGAATAGTTAATGGTCCAGAAATTGTACTTCCAACTTCTAGTACTGTTATACAAAACTACCAACAATTAGTGCTTATTTTCTTACAATGCAAAAAGTTGTACCTGTATTTAAAAATAACCTAACATTGTCCTTTATGAAATTAATAAAGTTGCTTTCAGGCAGCACACTTTTTTGGTAGGACGTTATTCCAATTCATTTAAAATGTTCATACATGAGCTTTTTCACCTATGAGTTGGAATGGAGTCAGAACCTGGCATTATTTTTTTTTAACAGAGGGAGGTGAGAGTTGGAGCTCTGAGCAAGAACTGAAAGAACCATTACTGAAGATAAATATAGATTTGTAAAGGGCAGGTCATGTTTAACAAATTAGACTTCTTGGGGGAAAAAAGGACTCTATAGATGACGAGAATGCAGCAGATGTTGTAAACAGTCCCTCCCACTTGTAGTGGGCGCATCTGTATGTTTGCAGTTTGCCTGCTATACACGATGGCAAGGTTACACAGCAATGAATTAAGAGGCACAAATATGTAATCCCTTCTAAAAGTGTTCCAGACCTTTTATGTTACATCTTGGTTCCTAGGAAAATTATGCCAAGAGTGGTGGCTTTTCACTGGTCGATTTATATTTACGGCATACAATCAAGAAAACAGACAGAGTCAGAAGCAAACTGAATCAAAACCCTGATCTGATACAAATATTCATCTTGGAATTACAGGAAACACTGAAAAAACTTCAGGAAATGCGTAAACAGATTTTGCTGTCACTCAAAATAAATCCCACTATGTTCCAATTCCTCCATGTAAAGACCAGCGAGTGATTTCTCCACCACACTGTCTTTGAATTTTCAGCAGGTGTTTGATGAAGTGTGATGCAATGAACTATTTAGCAAAATTAGGTTATGTGGTATTATTAGTAATGTAGTGGCATGTGGAGACAAAATGGGCTTTTTATCCTAGTAAACTCCAGGCATAAACTATAACTTTAAAAGAAGTGTTTCATTTATTATATACCAAACAAGTGAGTACCTAGAGTTAAGCTATTTATAATTGATACACAACTTAGAAATGTTTCTCAACAAAAAAAGAAAGGACAACCTTCTGACAAGTCTGGATGCCTATTGTTAGTTTTATAACATATGTTCTTTTTGCAGTATTAGGGCAGCATTGAAGGACGTGATTGGAAAGAGGAAGCAAGGCAGAGAAATGGCTTCCTCCACGTGATCATTTTTATAGCTGCCTTGATGAAAGAACAAAGGTAGAGGCCAAGAGTAATTAAAAAAAAGGATGATAATACAAGGCAAAAGGGATGGTAATGGGAAAAGTAAATAAGTAAAAGATAGGTCCAGAAGGGTGTACACCATCATGGCAGAGGAGGGAGGGAAGCATGGAAAATCTGATAGAGGAGAAGGATCCTGTAGCCCAGGAATGCGGTGGAGAACGGTAGGTAGATCCTGAGGCGTGTAAACCATCTGTCTGGCCATGTATCGATAGGGAATCCTACCCCAATTCTCAGCTCACATCTCCTTCATTCCCAGTCGTTCTGGTGTAGCTATGCACCTCTACCAGCAACTGCTGTTGGAGAAAATAGAAGTGTGGAGTGATTAGCACTCCCTTCATCCATTGTCTTTGATGCAGCTCTGTTATGTAGGTTTCCACAGCAATCAGACCTCCTTTAGTTTCAGCCATGAGGTGTGAATCTGTAGTCCTGTTTTTCCAACATGTCTGGAGCCAATTTCACCCCTTTTGTACAAAACTACCTCTTTCTTAACTACATATGAATAGAGTTGGTGAGGGGACATAAAGGAATAAGTTGGGGTGAATGAATATTTTTCAGATTGGTGGGATGTGGTTAGAGATATACACAGGAATGTCTGCTGGGGCTTCTTGTTGTCTTTGTGTATGAATGATTTAGATACATGCCCAAGAGAAAGGATCATAAATTTTGCTGATGGTACCAAAGTAATTGTCCTGGCAAGCTCGCAAAGAATGCAGAAGGGAATAGTTTAGTGTAGTGACCAGACAGATAGCAGATGCTGATCAATGCAAAAAAAGATGTGAAGCTGTGTCGGCAAACAAAACTTTGTACGGAAATAAATGCTAAACAGTTAGCCATTAATTGAGTGGAGGACCAGAGATCTGGGCGTGCAGTATATAGTTATTAAATGTTAGAATGCAGATCATTTAAAGCTTTTTAAAGAGTATATTTGATTCTGGGTTTTATAAGGCATTTTTTTGAAGTATTGCATGCAGTTCTGGGGATCATTATGTATAGAAAGGGTATTAGAGCCATCCCAAGGGAACAGTGACGATTACATCAATAGGCTGATAACAGGAATGAAACAGCATCGGACTGCAGCTATTTAGGATCCTACCAGTCTCACCACTTCTAGCCACATCTTTTGTTTCTTTATTTGTCCCATTACCACTCCCTTTGGCCTTGCAACATGAAACCTTTTGACATTTAATTTCTCCTGCCTGCTACCCTTCCTTCCTTTTTGTTGTTCTTCCCACCCTCCCCCTTTTTCACTTGCTGAAAACCTGTTACATTTCTAACTTTCCAGTTCTGATGAAAGGTCACAGACCTGAAACGTAAACTCTGTTCCTCTCTCCATAGATGCTGCCAGTCCTGCTGCGTATTTCCAGCATTTTCTGTTTTTTTTTCAGATTTCCAGCATCCACAGTATTTTGCTTTTGTTTTGGGTCAGGAATGAGAGGCTAGTTATGAAGAAAGGTTTGAAAAACTGGATTTTTTTTCACACGGATAGACAAACTCAAGGGGTTCTAATCAATATTTTAGAGATTATGAATAGATTTCAGTAGGTTTATACTGTGTCTGCTGTTTGATATAACTAGTAACAAGCTGCCAGACTCGCCAAAAGGATGAAGGTGGGGGGGAAAATTAGAAGGAATTTTTCACACTAGATGTTATTAGAATTTGGAATGCTTTATCTTAAGGGATTGGAGATGTATTTGAAAAGGAAGAATATGAATGGGTACGAGAAAGGGCAGGGAAATGGGATCTAATTTGTCGGTAAAAATTCTGGCAAGTAATTGACGTGGCAGATAATGGGTTTGTAATAATGGATACCCAGCAGATTTGGATTCAAAAATGATTCAAGTAATATTTAAACAGAATAGCCAAGCATTCTGCTTAACAAGAGCTAGCATTGTTTTATGTTCACAATCATTGGTAATTCCTTTATGTGCCCAACCCACAGAGTAGACCCCTTGCACAAATATATGAGTAAATAAGTCTGGTTTTGAAGTTGTGCCCTTCATTTGACCTTTTGGGAATTCCATAATTTAAAAATGTCCATAATAGTAAGGCAGTGAATCTATTGTTTGATGTAGAATATGTTATATTATACCATTTGGAAATCAGACAAAAATAGTGTTGCATTAGGATAACATTGTAGCAAAGGTTCATTGGTTTCAATGGCGAAAAAGTGCTAAGTGATCAGATTACACTTTGGAAGTTGACCAAGCTATAACCTTTTTAAAGTTGTACGAGCAAGCCTGTCATGCCATTGCTCACAGTAGGTTTGATGATCCGTTTTATGACGACAGCAGAACTTTTCCATGCAGTGTCCAACATATTCTGTTACTAAGGTGAATTTATGTTTAAATTACCTTTTACTTTTAAGACCTTAAAATCTAACTGTTAGCAGATGTGGGCTGAGGTCAGAGTTTAATTGCTGCTTAATGAGATTTGAGGGTGCTTATAAATTTTTGAATGCAGATCAGAAAGGAAATGCTTGAAATTACTTTTTCTTTTTGTGTTTTGCTTTTGGCACTTTGAAGTGGGGGGGCACTTAACAGATTTTATATACCTATAATCTATTCACAGTCCTGAGTATGGTATTCCAGTGCACACATGTATCTCCTTAAGTCAGCCTTTATAATGGAAATTCCTATGTCAACATCTTACAATGGCAGAACGTTGTCAAATACAGCCACAAAAGACTAGTGCAACCTCGCTGAAGGCTCAGAAACTACTCAGCATACAGGTGCTCAGAACATAGGAACAGGAGTAGGCCATTCAGCTTCTGAAGCCTGTTTTGCCATTCAATTAGATCATGGCTGATCGATGTCTTAATTCCATCTACCCAACTTTATTTTGTAACCTTTAATACCCTGGCATATCAAAAATCTGTCGATCCAAGTTTGGACATTTTTAATTGACTTAGTCTCAACAGATTTCCACTCCCCTTTGTGTGAGCAAGTCCTTCCTGACATTTCCCGTCCCTAGAAATTATCACAGGAAAATTGTAAGCAATTACCTTTATACACTAGGAACAGCGCTGGGAGAAGTGGAACGGAGTTAAGACCTCTGGGCACTTAAGGGGAGGCAGTAGCGTAGTGGTAATAGACTGGATAGTAATCCAGAGGTCCAGGCTAATGCTCTGGGGACTTGGGTTTGAATCCCACCATGGCAGACGGTGAAATTTGAATTCGACTATTAAATCTGGAGTTAAAAAGCTGGTCTAATGGCAACCATGAAACTATTGTCGATTGTTGTAAAAAGAAAAATCCATCTGGTCCACTAATGTCCTTTCGGGAAGGAAAACTGCTGTCCTTACCTCATCTGGCCTATATGTGACTCCAGACCCACAGTAATGTGGTTGACACTTAAATGTCCTCTGAATGGCCTAGCAAGCCACTCAGTTTCTCGAGGACAATTAGGGATTGACAATAAATGCTGGCCTAGCCAGTTATGCCCACATCCTATGAACAAATTTTTAAAAATTCAGTACTCCCATAATATTTCTGTACTCCCAAGAGGATTTCCCATTACGTTGGTAGAGTATTTATTTGTACTTGGGTCTATAGCCAATCATTTAAATGCTAGTCCACCTCCTGTGTGCACAGCGCACAGTGTAGACCAAGTGTAGACTTCAGATGATGTCAGTGCAATAAGTAAACCAGGGCACACAGAAGTAATTCAGTCTCCAATGGGGAGATGGTGTAAATACGGCAGGGCAAATTTGTCTGGGCAGTTTCCATTATAACTATGGCTATAGGAACTTCGAACGAAAGATGATGACAGGAAATGTGTGCAGACCTAAGATTTTTAATGTGCAAAAAAGACAGTTAATATTTATAACTATTGAATGGAACGAATTGCACATACTGTACTGGGACGAAGGCAAATAGTTACTTCTAGACAAGCTCATCGTTCACAGCAAAGTGAAATCTTAACAAAATATCCATCCAAACTTTTCAGACCTGCATCATATCTCCTCTCATGCTGCTTTTATCAAATGTGACCATGTCTAATTATGTCACCCGTTCCTCATAACTTGCTATTTCGTCCACCCTTGTAACTCTGCTCTAAGCTCCCCAATACATCAATGTCACAAAATTTGTTTGCAAGTTAGTGCACATATCTTTTTCATTCAGTATTATTGAGAAAGGCTTTTATAAAATGCTATTTATGTAAATTATAATTAGATCAAAGTTAATTTTGAAACAATGAGAAAAATTGATTCCAACAATGCAAGAGAAATTGTTTTTTGGTAAATATATGGACCAACAGTGGAACTTATTAAAGAAAGAACTTGATTTATATGGCATCTTTCATGACCTCATGACTTCCCAAAGCGTTACACAGTTATGGAAGTGCTTTTGTAGTACAGTCACCATTGCAGGGAAGCATGTCAATCAAATTGTGTATGATGTTCCCACAAACAGCAATGCGTTCACTGACCAGATACTTCTTTTAGTGATGTTAGTTGAGGGATAAATTGTGACCAGGACACCAGGGGAATTCCCCTGCTCATCTTCAGATAGTACCATAGAATACTTTACATCCATTTGATTTAAAGCCTCCTTTTAGCATCTCCTCCAAAAGACAAACATGCAACTGTGCAGCATTCCCTCAGTACTGTAATTAACTGCCAAGTGTCCAGTGATCAAGTCTCTGAAATGGGAACATCTGACTTGAAGGAGAGAACCTCAGGAAACCCCAAAACAGCTGATGAAGTACTTTTGAAGTGCAGTAGGGAAATGTAGTAACCAGTTTGCATACAGCAAGGTCCCAAAATTTGAAGGTAGTTAGCAAATTACAAAAAAAGTATTTAGGACAGAGTTAATTGAAGCAGACTGTTTCCAATGATTGAGAGGTGTTAGAACGAGGGTACAGAGCTATAAAGTTGAATGCTAGAAATTTGAAGCAGAGAGCAGGAGAAATTTATTTGTGCAGAGTGTTAGGCTGTGGAACACATTACTGAATTAGTGATTGGAGTGGGAATCCTGTCAACATAAGAATAGCTTAGATAGGTGCTTGAAGGAAAGGGAAATTAAGGGATGTGGAAACTGGGCAGCTACACAGGATTAGGCATAACACCAACATGGAGGATAAACACCAACATGCACTAATTTGGTCAAATGGACAGTTTGCTGTGATATCTATTTAATATGTGATAAAAAGTGTGGGAAAATGCTGACTGGGTGGAAAATAGAAAGCAACAAAAGTAGAAACACACAAAAAGAGAAAATGAATTTGCATTTACATAGTAAAAGCAAAATACTGCGGATGCTGGAAATCTGAAATAAAAACCAATGCTGGAAATACTCAGCAGGTCTGGCAGCATCTGTGACGAGAGAAGCAGAGTTAATGTTTCGGGTCAGTGACCCTTCTTCGTAACTCCGAAGAAGGGTCACTGACCCGAAACGTTAACTCTGCTTCTGTCTCCACAGATGCTGCCAGACCTGCTGAGGATTTCCAGCATTTCTTGTTTTTATTGCATTTACATAGGACCTTTAACATCCTGAAGGTGCCCCAAAGTGCTTTGCAGCCACTGAAGTACTTTTGAAGTGTAGTCACTGTTGTTGCATAGGCAAACATAGGAGCCAATTTGTGAATGGTAACAATAAGCAAAGTTTATTTTTAGGCACAAAATAAACAGTTTTAAGTACAACAGTAGAGGATCAAGTCATGGCAGTACCACTAAATGAATACTGTTCTTTGGTTTTCTCAGTGGAAAAGGAAAATATCATACCACAAGTATGGGGATGATTAGAGATCAGGGGAAAACAGAAAAGTTACAATGGGTAAACTAATGGAATTGAATGATAGAATCATCCAAGACAATCTACCCAGTTATGTACTCTGCCCAACCTACAAATGCTTCTGAGATAGATTGTAGGAAGTTACTCTACAAAATAAGCCATTTTCTCCATCAAATCTACACCATGCTGATTTCGACATGTATCACCTAGTCTTATTTTATGCTCAGTTGCCCTACTCTTGAATATTTATCTTTTTTAAGCAGCTAGTTAACCTCCTTTCGTAGAGGATCTCTGGTTTGTTTCAATGGTTTGTGGCAGAGAATTTCAAATTCTAACACCTTTAATTCTTTTTCTGATCATCTTACATTTCTGCCTCATTATCATCACATCAAACAGTGAAGATAGGTGAGCCAAATGGGAATCCATTAGTTACAATCTTCCAAAGCTTGCTAGATTTAAGGGATAGTGATAGAAAATTGGAAGGTTACTAAGATTATACCTGTTTTCAAAAATGGAAGGAGAGTGATTGTCGTGAAATGGTCGATAGGTCTTTCCCAGGGATTGGTACTGGAGGTCTCAGCTTTACATTCTAACATAAATGATCTGTAATTGGGAATAGAGGGAAGTCTATCCAGGCTCGTAGATGATACTAAGCCAAATGAGAGTGAACTATGAAAAAGCAAGCAGCAAAACTGCAAGAAGCCGTAGATCAATTGTGAATGGACGAAATGATAGCAGATGCAGTTTAACACTGTGAGGTAATAGCTTGGATGTAAAAATAGTAGAAGGAAATACAATTTATTTGGGAAATACTAGACAAGGTACATGAGCAAAGGGATTTAGGGTTTCAGATACATATAAATTGTTAAAGCTAATTGCAAAAAGTGATCATAAAGACTTGATAGGAATATAAAAGCAGTTATAAGGAGACTATTTGATACAATCAGAGAGCCAGCGTGGACATGATGGGCTGAATGGCCGCTTTCAGCACTGTAATGATTCTGTGATAAAAGCAAAATACTGCAGATGCTGGAACTCTGAAATAAGAACAAAGTGCTGGAAATACTCAGCAGGTCTGGCAGCATCTGTGGAGAGAGAAACAGAGTTAACGTTTCAGGTCCATGACATTTTTCTGATGAAACGTCACAGATGCTGCCAGATCTGCTGAATATTTCCAGCGCTCTGTTTATGTTTGTTATTTGGTGTATTGTGTTCTATTTGGGCACCCTGATTTAAGAAAGATATGCTAGCCTTGGAGAAAGTCCAGTGGTGATTCACCAGTGGGTTGAAGGAATTATATATTGAGACACGAGTAGTAAAACATCTGTGGTCAAATTAGTATCTTTATTGCAACAGTACTTCTTTAAATACAGGATTTTTGGTTATTCTTTCATCAAAGACTTTAACAAAATCCAAATTTCTCACTCCGGAAAAAACTACATAAAGCTGTCCATATATTAAAACAGGCCTAGGAATATCCTTACAAATGTCAGGAGTCTGGCCTTATGATTTGTTTATAGTCATAGAACACGAAAGTCTAATTGGGAACTGTTTTCCCCTGAGTTGAAAAGGCAGATTTACATCTGATGGGCTCAATATTATTCGAAGAATAAACATTCTATTTCCTTGAAATCTGCCTGTTATAATTTCAGCATCTATCACTGAAGAAAACTACCAATTTTGATCCATGACAAAGTCAGAGTCTAGGATTCATGTTTCATAGCAACATTGTAACTGCTTCTTCCTTGAGTCCAAGTTTGTGCGGTGTCACACCCATTGGAGTTAGACTGTGTAGAAACTCTGGAGGGTATAGACATTTGTGTTCCATGTCAGTGCACTATTTTCCCTCACCCTCTTGGCCAGTCTGGACAGAGTATCGGACGCCTTTCCCATGCGCTTGTTGATTTCTACATCGAGAGACAGGTTACAGGTGATAGTTGAGCCTAGGTAGGTGAACTCTTGAACCACTTCCAGAGCGTGGTCGCTGATATTGATGGATAGAGCATTCCTGACATCCTGTCCCTCACTGTTCATTTTCTTGAGGCTGATGGTTAGGCCAAATTCGTTGCAGGCAGCCGCAAACCTGTCCATGAGTCTCTGCAGACACTGTTCTGTGTGGGATGCTAATGCAGCATCGTCAGCAAAGAGGAGTTCCCTGAAGAGGACCTTCCGTACTTTGGTCTTCGCTCTAAGACGGGCAAGGTTGAACAACCTGCCATCTGATCTTGTGTGGAGGAAAATTCCTTCTTCTGAAGACTTGAACGCATGTGAGAGCAGCAGTGAGAAGAAGATCCTAAACAGTGTAGGTGCGAGAACACAGCCCTGTTTCACGCCACTCAGGATAGGAAAGGGGTCTGATGAGGCACCGCTATGCTGAATTGTGCCTTTCATATTGTCATGGAATGAGGTGATGATACTTAGTAGCTTTGGTGGACATCCGATTTTTGCTAGTAGTCTGAAGAGACCACGTCTGCTGACGAGGTCAAAGGCTTTGGTGAGATCTATGAAAGCAACGTAAATGGGCATCTGTTGTTCGTGACATTTCTCCTGTAGCTGGCGAAGGGAGAACAGCATGTCAATGGTGGATCTCTCTGCTCGAAAGGTACACTGTGCCTCAGGGTAGACACACTCAGCCAGCTTCTGAAGTCTGTTTAAAACGACTCGAGCGAAGGCTTTCCCCACTATGCTGAGCAGGGCGATTCCACAGTAGTTGTTGCAGTCACCGCGGTCACCCTTGTTCTTATAGACGGTGATGATATTGCCATCGCGCATGTCCTGTGGTACTGCTCCCTCATCCCAGCACAGGCAAAGCAATTCATGAAGTGCTGAGAATATAGCAGGCTTGGCATTCTTGATTATTTCAGGGGTAATGTCCTTTCCAGGGACTTTTCCACTGGCTACGAATCAATGGCATCACTGAGTTCCGATTTTGTTGGCTGTTCGTCCAGCTCATCCTTGACTGGCAGAGACTGTGCTGCATTGAGGGCGGAATCAGTGGCAACATTTTCTTTGGAGTACAGTTCTAGGTAGTGCTCCACCCAGTGGTCCATTTGCTTGTGTTGGTCAGTGATCGTGTCCCCTGATTTAGACTTAAGGGGGGGCGATCTTCTTGATGGTTGGCCCAAAAGCGCTCTCGATGCCATCATACATTCCTCTGATGTTTCCGGTGTCGGTGGCTAGCTGAATACGACTGCATAGGTGTTGCCAGTAGTCATTTGCACAGCACCTGGCTGTTCTTTGTGCAGTGCTTCTGGCTACTTTAAGTGCTACGGATGTTAACTCGCTGGGGGCTTTGCTTGGAGGTTACATAGAAGCTAACTCATCTGTCTGATGGGGAATCTAAACCAAGTGGACATAATAAAAATTATAACCAAATGAATCCAGGAAAACAATTCAAACAAAAGGCCATTAATTTGGAGACTTGCTAATTTCACTCTATTATTTAAGAATGGTGGGAGAACGAAGTCTGGTAACTACAGACCTGTCAGTTTAACATCACTTGTGAGGAAGCTGCTCAAAGCTTTTGATAGGGATAGAGTGACTGAGTACTTCAACAAATATGAGCTGAACAGAGAGCCAGCATGACTTTAGGGGTAAGGATGACTAATCTAGCTGAAGTTTTTGAGGGGCTCACTAATAAGTGAGTGTCTTTGAATGCTGTATTTAAGAACTTTGAGGAGGTATTTGATAATGTTTCACACAAGAGATTATTAACAAAGAGCATGTGGGGTATTGGAGGTAGTCTTTTGACATGGGTTGAAAATTGGTTGGGAGTTAGGATTGATGAAAAAGATTAACTTCCATTGATACGGTGCGGCAAGGACTTCTCCCAGGGATCTGTTCTGGGGCCTCAGCATACCGTACTTATTAATGATGAAGGAATAGAGAGAAAGTTCAATATCTAGTTTGCAGATGACACCAAGTTAGGAAGGACAGTAAATGCTACAAATGGGAGTAGGAAATTTCAGTTGGACATGAGCAGATTAAGTGGGCAAAACTATAACAAATAGAGTTAAGTGTGGGGGTGTGTGAGGTTATCCACTTTGGACCCAAGAAAGATAAATCAGTATATTCTAAATGTGGAGGAACTAGGAAATGTAGAGGGGCAAAGAAATTGGGGAGTCTCAAGTACACAGATCATTAAAAGCTAACAGATGGGCACAAAAAGCAATCAAAAAGGGAGCTTGATTCCAAATGGGGGGGGGGGGAGAAGTTGTACTTCAGCTGTATAGATCCTTGATCAGACCACATTTGGAATACTGCGCTCATTTTGGGCACCACTTTTCAGGAAGGATATATTAACTGTTACAGTCAAGTGAGGCGGGTCAAAGGGCTTCCTCTTTTCCCTCTCCTTGTTTGACCAAATCAGTAGGTGTTTGATTACTTACTTGCTTTGATCATACCAAGAACCAATCGGACAGGTTTTCTTGAGTTCATAAAGAAAGAGGTTAACTTTATTGTACCTAAACCGAACTATAAAGCGCCAACTTTCACTCCCATACACACACTAGAGCTTTACACATACACAAATAGGTTACTGAGTGGGGAAAGGTAGATTGGTTGAGAGTCCATTAAAAAAAAATGTACAGTCTGTGGAGTTTGGTGCTTCGGCTGGCTTCCAGCTGATTTCAGTGGTCCTGAAACTTTTAGTTTGAAGAGGTAGCCGACAAGTTCGGTGGGTCTCTTGAAGACAACGATGTGGATGATTTCCTTCAATGGCGCTTCTGATTGTAGCCGGAATGTGCAAAGGTAGTCAGTAAACAGGCAGGATTTGAAAGCTTTCAAGCTGGAATGGAGAGAGGGACCGCCACTTGGGGTCTGCTCATGTCAGAGTCCAGTTGCTTCTCCTCAGCTGCAGAGAAAATACCAGCTTAAAACCACAGATGGGGAGGGGCTTGTCATATGACAGTCACTCAGTGATTCAAAGGTTGCAGTTAGCAGTATTTCTCTGCTTGCTGAATGAACAGGTAGTTCCTTTATACTTCCTGGATCTTAGTTCTTGCTGGGAAATGCAGACATTTCCTCTCTCTCCTCACAGTCCTTTGCAGTGTAGGGTACAGTGTTGCAAACTAGGTGATCATCTAAAGCTGCCAGCGGTCATCCATTTTTAAATGTCTTTGGAAAAAAAAAATTCAGATCTCAGTCAGTGGATTAAAGAAAATTATCATTCAACAAAGCACATTGGCGTAACATAACTTTGGAGTGGGTACAGTGCAAGTTCATTAGAATTGTACCGTGACTTAGAAGGTTAAATTATGAGGGCCAGTTGCATAAACTTAGCTTGTGTTCCCTTAAGAATAGAACATTGAGAGGTGAACTAACTGAGGTGTTTAAAATGTTCAAAGAATTTGATAGAGTAGATTACCTATTACCTCTGGTGGGGTAATTAAGAATAATGAAACATAAAATTAAAACTAGGGCAATCAACTAAATCTGGAGGCACTGCTTCCACACAAAGGATAATAGCACTCTCGAACAATCTGCTCCAAAGGCTTTGGATACGAAGACCATTGGAGCTTTCAAGTTGAAGATACATAGATTTTTTTTATCAGTGAAGGGTATTGAGGGATATAGGGCAAATATGAGTAAGTGGAGTTTAAATGTAAATGAGCCTTGATCTATCTGAATGGTGGAGCAAGCTTGAGGGGCTGAATGGCTTACTTCTGTTCCAATGTTAATAAATGTAGATGCAATGCTTAGAATACCACAGACGCAGAATCAATTTGGTGTTTAAATGGGAAATAATCATTCAGGATATCAGGGTATTGAACTCTACCAGGAAAGGATGGAGAATTAGGATTCAAAAGGTGAAGAGCTGTTTTGGGTAGCAAACTAGCAGAACGTGTTTGGGCCAAATGGTTTGTTCCCTTTCTATTTAAGGAAGTTAATTGTAGCAATTCAGCATTTTGTTTACTTTATGTGCGGTGTTGTATAGTGCAAAGACATTTTCTGATTTCTTTGTACCTAAAAACGCTGACTTGCAACAGGAAAAGTGCCTACTATTTGCTTGGTCTTTCATCATTGAAAAGAAGGAAATGAGAGGAACTACAGCCTTTTGTGTTTGTAAGATTTGCTCACTATGCTGGCAGTCAACCCTGAGGGGGGCATGGTTCCAAAAGTGAAACTAAGACAGATCTGGGTAGCCATTTCAATAAAGCCTACACACACACAAATCATATGTCTAGTTTCTTCATGCTTGGGGTATGAAACAGAACATCTGGCAACGAAGATAGCGAGTAATTTAAATTTACCAGCCCCAGCGCCTTTCCCGTCATTGCTGTGAGATGTTCCCATTCCATGGGACAGATGGATTTCTGAGTTTGAAACCTACTTGGTTGCTAGAGATATGGACTGTATGGATGTAGCAGCGACCTGCAAGAAGGCAATACTCGTACGTTGCCTTAGAGCAGAGGGCCAGCGTATATTCAATCAGCTAATGGATGATATGTCTACGTTCGATAAGGCGGTAAGTGCTTTCGAGAAATACTTTGGCCTGATGCCAGTGAAATGGTCAGCCCATAAAACAAAACAATATGTGTCAATGTTGTGTCAGTTGGCTTCTACATGCAAATTTGGCACACTAACTAATGAACTAATTTGTGACCAACTAATTAAAAAAACTTCAATCCCAGAATTAAGGAATGCTTACTCATCGGGATGATGGTTTGACTTTGGAAAAGGCCACAACCTTGACCGTCCAAATCAAATCCACCATGTTAGATTTGAAGATGTTACACAAAAATACACCCTCAGGCTCAAGGTTGCCAACACAGCTTGCCCAGTCAACTCAAGTGCAAGGGTTACGAACAAAGAGACCTCAGCAGGCTCATCAACACTTACCTTATCATGGTCAGGCACCCTCAAAAACGTGTCTAAAATGTGGGTACCAATGGATTCAAAATACCATGTCCGGCATGTGGGAAAAAGTGCAACTCCTTCAAAGATGAATCACTTGGCAAAGGTACACAGGTTGTCGCAGAAGCAAACTTTGTCAGTTCGACAGATGGAGGAACCTATTCCTGAGAGGGAAAAGCAGTATGTGTATGTAAATGCAGACAGTAAAGCGCCTGGTTCCATGTGCGGGGGTCACTTCAAAGATTGCACAGTCGTGACGGCAGGCTTTTCAATGTCGCTCCTCATTGATGTGGCAAAAGTATCCTTATTGAGCAAAGACCTCTACTGTCATTATTTTTTGCAGCTTTTGCTCATGCAAGAGGCACTTCTCAAACTTACAATTATCCTGGTCTTCGGAATGATTGCAGTTCCTGTGCACTACAAAAATGTCAACCTAGACAAGTTCACGTCCTGTGTGGCCAAAGGCCTTATGGGAGCAGATCTGTTTGATAAACTTGGCTTCAAACTTGCAATCCCCACTGGAGCACACATTGTGATCGATGATGCAGACTATGCACAACAGTATCCCTCCTTATTCACCAAATTTTGGGAGATTAAGGGGTACTGTAGGACGTGAGAGTTCCCTGCAGAGTCTCACTTAGGTTCGGAGCCGTACTTCAGGCGTTACAGGAATGAGTGACTGAACACCAAATGATGTGTTAAACAGTAATTATATTGAGTAACTATTAAGTAATGAACAATTATTAATGATAAAAAAGGAAAGAAAGATAACTATTGAAAAGAAAGGAAGGAAAAGAGTGGAGAAAGACAATAAAACTTGTAGTACACTGCTATAACCCCAAATTAGTCTGTTCTCAACAGTTCCCTAAAACGGTACAGTGTTCCCCTTGGTACATGTACCACCACGTTTCCAAGAAACTTATAGCACACTCCTATAACATCAAATTAGTCTGTTCATGACAGCTCCCTAAAATGGTACCGTTCCCGCCTTGGTACATACATCACCAAGTCTCTGGAGAATCTTGCACTGGGATGGACTCTCTCATCATTCACTCCATCAACACCCCTCCCCCATAGTCTTCAGTGATTGACTAGTCCATTCCGGCTGCAGCCCCGAACATTGGATGTTGTGCCCCTTTAAGTACAATTTCTGGCTCCATTCCAGCTTCTCGAGGTTTCCATCCAGACTTTCTCATAACAAAGGTCCGACAACCATGAGTCTTTATCGACTTTTTCTCGCAGGGACTATGAGACCGTTCAGGCTGTTGACACATCCTTTGATGGTGTCTCTCACCTGCCATCAATTTGGTTATACTGTCCATCAATTAAACTCAATTTTCTGATACCACTCCATTGTGGACCATCCCATGTGCAAGGTTATCCATTGTCCTGGCTTGTAGTTCAGACATCATTGAATACCATAAGAACTGACTTCTGTTTAAACAATGAGAAAACAATTGTTATTTTCAAGAAGAGAAGAACAGTAGTTCGTGGGAAAATACAAGTTCACAATTATTGATATACCATTGATTACATAATTGATTAATTACTTGACTCAGTGCACAATCACACCTAGTTTTAAATCAATTCACTGCAGATTTAATGCAGTTTTTTAAAAATCAAAAGCATAGCAAAAGCAAGGCAAAAGTAAAATGCAAGAACTGAGAAAAAGTAGTGGCTGCAGGCCTCAGGCCTACAGTACTGTCATGCTTCTCATGTCAACATACCAATTCCACCTGTTTCACAAAATTTGAGACGGTTACCATTTGTAATACGTGCCGACGTGTCACAGGAGCTGAAATGACTGGAAGCAGACTTTCACTGAGCGAATCAACTCATTCCCATGTATATCAAACCTAGTAAGACTGCTCACCATGCTGTTGGTCAACCCTAAGGATGCATGGTTCCAAAAGTGAAACTAAGACAGATCCAGGCAGCCATCTGAATAAAGCTTATGCACACATATAAATTGAGAGTCTAGTTTCTTCATGTTTGGGGTATGAAACGTAAGCCAATCTCACATACCTCTTTGTAGACAGGTATTGTATGCCATGAAGTGGGTTGCTTCATTATCCTCTGAATATATTTGGCAAAACATAATATAGAAAATAATTCTCTTTACACCTCAGGCACTACCTTTTATTGTATCACACTTGAAGTCTTTTTGCCCTTCGTTGTTTATAGCTGGCTGTTGTTGGTATTATTACAAAACAGTGGTAAGTGCTGTGGGTGGCTTACACTTTTCACCTCCCAATTGACCGCAGATAGTATTTTGTTAAAAATGTGTGTTAGTCCCTGATTGTTTTTTAGGGCCAAATAAACAGACAACTGACAGGTTTTCTCATATGATTTTAAAAAAAAGAAAGATAACTATTTTTAAACAATTCCTGAAATGGTCGCAACCTCACTCACGCAGGTATTTACACACATGCATACACAGAATAGATAGAGAGAAAAAAGTAGGATGCAATTAAAGCCCAAATTACTGTACAAAGGTCAGTTGCCAGAAGAACCTTCAGGTTTCTTTCAGGAGGTAATTTTATAACGAAAAGGATTGATGAGGGTAATGCAGTGGATGTGGTCTGCATGGATTTTCGTAAGCCATTTGACAGGTCCATGGCAGACTGGTCAGTAAAATGAAAGCCCATGGGATACAGGGGAATGTGGCAGGTTGGATCCAAAATTGGCTCATTGACAGGAAGCAAAGGGTAGTAATCGATGGATGTTTTTTGTGAATGGAAAGCTATTTCCAGTGGTGTTCCACAGGGCTCAGTGTTGGGTCCCTTGCTGTTTGTGGTATATATTAATGATTTGGACTTCAATGTGGGAGGCATGATTGGGAAATTTACTGATGACACAAAAATTAGCCGTGTAGTTAATAGTGAAGAGGATGGTTGTAGACTCCAGAATGATATCAATGGTTTGGTTGAGTGGATGGAAAAGGGACAAATGGAATTCAGTCCAGAGAAGTATGAGGTAATGCACCTGCGGAGGACAAATAAAGCGAGGGAATGCACAATAAACAGGAGGGTATTGAGAGGGGTAGAAGAAATGAGAGACCTTGGAGTGCATGTCCACAGGTCCCTAAATGCGGCAGGACAGGTAAAGTGGTGAAGAAGGCATATGGAATGCTTTCCTTTATTGGCTGAGGTATAGAATACAAAAACAGGGATGTAATGCTGGAACTGTATGAAATGCTGTGTCGGCCACAGTTGGAGTATTGCGTACAGTTCTGGTCGCCACATTACAGAAAGGACATAATTGCTCTGGAGAGAGTACAGAGGAGACTTACAGGAATGTTGCCAGGGCTTGAAAGTTGCAGCCATGAGGAAAGATTGGATAGGCTAGGTTTGTTTTCCCTGGAACTGAGGAGGCCAAGGGGTGACTTAATTGAGGTGTACAAAGTTATGAGGGGCCCAGATAGAGTAGACAGGAAGGACCTGTTTCCCCGAGCAGAGAGGTCAATTTAAGGTGATTGATAGAAGGATTAGAGGGGACATGAGGAAAAACTTTTTCACCCAGAGGGTGGTAGGTGTCTGCAATTCACTGCCAGGAATGGTGTGGAGGCAGAAACCCTCAATTCTTTTAAAATGTATCTGGACATGCACCTGAAGTGCTGTAACTTGCAAGGCTATGGACCAGGTGCTGGAAGGTGGAATTGGATTGGCAGCTAGTTTTTTCGGCCGGTACGGATATGACGGGCTGAATGGCCTCCTTCTGTGCTGTAATTTTTCCATGGTTCTATAATGGTGTTGCAGACCTGAATGTTCCTTGTCTTGGAGTTGCTGAAGTGTTATAGCCTTCTCTGGTTAAAACATGGCCCAAAGTTTACTTTCACAGATGGAGAGTCTCAAAGCCACCTTGCAAGTTCTCAGCTGTATGGTTGTTCAAGTTGTTATTCAACAGGGTTCTTGTGCTTAGCTGCACCATATCTCTCAGCCTTTAGCTGTAACTGACTTTCTGTGGTCTTTGTTTGATTTCCCCTCTCTCAACAGAGAGCTACCTTTTAAGGTAAAAATCCATCACATTTGAGTCTCTGTCAGGGCACTCTCCCCTGGTGTGGTCACACAATTGTCCAGGATATGGAAACCATTGCAATCTGTTGCCGTCTGCATGGGGACTATTCTGTTGCAATGGTGCTGCTTTACCCCTGTTCGTCTTTATTTGGACTGTGGAGTCAGTCTGTCTACAGAACCTTTGTTAGCTCATTCCTGTAGATAGGAGCCATCAATATGTAATGGTCTCCTTTCAATTTCAGTGGGTTCTTCCGGAGTCAATTACAGAGGAGGTCTCTTCCTCAACAGACAGATGTGTTTATTGACAGTGCAGGTCACCTGATCTCTACTCCATTTTGTTTGTCGTACAGATGTTCCCTTTTTTGTGGTTAAGTTCAGCAGTTGACTTTTTTTTCATAATTCCTTCAATTCATTGTTTATTTCATCTCGGCTCCTTCTGAGCATGACAGTATAGATCCTGTCATTTTTCCTATCCTTGAAAGGGGCTTTGCTATCCTTCATCAAATAGCCGGGACAGTTTCTACCATTTATTGAGATTGGTAGGCCAGGATAGGTGCTGATTCAGTGTGTTACTGTTGTTTCTTTTAATCACGTGGATCCTGCATACCTAAATGACTCATTTTTCAGATTGTCCTTACACAATCTGATAGCATGGCCTGTTCCTTTCAGTTGTACCTTAATCAGCTTCCAACTCACTAGTTTTGATACCACAAGAATGTGTAAAACCTTTGTGCTTAGCAGTTTGTCCTTTCAATTTAATATTCATAATGGTATAAAAAGGTCAGAGATGGAGTTTATCAAGTTCATGGAGTGGCATCGTATTTCACAATTGTAAAGAATGGTGCATATATCTGCAGCATTATGTCCCCTTTGAGTTGTTTTAAGTCAAAATCCATGCTGTTTCCAGATTGGTCCTGTACTATGCTTGCCATTTTGATTTGTAAGGACACAGTGAGCATAGCATTGGACAACACTCCCAAGAGTGTTTGAATAGTTTCACAGAATTCAGAATGGATCCCTTTATGAAGATGGAAGGTTGGTGATAGCTTGCAAGAAGCTTGATAAAAATTTAAGGTTCAAAATTTGCTGTTGCAGGGCATCTGATGGTATCCCCGTTAGAATTGCTGCTGTAACATTCAGCTCAAAAAAGTTTGCCTAGAAAATTACTGAAGTGCAATCTGATAATGGTACAGCAAAGGAAACAGGGCATCTAGGTCCTTGGTGAACAAGGAAACCGACAAGCTCCTTAACCAATGAAATTTAAGGATTAGGAAGTAAAGACAGAAAGATGGTGAAGAAAGGTAAGTTAAAGTGTGTGAATTCAATGTCAGATCAGGTACAGGGAGAGAAATAGAGACGGGGAAGAAAGATTAGATTGAGAGTGAGAGCAAAATGAGGCAGAAAGGAAAAGTAAGAAAATAAAATTTAATGCTTGACATTTTGTAAATCTCCCTGAAAAATTCTAATCCTGAACAAATGAAACTGCACAATTGTAACAGTTAATGTAAGTCGCTAGAGAGGTTGATTGTCAGCCATTAATACTTCTTATGTCATTAAAGGGTAATTACACTTGTAATGACAATTTAAATTGTAGCGAGTTTAATGAGCAAATACAGCAAGTTCCAAAAAAAAGGGAAGCTAAGGGTGAAATGCTGTTTTCCCAAAGCCAGAGTGACGCTACTCAGGCAGCAACGTTTGGACATTCGCGTCTAATTGTGCATCTACTCCCCACCTGAATTTGCTGTGACATTTGGACATTTGTCCATAAATCACAAAAGTAAAATACTGCAGATGCTGAAAATATGAAATAAAACAGGAAATGCTGGGAATACTCAGCAGGTCAACCAGCACTGTGGAAGGAGAAAGAGAGATAACGTTGCAGGTCTGTGACCTTTCATCAGAACTGGGAAAAGGTAGAAATTTAACAGGTTTTGTACAAGTGAAAGTGGGGGGTGTGTGCAGAAAGGATGGAAAGCTGAAAAAAAGGGAAGGGTTGTGATAAGATGGAAGACAGGAGAGATTAAATGACAAAGATTTCATCGTGCAAGGCCAACTGGAGCAGTAATAGGAAATGCAAAGAACTAAAGATGTGATTAGAGGAGGTGTGAATGGCAGGACAGCTGCAGCCTGAACGCAAAGCAAAGGAAACAAAAGAGAAATGAGAAAATCAAACAAACCGGCAAAGAAACACAGATCAAAATGGGGGGGCAGAGGTTATAATCTAACATCGTTGAACACAATGTTCAGTCCAGAAGGTTATAAAGTGCCCAGTCAAAAGGTGAGGGGCTGTTACACAAGCTTGCGTTGAACTTCATTGGAACACTGTAGCAGGCCAAGGACGGAAAGATCAGAGTGGGAGCAAGGTGGAGAATTAAAATGACAGGCGACAGAGAGGAGGTAAAAGGGCAGGTGTTGCATCTCCTGTACCTGCATGGAAAGGAGCCGGAGGAAAGGGAGTGGGTGTTGGGAGTGACAGAGGAGTAGACCAGGTTGTCACGGAGGGGACGGACCCCAAGGGATACTGAAAGGGCAGGGTGTTTGGTGGTGGCGTCACACTGGAGGTGGTGGAAATGGTGGAGGAATTAAATCCATAAATCACGTTTGGACAGAAAATTCTGGCCCATTACTTCTGCCTTGGTGAGATAGATAGTTTTCAAAGCTTCAGATCGATCTTGCGGCAGGTGGGAAAAACCTACTTGACACCGTCCTCACCAATCTACCTGTCACAGATGCGTGTGTCCATGAAGCATTGGTAGGAGTAACCACCACACATTCTTTATGGAGACCAAATCCCATCTTAACACTGAGAACTCGTTCCATCATGTTATGTGGCACTACCACTGTATGAAATATGGATAGATTCAGAACAGATCTAGCAGCTCAAATAAAAACAAGAAATGCTCAGCAGGTCTGGCAGCATCTGTGTAGAGGGAAGCAGAGTTAACGTTTCAGGTCGATGGCCCTTCATCAGAACTGGCAAATGTTGGAAATGTAATAGGTTTTAAGCAAATAAAGCAGGGGTGGGGCAAGAGATAACAAAAGAGAAGGTGTTGATAGGATAAGGTCACAGAGAATAATTAACCAGAAGGTCATGGAGCAAAGGCAAAGAGCATATTAATGGTGTGGTGAAAGATAAAGCGTTAGTGCAGAGATGGTGTTAATTGACAGAAAAATGAACAGCCAAGGCCCAAAGCACAAACCTGAAAAAAGTGGGTAGGCTCAGTAGAAACAAACTAAAATAAAATAAACATATAAAAAAAAGAAAAAATAATGAAAAATAAAAATAAAAAGTGTTGGGGGGAGGGGTGGGTGGGCGCCGTCATGCTCTGAAATTATTGAACTCAATGATCAGTCCAGCAGGCTGCAGCGTGCCTAATCGGTAAATGAGATGCTGTTCCTCGAGCTTGCATTGATGTTCACTGGAACACTGCAGCAATCCCAGGATGGAGGTGTGGGCATGAGAGCAAGGGGGAATGTGGAAATGGCAAGCAACCGGAAGCTCGGGATCATGCTTTCAGATTGAGCGGAGGTGTTCTGCAAAGCGGTCACCCAATCTGCGTTTGGTCTCCCCAATGTAGAGGAGACCACGTTGTGAGCAGTGAATACAGTATACTAAATTGAAAGAAGTACAAGTAAATCGCTGCTTCATCTGAAACGAGTGTTTGGGGCCTTGGATAGTGAGGCGAGAGGAGGTAAATGGGCAGGTATTACACCTCCTGCAATTGCATGGAAAGGTGCTGTGGGGAGGGAACGAAGTGGTGGGGGTAATGGAGGAGTGGACCAGGGTTTCGTGGAGGGAATGATCCCTTCGGAATGCTGACGGGAGGGGAAGATGCATTTGGTAGTGGCATCACGCTGGACGTGGCGGAAATGGCGGAGGATGATCCTTTTGGATGTGGAGGCTGGTGGGGTGGAAAGTGAGGACAAGGGGAACCATGATACGGTTCTGAGAGGGAGGGGAAGAGCTGAGGGCCGAGGTGCGGAAAATGGGTCGGACACGGTTGAGGGCCCTGTCAACCACAGCGGAGGGGACTCCTCGGTTGAGGAAAAAGGAAGACATATCAGAAGCGCTGTCATTGGAGGTTGCATTGGTGGGAGTTAGTGGGCTAGCAGCTCAAAACTGGGTGTCCATGTGGCACTGTGGGCCATCAGCAGCAAAATTGTATTTACCATATTCAGTAACCTCATAAACCGACATTCTCACTCCAGCATTACCATCAAATCAGCCAATCAGCTGTGACTCAATGAAGAATGTAGAAGGGTATGCCAAGAGCAGCACCAGGCGTACCTGAGAATGAGGTGCCAACCTTGTGAAGCTAGAATACAGGAGTAAATGCATACCCAATAGTTAAAGCTGCATGCTATAGACAGAGCTAAGCAATTCCACCACCAATCCCACAACTAGCAAATCAGATCAAAACTCTGCAGTCCTGCCACATCCAGTCATGAGTGGTGGTGGACAATTAAATAACTACCAGGAGGAGGCAGCTACCTAAACATCCCAATCATCAACAATGGTGGAACCCAGCATTAGAGTGCAAAAGACAAGGCTCAGACAGAAGTGCCTCCTTCTGAGGTCTCCACCATCATAAATGCCAGTCTTCAGACAATTCGGTTCACTCCGCGTGATATCAAGAGATGGCTGAGGGCACTGGATACAGTAAAGGCTATGTGCCCCAACAACATCCCGACAGTAGTACTGAAGTCTTGTGCTTCAGAACTAGCCAGACATCCAGCTGTGCTGTTGCATTACAACTACAATATTGGCATCTACCAAACATTGTGGGAAAACTGCCCAGGTATGCCCTATCCACAAAGCAGGAGAAATCCAATCAGCCAATCACCGCCCCAACAGCCAACTCTCAATCATCAGCAAAGCAATGGATGGTGTCATCAACAGTACTATTAAGCACCATTTGCTCACTAATAAATTACCTGCTTACCACTGCTCAGTTCAGTTTCTGCCAGGATCACCCATCTGCCTGGGCTCCAGACCTCATTACAGCCTGGGTCCAAACATGGGCAAATGTGCTGAGGTGTGGTGAAAGTGACTACCTTTGACATCAAGACAGCATTTGACTCTGTCACGAGGAGCCCTAGTAAAATTGAAGTCAGTGGGAATCAGAGGAAAACTGTCCAATGGTTGGAGTCATACCTAGCACAAAGAAAGATGGTTGTGGTTATTGGAGCCAATACGATATGGATGCAGGAGTTCCTCAGAGCAATGTCCTAGGCCCAGCCATCTTTAGTTGTGTCCTTGATGATCTTCCCTCAATCGTAAGGTCAGTAAACTGGATGCTTGCTGATGATTGTTGATGGTTGCAGTGTTCAGTTCCATTCACAATTCCTCAGATAATGAAGCAGTCTGTGCCCACATGCATCGAGACCTGAAAACCTCCAGACTTGGGTTGATAAGTGACAAGTAACATTCATGTTACACAAGTGTCAGGCAATGACCATCTCCAACAAGAAAGTATAAGCACTTCCTTGACATATTGTTGAATTCCCCCACCATCAACGTCTTGGACGTTAACATTGACCAGCCACATAAATACTGTGGCTACAAGAGCGGGTCAGAGGCTGGGAATTCTACAGTGCATAACTCACCTCCTGAATCCCAAAAGCCCGTCCACCATCTACAAGGAACAAGTTAGGAGTGTGATGGAATACTTTCCACTTGCCTGAATGGATCCAACAACACTCAAGAAGCTCGACGCCTTCCAGGACAAAGCAGTCCGCTTGATCAGCACCCCATTTACCACCTTAAATATTTGCTCCCTTTACCTCTGGCGCAATGTAACTGCAGTATGTACTATCTACAAGATGCACTGCAGAAACTCACCAAGACTTTTTTGACAGCACCTCCCAAAAATGCAACTTCTACTACCTAGAAGGCTAAGGGCAGCAGGCCATGGGTATACCACCCCCTCCAAGTTTTTCTCCAAGTCACAGACCACCCTGACTTGGAAATATATTGCTGTTTCTTCACCATTGCTGGGTCAAGTCCTGGAACTCCCTACCTAAAAGCACTGTGGGAGTATCTTCACCACATGGACTGCAGCATTTCAAGGGTTTGTCTCAGCACCACCTTCTCAGGGACAGGCAACATCCCTAAGTGACATCCACATCGCCAGAATGAATAAAAAAAACTTTCTTAAATTTAATTTGCAGCAAATACAAGTATGGTACCTTACTCATGACTATAAACAGAAATTAGTGTTAGTAGAAACTGATATTACATGCAGCAATGCGAAATTCCGCTCTGGTATAACAAACTTTTTATAAGGCATTTCTTGCAAAATGCTTGATGTAATTGTGTTTATCAGCATGACCAGGAATGATTATGGCCTATAAGGATTAATACTGATTTTGTTTATTTTCCTAGCCAAGCAGAACACTAGTCATGACGAGCATGCCTTCAGAGTAAGTGCTAAATTTCTTTTTTATCTTGATGTTTCCCTGAACCATAATGAAAACCTTCACCCTTGGAAAGTTGGCAGCTATATGCTGTGGTATGTCAAGGGAAAAGCTAGATTTAACATACGATAAAGAATACTGAGTTGAAAATTATGTGTAAGGAACCTTGTGCTAAAGCAGTTCTTACTTCATCTGTTTTAGTCTGTAGAGTGTATTCACTTTGTGTATAAGTTGATCTCCATTACATTGATTTAAAATTGTTTTAATGCAAGAAACCAGAAATGAAACCTTTGATATGAAAACAGCTATAAGCCATCCCATTTTTCATATTTAAATATACCTTCAAATTGAAAGCATTTCTGGATGTTTTTCTCTTTGTTAACCCTAAATCTCTCTTGAGGACAGTGATTCCTGGTTCAGTAGGTGGAATCAATACCAGCAGTACCTTATACACTTGGTCTTGGCAAAGTAGATGTTGAATACCAACTGCTTTAGATCCCCCATCAAGCTCCTTTGTCATCATATTTTTAAAGTTAATGAGCTAAGGCTCAAAGGTCAAGGTTTGCAGAACACCATCAAGGTTGTAAAGAGTAATCTATGAAAGAGTGATAAAATGATACCAAGCTTGGTTTTAAAAGACTTCAGGTTCTGGGCCTTACATAGTTTACAAGTTCTGGACAAGTGCAACCAAGTGTAGGAGACTGTGATCTCCCATTTTCAGCACAGGGAAAGGATGACTTTGTCGTATGATGGTGACCACCAAGGATCCAGCGAGGATGGCAACATCGTCTGCCTGTTCCCAATTTTTAAAGTTTAACCTACCTATGCGCATTCATGCAAACTGCCTTCAGTATCCATTTTCCATTTGCCTCGTTCTTGCTATGATCCGTGATATGTTGAGCGTGCTGTGAGACCAGATGCAGCCTGTTTCAGTTTGAATCATTCTGACGTACTTTTCAATCCCAACACAAATCCTCATACTCTTGGACATCTCCTTTTCCAGGTATTCCATCGAGATCCAACAGTTCCAAGACACATCTCCCCAGGTCAAATTGGATATTTTCTTCAGTCCACAAAATATACCAATAGGCTTTTATTATCATTACAATGCTGTTCCATCATTTAGCAGTGTAAAAATCTGGTTAGCAGTTACATACGTCACTGATTTTCCCTCAGCCTTCCATTTAGGCATTTCCCGATATTCTATTCAGGCATTCTGCAGCAAAAATCTTTTCAGGCACACTGATCAGACTAATGCATCTGGGTGAATACGTTCCTCTTTGTCCTCCTTATGTGATAAAATTATTTGTGCAAAGTTCCAAACCTGAGACACTTACTCCTTTCTCCAGATTATTATGATAACCCAGTCATCCTGGTTACCCATATTTAAGTGCTTCAGCAGCAACAGTGTTTCGTGCACCAAATACATTTTTTCTGCAGAATACTGAATGTGGTGTTCCACCCCATCGCCAGCTTTCTTGCTAAGTCAACCAGCTATCTGATTAGCCTTCTTATCTAAAGTCTGAGCATTATCGCTGGTGTATCTGTTTGAATTCCTGGAATCGGTGCTGTCAGGCATGCAAGATACATTGCTTCTTGAATTCTTCTTTCCCATTGTTATGACCAAGGCGGGAGGAGTGCACTGTCTTTCTCTATTTCTACATCTCCACGGGTCACAACATATATTTAAATGTTTACCCAGTTACCGATGCGGCCAATTATATACTCTATTTTAGTTTCAGAATAAAATCCACCGACCAGGTTTCTTTAATAAACAACAAAAGTATTAATTTATTATAAAACAAGACTTCGTCAATAAAGATGCAAAGTTTTAACTCACAGTTTGAAATATGACCGTAAATATATATATTCCCTTCTAAATGCCCAACACACACACACACACCCCCTGGTTTAAAGAAAAGTAAAGATGCTTTGGCCAAAGTACTTGTTAATTCTTGAAGAAAAAGGATAAGATATGTTATGTTCCAGATGGTATACAGTCTGGCGTCCGAGTACACGTAGAGGGGGCACTGGGATCTTTTCAGAAGCAGTTCATTCAGGAGATGGCAAGAGGAAGTCTTCCAGAAGCTTCTCAGGAGAAATGCGGCATCATGGGTTTTAGCGTGTCACACACTGGATTTTGCAGGGTTTCTCAGAGAGGTGGAGAAAGATGAACTAGATGCTTCTCTTTCAGCAGGCTGACCTCCAACTGACTCAAAACAATATTCCAAAATGAAACCCACTCTTGAGCACCTTAAATCTTAACATGTCACTTCTCTTGTAAACAACTCCCATAGTCTGAAGGCACCTGTTGCTTACATAGCTGAAGACATGTGACATAATGACCCTTTTAAAAAAACACATCCATGGAATCCCTTCAGTCTCAAATGAATTCATCTCCACAATTCTAAAACACAAGTCCTCAAAAAATATTTTTAAAAACACCATCCAATTTCTATGTTCAGACAGCGTTATTTGAAAGTCTGGCACACACTTTCACAAATTTCTCTGCTGACTCCAGACTACTCCAACTCTCTTTGTAGGTTCTGAGCTATACCATCTCTCTCGTAATCTCTTCTCCATGCTTTCTACGCCTGATCACTGGACTGGCTACCTCTACTCATTAGCTCCTCTAGACTTATACCTTATTCTCCACTTCTTTAATCTCTGATTTATCTTGCATTTACCATATTTGTGTATTGGCTGCTATCTGAACCCAAGCCCACTTCTCTTGGCCTCCCTCCGGCCCTGTTACGTGCTCTCTTTCTGTCCCAAATCCTACTGCCTCCTAGCACACCCTGTTTATCATGTCCCATTGACCTCCATTTCATTTTCTTCTCTATCTCAGCAAACCTCTTTCCCTGCTGCCTCCCCAGGTTTGAAATACATGGCCTTCCTATGTTCTTCATTTGGCATCCTCTGCCTTGCTCTCCAGAGTAGCAACCTTAATTTCCTCACCTGTAACACCAACTGTGAGCAGCTCATCAATTTCTTTGTCCCAAAGGTTGAGACTAAATGTCTTAGCACCATTTCCCACAGCCACCCTACTCATTACCACTAATATCATCTAACCTTAATGTTCCGGTCGCAGTCTCCTAGCTTATCTCTTTTATGGACCTTGACCCCCACCCCTGTCCCACCACCACTTTCTCCCAATGCTTTCCAAAACTGTTAATTTCTCCCTTTGTTCAGTCAATGTCCTTCATCCTTTCCATAGCGAGATCATTGTCCCCTTGTCAAAATATGCACTGTTGCCTATTGGTTCCCTGCAGTCATTATCCAGTCTCTAGCCTTTCCTCCTTGTCCATGATTCATGAATACATAGTTCCCTTTTTATTGTGTGCACATTCCTTGCATGATTCGTCTGGCTTCTCTTCCCACTTTCGCTGTTACTTACAGTGTCCCCCAAGGATCTTTGGCCCCCTCCAAATTTTCAGCTACATGCTGTCCCTCAGCGACATCATCTGAAAACACAACATCTGTTTCCACATGTACAACACCCAGATCTAACTCAAAACCACCTCTCTCGACCCCTCCGCGCGCTCTAAAGTTTCAGACGGCTTGTCCAATATCCAGTACGAGATGAGCATAAATTTCCTCCAATTAAATATTGAGAAGACTGAGGCCATTGTCTTTAGTCCCTGCCACAACCTCTGCTCCCTAGCCAATGACTCTGTCCCTCTTCCTGGCAACTGCCTGAGGCTGAACCAGACTGTTCGCAACCTTGCCGTAATATTTGACCTCAAGATGAGCTTCTGAACTCATATCTGTGACATCAATAAGACTGCTTATTTCCACTTCTGTAACATCACCTGACTCTCCCCCTGCCTCATCTCATCTGCTACTGAAATGCTCATCCATGCCTTTGTTATCACTAGACTTGATTATTCTAACACAGTTCTGGCTGGCCTCCCACATTCTACTGTCTGTAAATTTGACATCATCCAAAACCCTGCTGCCCCTGTCCTTATTTGCACCAAGTTATGTTCATTCATTACCCTTGTCTTTGCTGACCTACATGGGCTTCTGGTTAAGCAATGCCTTGATTTTCAAAATTCTCATCCTTGTTTTCAAATCCCTCCATAACCTCACCCCTCCCCATCTCTGTAACTTCTTCCAGTTTCACAACCCTCTGAGATACCTGTGCCTCTCTAATTCTGGCGGCTTGAACAGCCTCAATTTTAATCTCTTTGCCATTTGTGGTGGTGTTTTCAGCTGCTTATCCCAAAGCTCTGGAATTCTCTTCCTAAACATCTCTGGCTGTCTCTCCTCATTTCAGCTGTTCCTTAAAACCTAATTCTTTGACCAAGCTGTTGGTCATCTGCTCGAATGTCTCTTGTGGCTTGGTGTCATACTTTGTTTAATAAAGCCCCTGTGAAGTGCCTTGGGATGTTTTATTATGTTAAATGTGCTATATAAATATAAGTTGTTGGTGGTTATCCCCTTCAGTTTGCTTTCTACCTTGCCCACAGCATGAAACTGCCCAGGTTAACATCACCAATGATATGTGTGATGGTGACCATACAACTGTTGCTCTGTGATCTGGTTGCATGCTCTGCAATATTTTACATAATCCTTCATGCCATTCTTCTCTGCATGGTCCAGCTCAGTGGAACTGCCTTTAATGGTTCCACTCTATTTGTCCCAATGTCATCGGTGCATCTCCTGGAATGACTCATTTCATTTCCGCATCTACGTGGTGCCCCTCAGTGATATCATTCATAGACAAAAAGTCAGTTTATTTATTTATGTGTCATAATTTACTGCAGCTTATCAATAAGAAGATCAGAGCCATTGTTTTCAGCCACTGTACAACCTCCCATTCCCTTACCACTGATCACACCCATTTCCTGGCCACACACTCAGACTGGTGCAAACCGTTGTAAACGTTGGTGTCTTGTTTTACCCTGCTTTAAGACCACATCCTATCCATCATGAAGACTGCTTACATTTGCCCCTGCAGGGTTGCTTACCTCAGCCAGTATCACTGCCCTACCATCACTGAAACCTTTATCCATGCTTTTGTCAACTATTCCAGCACTCTCCATGCTGATCTTCTATTCTTCACCCTCCATGAAGAATTTGTTCAAAGTTCTTCAAACCTGTCCCACGTTAAGTCACACTCATCTATTGTACCCATATTTACCAACACCAGCCCTTCATCATAGAATCTTACTGCACAGAAAGCCATTTGGCCAGCTATTTGAGAGAGTTGTCCAACTAGTTTTACTCCCCTGCTCTTTCCCCACAGGCCTATAAATACAACAACTTGCATTTATATAGCTCCTTTAATGTAATAAAATATCCCAAGGCTCTTTACAGGAGCATTATAAAACAAAGTATGATACGGAGCCACATAAGGAGATATTAGGTCAGATGACCAAAAGCTTGGTCAAAGAGGTAGGTTTTAATCAGTGTCCTAAAAGAGGAAAGCGAGGTAGAGAGGAAGCGAGATATAGGGAGGGTAATCCAGAGCTTAGGGTCTAGGCAACTGAAGGCATGGCCACCAATGGCAGAGCAATTAAAATCAGGGATACACAAGAGGCCAGAATTAGAGGAGTGCAGATATCTCGGAGGTTGTGGGGCTGGATTAGATTACAGAGATAGGGAGGGATAAGGCCATGGAGGGATTTGAAAACGAGGATGAAAATTTTAAAATCAAGATGTTGCTTGACCGGGAGCAAATGTAAGTCTGTGAGCACAGGGATGAAAGGTGAATGGGATCTGGTGCTAGTTACTTGATGTCTCCTTTTAAAATACATATCCAATAAAATATATATCCAGCTCCCTTTTCAACGTTACAATTGAATCTGCTTCCACCACCTTTTCAGGTAGTGCATTCCAGATCATAACGATTGGCTGCACAAAAAAATACACTCCTCATTTCCCACTGGATCTTTTGCCAGTTATCTTAAATCTCTGTCCTCTGGTTATCGACCCTCCTGCCAGTGGAAACAGTTTATTAAATCTATTCTATCAAATTCCCTCTTAATTTTGAATATCTCTGTTAATTCTCCCTTTAATCTTCACTGGTTGTAAAGAATGAAATTCAATATTCTTTTCCGCGTTCATAAATTCCTGATGAACTGCAAGGCAAAATATTGATATATAAAACTGCATTCAGAAATACTGTTAAATCAAGGAGCAGTAACTTAGTTTGTGCACCTTTTAAATTATATAACTCTGACTATTTATAAATTTGATATTGCAGAAGGCACTGATGGGTTAGCCTTGATGCGTCTTAATAAAAGTAATTGTATTGACCACATCTGCCTCCTGTGCCTAATTATGTGTGAAAGCGAGAGAAAACAAAATGTGCATGCAGCAGTATATAATTCAATTCACCATAAGCAGTGCTGTAGGAGATCTGTTTTTACTTGTAATATCATTTGTGTGTCTCACTTCAGACATAACCTTACAAACTATCAAAAGCACAAAAAAGGCGGTGATTTAATGCTTGTTTCTTCTGATGTGTGGGTAGGAATTTACAAATACCTGCCCAACTTTGTTCACCAATAGCAACTAACTTCTTGGTTACAGAATTTGCCTCTTTACAGCAATTAAATTTATGGCCTTTTGAAAGAAACAAGTCACTTAAAAATGGCTGCACCTTATTAGAATTGTGTACTTCATGGTAGAATGCTCCTGTCACTGGAAAACAACGTATCATTGGACTTGACGTGAATAATACCAAGGGAATTCTGTTCGCACAGTTTAATTTTGACCTTTTTGTTTAATGTACACATTTTAAAAATTGAAGTGTTTTTTTTTTAATTTGAGACTATTTGCATGAACTGTGCTTTGTTATATTGTTGAACTTCCTGCAGTTAGGTCCCATTGGCCCATGAAAACTGTTCTTAAAATTTCACTGCAATACTTTGGCAATGTATTATTTGAAATATTTTTGTATGTTTTCTTAACAGGAATCAGCTCATTATAATTCAAATTGTGAATCAGCTAGGTGGCTTTCTGTTCTCAGACCATGTGACTGAAACAACAACTCATGTCGTAGCAGGATGCCCACGGCGTACTTTGAACGTTTTGTTTGGAATTGCTCGAGGGTGCTGGATTTTGTCCTTTGACTGGGTAAGTTAACCTTGTAGAATTACCCATACCTCCGTGCATTGTGCCAAATCTATCCAAACGGAAAGGACGAAAGAAATTAACAAGAAAAGGCTTTTTTGAATTAGCATCCCTGATCCTTTGTGAATCTTGACCACTGAATCAATTGTCATTTTTATGCTGCTGTTCTAGATTTTGTTCTTATTTCTAATTTGTACTTTCTCTACATATACTGTTACATCCTTCTGTAAATTGTTGTCATCTATATGTGATAGTGTGCATGTTCTGTACTACCTATTTCAACATCCTTAATATTCATCCTAAAAATCTATTTACTTGTTTCATTCCACTCCCAAGTAAGTTTTGATTCCCTTTAAATGCTTCCTTGCTTTTTTTTTCATTTGCAGCTGTTTGAAGTTTTCTTTCTTCCATCTACCCATAACTCCGACTAAATATTGCCAGATTCAATTTGTATGACTTTATATTTTGAGCATTAGAAGCAATTTACCTTCCCTCCTGCTACATAATATTAGTTAACTGCAGTGCTTTTATAATTTAATCTGTGCATTTTCTTATCTTTCACAGTTTTGATATTTGCTGATTTTCCCTGTTCTAATTCCTGTGAAAATTATGATTTGTGTTACGGCTGAGGCGGGAGGAGTGCACTGTTTATTCTAGTTCCACTTCTTCACAGGTCACAGCATATAAATTTTTTCCCCACTTACTTATGTGGTCAATCATGGACTCTATTTTTATCCCAGAATAAAGCACACCAACCGGGATTCTTTAATAAACAACAAATTATCAGTTTATTATAAAACAAGTCTTAACCAGTAATGAAGCAAAGCATAAAGACACAGATCGAAATGCAAAAGTTCCCTTTTTACTTTAGCCCCTCTCTCATACGCACGCACACGCACACACACACACACACACACACACGCACACACCAGTTAACCGAAAAAATGGAATTTACTGTTTTGAGTGCGTATTACAAAAAAAAAGAGAATACGTTGGCCGAATGCTTGCTAATTCTTGAAGAAGAAAAGAGAAGATATGAAAAGATGTCAGAAGTACTTTACTGGTTTGGTGCCCCAGATATGTATAGATGGCTGTTACTGGGATCTTCCTAGAACAGTTCTTGACAGGCGATGTTGAAGATCAGTTTGGGCAGGCTTTTCAGGGAAAATGCAGTAACAGGGGTTTCAGGCAGTTTCTTACACTTGCTTCTCAGCTTCTCAAGAGATGGAAAACTGGCAGGCTTTTTTAAAGAGTTAGAACAGACTGAGCTGGGTGTTACCTCCTTGGCAAGTTTACTCCATCTGTCTTTCAAAACATTGTCCATATCCCAACCCATTGTCCAAAGTGAAACCAAAACTAATGTCTCAAGAATCAAGCCTCCTGACCCTATAAATCTTGACCTGTCACTTCTTTGTAAACATCTTTCCTGAAGTCACAAACAACCCCTGCTGGGTAATTATTTGAAGACAGCTGCCTTCCAATAACAGTTTACAATCCAGACCTCTCAGTGACACTTGTAAAAAAAAAAATCCATGGACTCCTTTTCAGTTTTAAAACACAAATCTTCAAAATTTAACAAAAAAAGGAAGCACTCTTAACATTAGAAGACTTCTGAGATACCTTACAAGTGCCTGTTCCCAACTTGGCAATTTCTAATTTTGAATAATCTGGCTTTCCTTATTTAACCAACTTTTTATCCAGTTTATTTAATCCTTAATTCTATTTCCTTTAACTGCTCAAGTTTCCTATGAAGCACCTTCTGAAAATTTAGGAATTGAAATGCCAAACATAGTCATTACCTTTTCTCGATTAATCTGTATTGGAATGTTTATGTGATTGTCATGCAGGCCTTTTTTGCGTAGAGCAGACAGTGTTGGAACAAAGGAATAAGTCCCTACTCCCCCAATACACAGAAGACATGGTCAGGCCAGTTTAGTCACATGACTAACTGGCTGTTGGAGCTTTTTGAATTTGAACTTGCCACAGAGTTTTAAAACTCAGAAAGCTGTTTGCTCCTGACTGAAAAGACCCCTCTCCTGTCTGCTCTCATCTCACTCTCACCAGCTTCGGAAACCATTGAAGGCACATGAACCCCAAGAGAGAAAAGTCTCCTACAGTGAACAAGGTTTAAGAAGAATACTGGGCCCCAATGAAAAGCAAGAATTACCTACAAGCAAGAACTACCTACAAAAGGACTAAGTGAGCTCAAAGCACAGTAACAAGAAACTCTTCTGATATTGCCTCAAACCTCTCTACTTTATTTTTCTTCTCTTTCCTGTCTGTATTTGCATGTGTATATCGCATATGCATGCTAGCGCGGGGCGCAGCGTGTATCCGCAAGCATTAACCAAATTAGAGTTTAAGTTTTAATAAATTTCACTTTTCTTCTTTGAACCTAAGTAGACATGTTTATGCTCACTTCTTTGCCTTATAACTGGAAAGTGGTGAACAAGGATTCAGCAAGGGGGAGTTCAAAACATGGCGTGTTTAAAAATTAAAACCCTGTTACAATGAGATCAGGTGAAGGCTGAGAAAGACCCCTAGACATCTTTTGCACCAGGTCGTAACACTGTATATATTTAAAATACAAGGCATATTTTTGTATTGTGGTTCGAATTACATCATGGTGTTGAAAAAGTTGCTCTGCAGAATAGAAAGGAACTCTGGCTTCATCGTGATTTTAAAATTACCCTTGTCTGAAAATAATTGGTGTCAATAGAAGGCAAAATTTCCAAAATTAAGTAAGTGCCAAAATTTGCTGTATCTTGGCATCTAATGGCATCTGCTGTTAATTAGACTTGCCTGTGCACATTCAAGATTTTTTTAATTTTCTGCATGGCAATTTGCTGAAAGTATGAGTTGATAACAATGCAATGAGGGAAACAGGACATTTGGGACCTGAGTGCACAGAAGAGTTCAATGTAAAATCGGGTACAGAAAGTGAAATAAAGAGATGGAAAGAAAAAATAATTAACAGAGAAAATGGAGGCAAAGGAAAAGTAAACAGAAATTGACATTTTCTTTTAAACTCCAACAATTAGAATCTGAAGGAATGAGACTCCACACTTGTAATAGTTCATGTTCAGTGCCAGAGAGGTTGACTGGCGGTAATTAACACTGATGTTGTTAAAAGAGTATTTAGACTTGAAATGACAAGACTTAAACTTTCTGTAACAAGTTTAGCTCGTATGTATTGCACAAATACAACAACTTCAGGATATTCAACGCATTTCAATCGTGAGGCAGAGACCATGATGCAGTTTTTGCAAAGCTAATGGTGGAGCGGTGCAACTTGAAGAACTACTTTCAGATATTCATGTTTATTTAACTGCACATCTGCCCCTCTTCTGAAGTCGCTGTGCCATTTGCACATAATTAGCAGTGAGCGCCATTAGGCTGATTGTTACTTTGAGAGCAAAATCCAGCTCATTGTTTTCTGTGTTTCTTATGGCTATGTTGATAAATGCACCACATTGAGACAGACAGACCAGGAAGATCCATGTTTGTTCCCTGGCTGAAATTGAAAAATTGAAACTCAGCTGAGCCTCTGTGCACGAGGGTTGATTCCCAGGCTAAGAAGAGGTTAAGTTAGGCTCGCTAATGCTTATTTAGACAGCAGTTTAATATGTGCCAGGGCATGTTTGAACTATATGGTTAGAAGCACAGCACACACTAGTTTGCTTTTGCTACATTTTGAGATTTCTAAAGAGGACAAGTATATTAATTGGTCTGCTTTATGATCTCATAACGCATGCGATGTTGCCTGGGAAACAGGAAAGTACAGAGCAACCTCCATACTTATGAATCCCTATTTATTGAATGTATTGGAAAATATATTCAAGTGATTAGAGAATTGAGTACTGACACAAGCTAATATAAAAATATGGATGTGTAACTGATTCCATGTTTATAAATAAAATCCAATCATTTGGGGCGGCACAGTGGCGCAGTGGTTAGCACTGCAGCCTCACAGCTCCAGGGACCCGGGTTCGATTCCGGGTACTGCCTGTGTGGAGTTTGCAAGTTCTCCCTGTGTCTGCGTGGGTTTTCTCCGGGTGCTCCGGTTTCCTCCCACAAGCCAAAAGACTTGCAGGTTGATAGGTAAATTGGCCATTATAAATTGTCACTAGTATATGTAGGTGATAGGGATAGGTGGGGATGTTTGTTGGGAATATGGGATTAGTGTAGGATAAGTATAAATGGGTGGTTGATGTTCGGCACAGACTCGGTGGGCCGAAGGGCCTGTTTCAGTGCTGTATCTCTAATCTAATCTAATCTAATTTAGCAGAAGCACTGAGAGCTACTGTTTGAGCCAAAAGCATCAACCTCCATGGTTTAGACCAAGAAGATCTGGGTTCCCTTAAAAAGATGTGAATGTCAAAGGCTCCATGTATTTCCCCACCGAGAATCAGGGCTTGAGATGCATGAACATTGCATTCATGATGTCAACAAGATATATACAGTATACAACGCGCATACTGATATCCAGAGTGTAATGTGTGTGCGCTTGGGAATCACATGAAGACCAGGAACAAATTGTGCTTTTAAATTTAAAAATTGGGTTCAGAAGTTCGAAACAAATTTGTTAATTTATGGTGGCAATTGGTTAAAAACTGGCATAATTATCCCTATCAATTTGGCATTCACAAAATATATAAATGTAAGGACTCACTTTACTTCATAAATGTACTTACTTTAGTTCATTTATTTTTCCAAGATAATTGAGCAAACTGCAACAAAGTTGCCATCCTATGGTTTCTTCCACTATTAAGAAACAACTCATTGAAGCGGATTAAACTCTCACAACCCTCACAACATTTCAGAAGTATTTAGATGAGCACTTGAAACGCCACAGCATACAAGGCTACAAGCCAAATGCTGAGAAATGGGATTAAAATAGATAGGTGCTTGATGGCCGGCACAGACGCGATGGGCCGAAGGGCCTGTTTCTGTGCTGTATAACTATGAATCTGAATCTGAGTGGTTGCTTGAAAGAGAAATAGTCAAGAACACAAGAAGCATAGTGGTTGTGTTACTGGACTATTAATCCATGAGCTCAAATCCCACCATAGCAGTTGGGGAATTTAAATTCAATTAATTAAATAAATCTGCAGTAAGAAACCATATCTGTAATGGTTACCTGGAAATGACCAGATTGTCATTAATATCCTTCAGGGAAGGAAATCTGCCCTCCTTGCCCAGTCTTGTCCACGTGTGACTTCAGATGCACAGCAATGTCGTTGACTGTTAACTGCCACTCACTTGTATCAAACTGTTGCAAAAATGTCGAATATGAATAAAACCAAACACCCGGTACCAGCCTTGGTGCTGGGCACGACAAAGGCACACCCAGCCCAGTCAACCCTGCAAAGTCCTCCTCACTATCATCTGACAACTTGTGCCAAAATTGAGAGAGCAATGGGCTGAAAGAGTCATACACACAGAATCATACTTTACAGCCAATGTCTCAGACTCTACCATCATCACCCCCGGGTATGCCCTGTCCCACTGGCAGCACAGTGGTATACAGTTGGGAGTGAGTGTTGACTCTGGACCCCATGAGGTTTCATGGCATCAGGTCAAACATGGCAAGGAAACCTCCTGCTGATTATCACCTACCACTCACTCAGCTGATGAATCAGTGCTGCTCCATGTTGAATACCATTTGGAAGAAGCACTGAGGGTAACTAGGGCACCAAAAGTATTGTGGATGGGGAATTTCAATGTCCATCACCAAGAATGTTTCAATAGCACCACTGCTAAGGACATAGATGCCAGACTGGCCCTGCGGCAGGGGGTGAGAGAATCATGACGAGGGAAAAACCTACTTACCCTCATCCACACCAATCTAGCTGCCGCATTTACATTTATCCATGACGATATTGGTAGGGGAGACCACTGCATAGTACTTGTGGATACGAGGTTCCACCTTCACTGAAGACATCCTCCATTGTGTTGTGTGGCACCACTACCACCATGCTAAATAGGATAGATCCAGAACTGCTAGCAGCTGAAAACTGAGCATCAATGAGAGACTGTGGGCCATAGTCAGCAGCAGAATTGTATTCAGCTACAATCTGTAACCTCATGGCACAGCATATATCCCTCACTCTTCCATTACCATCAAGCCAGGGGACCAACACTGGTTCAATGAGGATTGAAGGGGAGCATACCAGGAGCAGAACCAGGCAAACCTAAAAATGAGGCGTCCGCCTGATGAAGCTACAGCACAGATCTAGATGCATGCTAAATAGAGGAAGGAGTATGCTATAGACAGAGCTAATCTATTCCACAACCAACTGTTCAGCTCAAAGCTCTGCAGCTTTGCCACATCCAGTGAATGGTGATGAACAATTAATGGGAGGAAGAGGCTCCACGAACATTCCTATCCCCAATGATGGGGAATCCAGCACATCAGTGCAAAAGACAATGCTGAAGAGTTTGCAACAGTCTTCAGCTAGAAGTGCCAAACCATCTCAACCTCTTCTTGAGATCTCATCATTACAGATGCCAATCTTCAGTCAATTTGATTCACTCCACGTGATATAAAGAAATGGCTAAGTTCACTGGATGCAGCTAAAGCTACGGACCCAGACAACATCCCAGCTGTAGTGCTGAAGACGTGCTCCAGAGCTAGCCACACAGTAACCAAGCTGTTTCAGTACAGCTACAACACTGGCGGCTATCTGACATAGTGGAAAATTGCCCAGGTATGTCCTGTCCACAAAATGCGGAACAAATCCAACTAGACTTCTGACCTCATTACAGCCTCGGTCCAAAAATGGACAAAAGAGCTGAATTCCAGAGGTGAGGTGAGCATTTGACTGAGTGTGGGATCAAGGAGCCTGAGTAAAATTCAAGTCAGTGGGAATCGGGGGAATCTCTCCACCAGCTGGAGTCATGCCTAGTACAAATCTGTAACAAACCTTGGTCCCAGGAGGTGACTGGTTGGTATCTAACTTACCCAGCCACCAAATATTACATCTTCTGATTGGCTTTCATACTTAGATTACAACAGGGCAGGTTTTTGTGTGGAAGAAGAAACGGCTCAGGAAAAAGTTGAAGAAAACCACCAATTCAGTACACCATCTAAAAAGACACTTCAATAATGCATTTGCGTCACTGGCTGGGATTTGCTAAATAAAGACAGGTGACCAGGGACACCAATGTCCAGAGCTAAGTACTGTTCCAAGATATAGGTCAAATTGGATTCAGCATGCTTCAGCTTGTATGGCTGCTGACATAATGACACACTTCTTTAGTCCATTAACTGCCCTGTACTTCAAGTGGCCTGACTCTAGAGTGCTGACTCAGGTTGCATTAGAGTGCTGAAGTGTGAGTTTTGTGACTGAGGGTAATTAAGGGTTAGTTGTATCTAAAGTCTAGTCTTTTAAGTAGCAAATTAACTTAACAGTTGCTGTTTGGGTTGGAGAAGGTGAGTTTTAGACCAGCTTTAAACAGAGTTCACTCAGGCTCTGCTTACAGCTTCACCTTGTTAATTAGATAATTGGCTTAAACCAGTTTTCAGGGGCTAGAGTCTGACAGTATAAAAGTGGGCCAACTGACAGTGCTGACTTGGGTTGCATTAGAGTGTTAAAATGGCAATTTTGTGACTGAGGGAGTTCAGTGAGGAGGGAGCGAGGAGCTCCTTTCATTTCCTACCTGTCCTCAGAGCGTGAGGGAAGCCGAGAGTTTCCACAGAGCACAGCTGACTGGTGAGTAGGTCCTGGTGGGTATTTTTCAAACTGGATTGAATTGTCAGTTATTGTTTCAGCAAGACTTAGTTGATTTTTTTTTATTATAATGGTCTTCTAAAGTTTTAAATTTAAAGGGCTTAGTCATGGCAGGAGAGCTTAAAGCTGTGGTTTGCTCCTCTTGCTGCATGTGGGAATCTGGGTACATTTCCAGACCCCGGGATCAGCATGTGTGCAGGAAGTGTGTCCAGCGGCAGCTCCTGGAAGCTCGGGTTTCAGAGCTGGAACGGCGGCTGGAAATACTGTGGAGCATCCGTGAGTCTGAGAGCATCGTGGATAGCACGTATAGAGAGGTGGTCACACCGCAGCTGAAGGGACTTGAGGAAGGAAGGGAATGGGTGACCACCAGGCAGTCCAAGAGAATCAGGCAGGTAGTTCAGGAGTCCCCTGGGGTCCCGCTTGCAAATCGGTATTCCATTTTGGAGATTGATGAGGCTGGTTCCTCCAGGGAGTGCAGACAGAGCCAAGCTTCTGGCACCGCAAGCAGCCTGTCTGCACAGGAAGGGGGAAAGAGAGGAAGAGCAATCGTGATAGGGAATTCTATAGTCAGGGGAACAGATAGGCACTACTGTGGCAGTCAACGAGACTCCAGGATGGTGTGTTGCCTCCCTGGTGCCAGGGTCCGGGATGTCACTGAACGGCTGCAGGGCATCCTGAAGGGGGAGGGTGATAAGGCAGAGGTCATGGTACATGTTGGTACCAATGACATAGGCAGAAAGAGGGATGAGGTCTTGCATCAAGAATTCAGGGAGTTAGGCAGCAGACTAAAAAGCAGGACCTCTTGGGTTGTAATCTCTGGATTACTCCCAGTGCCACGTGCTAGCGAGTATAGAAATAGGAGAATAGCACAGATGAATGCGTGGCTTAAGGGTTGGTGCAGGAGGGAGTGTTTTCGATTCCTGGACCACTGGGACCGTTTTGGGGAAGGTGGGACCTGTACAAGCGGGACGGTCTACATCTGAACCAGAGGGGGACTAACATCCTTGCTGGCAGGTTTGCTAGTGCTGTTGGGAGGAGTTTAAACTAATTTGGCAGGGGGAGGGTCACAGACTCCCAGCAGAATAGGGACACAGCTAAACACAGGAAAGCAAACAAGTCAAAGGGAATACAGTGGAAGTAAGTTTCAAGGGAGTAAGACCAGGATGGATGGCCTCTACTTTAATGCCAGGAGTATTACAGGTAAAACGGATGAGTTAAGGGCAAGGATTGGCATGTGGAATTGTGATATAGTAGCCATCACCTAGCATTTTGGTGATAGCGACCACAACTTGGTACAATTTAAGCTTGTTATGGAGAAAGAAATAGACAAGTTGCAAAAAAAGGTTTTGGATTGGGGGAGAGCGAATTTTAGTAAAATAAGGCAGGATCTGGCCAAGGTAGAATGGGAAGAGTTACTTGTTGGGAAATCTACAGAAGAGCAGTGGGGGGCATTCAAAAAGGAAATGGAGTGGGTACAAGCCCAACATGTTCCCTCCAGAGTAATAAGTAGGAGCAACAAGCCCAGAAAACCATGGATGACCAGAAACATTCAGGGTGCGATGAGTAGGAAAAGAGAGGCTTTTAGCCAATACAAAGAGAGCAAATCAATGGAGTACAGAAAGTGTAGGATGGAGCTTAAGAAAGCAATTAGGAGAGCAAAGAGGGGACAGAAAGCTCTGGCTGGTAAAAGTAGGGAAAATCCCAAGATATTCTATAAGTATATCAATGGGAAGAGGATAACCAGGGAAAGGGTAGGACCCATTAGGGACCAAGGGGGAAATCTGTGGGTGGAGCCAGAGGACATTGGTAGGGTGTTGAATGAATACTTCACATCTGTCTTCACCCAAGAGAATGAGGAAGTAGATATGGAACTCGGAGAGAGAGACTGTGAGGTTCTTGAGCAAATTGTCATAGGGAGTGACAAGGTATTGGAGGTTTTGGCAGGCTTAAAAGTGGACAGAGCTCCAGGTCCGGAGGATTTGTGTCCCAGGATGCTGTGGGAGGCGAGGGTGGTGATTGCAGGGGCTCTGACCCAAATTTTTAATTCCTCTCTGGCCACCGGGGAGGTGCCAGAGGACTGGAGAACAGCTAATGTGGTCCCACTATTTAAGAAAGGTTGTAGAGATAAGCCAGGGAACTACAGACCAGTGAGTCTCAAGTCAGTGGTAGGGAAACTATTGGAGAAGATTCTGAAAAAGAGAATCTATCTCCACTTGGAGAGGCAAAATTTGATTAGGAATAGTCAGCATGGCTTTGTCAGAGGGAGGTCATACCTAACAAATTTGATTGAATTTTTTGAGCATGTGACCAGGTGTGTAGATGAGGGTAGTGCAGTTGATGTAGTTTACATGGATTTCAGCAAAGCCTTTGACAAGGTCCCACATGGGAGACTTATCAAGAAAGCAAATGCACATGGGATACAGGGTAACTTGATAAGGTGGATTCAAAATTGGCTTAGCTGTAGGAGACAGAGAGTGATGACAGATGGCTGTTTTAGTGACTGGAAGCCAGTGTCCAGTGGCATACCACAGGGATCTGTGCTGGGTCCCCTATTATTTGTCATTTATATAAACGACATAGATGACTATGTGGGGGGTAGGATCAGTAAGTTCGCGGATGACACAAAGATTGGCCGAGTGGTTAACAGTGAGGTTGTGTCTTGGGTTACTGGAAGATATAGAGGTCAAATGGGCAGAAAAGTGGCAGATGGAATTTAATGCTGAAAAGTGTGAGGTGATACACTTTGGAAGGAGTAATGTGACATGGAAGTATTCAATGAATGGCCTGACACTGGGAAGTTCCGAGGAACAATGAGAGCTTGGCGTGTTTGTCCATAGATCCCTGAAGGCAGAAGGGCAGGTTAATAGGGTGGTGAAAAAGGCAATTGGGACACTTGCCTTTATCAATCGAGGCATAGATTACAAAAGCAGGAGGCCATGTTGGAGTTGTATAGAACTTTGGTAAGGCCACAGCTGGAGTACTGTGTGCAATTCTGGTCGCCACATTATAGGAAGGATGTGATTGCACTGGCGGGGGTGCAGAGGCGATTCACCAGGATAGTGCCTGGGATGGAGCATTTAAGCTATGAAGAGAGGTTGGATAGACTTGGGTTGTTTTCGCTGGAGCAGAGAAGACTGAGGGGTGACCTGATCGAGGTGTACAAGATTATGAGGGGCATGGACAGGGTGGGTAGGAAGCAGCTGTTCCCCTTAGTTGAAGGGTCAGTTACGAGGGGACGCAAGTTTAAGGTGAGGGGCAGGAGGTTTAAGGGGGATTTGAGGAAGAACTTTTTTAACCCAGAAGATGGTGACAGCCTGGAATGCACTGCCTGGGAGGGTGGTAGAGGCGGGTTGCCTCACATCCTTTAAAAAGTACCTGGATGAGCACTTGGCACGTCATAACCTTCAAGGCAATGGGCCACGTGCTGGCAAATGGGATGAGGTAGACAGGTCAGGTGTCTTTAATGCCTCGGTGCAGACTCGATGGGCCGAAGGGCCTCTTCTGCACTGTATTATTCTGTGATTCTGTGAATCCATCACTTTTTACTGTAGTATAACTGTTGTACATGCTTCGGAAACACACCACAAGTAAAAAGAATAATGCATTCAAAATGGCTATAGACTAAACTCCAATCTTTTGGACAACATGGCACTAACACTTAGTGCACACTTGTTCATTAAGTTGTTCGTGTGCAGATCACTGAGATGCAGTTACATTATAGAAGAGGTCCTGATGTTGTCCCTCCCCCCCCCTCCCCTGCCCCTTTTATGGGCTCATGGTTTAGAGGCCAGGTGCACTACATAATTGTAAAAGCAAGAGAACAGAGCACTTTGCTGCTTTCCTGTGACCTGGACTTTGGGAACCACTGAATACAGAACAGTTTAATGGTATATATGACTGGCACAGACATCATCTGTGGAAATCTCTACAAACTTGAATGCTTTTCTGAAATATGGAGGGGAGAATTTCCTAAAACTATTTAAAGTGGATTCTGCTGTTGGTGCACGTCATAGAATACAAAGATGTGGATTTGCACTTGCAATTCTCCAGATGGTCAGTTTGTGCTCATCACTGGGCTGCCAGGAGAGGCACCTTGCAAAAGAAAGGCTTTCCTTTCTGTTGCTTTCCAACTTCACAGGAGTGGAGAAACACACTTGCACATCACCCCCACACCATGATTTGGTAATGTATCTCTGCTTCTTCACTGTCACTGGGTCAGAATTCTCCCTTCCAAGCAGCGCTGTGAATGTGCCTTCATCACACACCATCAAGAATGCAACTCACCACCAACTTCTTGAGGACAATTAGGGACGGACGATATATGCCGGCCTTACCAGTGACACCCACATCCCATGAACAAATTAACAAAAGTTTGCTCTAACTGTCCAACGCAGAGAAAAACATTAGCATAGCAATGTTGGGGTGCTTTGATGCTTCTGCACTGTGACATTCAATGATTCCATGTAAATATTAAGCCTTTTGAAGACAGTATTGCTACAATTGGCTGAAGTAGCTAAAAAGGATATTAAATTATAAACCCAAATGGAAAAAGTTTATATTCTGAACCACTGACAACTTTTAGCTACATTAACGATTATAGCCCAAGCGCGAAATAACTTATTTTTATTTGAGGAAATAAAAATCCTAGTGAAATGCAGTAGTTCAAAGACCTCAAATAAAGTCCTAGAATATAAAGTTTATGGCATATTTTGAGCATGTTAATTCCATCAACAGATTGAGCTGCCTGGAGACCGTTGTTAAAATGCAATACATAAACTGGAGTAAAAAATGGTCTTTGACATTTAACCAGTGAAAGCTGAAATCACCACCTGAGATTTATACAAATAACAATAACTCTTTCAGCAGCCGATATAGAAACGCAAACTATTCAGGAGCAAACCGTATTCCATAGTAAAACAACAAACACAATGTTCCCTAAATCTTCAATGAGGAATCTGATTTAAAGAAAACTACAGTTCAAAATAATTCATGAAGAACACGTGTTTATATAGAACTTTGATTAAGAATTGTGATGGAAATCTCATTGAAGATTAAACTGTTATTTTAATAGTTTTTAAAAAACAATATAGTGGATTGTGACTAATAAACAAGCTATATATTGTACTATGCATGAGTTGATCAGGATATACATATTCTATAGATTACATAAATCAAATGTTCAGTTTAGTTTAATACTATATTCGAAGGTTGATTTTTGTTAGAATTCTGTTGTTTTTGCTGGTATTATTTTCCCAATGTATAATAAAATCTTTTACCAAAAAAAGTGACTTTCTGGGAAAATTTGACTTTGCAATATAAATTGTGATGTATCTTCTGAACCCTATAGTCTACCACAAGCATTGTCGAGATTTCCATGCTGATTATCTGTGGTACTGGGTCAAAACATTCTGGCAGAATTAGTTGGTGTCTGGCTTATGTATGCAGTTAGCAGTACATAGGGAATGAAGTGTTCCTTGGTAGTTTAAGGAAACTTTAAAATAGTGAGCATACAGATCAGAAGTGAAGAGTTAACTGTCATATATACAGTAGAATGTTGCAATTCCAGAATTAAATAGGATTCAGGACTTGATCTTATTGTGAGATATAAGAAAATGCAAATGTAACACTTTTATTCAAGAAAGGAGGGAGACATAAAGCAGGAAACTATAGGCCAGTTAGCCTCACATCTGTCATAGGGAAATTACTAGAATCTGTTGTTAAGGAGGTTACAGCAGGATACTTAGAAAATCATAATGGGATCAGACAGTCAACATAGTTTTGTGAAAGGGAAATCTTGTTTAATTTATTAGAGTTCTTCGAGTAAGTAACAAGCAAGGTCGATGAAGGGGAACCTGCAGATGTGGTGTACTTAGATTCCAAAAGGCATTTGATAAGGTGCTACGTCAAAGGTTACTACACAAGGTTATCGCACATGGTGTAGAGGGTAACATACTGGCATGTATAAAAGACTGGTTCGCCAACAGGAAGCAGAGAGTAGGGATAAATGGGTCTTTTTCGGGTTGGCAAGCTGCAACTAGTGGAGGGCCACAGGGGCCTCAACTATTTACAATTTATAGCAATGACGTGCATGAAGGAACTGAATGTATGGTTACTAAATTTGCCGATGACACCAAAATAGGAAGGAAAGTAAGTTGTCAAGAGGAGGTTAAGAGTCGACAAAAAGATATAGATAGGGTAAGTGAGTGAGAAAATATTTGGCATATGGAGTATAATGTGGGAGAATGTGAACTTGTCCACTTTGGCAGGAAGAATAGAAAAGCTGTATACTATTTAAATGGAGAGAGATTGCAGAACTCAGTGGTTCAGAGGGATATGGGTGTCCTAGTACATGAATCACAAAAGATTAGTCTGCAGGTATAGCAAGTGATTTGGAAGGCAAATGGAATGTTGGCACTTATTGCAACGGGAATTGAGTATAAAAGTAGGGAAGCTGTACACATGTGATACCACATCTGGAGTACTGTGTACAGTTTGGTCTCCCTACCTGAAAAAGGATATAGTTGTGTTAGAAGCAGTTCAGAGAAGGTTCACTCGACTAATTCCGGGGATGAAGGGCTTATCTTATGATGAAAGTTTGAAGAGGTTGGGCCTATACCTGTTGGAGTTTAGAAGAATGAGAAGTGATCTTATTGAAACATGTAAGATCCTGAGGGCAGTTGAAAGAGCGGATACCGAGGAGGGTTTTCCTCTTGTGGGGGAGACTAGAACTAGGGGACACAGTTTAAGAATAAGAGGTGTCCCTTTTAAGATGGAGATGAGAATTTTTTTCTCAAAGGGTTGGTAGTCTGTGGAATTCTCTTCCCCAGAAAGTGGTGGAGGCTGGGTCATTGAATTTATTCAAGGCTGAGTTAGATAGAATTTTGATAGACAAGGGAGTCAAGGCTTATGGGGCATAGACAGGAAGGTGGAGCTGAGACCACAACCAGATCAGCCATGATCTTATCGAATGGTGGAGCAGGCTCGAAGGGCTGAATGGCCTGTTCCTGCTGCTAAATTCTATGTTCCTATGAGATAATTTTCACCTTCACTGCCTGGGCAGTAGACTGGTGGCATGGGCTACCTAACTATTGTAAAATTTGTCTAATTTTCATGCCATTGATTTCAATTAGATGAAGTTGTGAGGTCTTAACCTTGCAAAGAGCACAGCTAGGTTACAGCCAATGCTGCATTTGTACACTTTAAATCAAATATGGTACTGAAATCAAATATAAATCAGCTAGGACATTACCAATTTTAGTAGCGCTGGCTGGAATAAGGCCTGTCTAATGTGGTTATCTTATAATTCAGTCACATTGTGTTGACTCAAGTAGAATATTATTGTAATATAAAAGCAAAGTACTGTGGATGCTGAAAATCTGAAATAAAAACCAAGTGCTGGAAATATTCAGGTCTGGCAGCATCTGTGGAGAGAGAAACAGAGTTAGCATTTCAGGTCTGTGACGTTTCATCAGAACTGGCAAAGTTTAGAAATGTAATAGGCTTTGAGCAAGTGAAAAGGGGGAGGGAGGAAGAAGAACAAAAAGGAAGGTGTGTGATAGGGCAGAGGGCAGGAGAACACCATAAAACCTATAGTGGTTTGAAGCATGTTGAGTATTGCAAGACAAATACAGATAAGGAATGCCATCTTGGTTTATTTCCTCTGCAACTGTTCCATGCAAACAAGGCAATAATACAGTCAAAATGGCAGTGCAATATATGCTGTCTGTTTGTGACTGTTGGTTAAAGCACCTGCCTGTTTCAGGCATTAGAGCACCTTGATTATGCAAATCTAGAACTAAGGGTCATAGTCTCAGGATAAGGAATTGGCCATTTTGGATTAAGCTGAGAAATTTCTTCACTCAGAGGATTGTGAATCTTTAGAATTCCCCACTTCAGGGCTTTGGATGTTCAGTCGTTGAGTATATTCAAGGCTAAGATCATTAGATTTTTGGACTCTTGGATATGGGGATCAGTGGGGGGGGAAAGTGGAGTTAAATTAAGGATCTTATTAAATGGCGGAACAGGCTCGAGTGGGTATATGGCCTACTCCTTCTCCTATTTCTTTTCTTATTTTAAATCAAAGTCCTATGAAATATATAGGACCCCACTTGCCATTTATAGAGAGAACTCATCTGAGCAAATGCTGTTTGTCTCTATTGCCTGTGGAACTGACCAAAGAGGCCCAGAAAAGTTAAGATTAAAATTATTTTTGTAGGACCTGCAGGAGTGAGTTAGTAAAAGATATTTGAATTTAAATAGCATTTTTAAAAAAACTAGTTTTTTCATGCTCAAAATTTAAGATGTTACACTTAAGCTGAAAAAGCTTAGAATCTTCACAATGGGCCGGATTTTGAAGTGCCAGTATCGACGACATGTTCAGCGTACACAGCTACTTAATGTTGGAGAGACCCCACGACTTCCAGAGTGTGCACTATAGTGCGCTAATCCAAAAGTTATGGAGCGCTAACCAACACTACTCCTGAAGGTTCTTTATTTCAAATGCCAATTGAGGTACCAGTGTAAATCTGGGCTAATGGCCCACTAATTCTGAATGAATTGCACATTGAAATTTTACAGCAGTATTTTCAGGTGTAAGGGGCCCCTTCTAATTTGTAAATAGTTAATATGGAGGCCCACATCATTTTAAAAGTTAAAATGGATTTTTTTAAACATTACATAGCAAAAACCTTTTAAAAATCTGATATTGTTAAAATGTAAAATCAATTATTTTTTAGCATAATTTGTCAGACTTTTTAAATATCACTTTTTAAACTGATTTATCTGATCTAAGTTATTGTACCATTTAAAATGTTTACATTTTTAATCTTTTGTAAAATTAATTGTCTACTTAAAATCTGATTTTTCCAATACCTTTTTACTGCAGCAGCCTTTTTTTCAGTTTTTCTGGTGCAATGAATGTAAATCGCGCACAGCTAGCTGCCTATTTTGCCCACAGTAGCCTGTGCTGCTGGGCCTCATTGCAACAAACACTAGGAGAGAATCCTCTCTCATGGCAGCTGAAATTCTTGCCACCGAGATCCTGGTATGTTTATGCAGAGATTTATTTGATGTCAGCAGTGAGCGCCGCCGCTGACCGCACAACCCTGGTCAATATGTTTCTTGCCTTTCTTTTAATTAAAATGAAACACAAATGCAGACTAAACATGAATCCGTGAGATACAGTAACGGATAAGGTTTAACATTACAATTTATGTATTGTTCAAATGACTGTTTATTCACGTGCTGGCAAGTTATTTGTTTTTAGTGAAACAAAGTAAATTCTCCAGCTGACATTAAAGAATGTCTTTAGATTGTTTAACTTTAGCAGTAAGGTTCTATTGTGTGAGAGTACGAATGGAAGTGCTGTTTAAAAAAGGAAATTGAAGTATTCAGCTTTATTAATGCCATCCATTTATGAATGGATATATTGATTAAGAGACGCCTCAGTTTAGTCTGCCCTTTTATCCCTCATGTTTGCTTGGTTCACTTGAAGTGTGGGGCAGCTAACATATTGCTATCTGCTAACAAAAGCACTTTCAGTAACTTGCAATGGCATTTTGTAGGTCCTGTCGGGGTTTCTGTAACTTTCTCTACATTTCTTTATCTGAGCTTATTCAGCTGCATAGCTGTGCTATTGATCCATTGTTGCAGTTTCTCCTTTCTTTTGAAGCAATTGGACGCAATCCGCAAAAGTGAAGAAACCTTGTATTGGCATATATTTGGAATTACAGTGGTTTGTGAATATATTTTAGAAGTCCAACATCATTGATGCATTTTTTTCATTTTTGCTTTGTGCATGTTAATGACTTTAGATAAGAAAATATGGCAGTCGTGACAGAGAGTGCAGAGTACAGAAATAAGCCATTTGGTCCAATTGATCAATGCCGGTGTTTATGCTCCAAACGACTCTCTCCCCACCTCTCTTGATCTAACCCGATGAGCATATTCTTCTCTTCCTTTCTCCTTCATGTGTTTATCTTGTTTTCCCTTAAATGCAGGGAATTTATTTGCCTCACCTGTTCCTTGTGGTAGCACATTCCACATTCTTAACCACTCTTTTGGTAAGGAAGTTTCTCCTGAATTCCCTCTTTGATGTATTGGTGACTTTCTTTTATTTATCGTCCTGTGTTTGTTCTCCCCACAAGTGGAAACATCTTGACGTCTACCTTATCCAACCCCTGAATAATTTTAAAGATCTCTAATAGGTCACCCCTCAGCCTTGTGTTTACTCGAGAAAAGAACTCCAGCCTGTTCAGCCTTTCCTGACATGTATATCCTCTCAGTTCTGATATCATCTTTGTGATTTTTTTTGCACCATGCAGTGCCTCTACATGTTCAACATGACTTTCCTGATTTTCAATTCTATCCCTCTAGAAATGACCCCCAGTGCTTGGTTTGCTTTTTTATGGCCTTATTAACCTGAATCGCTACTTCTAGTAGCTTGTGTATTTGTACCTTTAGACCCCTTCACTGCTCTACCATGTTTAGACCCTTATGATCCTAGCAGTATGTAACCTCCTTATACTTCCTACCGAAATGTAATACCTCACAATTATCTGCATTGAAATTCATTTGCCAAGTGTACGCTCATTTGGAAAGTTTATTAATGTCATCGTTTGTTTTGCTGTAGTCTTCCTCAGTATTAACTATACCCCATAATTTGGTGTAGTCTGTAAATTTTTAAATTTTGCTTGCAACTCCCGAGTCCAAATCTTTTATGTAAATTGTGAACAGTAGTCTCATCACAAAAGTCTCAACACAAAAGTCCGAGTGTATCAGGCCTGTGTCCTCAGTACCTTGCTCTACGGCAGCGAGGCCTGGACAACGTATGCCAGCCAAGAGCGACGTCTCAATTCATTCCATCTTCGCTGCCTTCGGAGAATACTTGGCATCAGGTGGCAGGACTATATCTCCAACACAGAAGTCCTTGAAGCGGCCAACACCCCCAGCTTATACACACTACTGAGTCAGCGGCGCTTGAGATGGCTCGGCCATGTGAGCCGCATGGAAGATGGCAGGATCCCCAAAGACACATTGTACAGCGAGCTCGCCACTGGTATCAGACCCACCGGCCGTCCATGTCTCCGTTATAAAGACGTCTGCAAACGCGACATGAAATCGTGTGACATTGATCACAAGTCGTGGGAGTCAGTTGCCAGCATTCGCCAGAGCTGGCGGGCAGCCATAAAGACAGGGCTAAATTGTGGCGAGTCGAAGAGACTTAGTAGTTGGCAGGAAAAAAGACAGAGGCGCAAGGGGAGAGCCAACTGTGCAACAGCCCCAACAAACAAATTTCTCTGCAGCACCTGTGGAAGAGCCTGTCACTCCAGAATTGGCCTTTATAGCCACTCCAGGCGCTGCTTCACAAACCACTGACCACCTCCAGGCGCGTATCCATTGTCTCTCGAGATAAGGAGGCCCAAAAGAAAGAAGTCTCATCACCAATCCCTATGGAGCACTACTTCCCATCTTTAACCCATCTGAGTAAAGTACCCATAACCCCAACTCTCTTTCTCTCTATTCTGTAGCCTGGTTGCTATCCATTCTGTTGGATGTCCCTGACTGCACTTGCTGTGACCTTAATCACGCGATATCTTATCCAAGGCATTTTGAAAATCCTAATATTTACTGCATTATCCTATTCTAGTCTTTCTGTTACTTCAAAGAATTTCATAAGTTTGGTTGGACCTGACCTCCCTTTTTGAAATCTGTGCTGACTACTCTTTTATATTTTCAGTTTCTGGATGTTTTTCTATTGCATTTTCAGAACAAATTCCATTATTTCTCCAACCACCAATGTTAAGCTAACTGGTCTATAGTTTTCTGGGCTTGTTCTATCTTGCTTTTTAAATTTAGGTATAAGGTTCACAGTCCGCCAGCCATTTGGCACTATTCCCTAATTAATTTCGATATATGTATAATTGAGGCTCTGCTTTCTCTTCCCTAGCTTCTTTTAAATGCATAGGTGCAATCCATTTGGGTCAGGGGTTTTATCCTCCCTTAAGTTTGATTAGTTTAGCAATTATCACCCCTCTTTCCATCTTAAATGTCTTCATATCTTTTTTGATCTCATCTTACAATAACGGTATATGCATTTTTAGTTTATGAATTGGAAATAGGTTTTATGAACTGAGAAATAGAGTTTTTGTAGACATGTATTGAGCGTTTTGCATTAGTCTGGGTATGTGTGGGTGCATTGCACATTACCATAGGCAGGTAAAGCGAGGATTCAGTTTCCATCACTGTTGAATCCTTATCTTAGCCATGCTATGTGGCAAAGGAAATACACGTATGGATTCCTCACTGTTACATGGCTTCTTGTAGCCATCCAAATGTGGTGAACTGCGAACAGGCAATCGGGATCACTAGTGTGGGGTGTTACGAAAGTGCTTCCATTATTTTTAATATTTTTATTTTGTTGAGAACTTGTGTTAAAACTGAAAAGATTCCATGGATGTGTTTTTTTTTTTACCAAGTTCACCGATAGGACAAGATGTTGTTTGAAAGCCAGCCCTGCTGGAGGCCACCTGTGATTTGGGCTCAGTAACAACAGAACCCTTGGTGACTTGGAGAAAAATGGTTGCAGGGAAGTCACATGTCAAGACTTACGGAGGTCAGGAGGTCCACTCACTGTTTGGGGTTTGAACATTGTTTTCAATTTTAGTTGTGGTATGGACTGTTTGAAGAAGATGTTTTCCTGCCAAGAAGAAAGGAAACCACACAGCTCACCTCCTTCTCTACCTTTTTGATGAAATCCTGCCAAGATGCAGTGTGGAAAAAAAAATCCCTGGTGCTGTATAGGTCCTGAGGAGCTGAAAAAAAAATCCTGCAATTCAAGTGTGTGCTGACAGAAAAACCTTGATGCCACATTTCTCCCGGAGAGCCTGTTAGAATAATTCTCGACATCTCCAGAATGGACTGCTTCTGAAACGATCCTAGTGACCCATCTCCATATACCCGGATGCCAGACCAAAAAAGGGACAACTGACTTCCTTCTATATCTTTCTTTTTTCGTCAAGAATTAGCAAGTATTTGGCCAAAATAGTTTTTTTTTATAACAGACCTCTGCAGAGTGAAGTTCTGTATTTTTTCCAGTGTGTGTGTGAGTGTAGTTGGGGAATGTTTAAAAAGGGAACTTTCATATTTTAATTGGTGTATTAATGCTTTGCTTTGTTACCGATTAAGTCTTGTTTTATAATGAACTGATAATTTTATTGTTTATTAAAGAAACCTGGTTGGTGTATTTTGTTCTGGGATCAAAAAGAAGTATATGATTGGCTATATCAGTAACCGGGCAAACATTTAAATAGATGTTGTGACCTATGGAGAAGTGGAACCAGGAAAGACAGTGCACTCCTCCCACCTCCGTCGTAACGGGATAAAACTGAGTTAAGGAGAAAGAACTTTCTCCTCAGAAGATAATTTATCCCTTTTTTAAGCAAATCTTCCTTTTTGTTGACCTAGTTGTGCAGCACATCAGTGGTTTACATCTTTGAGTTCTTGAACTTAGTTGTGCCATAAGGGGATATGTTGAGTAGAAGCCAGGTATATCCCCACCTGAAAGGATTGAAAACCTAAGGAAACTTTTTTTTTATTTATTCATTCATGGGATGTTGGTGTCGTTGGCTAGGCCAGCATTTATTGCCCATCCCTGATTGCCCTTGAGAAGGTGGTGGTGAGCTGCCTTCTTGACCCGCTGCAGTCCTTGGCGTGTAGGTACACCAACAGTGCTAGTGGTTTGATGGAACTGAGTGGCTTGCTAGGCCATTTCAGAAGGCATTTAAGAGTCAATCACATTGCTGTGGGTCTGGAGTCACATGTAGGCCAGACCCGGTAAGGACAGCAGATTTCCTTCTCTAAAGGGCATTAGTGAACCAGATGGGTCTTAACCACAATTCACAATGGCTTTATGGTTACCATTAGACTAGCTTTTTAATTTCTGATTTATTACTTGAATTCAAATTGCACCATTTGCTGTGGGGAGCACATGCCCCCAAAGCATTAGCTTGGGTTCTGGATTACTAGTCCAGTGACATTACCACTGTGCCACCACCTCCTCCCACATCACCCCATACTTCTCACTTATAGGGTTGCCAACTCTGTTTGGAATATATTCCTGGAGATGTCACCACATGACCTGCTGCCTGCAATCACCCTGCCCGCACATTCCTGCAATTGGTTTTCCGACTTGCCCACGCTAGCGGTGCCCTGCCTTTCCACGCCAGTTCGGAAACAAACAGGCTCTTTGTTACCCAACTGGTCAATTCTTGACAGTCAGTCAACAGCTTTTTTTCCCCATATCTGATATTTTTGTAACAATTAAACAAAAGTGTTCAAAGAAAATTAAAAAGAATAAAATAATGTCCCTATGATTTTTCTCTTGAATTGCTCAGAGCAGTGACGGAGATTAATTTTTAATTCCTGGAGAGTTGGCATCTCTGCTCACGTATGACCAGTTGGGTCAATCAAATGCAAGCTGAGGATAGGCCGACATTCCCCCCCTCCCACCTAAAAATTGTATATAGAACCAAGGATCTTAAAACAAGGAGGAAGGGAATTTAAAAATCAAGTCACTGCACTTTCAGCTTTGTTCTTGTATTTACCTTTTTCAAATTAATACTTCAGTGGAATTATTGTTATATGTCAGGACTTTTGATCATCTTGCCCACATAACAGTAACCATACTGCAGAAATAATTCATTGAGTGTGAAGCACCTTGTGACATTCTGAGGATGTGACAGCCCTTATATAAATGCACATTTGTTCTTTCTTTCTCTCTTGCCCTGAGAGTCCTCAACATTGACTCCAGATCCCATGAAGTCTCATGGCATCACGTCAAACATGGGCAAGGAAACTTCCTGCTATTTATCCCCCTCGGGTGATGAGTCAGTACTCCTCCATGTTGAACACCACTTGGTAGAAGCACTGAGGGTGGCAAGGGCACAGAATGTACTCTGGATGGGGAACTTCAATGTCCATCACCAAGAATAGCTCGGTTGCACCATGACTGACCAAGCTGGCTGGATCCTGAAGGACATATCTACCTGACTGGGTCTGTGGCAGGGAACCATCACGAGGGAAAAAACTACTCAACCTTGTCCTCACCAATGTACCTGTTGCAGATGCATCTCTCCCTGACAGTATTGGTAGGAGCGATCACATCATAATCCTTGTGAAAACAAAGTGCCGTCTTCAGACTGAGGTTACTGTTACGAGCACTTAATTTTTTTAATTAGAAAAATTCTGAAGATTTGTGTTTTAAAACTGAAAAAAGATTCCATAGATGCCGAATTTTGTTTTTTTTGAAAAGAGGTCATCAGAGGGTCTTTTGGACTGGATTTGTAAGCTACAGTTACTGGATGGCACCTGTTTTCAGATAATTACCCAGCAGGGGTTTTTTTTGACTTGGGAAAGATGTTTACAAGGAAGTAAATTGTAAATTTAAATTGGTAGAATCAATTCTGAGGGAGGATAAACTGCCACTTAGAAAGGCATGGATTAATCAGGGATAGCATGGATTTTTTAGGCGAAGGTCATGTCTTACTAACTTAATTTAGTTTTCTGAGGAAGTAACAGGGAGGATTGATGAAGGTAGTGCAGTGGATGTAGTCTACATGGATTTTAGTAAGGCATTTGACAAGGTCCTGCATGGCAGACTGGTCAGTAAAATGAAAGCCCAAGGGATACAGGGGTATGTGGCAGGTTGGATCCAGAATTGGCTGAGTGACAGGAAACAAAGGGTAGTAATCGACAGATGTTTTTGTGAATGGAAAGCGGTTTCCAGTGGTACTCCACAGGGCTCAGTGTTGGGTCCCTTGTTGCTTGTGGTATATATTAATGATTTGGACTTAAATGTGGGAGGCATGATTGGGAAATTTGTTGATGACACAAAAATTGGCCGTGTAGTTGATAGTGAAGAGGATAGTCATAGACTCCAGAATTATATCAATGGTTTGGTCAAGTGGGCAGGAAAGTGGCAAATGGAATTCAATGCAGAGAAGTGTGACATAATGCATTTGGGGAGGGCAAATAAAGCGAGGAATACACAATCAATGGGAGGATATTGAGAGGGGTAGAAGAAGTGAGAGACCTTGGTGTGCATGTCCACAGGTCCCCGAAGGTAGCAGGACAGGTCGATAGAGTGGTGAAGAAGGCATATGGATTGCTTTCCTTTATTGGCCAAGGTATAGAATACAAAAGCAGGGATGTAGTGCTGGAACTGTATAAAACGCTGGTTAGGCCACAACTGGAGTATTGCGTACAGTTCTGGTCACCAAATTACAGAAAGGGCATAATTGCTCTGGAGAGAGTACAGAGGAGATTTACAAGAATTTTGCCACGGCTTGAAAGTTGCAGCTATGAGGAAAGAATGGATAGGCTAGGGTTGTTTTCCCTGGAACTGAGGAGGCTGAGGCGAGACTTAATTGAGGTGTACAAAATCATGAGTGGCCTAGATAGAGTAGACAGGAAGGATCTGTTTTCCCTGGCAGGGAAGTGAATTACCAGGGGACACAGATTTAAGGTGATTAGTAGAAGGATTAGATGGGACATGAGGAAAAACTTTTTCACCCAGAGGGTGGCAGGTGGCTGAAATTTGCTGCCAGGAATGGTGTGGAGGCAGAAACCCTGAATTCTTTTAAAAGGTATCTGGACATGTACCTGAAGTGTTGTAACCTGCAAGGCTATGGACCAGGTGCTGGAAGTTGGGATTAGATTGGATTGGATTGGCCGGCACACACACGATGGGCTGAATGGCCTCCTTTTGTGCCGTAATTGGTCTATGGTTCTAAGTGACAGGTCAAGATTTATAGGAGTCAGGAGGCTTGACTCCTGAGATGTTTTTGGTTTTGCTTTGGACAGTGAGTTGGTGATATGGACAGTGTTAAAAAGCAGTTAAAGAATGAACGTACAAGGACATGCCCCAACTCAACCTGTTGCAGCTCTTTGAAAAGCCTGCCAGTTTTCTATCTCTTTGAGAAGCTCTGAGAAGCAAGTGTAAGAAACTGCATGAAACCTCAGTTGCTGCACTTTTTCCTGGAAAGCCTGCCCAAACTGATCTTCAATCTTGCCTGACAGGGAGGGAGGGGCTCCTTTCTTTCTTTCGTTTACCTTTTTTCAGCCTCCAATAGCTGTCTCTCTCTTCGGTACAGGGGAAGAAGTTGATTGGAGAGTAACTGGTAAGTTATTTTACTTCTCCTGGTAATAAACAGTTTTTAATGTTAAGTTATGACAGGATCAGTGGAGTATGTGGGAAGTCATGGATACACCACATGTCCTAGATGAACGTATCTACAGGAAGTGTCACCAGCTGCAGAAACCTGAGCTCCGGGTTTCAGAACTTGAGTGGCAGCTGCCGTCACTTGTTGTGCATCTGTGAAGCAGAGGACTACGTGGATAGCACCTTTAGGGAGATGGTCACACCGCAGGTTAGGAGCGTGCAGGCAGTCTAAGAGAATTAGGCAGGCAGTGCAGGAGTCCCTTGATATGATCTCACTCGCTAATCAGTTTTCCATTTTGGATACTGGCGAGAACGATAGTTCCTCGGGGGAGTGCAGTTAAAGCAAAGTCTGTGGCATCATGGGTGGCCCAGCTGCACAGGAGGGGAGGAAGAAGAGTGGAAGGGCAATAGTGATAGGGGATTCAATAATTGGGATCAGACAGGTGCTTCTGCGGCAGTAAGCGTGACTCCAGGATGGTGTGTTGCCTCCCTGGTGCCAGGGTCAAGGATGTCACGGAGCAGCTGCAGGACATCCTTCTGGGGGAGGGTAACCAGCCAGACATCGTGGTCCACATTGGTACCAATGACATAGGTAGGAAGAGGGTTGAGGTCCTGAAAGCAGATTTTAGGGAGTTTGGAAGGAGATTAAAAAGCAGGACCTCCAAAGCAGTAATCTCAGAATTACTCCCAGTGCCATGTGCTAGTGAGCATAGGAATAGGAGGACTGATCGATTGAACACGTGGCTGGAGAATTGGTGTAGGAGGGAGGGCATCAGATTTCTGAGGCATTTGGACTGGTTCTGGGGCAGGTTGGATCTGTGCAAGATGGACAGGCTACAGCTTAACAGGACCGAAATTAACATCCTCGCAGGGAGATTTGCCAGTGCTGTTGGGGAGTGTTTAAAGTAGTTTGTCTGGAGGAGGCGAGCATCAACTAGACTTAGAATGCAGAATGTCAAGAAGACAAGATTAAGGGCACTCTACCTGAATGCACGCAGCATTCGTAACAAGGTAGTTGACGAAAAGGTCCAAATAGAGGTAAATGGATATGATCTAATTGCCATAACGGAAACGTGGCTACAGGGTGACCAAGACTGGGAACTGGATATTCGACATTTAGAAACTACAGACAAAAAGGAAAAGGAGGTGGTGTTGCACTGATAATAAAGGATGGGATCAGTACATTAGCAAAATGTGGAATCCATTTGGGTGGAGCGAAGAAACAGCAAGTGGCAGCAAACATTGGTAGGAGTTGTTTACAGGCCATCAAATAGTAGTGGTAGTGTGGGGCTTGGCATTAATCAGGAGATTAGAGAACCATGTAGCATGGTTAATACAGTAATCATGGGTGACTTCAATCTGCTTATGCACTGGGTATACCTAATGAGCACTGATTCTGTGGAGGACTAGTTTCTGAATTGTGTTGAGATGGTTTTCTAGAGCAGTATGTTGAGAAACTAACTAGAGAACAGACTATTTTAGATCTCATATTATGTAATGAGAAAGGGCTAATTAATAATCTTGTTGTAAAGGAACCTTTAGGGATGAGTGACCATAATATGATAGAATTTTACATTATGTTTGAAAGTGAGGTAGTTCAATCAGAAGCCAGGGTGTTAAATTTGAACAAAGGAAATTATGAAGGTATGAGGAGCAAATTGGCTGAGGTGGATTGGGAAAATACATTAAAAGGTATGACCGTACATAGGCAATGGATAGTCTTTAAAGAAATAATACTTCATTTACAGTAACTATACATTCCTTCAAGGCACAAACACCCCAAAAGTAAAGGCAGTGAACTGTGGATAACAAAGGAAGTTAAGGATTGTATAAGATCAAAAGAAAAGACCTATAAAGTTGCCAAAAATTGTTGTAAACCTGAAGATTGGGAGCATTTTAGAATACAGCAAAGGAGGACGAAGAAACTGATGAAGAAAGGGACAATAGAATATGAATGTAAGCTAGCAAAAAATATAAAAACAGACTGCAAAAGCTTCTATAGGTACATAAAAAGGAAGCGTTTAGCTAAGACAAATGTGGGTCCATTACAGGCAGAGTCAGGAGAATCTATAATGCGGAATAGAGAAATGGCAGAGAAGCTAAATGATTACTTTGTGTCTGTCTTCACTGAGGAAGATACAAGAAATCTCCCAGAACTGGAGATCCAAGGGATTAGGGGGAATGAGGAATTAAAGGAAATTAGTATTAGCAAGAAGGTTGTATTGGAGAAATGAATGGGGCTGAAGGTTGATAAGTCCCCAGGACCTGATATTCTACATCCCAGAGTGTTGAAAGAGGTAGCTATGGAGATAGTGGATGCATTGATGATCATCTTTAAAAATAACGATTGTGGAGCAGTTCCTGCAGATTGGAAGGTCACAAATGTCACCCCACTATTTCATAAGGGAGGGAGAGAGTAAACAGGGAGTTAAAGACCGTTAGCCTTAACATCAGTCGTTGGGAAAATACTAGAATCTATTCTAAAGGATGTGATAAATGGACACTTGGATAATAATGATCTGATTGGGCATAGTCAACAGAGATTTGTGAATGGGAAATAATGTTTGACGAACCTGTTGGAGTTTTTTGAGGATGTTACTGACAGAACTGATAAAGGGGATCCGATTGATAAAGCCCCCCACGGGAGGTTGGTTAGCAAAGTTAAAGCACATGGGATAGGAGGTAATATACTGGCATGGATTAAGGATTGGTTAATAGGCAGAAAGCAGAGTAGGAATAAACGGGCCATTCTTGCATTGGCAGGCTGTGACTAGTGGGGTACCGCAGGGATCAGTGCTTGGGTTCCAGCAGTGCACAATATATATCAATGATTTGGAGGTGGGAACCAAATGCAGTATTTACAAGTTGGCGGATGACAAAACTAAGTGGAAATGTATGTTGTGAGGAACATGCAAAGTGGCTTTAAGGGGATTTGGAAAAACGTAGTGAGTGGGCAAGAACGTTGCAGATGGAATATAATGTGGAAAAATGTGAGGTTATCCGCTTTGGTAGGAGGAATAGATGTGCAGAGTATTTCTTAAATGGTAAGAGATTAGAAAGTGTAGATGTACAAAGGGACCTGGGTGTCCTTGTCAATAAGTCACTGAAAGCTAACATGCAAGTGCAGCAAGCAATTAGGAAGGCTAATAGTATGTTAGTCTTTATCGCAAGAGGATTTCAGTACAAGAGTAGTGAAGCCTTGCTTCAGTTGTATAGAACCTTGGTTAGATCGCACATGGAGTACTGTGTGCTGATTTTGTCCCCATACCTTCGGAAGGATATTATTGCCATAGAGGGAGTGCAACGAAGGTTCACCAGACTTGTTTCCTGGATGGCAGGACTGTCCTATGAAGAGAGATTGGGGAAACTGGGCTTGTATTCTCTAGAGTTTCGAAGAATGAGAGGTGATCTCATTGAAACCTACAAAATACTTAAAGGGATAGACAGGGTAAATGCAAGTAAGATGTTTCCCCTGGTTGGGGAGTCTAGAACCAGGGGACACAATTTCAAAATAAGGGGAAAGCCACTTAGACAGAGATGAGGAGAAATTTCTTTACTCAGGGTTGTGAACCTTTGGAATTCTCTACCCCAGAGAGCTGTGGAAGCTCGGTCATTGAGTATGTTTAAAGTAGAGATCGACAGATTTCAAAATCCAAATGACATAAGGGGATGTGAGGATAGTGTGAGAAAAAGGCATTGAAGTGGATGATCAGCCATGATCATATTGAATGGCGGGGCAGGCTCGATGGACTGATTGGCCTACTTCTCCTATGTTCCTACCTGTTCTCGGAAGATCCTCGTGACAGCCATCTATGTGTATTTGGGATGCCAAATCAAAACAAAGCACATCTGATATCTTTCCATATCTTCTCTTTTATCTTCAAGAATTAGCAAATATTTGGCCAAAATATTATTTTTTTGTTTGATTTGTAATCGAGCTCTAAAGAGTAAATCTCTATTTATCGGTTAGCGTGCGTGTGTGTGTGTGTGCGTGTGTCTAAGGTAAAAAAGGAAATTTTTATATTTCTATCTGTGTGTCAATTCTTTGCATCGTTACTGGTTTTGTCTGGTTTTATAATAAAGTGATAATTTTGTTGTTTATTGAAGAAAACTGATTGGTGTATTTTATTCTGGGATAAAAATGGAGTCTGTGATTGACTTATCAGTAACTGGGTAAACACTTAAATATATGTTGTGACCTGTGGAGTCATGGAGCTAGAAAAACAGTGCACTCCTCCTGCCTTGGTCGTACCAATACCCGACAGCGTGTTGTGTGGCACTACCACTGTGCTAAATGGGATAGATTAAGAACAGATCTGGCAGCTCAAAACTGGGCATCCATGAGGTGCTGTGAACCATCAGCAGTATCAGAATTGTATTCAAACAAAATCTGTAAATTCATGGCCCGGCATATCCCCCACTTTACCATTACCATGCAGCCAGGAATCAACCCCGGTTCAATGAGGAGGGCAGGAGAACATGCCAGGAGCAGCACCAGGCATACCTAAAAATGAGGTGTCAACCTAGTGAAGCTGTTACATCACACAGCTACTTGCATGCCAATCAACGAAAGCAGCATGCAATAGGCAGAGCTAAGCAATCCTACAACCATCAAATCAAATCGAAGCTCTGCAATCCTGCCACATCCAGTCTTGAATAGCGCTGGACAATTAAACAACTAATAAGAGGAGGAAGCTCCACAAATATCCCCATCCTCAGTGATGGGGGAGCCCAGCACATCAATGCAAAAGAGAAAGCTGAAGCATTCACAATCATCTTCAGCCAGAAGATCCATCTCGGCCTCCTCCTGAGGTCCCCAGCATCACAGATGCCATTCTTCAGCCTATCTGATTCACTCCATGTGATAGCAAAAAACTGCTGCAGGTACTGGATATTGCAAAGACTATGGGTCCTGACAACATCCCAGCTGTAGTACTGAAGAGCTGTGCTGAAGAACTAACCATGCCCTTTGACAAGCGTTCCAGTATAGCTGCAACACTGGCATCTACACAACAATGTGGAAAATTGCCCAGGTATGTCCTATCCACAAAAAGCAGGACAAGTCCAATCTGGCCAATCACCACCCATCACTCTACTCTCAATCATCAGCAAAGTTCTGGGAGATGTCGTCGACAGTGCTATCAAATGCCACTTAAACAGCAATAACCTGCTCATCAGGGCTCCTTTTGGGTTCTGCCAGAGCCACTTGGCTCCTGACTTCATTACAACCTTGGTCCAAGTATGGACAAACTGAACTCAAGGTGAAGTGAGAATGATTGCCCTTGATATCAAGGCAACATTTGACCAAATGTGTAGCATCAAGGAACCCTAGCCAAACTGAAGTCAATGGGAATCAAGGAGAAAACTCCCTACTGGTTGCAGTCATACCTAGCACAAAGGAAGATGGTTGCGGTTGTTGGAGGCCAATCATCTCAGCCCCAGTACATAACTGCGGGGTAGTGTCCTAGGCCCAACCATCTTCAGTCCTTTCATCAATGACCTTCCCTCCATCATAAGGTCAGAAATAGGGATGTTCACTGATGATTGAACTATGTTCAGTACCATTCGCAACTCCTAAGATACTGAAGCAGTCCGTGTCGATATGCAGCAAGACCAGGGGAACATTCAGCCTTGGGCTGATAAGTGGAAAGTAACATTTGCGCCACACAAGTGCCAGGTAATAACAATATCCAATAAGAGAGAACCTAACCATCTCACTTGACATTCAATGGCATTACCATTGCTGAATCCCCCACTATCAACATCCTGGCGGTCACCATTGACCAGAAACTGAACAGGAACAGCCATATAAATATTGTGGCTACAAGAGCAGGTCAGAGACCGGGAATTCAGTGGCAAGTAACCCACCTTCTGACTCTCCAAAGCCTGTGCACCATCTATAATTCGGCGCAGGCTTGGAGGGCCGAATGGCCTGTTCCTGTGCTGTACTGTTCTTTGTTTGTTGAGTGTGATGAAATACTCTCCGTTTGCCTGAATGAGTGTGGCTCCAACAACACTCAGGAAACTCGACACCATCCAGGACAAAGCACCCCACTTAATCAGCACCCCATCCACCACCTAAAGCATTGACTCCCTCCACCACCGATGCACAGTGGCAGCAGTGTGTAACATAAACAGGATACACTGCAGCATCTCACCATGCCTCCTTTGACAGCACCTTCTAAACCGCAACTTCTGACAAGGACAGAAGATGCAGGGGAACTCTGCCACCTGCAAGTTCGAGCTTCTTGAGTGTTGTTGGAGCTGCACCAATCCAGGCAAGTGGAGAGTATTCCATCATACTCTTGACTTGTGCCTTGTAGATGCTGACAGGCACTGGGGAGTCAGGAGGTGAGTTGCTCGCCACAGAGTTCCCAGCCTCTGACCTGCTCTTGTAGCTACAGCATTTATGTGGCTGGTCCAGTCCAATTTCTGGCCAATGGTGACAGCCAGGATGTTGATAATGGGGGATTCAGTGATGGTAATGCCATTGAATGTCCAGGAGAGATAGTTAGATTCTCTCTTGTTTGTGATGGTCTTTGCCTGACACTTGTGTGGCGTGAATGTTCCTTGCCACTTATCAGCCCAAGCCCGGATGTTGTCCGGGTCTTGCTGCACTTTAGCTAGCTCTGCCTTCAAACCCTCATAATTGCCTTATTTAAGTTTAAAATACTAGTCTTATATCCACTCTTCGCTCCCTCAAACTGAATGTAAAATTCAATCATATTATGATCGCTGCTGCCTCGGGGTGCCTTCACTATGAGGTCATTAATTAATCCTATCTAGTTGCATAATACCAGGTCTGGTAAAGCTTGCTCTCTGGTTGGCTGCAGAACGTGGTGTTCTAAGAAATTATCCTGAAAAAATCCTATGAACTCCTCATCTAGGCTACATTTGCCCATCTGATTTTCCCAGTCTATATGTAGATTAAAACCCCCATGATTATCGCCGTACCTTTCTGACAAGCTCCCATTATTTCTTGCTTTATACCCCATCCTACCTTGTGGTTACAGTTTGGTGGGCTGCACACCACTCCCACAAGTTACTCCTTTCATTTATCATTTCTCATCTCTACCCAAACTGCTTCTACTTCCTGGTTTCCTGAACTTAGGTGATTCCTCTCTAATGTGCTAACACCATCATTAATTAACAGAGCCATCCCTCCACCTTTTCCTAGATTCTTGTCCTTCCTAAATGTCATGTCAAGAGTTTCTATAGATATTTAAAAAAGAAAAGAGTTAACAAAGTTAGCGTTGGTCCTATAGAAAGTGAGTCCGGGGTATTAATAATGGATAATAAGGAGATGCAAATAAATTGAACAGGTATTTTGCATCGGTCTTCACCATTGAGGATTCAAGTAACATCCCAGTATTAGCTGTAAGTCAGGAAATGGAAGGGAGGGAGGAACTTAAGAAAATTACAATCACCGGGGAAGTGGTACTGAACAAATTGTTGGAACTGCGGGCTGACAAGACCCCGGGTCCTGATGGACTTCTTCCTAGGGTGTTAAAAGAAGTGGCTGGTGAGATGGTTGATGTGTTAGTTTTAATTTTCCAAAATTCCTTAGATTCGGAGAAGGTTCCATTAGATTGGAAAATAGCCAATGTTATTTATTCAAAATAGGGAGGGAAATAGAAAGCAGGAAACTACAGGCCAGTTTGACATCTGTCTTAGGGAAAATGTTAGAAGCTATTATTAAAGACATTATAGCAGGGCATTTAGAAAAATTCAAGGTAATCAGGCAAAGTCAACATGGTTTTGTGGAAGGGAAATCATGTTTAACCAATTTATTGGAGTTCTTTGAGGGAGTTACACTGCTGTGGATAAAGGGGAACCAGTGGATGTATTATACTTACATTTCCAGAAGGCATTTGATAAGGTGCCACATCAAAAGTTATTGCAGAAAATAAAAGTTCATGGTGTAGGGAGTAGCACATTGGCATGGATAGAAGATTGGCTAACTAACAGGAAACAGAGTAGGCATAAATGGGTCATTTTCTGGTTGGCAAGATGTAATGAATGGAATGCCACAGGGCACAATGCTGGGGCCTCAACTTTTTACAATTTATATAAATGACTTAGATGAAGGGACCGAAGAACATAAGAACTAGGAGCAGGAGTAGGCAATTCAGCCCCTCGAGCCTGCTCCGCCATTCAATACGATCATGACTGATCTCATCTCGGCCTCAACTCTACTTTCCTGCCTGTTCTCCATAACCCTTCAACCCATTTCTAATTAAAAATCTGTCTCTCGCCTCTTAAATTTACCCAATGTCCCGACATCCACCGCATTCTGGAGTAGTGAATTCCACAGATTCACGACCTTTTGAGATAAATAATTTCTCCTCATCTCTGTTTTAAATCTGCTACCCCTTATCTTAAAACTGTGACCTCTCGTTCTAGATTTCCCCACAAGAGGAAACATCCTCTCTATGTCTACTTCGTCAATCCCCTTAATCATCTTATATACCTCAATTTGATCTCCTCTCATTCTTCTAAATTCCAGAGAGTAAAGGCCTAAACTGCTCAATCTCTCTTCATAAGACAAGCCCCTCATCTCTGGAATCAATTTAGTGAATCTCCTCTGAACTGCCTCCAATGCAACTACATCCTTTCTCAAGTAAGGGGACCAAACCTGTACGCAATACTCCAGTTGCAGTCTCACTAATGCCTTGTACAGTTGTAGCACAAATTCCATTTGTCTTCCTTATCACCTGCTGTACCTGCAAACTAGTTTGGTATGGTTGCTAAATTTGCTGATGACACAAAGATAGGTAGGCAGGTGAGTTGTGAAGAGGACATAAAGAGGCTACAAAAGGATATAGATAGGTTAAGTGAGTGAGCATTGATCTGGCAAATGGAGTATAATGTGGGAAATTGTCCACTTTGGCAGGAAGATTAGAAAAGAAGCATATTGTCTAAATGGTGAGAAATTGCACAGCTCTGAGGTGCAAAGGGATCTGGGTGTCCTAGTGCATGAATCGCAAAAGGTTAGTATGTAGGTACATCAAGAAATTAGGAAAGCTAATAGAATGTTATCGTTTATCACAAGGGGAATTGAATACGAAAGTAGGGAGGTTATGCTTCAGCTATACAGGGCATTGATGAGACCACATCTGGAGTACTGAGTACAGTACTAGTCTCCTTATTTAAGGAAGGATGTAAATGCATTGGCGGCAGTACAGCGAAGGTTTACTCGACTAATACCTGGAATGGGTGGGCTGTCTTACGAGGAAAGATTGGACAGCCTAGGCTTGTATCTGCTGGAGTTTAGAAGAGTAAGAGGTGACTTGATTGAAACATATAAGATCCTGAGGGGTCTTGACAGGGTGGATGTGGAAAGGATGTTTCCCCTTCTGGGAGAATCTAGAACTAGGGGTCACTGTTTGAAACTAAGGGGTCGCCTAGTTAAGCCAGAGATGAGGAGAATTTTTTTCTGTCAGAGGGTCGTGAGTCTTTGGAATTCTCTTCCTCAAAAGGCGGAGGAAGCAGGGTCTTTGAATATTTTTAAGACAGAGGTAGATAGATTCTTGATAAGCACGGGGGTCGAAGGTTTTATGGGGTAGGTGGAAATGTGGAGTAATCAGGTCAGCCATGAACTTATTGGATGACGATGCAGCCTGGAAGGGCCAAGTGGCCTACTCCTGCTCGTAATTCATATGTTCGTATGTACCCTTCAGTGTTCAGGTCCCAATCTATGTCATCCTGCAGGCATGTATCTGTAATAGCTATCAGATTGTACTTATTTATTTCTATTTGCGCTATCACTTCATCTGTTTTGTTTCGAATGCAATGTGCATTCAGATACAGAGCCTTTAGTTTTGTCCTTTTGTTATTTTTGTAACCTCTAGCCTTATCTGCTGATTTGTTCTTAGATTTGTACTCTCTGTCCCTTCCTGTCACGATCTGTTTATCATTTACCATAATAGCACCTTTCTCTCTTGCCTTGTCTCTGCTCTTTGATTTACCACCTCTTGCCAAATTTGATCCCTTGCCCCCACTATTTAGTTTAAAACCTTCTCTAATTCCCTAGTTATGCGGCTTGCTAGAACACCGGTCCCAACATGGTTCAGGTATAGACTGTCCCAACGGTACAGCCCCGACTTTCCCCAGTACTGGTACCAGTGCCCCGCGAACTTGAACCCACTTCTACCACACCAGTCTTTGAGTCATGCATTCATTTCTCTAATCTTATTTGGCCTATGCCAATTTGCACGTGGATCAGGTAATAATTCAGAAATTATTAGCTTTGAGGTTCTGCTTTTTAATTTAGACTGTAACTGCTCATACTCACTGACCAGAACCTCTTTCCTCGTTCTACCTATGTCACTAGTACCTACATGGACCACGACCACTGGATCCTCCCCCTTTCAACCGCAAGTTCTTCTCCAGCCCAGAGCAGATGTCCCGAACCGTGGCACCAGGCAGGCAACACAGCCGTCTGGACTCTTGCTGTTGGCTGCAGAGGACTGTGTCTGTCCCCCTGACTGTGCTATCCCCTACTACCACTACATTCCTATTTACTCCCCCCACTTGAATGGCTTCCTGTACCATGGTGCCTTGCTCAGTTCACTCATCCACCTTGCAACCTCAGCTTTCATCCATTCAGGTTGAGAGAACTTTGAACCTGTTGGACCATTGCAAAGGCTGAGGCTCCTCTACTTCTACGTCTAGGTCCCCATACCTGCCTCATTCGCAGTCACACCCTCCTGTCCCTGACCATGGACCAAATCAGAAGATCCTAAGGGGTGTGGCCGCCCGGGTAACTTTCCCCCTCCCTGATGTGTCGCAGTATCTGCAGCTCGGCCTCCAGCTCATTAACTCTGAGCCGAAGTTTTGAGCTGCAGGTGTGGTTGCCATGGATCACACTGGTGTCCACAAGCTCCCACATACAGCAGCTGCAACACATCAGCTGCCCTGTTTTATCAGACATTAACAGAAAAATTTTTTAGCGACAGTGCCATAAGAATGGACGGTAAGAGTATAAAGCTTAAAGAGTGCCAATGTGTTGCTGAATGACTTTAAAGGTCTGGTCATTTATAAGCGGACCGACCCTTAAAATTATAAGTTAAAAGCAATTTACTCATGAGGCAAATTAATATAAATTGCTAAGTTTGAACTGAAATCATGGAGATCTGACATACCCATTTATGCCCATATACAAGTTTTCCTATCAACACCTTCTCCTTTGTTATCGCTTGCCCCACCCCGACTTTACTTGCTTATAACCTTTGACATTTCTAATATTTGCCAGTTCCAAAGAAGGGTCACTGACCCGAAATGTTAACTCTGCTTCTCTCTCCACAGATGCTGCCAGACCTGCTGAGTATTTCCAGCATTTCTTGTTTTATTACAAGTTTTCTACGTCTATTTCATGCTCCCAACAACCATCAGGGTCAAATTCATTGAAGATCTTTCCTGTTACAATGTTTCTATTTTATCTTGTCACGTAATAAACAAAAATAAAGTGCAGAATTCAGTTTTGTATATTTTAGCAACATCAGCAAGAAAAGTTTATTTTATGAAGCAGAACTGCTTTCAGATTAAATACTTTGAATATTAAAATACTTAATCCTAGATCATGTGTGTATAAAATATGTATGTGTATAAATGTGTTTGAATAAATCAGCTTAATTCTTGTAAAATTAATACTTCAACGGTTCCTACATAGAGTTATAAGCAGGCGCACTCTGATATCAGCCCATGGACTCCCTGCAGCATACGTCGACCGTCTATTGCTGGTGACCTCTCTCTCGATGCAGCAGTTTTCAATTCAAGATTTTAATAGTAATATTGTAAATATTTAGCACTCAAATAACTTTTCATTTTAATGATGGTAGGGCAAAAATATTTCAATGTTATTTGATATTGTAAGATGGAAATTCTTGTTGATGTAATATTTCTATTACTCTATTGCTATCCTTCCTGACTAAATTTTATGATTTTTCTATTGTTTTCCAGATTCTTTGGTCTTTGGAACAAGGGTGTTGGGTTCCTGAGGAACCATATGAGCTATCAGCCCAATTTCCTGCAGCTATTGTAAGTCAGTTATTATCTGTTGACAGCCTTTTGTTCACAAAACTGTGTTGCAATTGTGGGATGTTAACGGACTTTGAAGAGAGTGTTGACAGCAGCAATATTTTGAACCTTTGTTGACACGCAGTTTTTTTGGTTTTTATCGAAGGAGGTTTTTTCTTCTTACTGAGCTTAATGTTTTGTTGGTGATTATCACCTGCAGTTAACCACAAAATTGAAATCTGCCCTAAAATCAACTTTCTAGCATAGATAGTGATTATAGAGTGATTCATTAGCATGGACTTTCATGCTATGTTTGTTTGTCTGTATTTCAAAGTGAATTTATTAAATGTTTGGGGAAAAGGCTCTTCATATTGTATGAGAGATTTGAGGAACAGTACTTGACATTTCTGGTGCTGTCGTTTTGGTTTCATTTTCAGTTTACAGACTTTTTATCGAGTTCTTGTAGGCTAAAGAGTTCACTTTCCATGTACAGTAAGGATATTGGCAATTCCACTGGGGAAAATTACCTCGGGCATTCGCCGTTTTAGAAAATTGTAGTTTAAGTATGTGTGCTTATCTTTCCACACTCCTTTGTATGACAGACGTGCCAGCTCTTGTGATTTGAGCATGAGGGGCACGACTGTAAGTTAAAATTAAGCCTTGCTTGTGATCTTGCGAGAGGGCTCTAAAATCTCTGGATTTTTGATAGACATTCAAAAACTCGCCTTACGTAGGTCCTGCTCCCTCTCCTCCAGATGGATCATGGTAAACATATTATTATGCCTCCAAATCAACACTGCGAAGAATGCGTGATGATACTGAGGGAGGACCTTTACAGGTGTATGGAAGCTGCTCTTATGAAATGGAACAAAAAGACTCAGATTTAAATATAAAGCTGTATTTATACAGCATGAAACACGTTTCCCAATAGTGATACCCACACCTGATGCTTTGCACAGCAAACCAACAGTAATCTCACTTAGATTCACTTCAGTTTTTAAATTGGACTTTCCAACACAAGCCTTAGCAAATCCAGGCAATTTTCTTTCCAGTTGTAGCCAGGTTGCAAGTATAAATTTGGCCAAGTCTCTGTCATATGCAGGGTGCTTAGTGCTGACTCCTATTGTTACTGACTACCGGAGTTTTAGTCTGGCCAGCAGTAGGATGAGTGTGGTGGCCACAGGCCCAAGCACTGGCTGGTGATTCTTTGTCAGCGAGTGCTGTCCAAGGCATAATTGACCCAGGGGATGCATTAAAAAGCTGTTACCTTATTAACATGGTGTTATATCAGAATGGGGCAGAAATAGTTTAGTTTTTTGAGGTAGTAGGAAGCATTTATTGAGAATGCTATGGGAAGAGCTGCAGATTGAGAAAAGAATTTAGTGTCTGTTAGCAGGGGATAGTTTGGGTGGCCAGCTGGAACGGAGGAGAGGTGGCTGGTTGCTGTGATACAGAATATGGAACTGTACTCTCACCTACCCGTTATCCATAAATGTGATGAGTAAAGTGAGGGAAGAATGCAGATGACCTTTTGTACGCTGTGTGTGAATAATGGTACAGTGTTATTGTTGTATCATAAATTAAACCAATACTGAATAAATATGTCACCTAATTTTCATGTCCCGATAGTGGATAGGAGCAACAAAGGACTTGATCACTTGGACTGTCTTTTTATTTCATGCCTCTTATTGAGCCACATGATGTGAGTCATGCAAGCAGAAAAATTAATCTTCTAGATCTGGCACCTAGTTTCAATCATTTCATTACCCTATTCTTTTCTGGTAGTCTGTATTTTATTTAGAATTACTGATATTTAGAAATGTAGCAACATACAGAACCACAAAAAATCACTTTGGTCCATCTGGTTGTATCAAGTTTTGTGTTGCAAGTTATTTTTCTGTTCTACAAGTTTAAGATGTTCTATTGTGGTATTTTTCTGTCAATTTCCTGATTTTTGTCTTTGTGAACCGTAGGTATTAATTGGGAACAAAAGGTTTTTGTAACTGCCAGAGAGATTTTTATTTGTAGAATCAAAATATTACAATACAGAAACATGTAATTTGGCTTTTCCTTTTGTTACGGTTTTTTTTTAAAGTTGCACCTCCAATGTGCTGATCAAAAGATGCATTAAATATAGAAAATATATGTTAGGAAAATAAACTCTCAAGTGATATTAGGAAGCTATTATTGGAAAACAAATTGAATTCCGCTGCTCTGAGTTGTAATTCTGCTTACACCACACGAATCTCCTCCTACCTTATTTCATCTACCCACTTAGCATATCCTTCTATTCATTTCTCCATTATGAATTATGATTATAGCCTGGATTGCATGACATGAAAGTGTGGTGGAAGCGCATTCAATAGTAACCATTTTCAGATGCAGTAATATAGCTCTAACCAGTTAGAGATTAAATAAGCCAGTCAATCTATATCGGTTTATGTTTGGAAAAAATAACGGCTCATGATTTTTATATCAAATCTTTTGATTTTTAAGAGTTGTCTCTTAATTTATGAGAGGGTAGGGTTGGCATAAGAAGCCCCATTCCAGCCTTTTTAATCAATTCTGTTTCTCCAATTTGTAGCAAATCTTTTTCTTGCCTCTGGCATTAGAAAAAAAATTGTCATCTTTTATTTGTTTATTGGTATAAGCACTTCAATATACTATTGTGGTTCCCTCAACAAATGTCATAGAAGTTTGAGTGATTGAACTTTCATTTTGTACTTTTGGTATGCAAAATCCTTGTGCTGTTCATCACAAATGCCATTTAAGATGGAGTCTATTGAAGCAAATCTCATTCATCTCTCACTACAGCTACCAGCTCGAGGCTTCAAATTGAATGACAGATTCCAATGACTAATTCCCATGGCAGAAGTCCCCATTTTCCATCTTTGTACACCTTCTCCAACTAGAAAGGCTGCTCCTAGCTCAGCAATATGGCACGATGCACTCAATTTATCTTTTGGAAGGCTGTCCTGACCGCTAGAATGTGAAAAGTTTAATCAAATTGGCACAGAGAGGTCTTGGCCGCCAACTCAGTGAACAGACACTTTCATTAAAGACATTAGAGCAATTAAACAGTCAGTCATGAGAAGGCAGAACTCACAAAGCAACTCCTGTAAAGATGAATGTTTCAAGCAGGTTCCAATGGTACCTGGTAAAAAAATGTTGTCCTAGCATTGTAGTAATGCATATGTAATAATCATTTAGGTTGCAGTAAGTGGAAACTCAGTTCTTCCACTTCCACCATTATTACACTTGCATCCTCTTCTGCAGAAGTGGATCATGTAGGGATGGGGATGGTAAGGGGAGTGACTATTTTATAAGGAATGGTTCTAGAAGTAGTGTGAATAGCAAAGACTTATGATTTGTTGTTTTCTCAGAATGGTTGGAAACAGCACATACCAAGGACTTGCTAATTAAAAGATACAGAATTTACTATTTGCTGAAGTGATCAAATGGGTCCTTCCCAGCAAAGGTGAAGAGTTTTAGTCTTATGACTCCATTGTTGTGAAACATTTTGGAAAGCCTTGAGATTGTGACATGCCCTTTATGAATACCAGTTCTTCCTTGCATTATGGGAGGCACCTAACTGATCCCTTAATACTTATAGCCAGGACTTGAAAGGAACATGATCCCATGTTGGTATCAGGGAAGCCAACAGGAAATGTCATGAGTTTAATTTAGCTCCATCATACTTGCCCATCTAAGAGCGAAGACCAAAGCACGGAAAGTCCTCATCAGGGAACTTCTCTTTGCTGACGATGCTGCTTTAACATCTCACACTGAAGAGTGCCTGCAGAGTCTCATTGACAGGTTTGTGGCTGCCTGCAATCAATTTGGCCTAACCATCAGCCTCAAGAAAACGAACATCATGGGGCAGGACGTCAGAAATGCTCCATCCATCAATATTGGCGACCACGCTCTGGAAGTGGTTCAAGAGTTCACCTACCTAGGCTCAACTATCACCAGTAACCTGTCTCTAGATGCAGAAATCAACAAGCGCATGGGAAAGGCTTCCACTGCTATGTCCAGACTGGCCAAGAGAGTGTGGGAAAATGGCGCACTGACACGGAACACAAAAGTCCGAGTGTATCAAGCCTGTGTCCTCAGTACCTTGCTCTATGGCAGCGAGGCCTGGACAACGTATGTCAGCCAAGAGCGACGTCTCAATTCATTCCATCTTCGCTGCCTCCGGAGAATACTTGGCATCAGGTGGCAGGACCGTATCTCCAACACAGAAGTCCTCGAGGCGGCCAACATCCCCAGCTTATACACACTACTGAGTCAGCGGCGCTTGAGATGGCTTGGCCAAGTGAGCCGCATGGAAGATGGCAGGATCCCCAAAGACACATTGTACAGCGAGCTCGCCACTGGTATCAGACCCACCGGCCGTCCATGTCTCCGCTTTAAAGACGTCTGCAAACGCGACATGAAATCCTGTGACATTGATCACAAGTCGTGGGAGTCAGTTGCCAGCGTTCGCCAGAGCTGGCGGGCAGTCATAAAGGTGGGGCTAAAGTGTGGCGAGTCGAAGAGACTTAGTACTTGGCAGGAAAAAAGACAGAGGCGCAAGGGGAGAGCCAACTGTGTAACAGCCCCGACAAACAAATTTTTCTGCAGCACCTGTGGAAGAGCCTGTCACTCTAGAATTGGCCTTTATAGCCACCCCAGGTGCTGCTCCACACACCACTGACCACCTCCAGGCACTTACCCATTGTCTCTCGAGATAAGGAGGCCAAAGAGAGAATACTGAAAATACTGTGTACTCTTGTTTGTCTTGATGTCAGCACAAGTTCTTGTGGAGTCTGACAGTGGTGCAATCTCTCTGAGATCATAAGATTTTATGCCCACTCATACATGTACAACAGTTTAATCAAGGGATCTTTGACAGAGATTATACATGAGATTCTGGTGCTGCTGCAGCACCTGGGATTTGTGATTAGTTAGAGAAAACTCTTCCGATCTTTCAGACCAGCACTTGAGAGGCTTACAGATCAAAACATAGGCACAATTAGCAATAGTGATGTCTGACTGTACATAAAGAAAATAGGTGCTTTAAATGATGATTCTTTATTCAATCTTTGACCAGAGTTCTCATGTGTGTCAGAATGGAGCTTGCCAGAATTCTGTTGCATATCACCAAACAACTGAATAATGTTGAAATGAAACTCGGCAGATGCTCGACGAACATCATCTCATCTTTCCATGAGGCATTTTACAGCCTTCTGGACTCAACATTGAGTTCAACAATCTTAGATCATAAGCTGTACCTCCATTTTGTTAAGTTTTTCTTTGCTGGTTTATTTTTTTCTCTCATTTCTGTCTTATTTCCTTTTCTTTGCTTTCCGACAGCAGCTATGCAGGGTCTTGCCACACCTCGTCTAGACACATCTTTTGTTTCTTTACTTGTTCCATTACCACTCCCTTTAGCCTTGCGCCATGAAATCTTTTGTCATTTAATCCCTCCTGCCCGTCACCCTATCACAGACCTTTCCTTTTCTTCTTTTTCTCACCCTCCCCCCTTTCAGTTGCTCAAAACCTGTTAGATTTCTAACTTTTCCCAGTTCTGATGAAAGGTCAGCGACCTGAAATGTTAACACTGTTTCTCGCTCCACAGATGCTGCCAGATTTGTGAAGTATTTCCAAAATTCTCTGTCTTTATAACAGAATAATTATTCTGGACAGCCTGTGGATTCCCTGCAGGTTTCCATTTTTGAGGTGAAAGTCAACCATAGGATTTGGGTGGAGGGAATGGTTATTCTTTGAACTAACCCCCACACAACTGTTTGACCAAGAACTCAATCTTGTATCTTCCAGACTGCAGAATCAGCTGGGACTGTAAGTATCTCATTTAAGGTGGATCTCCTATTATTAGAACTGATTGACAGTCCAGGACTTGAAAGTATTGACATAGGAACTGGAGTAGGCCATTCAGCCTATTCCATAATTCCATTAAATTATGGCTGATCTGTACCTCAACTCTACCCATTTTGATCCATATCCCTTACCCAAAATATTTGTCGATCTCAGGTCTTGAAGATTTCAACTGACCCAGCATCTACAGTCTTTTAGGAGACTAAATTCCAGATTTCTATTCCATTTGTGTTGAAAAAAATGCTTCCTGCTTTCACTACTAAAAGGCCCAGTATTAATTTTAAGATTGTGCCACCTTGTTCAGGATTGCCCTGCCTGAGGAAGTAGTATCTACTCTATTGAATATATCATTTAGATCACCCTTCCCTCTTCTAAACACAAGGGAATACATCCCAAGTTTATGCAACCTGTACTCATAATTTAACCCTTTAAGCACTGGGATAATTTTGGTATATCTGCACTGTATGTCTCTCCAGGCCAATATGTCCTGAGGCTTCATGCCCAAAACTGAATGTAGTGCTCCAGATGGGGTTTGACCAAGGTGCTGTACAATTGAAGCGTAACTTCACCCTTTTTGTATTCTGGCCGCTGTTTGGTTGTATTTTGTGCATGTGCACTCGCTTATTGATTTGTATACCTGGACCCAACACCTTTGCTCCTCCACAATCCCACATCGCTCATCATGAAGACAGTATTTTGATTTGTCTTTCTTGGGTCCAAAGTGAATGACCTCGCACTTTCCCACATTGAACTCCATCTGCCACAGTTTTGCCTACTCACTTAATCTGTCGGTGTCCCTTTGAAGTTTCTTGTTCCCATCTATATAACTTACTGTGCCTCCTAATTTAGTGTCACCTGCAAACTTAAATATACAATTCTTTATTCCTTCATCCAAGTCAAAGATATATATGGTGAAAGCTGAGACCCTAGTACACATCTTTGAGAAACGCCAGTTGTCACATCATGACAATCAGAGCGAATTCCCTTTATCCCTACTGTCTTCTAACTCTCCACCAATTACTGACCTATGTCACACGGACATAAAGAATCGAGAGATCTGAAATTGATGCCAGGCACTCAGTATCTTGCAGACTTGCAGTATGAAATGGATGTGGTATACCTATAAATGTCTTGAGATACTTGATAGATGCAGCCACAATTAGGATGCTTCACAAGCTTGTTTATAGCCCAACATTGCTGAAATTTCTTCCTACCACTCATTGTAGCAGGGGACATACGTATACACCCTTGGTGTATGAAAGATACTAGGAAAAGCAGCTTTTTTGCACTTTAGGTTTTCTCCTTCATGGAATATGAACCTTTTCTTGAGCAAGGTAATATATGTGCCTTTTGAACTTAACTGCTGTGCTTAAATTGTGTGCCTTTTCAGCATTTACTTTACTTGCCTTCATCTTAGTACAAGTAAAGTGGGCATAGGCAGTGGGTCCCACATTGTCTTGCACAACATGTGGAGTAGTTCTTGAGATTAGCAATGCGAGTGGATTAAGGGTTCTTCAAGGAGTCATCTACAAGGTTGTTCTGCACCTTCAACTGTACTACATTTTTGCTTTGCATTATTATTGTCTTCACTGAACATTTCAGGATGGCCAAGTGTTTGGATGTTGCAAAGCTCAAGCTAGCCTAAATATATGTTTGCCATTTCCAATCTTTGCATTGATTCGGAATACTATTGCTGGTGTATATAAAATTACAAAATAAAATATTTATATTGTGGTGTCAGCAGTGACTCAGGAGCCTCTGAGTCAGAAGGCTCAAGTGCCACATAAGGGACTTGAGCACAAATTCTAGGCTGATAGGGCAGTACTGAGGGGGTGCTGCATTGTCAGAGGTAGCCTCTCAGGTGGATGTAAAAGTTCCCACAGGAATATTTCAAAGCGCAGAGGAGTTCTCCCCAGCATATTAATCCCTTAACCAATGTCACTAAAAAACACATTGTGGTCATTATCACACTGCTGTATGTGGGGTCTTGCTGCTGTATTTCCTACAAGATAACAGTGACTATACTTCAAAATGTACTTCAATTTAAAGCACTTTGGGATGTCCTGAAAGAAGCAAAAAAGAAATGCAAGTTCTTTTTTTTTTAAAAATGAATAAAGAATGTGTATTTATATCATGTTTTGTCAAGTCTCCAGGATATCCTAAAGTATTTCACATACAGTTAATTGATTTTGAAGTGTCACTTCAGTTTTATATAGGTGAATCCAACATCCAGCTTGCATGCAGCAAGATCCCACAAACAGCAAATGAGATGGGTGACCAGTTAATCTGTTTAGTAATGTTGTTTGAGGGATGAATGTTAAACAGGTCATCAGGAGATCTCTTTGGCTTAACAATTCAGTGAAAGACAGCACCTCTGACAATGGAGCATTCCCTCAGTATTGCACTGAGGTGTCAGCCTAGATTCCATGCTCAAATTGTGGAGTTGGGCTTGATCTCACAAATTTTGATTCAGTGGCACAAGTGCTACCAAACTGACCCTATGAGGAAGAAAGATTTGCTTGCCTTTGTGTAGTCCTCCACGTTATTTGGTTCAACCTTGCAAAATTACTCCTAACTTGATCTTCATTTCCTCATTGGCTAATGTGATTTGAAGCTATTTCCTATTATGTTTGTTTTAAAATTTTGGTCTTAGCAAGGTCGGAATGGTGTCTCCTTCAGACAAAGAACTGGGGGCAGAGATTAGTGTAGCCTCTTTCATACAATGGAATAAGGAAAATATCCAGTGGTTGTTCATATATAGTTTTTATTTTAAAGATTGTTCACAGTGAGAATGTAGATTGTGTTGCTGTATGTGGATAATGTACTTCGAACGTAAGGAGGACTGTGTACGTGATTAGTGATTTGCTTTAACAAAAATGTATAAAAATGAAATGGCACATTATTCCATTACTGGGAATTAGGAAGGGCCATGAGTGAAGATTTCTATCTTTGTCTACGTGATGTATGTTATTTTCAATTCAAATATCAACAGTGCTTCGGGCCACTTGCCATACTGTTGTACTCTGAATAAGTGCTTTGTAACACAGTTTAGTCATTGAAAAAATGATGCTGCTGAAGCATGCTAGAGTTTGGGGGCTTAGTTCAGTGTTTGGCCTTCCACTTATTAAGCCCCAGTATTTTGCTTTTAAAGCTGTTAAACAAGTAATCTTGTCCAATGTGTACTGCCTGAAAGAGTGGTGGAAGCAATAGTAACTTTCAAAAGGGAATTGAATAAATACATGAAAAGGAAGAATTTGCAGGGCTATGAGGAAAGAGCAGGGGAGTGGGGCTAATTGGATAGCTGTTACTAAGAGTCGGCACAAGCACAATGGACTGAATGGGGTGCCTCTGTACTCTGTCATTCTTAGTTACAATTTCTTTTGGCCATAAAAATCAGTGATTTTTTAAAAATGTAAGCTGTGTGTTCATGTGGTAAGGAAAAGTCTACTGATTTCAAGCAATCAGAAATATAAGCATCATTGCAGCTACAGTGTGTTCTGTACCATTTCAGGAAACTGGTTGTCCCCTACTTTCTATCAGCCAGCAATAAAACATTTTCAAGTGCATTACTATTGAACAAGAAGACAAAATTTTATCTTAACGCTGTTAGTCAAGTGTCATTTTGAAAATGAGAATAAACGGTGAAAAGAATTGTAGAATGGATAAAATTTTATGTTAATGCTGATGTTAGCAATGATTGCCCATTTCAGATATAAAATGGCTTCTCCTTCAGTGTTGTGACAGAGTCTGTGCTCTGCCATTCAAACCTTCATCATAATACAAAGTCAGTGTATTTGTTCAGCTTCATGGTGTGTTTACTGCTTTTAGTATGTATGGGATGGGGTGGGAGGGGTGGTGGTAGGAGTGTCTATTTAAGGTGGAGCCATTCCATCTGGCAATATAGATGTTGCTTTGTACAATGTGGACAAACCTGTCTAAAGGCCCCTGTCCTATCATATTTCTTCATGCTTTTCTAGTGTTACTTCCAAAAATTCCGTTGGTGACATTGTCGTGCCAGATCAGGAAATTTAAATTATGTGATACTACAATAGCTTATCATCTGCTTTTATCCAGTGTTGTCACCAGGATTTTAATAAATCTCTAATATCATGTCTCTAAAATTTCATATTCTTTTGAGTTGTGAAAAATGTCCAGTCGCTCAGTTACATTACAAGTTCTTGTCGTCAAAACTTGGATTGTATCTGGGCAGAGTAAATTCTATTCCTGATAATATAATCATTTTTTGTACTAAAAAAGATTGAATAATAAAATAATGTGAATTAAGCAGCATAAGTGACACAACAAACTAAAAAAAAGTTTAAAAATCAGAATTATTGGATAATTTGAATTAAAAAGAGCAAACTGTATATGACCAGGTTGAAGTATTGTTGGAAGCAATTGAGGCTAGGAATAATGAGAATCATGCAAATGTCAAGGTACACCTTCAAAATGTATTGCCTTAAGTGTGTGTTCTTCCCCAAGTAAATGCATGTAACAATATGGCAGGTGCTGATTTCTATAAGGTACCTGAAATGTCACATATTTCATTCACTTCTACGTGAGGATTTAACTTAGAACCATAGAAAAACTATGACACAGGAGGCCATGCAGCCCAGCATGCCTGCGCCAGCTGAGAAATCTAGCTGCCCAATCTAATCCCACCTTCCAGCACCTGCGCCTTGAAGGTTACAGCACTTCAGGTGCTAGTCCAGGTACCTTTTAAATGAGTTGAGGGTTTCTGCCTCCACCCCCGTTCCTGGCAGTGAATTCCAGACACCCACCGCCCTCTGGGTGGAAAAGTTTTTCCTCATGTCCCTTCGAATTCTTCTACCTATCATCTTAAATCTGTGCCCCCTGGTAATTGACTTCTCCACTAGGGGAAATAGATCCTTCCTGTCTACCCTATCTAGGCTCCGCATAATTTTGTACTCAATTAAATCATCCCTCAGCCTCCTTTGTTCTGAGGAAAACAACCCGAGCCGATCCAATCTTTCTTCATAGCTGCAACTTTCAAGCCCTGACAACGTTCTTGTAAATCTCCTCTGTGCTCTCTCCAGAGCAATTATGTCCTTCCTGTAATGTGGTGACCAGAACTATGTGCAATACTCCAGCTGTGACCCAACAGGCATTTTATACAGTTCCAGCATTACATCCCTGCTTTTGTATTCTAAATCTCGGCCAATAAAGGAAAGCATTCCATATGCCTTTTTCACCACTCTACCTGTCCTGCCACCTCTACACCTCTCAATATCCTCCCGTTTATTGTGTATTTCCTCACTTTGTTTGCCCTCCCCAAATGCATTACCTCACACTTCTCTGCATTGAATTCCTTTTGCCACTTTTCTGCCCACTCAACCAAACCATTGATATCATTCTGGAGTCTCCAGCTATCCTCTTTGCTATCAACTACATGGCCAATTTTTGTGTCATGAGCAAATTTCCCAATCATGCCTCCCACATTTTAGTCCAAATCAACAATATATACCACAATCAACAAGTGCCCCAACACTGAGCCCTGTGGAAGGCCACTGGAAACCACTTTCCATTCGCAAAAGCATCTGTTGGCTACTATTCTTTGTTTCCTGTCACTGAGCCAATTTTGGATCCAACCTGCCACATTCCCCTCTATCCCATCGGCTTTCACTTTTCTGACAAGTCTGCCATGCGGGACCTTACTAAAATCCATGTAGACTACATCCACTGCACTACCCTTAGTAATTTTCCTTGTTACTTCCTCAAAAAAGACAATCAAGTTAGCAAGACATGACCCGCCCTTAACAAATCCATGCTGACTATCCCTGATTAATCCGTGCCTTTCTAAGTGGCAGTTTATCCTGTCCCTCAGAATTGATTCTAATAATTTACCCACCATCGAGGTCTGACTGACCGGCCTATAATTATTTGGCCTATCCCTTGCACCCTTTTTAAATAATAGTATAATGTTCACAGATCTCCAATCCTCTGGCACCCCGCCTGTATCCAGTGAGGATTTGAAGATGATCCTCGGTGCATCCGCTATTTCCTCCCTGGCTTCCTTTAACAACCTGGGATGCAATCCATCCGGCCCTAGCAATTTATCCACCCTCAAGGATGTCAGACCCTCTAGTACTTCCTCTCTCATTATGCTTATCGAACCTAATATTTCACACTCCTCCTCGTTTACTGCAATGTCTGCATCATCCCTCTCCTTTGTGAAGACAGAGACAAAAACTCATTAAGAACCCTGCCCACATCTTCTGCATCCACTTGTAAGTTCCCTTGTACATCTCTGATAGGCGCTACCCTTTCCTTAGTTATCCTCTTGCTCTTAATGTACTGATAAAACATCTTTGGGTTTTCCTTGATTTTACCTGCCAAGAATTTTTAATCTCCTCTCTTTGCTTTTCTAATGTCCCTTTTTACTTCACCCCTACACTTTCTATACTCCTCTAGGCTTTCTAAAGTATTAAGGTTTTTGTGATCGTCGTAAACTTTCTTTTTCTGCTTTAACTTACCCGGTAAGCTTCTAGATAACCAAGGGACTGTAGATTTGGCCGTATCTTTGTGGGGAGTGTGCCTACATTGTGCCTGTAGAATCTCGCTTTTGAATGCCTCCCACTGGTTTGCCACTGACTTTCCTTCAAGTAGCTGTATCCAGTCTACTTTGGCCAGATCACCTTTCAGTTTCGTAACATTTCCCTTCCCCCAATTTAGAACTTTTACTCCTGTTTTATGTTTGTCCTTTTTCATGATTATGCTAAAACTAACTATATTATGGTCAGTATCTCCAAAATGGTCATCCACTGCTACTTCATCCACTTGCCCAGCTTCATTACCAAAGACTTAATCCAGAATTGCGCCCCTTCTCGGGCTTGTTACGTGCTGGCTAAAAAAGTTCTCTTCAATACAGTTCAAGAATTTTGTGCCCTCTGTGCCTACACACTGTTTGTATCCCAGTTGATATTAGGGTAGTTGAAATCCCCAACTAGTATTGCCCTATAGTTTTTGCATTCAGAAGTTTGCCTACATATTTGTTCTTCTATCTGCCTCTCACTATTTGGGGGTCTATAAGACACTCCTAGTAGTGTGGCTGCCCCCTTTTTATTTCTGATCTCCACCCTTATGGCCTCATTTGATGATTCATTTAGCATATCATCCCTCCTCGCAGCTGTTATTGATTCCTTAACCAATAATGCTACACCCCCCCCCTCCTTTTTTATCCCCTTCTCTATACCGCCTGAAAACTTTTTATCCAGGGATATTGAGCTGCCATTCTTGCCCCTCTTGAAGCCAAGTTTCCGTTATAGCAATGATATCGTGTTGCCATGTGTCTATCTGTACCCTCAGCTCATCGGCTTTATTTACTGTACTTCTTGCATTTAAATAAATACCTTTTAACACTGCCAAATTCCTGTGCTGCACACTTTTTAACCTGTGCTCCTTCTGTCTTTCAGAGTCATTTGCTAATTTTCTGCCTCCCGTTTCCTGCCCTGAATTTGTCCTATCTGAAACTGCCCTCAGGTTCCCATCCCCCTGCCAAACTATTTTAAACCATCCGCAACAGCACTAGCAAACCTTCCTGGAAGGATATTTGTCACAGTCCTGTTCAGGTGTAGACTGTCAGGCTTGTACAGGTCCCAACTTCCCCAGAACCAGTTCCGATGCCCCAGAAATCTGACGTCCTCCCATGCACCATTTCTTGAGCTATGCATTCTTTGCAGGAAACTGGCCTGTTCCCGACATCACAGGGAGCCCACAGGCTGACTGGAACATTCCTTAATTGGCCATTAACTTATTGGAATTGGCTACGTGCCGCTTGCGGTCAAGTGGCCCTTCCGCCCTGATCCTGCCTCCAGGAAAATGGCCCGTGGGGGAGATGGTGCCGGAAAACCAGCACGTTGCGGTAGCATGAATATATGCACCCACCTGCCTCTGTAGGGGGTGAAAATTCTGTCCCATGTTTCTCTTATCGACAGGAAATATATCACAGTGCTTAGGTGTGTATTTAAACAGAACTAAAATCATTTGCCAAACAAGAACAGATTTTATTTTGTCTCTGGGACAAATCTCAATCAGTGCATCACTTAGCAGAGATGAAATAATCAAGAAAACGTGTTTTTTGTGGGAACATAGGAAATAGAAGCAGAGTAGGCCATACAGCCCCTCCAGCCTGCTCCACCATTCAATAAGATCATAGCATGATCTTGACCTTAACTCCACTTTCCTGCCTGTTCCCCATAACCCTTGACTCCCTTATTGTTCAAAAATCTTTCTCTCTCTAAGCAAGAATTACAAAGCAATGTTCAGAGTTAGTCCATAGTTATTTCATAGCCCAACACTGGAAGATTTCTTCAATGCCATCTGAAGAACAGGTATCTGGTATAATTAGTTTTGCCAAAGGTCATTGTTTACATCTGGGAATTCAATATGATAAACACAGACTGACCCAAACTGATCTGAGAATTCATGATTTTGGAATCCAATTACTGCAAAGTCTTTTTACTACTTTGGGAGTATCTTGAGTGAATACAGAATAATGTTCTTTGATGAAGTTCAGCTTCCATTTAAAAAAATCTTCTACTCATCCTAACCACCAATTCTGTCTCTAACCAGGTGCTGCTTAGAAGCGTGACTACTTCTTGTGGTGCATTGTTCTCTGCTATCTCCTCCAATTAAAGAACTCAGAATGTAGTGCAAAACAAGTTATTAAATACATTAGATAACCAATTGAAATGCAATGCAAAGGGACAGTATCCTTATCAGTGATTTATTTTTTCCTCAAATGGATGACAAAAAATTGTAATTCTATGTGGAATTTAAATTTCTTGAACAAAATAGAGGTATATACCTCATGTTGGATAATTTTTTCAAAAATGTTCAAAACAATGCCAAAGGAAAGAAATAACTTTTAAAAAACCTCAATTTTGTGCAATACACTTTGTGGTCTGGAAGAGGAAAACCTTTGATTGCAAGATCAAAAAAAGGCTTATTGCTGGACAAGATTATTATTTTGAAATAATTGTTAAATTTTGAATCTTAAAAGTGTGGTCCTTTTAATGGTGTTTATGATCTTTCACAATTCCAGTTTTTCCTTTCGAGATCAATATTAATTCTCTGAAGAACAATAGTCTACTGAAATCATTGTCATAGGGAGATGCTCAAGTAGTCATTACTCATTAACATACCATCTGAAATGTAAAGCACTTAGTTTCCCATATGACTACATTTAGCAGTGTCTTTAAGATAAAAGAAAATAACTTTTTCTTCCAGGGATTCAATTTCAGTTGACGTTTTAGTATTCCTAGTGTTTATCTCTATTCATTAAAGAAGCTTCCCCGTAAAGTGGAATTGACTACAATAAAGATAGATGCAAAGCAATTCACAAGCATTTTTACCCTCCTTTGTTCACCAGGTCCTGGCTTCTTTGCTTTCAAACAAACAACTTAAAATATTAATGCGTGGTATACATATTAGTCGACATTTTAAATACAGTAGTAATTGTGTCTTTACAGATTTCCTGAAAGAAATGTCTTTATACATCATAGGAACTGACAAAAACAATCTATGTACAAGAATGCATAATCAGAAGTCTGCAGGTCTGATCATCATAGTAGTAGCTTTCAGAGAGTATCCTGACCCTTTCCAGTAGTACCATTTGATTCCATTGAATCTATTTGTATTCTGCCCTGCTGAGTAGTATAATCCATTCAAGTTGGATGGACCACAAGCATCAAACCACCATCCTGTGAGGGGAAAAATGCAACACAAAACATCAAATGGGATAGATGACAGAAGCTGCAACAGATATACTTTTCGCCTGTGGAACTTAGATTAAGTCTTCCTTGGCGATTATTAATTACATTTAAATTTTACAAATGATTCCTGAGGAGCTGTACTCAGCTGCCCATTCTTACTGAAGATCTAAACATCAGTTATAACCATTCAGGACAAGTGAATTGCATTTGAAACAGGTAACTGCAAAAGCCAAAATCTGTTGAGTGCTTGCAGTAAGATGACCAGGAGAGATAATCTACTATCATAAGTAACTCATTACGTTATTTCATTTACAACTATCATAAGTAAGTTATTAAACTAATCCCAAGGTCCAGTCTCTCAGTATTGTTTCAATTCTCTTGTGTCAGTTAAATGTGCAAAACTTTCAAATGTTCTGCAAAAACAAAATGCTGCGGATGCTGGGAACCTGAAATGGCACAAAATGCTGGAAATACTCAGCAGATCTGGCAGCATCTATAGAGAGAGAAACAGAGTTAACATATCAGATCGATGACCTTTCATCAGAACTGAGAAAAGTTAGAAACGTAATAGGTTTTGAGCAAGTGAAAGTGTGGGGAGAGTAGGAAGAAGTACAAAAGGGAAGGTCTATGATAGGGTGAAGGACGCGCAAGATTGAATGACAAAAGTTTTCATGTTGCAAGGCCAAAGGATGTAGTAATGAGACAAGTAAAGCAACAAAAGATGTCTCTAGAGGAGGTGTGAATGGCAGGATCCTGAACAGTTGTCATCTGAAAGCAAATAACAGAACTTTGAGAAAAAACAAACCAGCAAAGAAAAACAAAACAAAATGGGGGGCAGAAGTTTTTGAGCAGGACTTGAAAGAGTCTCCTCTTTTAAGACACTTAATTAAAATCTACCTCTTTGACCAAGCTTTTGGTCACCTCTCCTGATATATCCTTATGTGGCTCTGTATCAAATTGTGTTTGATTAATCAGTCCTGTGTAGTGTCTTCAGACGTTTTACTAAGTGAAAGGTGCTATGTAAATGCTTTTTGTTATCATAGTGAATGTTTATTAATGGATATTGCTAAGCTATTACTGGTAATTTACAAAGAACATGTTGCCTTGTCTGATTTATGTTTTAAGAAAGTATCCAAACACATTTATGAGTTAATGGCAGATGAGTTTTACTTATGGGATGTTGTACCACCATGCACCCTGAACTCTTGGCATTAAAATTTGTTCACAATAATTTAGCCAATATATTTGCATTACAGCTAGGTCTCCAATTGAAACTTTTTTATCATTAGTTTCTTTTCTGGGATTTATCACAAATAAATGTGATCAAATTTCACAAGATTAAGATTGATTTTATTCCACTTATGAGCCACCAATGCAATTGATATACTCCTGCATAGAATTCCACATTATTTTAAATAATATTGTCTGTATCCATGTTTATATAATTTTAAATTTTAAAAAAATGTGATGGAATGTGATGGTTGCAAAGCTTGTTTTTTGGAGACAGACCCTAACTGAGAGGGAGCCAGAATTGAAACTGAAACTCGAATTGAAACAGAAGCTAGAACTGAAACAGAAAAAGAAACAAAAACTGAAACAGAAGCTGGAAAAACAACTTCAGATTTCCTTGGAAACTGACACTGGTTAGAATCAGATAAAAGGAGACAGATCCTCAGATCAAACAGATCGGGCAAGAGTGAAGCACCAGCAAGCAGAAAAAAGTGAAGACTGAATCCAGGAGCTATTTCTGTTACCAGACCAGGCCATACAGTGCACAGTTTATCACTGCAGGACTCAGATAATGGAAAGACTAGTAAATCCACGTCATCAAGACTGTTGTGAGCAGAGCTGAGGGGGTTCTGGAGAAATGTGTCTTGTGGTGAAGACTGCACCCATAGAGGCCGGATTGAGAGGGAAGTGCTGTTGGGAGAAGAACAGGGCTAAATTCTTGAAGAAAGGAGCTGAAAATCTACCTGAGAAACTTCAGAGTTGTGAAGAACAGTGTGGCTGTAATTGTTGCCATATATGCTGGCTGAACTGTCCAGTCAAACTGAGACTCATCTCTGCTGTATCTGATAGTTATATATAGGACCATAATCTGTCTGCTGCTTCGTGTTTAATTTATGTTGGTTTTAGTTTGAGTGTAAAGGAAAATTTATAAAAGTGAAATTTTTTCTGTTTGGTTTACTTTCCTAAATTGGGGTCACTCGGTGGATCCTATTCTTTATGCTTGTTGTGGACTCCATGGAGATCATAACAATACTCAAGAATTCTAAGGCAATTTTCAAGCCTTGTGTAGCTTATTCTTTGCCATTCCTGACTTCAGCTGCACTGGTGCATTTTCTATTCTGCATTACAGATGCAGTAGCCTATTGGAAGTACACCAGTAGAAATGTTGATAAGAGTGTAATTTCACACAACTTTGCACTGCCACACAATAAATTATTATAGTAAATTAAATTTACCCCTCAGAAGTTCCAAGATGCTAGCTTCAGTAGATTAACAGGATGCTTTCAGAATATGAATAATACATTACTTATTAAACGGCGCAAATTCCCCTGTAGCTGCATCATTCGAGTGTTTGGGCACTGTGCTTATGAAATGTACCAGGAATCTCTCATTATCGTCAATGCCGCATGGAGCTCAACATACTTTAACAATGATGTGAATGATGTGATGTGCCATGATGTTTATGATCTGTCTCTATTATCATAGTCTGTAACTCTCTTTCCTTCCCCTGCCACTGTCTCAGGTTGCGCAACCTCAGTGTCCTACTTGACCCAAAGCTGATCATCAGATCCCCTAAACTCTGCACCACAAAGTTCACCCACTTCCACCATCGTAACATTGCTTGCCTGTCTCCACCCAGCCTCAGCCCAGCAATTGATGGTGAGGTGCAGAGTTTTTAGTTGACCAAGAGAGACAAGGCTGTATATCAACTAAATGCCAATTAGTTTTTTTAAAAATATATAAATTACATATTTTAAATCTTCATGATTAATGGAGGATTCAGATCTTTGTTTAGTCACCTTCAAGATCATGTGATTTTCTTTCAAATGTATTTTTTAGCTGGAGTGTGATGGGAATGGGAAAAGGCCCAAGTCTTTGAGGAGTCTTGTAATTCTTTTTCTTTTGGGCCTCCTTATCTCGAGAGACAATGGATACGCGCCTGGAGGTGGTCAGTGGTTTGTGAAGCAGCGCCTGGAGTGGCTATAAAGGCCAATTCTGGAGTGACAGGCTCTTCCACAGGTGCTGCAGAGAAATTTGTTTGTTGGGGCTGTTGCACAGTTGGCTCTCCCCTTGCGCCTCTGTCTTTTTTCCTGCCAACTACTAAGTCTCTTCGACTCGCCACAATTTAGCCCTGTCTTTATGGCTGCCCGCCAGCTCTGGCGAATGCTGGCAACTGACTCCCACGACTTGTGATCAATGTCACACGATTTCATGTCGCGTTTGCAGACGTCTTTATAACGGAGACATGGACGGCCGGTGGGTCTGATACCAGTGGCGAGCTCGCTGTACAATGTGTCTTTGGGGATCCTGCCATCTTCCATGCGGCTCACATGGCCAAGCCATCTCAAGCGCCGCTGACTCAGTAGTGTGTATAAGCTGGGGATGTTGGCCGCTTCAAGGACTTCTGTGTTGGAGATATAGTCCTGCCACCTGATGCCAAGTATTCTCCGAAGGCAGCGAAGATGGAATGAATTGAGACGTCGCTCTTGGCTGGCATACGTTGTCCAGGCCTCGCTGCCGTAGAGCAAGGTACTGAGGACACAGGCCTGATACACTCGGACTTTTGTGTTCCGTGTCAGTGCGCCATTTTCCCACACTCTCTTGGCCAGTCTGAACATAGCAGTGGAAGCCTTACCCATGCGCTTGTTGATTTCTGCATCTAGAGACAGGTTACTGGTGATAGTTGAGCCTAGGTAGGTGAACTCTTGAACCCCTTCCAGAGCGTGGTCGCCAATATTGATGGATGGAGCATTTCTGACATCCTGCCCCATGATGTTCGTTTTCTTGAGGCTGATGGTTAGGCCAAATTAATTGCAGGCAGACGCAAACCTGTCGATGAGACTCTGCAGGCATTCTTCAGTGTGAGATGTTAAAGCAGCATCGTCAGCAAAGAGGAGTTCTCTGATGAGGACTTTCCGTACTTTGGACTTCGCTCTTAGACGGGCAAGGTTGAACAACCTGCCCCCTGATCTTGTGTGGAGGAAAATTCCTTCTTCAGAGGATTTGAACGCATGTGAAAGCAGCAGGGAGAAGAAAATCCCAAAAAGTGTGGGTGCGAGAACACAGCCCTGTTTCACACCACTCAGGATAGGAAAGGGCTCTGATGAGGAGCCACCATGTTGAATTGTGCCTTTCATATTGTCATGGAATGAGGTGATGATACTTAGTAGCTTTGGTGGACATCCGATCTTTTCTAGTAGTCTGAAGAGACCACGTCTGCTGACGAGGTCAAAGGCTTTGGTGAGATCAATGAAAGCAATGTAGAGGGGCATCTGTTGTTCACGGCATTTCTCCTGTATCTGACGAAGGGAGAACAGCATGTCAATAGTCGATCTCTCTGCACGAAAGCCACACTGTGCCTCAGGGTAGACGCGCTCGGCCAGCTTCTGGAGCCTGTTCAGAGCGACTCGAGCAAAGACTTTCCCCACTATGCTGAGCAGGGAGATTCCACGGTAGTTGTTGCAGTCACCGCGGTCACCTTTGTTTTTGTAGAGGGTGATGATGTTGGCATCGCGCATGTCCTGGGGTACTGCTCCCTCGTCCCAGCACAGGCATAGCAGTTCATGTAGTGCTGAGAGTATAGCAGGCTTGGCACTCTTGATTATTTCAGGGGTAATGCTGTCCTTCCCAGGGGCTTTTCCGCTGGCTAGGGAATCAATGGCATCACTGAGTTCCGATTTGGTTGGCTGTATGTCCAGCTCATCCATGACTGGTAGAGGCTGGGCTGCATTGAGGGCAGTCTCAGTGACAGCATTCTCCCTGGAGTACAGTTCTAGGTAGTGCTCAACCCAGCGGTCCATCTGTTTGCGTTGGTCAGTGATTATGTCCCCCGATTTAGATTTGAGGGGGGTGATCTTCTTGATGGTTGGCCCAAGAGCTCTCTTCATGCCATCATACATTCCTCTGATGTTTCCGGTGTCTGAGGCCAGCTGAATATGACTGCATAGGTGTTGCCAGTAGTCGTTTGCGCAACGCCTAGCTGTTCTTTGTGCAGTACTTCTGGCTGCTTTAAGTGCTGCGGATGTTAAATCGCTGGGGGCTTTCTTGTAGTTCAAAAGTGCAATGCGCTTAGCGGCTATGACAGGTTCCAGCTCTTCATTATGAGATTGAAACCAGTCTGCATTTCTCTTCGCACTTTTGCCGTAGGTGGTCAAAGCTGACTCATAGATGGCGTCTCTGATGTGGGCCCACTTGGTCTCAGCATCCCCTGTGGGAGTGTTTTGAAGGGCTGTTACAAGTGAATTTAGAAATTTTTGTAACAGCTGTGGGTGAGAAATTCTGCTCGTGTTGATGCGCGGGTGGCCCTTCTGCTTGGAATGATGCAACTTCTTTGGTCTGAGTCTAACCTTGCTGCACACCAGGGAGTGGTCGGTGTCGCAGTCCGCACTGTGGAAGCTGCGTGTGATTTGAACACTGTTTAAGGCGGCTCGCCTTGTGACAATGAGGTCTAGCTGGTGCCAACGACGTGATCTTGGGTGCCTCCATGAAACCTGGTGACAGGGTTTAGTGTGAAAGAACGAGTTGGTGATGCAGAGGTTATGATAGGTACACAACTCAAGCAGTCTCTGCCCGTTCTCATTCATCCTTCCAACGCCATAGCGCCCAAGGCAGGAGGGCCATGAGTCATGGTCGGCCCCAACCCTGGCATTAAAGTCCCCCAGCAGGAATAGGTGTTCGGTGTTGGGGATGCTGCTAATGATGTTATGGAGTTGTTCATAGAACTGGTCTTTAGCTTCAGGTGCGGAACAGAGTGTTGGAGCATAGATGCTGAGTAGGTGTACTGGACCAGAGGTGGTGAGCAGTCGGATGGACAGTATGCGTTCCGAGCCATTTGAGGGAGGCTCTATCATGCTGAGCAAGGAGTTTCTGATGGCGAAGCCCACTCCATGCTGTCTTGGTTCTTCAGGATCCCTGCCCTGCCAGAAGAAGGTGTAGTCTTGCTCTGCTAGAGAGCCACTCGCGGGGAGGCGAGTCTCCTGAAGTGCTGCAATGTCCACATTGAGTCTACTGAGCTCGTTGTTAATGATGGCGGTCTTCCGAGAATCGTTGATTTGTGTAAGGTCTTCCGACAGGCCAGGACACATAGTTCTGACGTTCCAGCTTGCAAAGCGAAGGGCTGGTACCTTCTTTCCATTTTTCATGTTGTTTGGTGCGGTGTATCAGTCCACCTTTCGGGCAATGACCCTGAGCTCCAAGCACCCATTGAAGCAGGCAGACTGTGGCGGGACAGAACCTTATTGACCGGGGGCTGCCCGGTTTGAGGCGGGCGGTAGCTGTCCAGTGAGGTGCAATGACCTCTCCCACCGACAAAGGCAACCCGTGGCGCCCAGTTTCTACGCCAATTTATCTGGACTTATAACCCGTAACTGCTGCCTTCCGTGTTGTTTCAGTCGCTGTGAGGCAACTATGGAGTGACCTCTCCATGGCGCATGCCTGGGCAAATTTATGGAGGTTGAGAGTTGCCCAGTCGTCAAAACCCCCCTCTCGGCCTTTCTGGTGGGGTCCAAAGGAGTGCAGGACACGACGTTTGGCACCAGTATGGCTGCAGGAACTGCCGGAAACATGCCAAAGGTGACACATGACCGCCTACGGGGTTCCGCTCCGGATTTTCTGTTAGGGTTTACTCCCTTAGCCTTGGTCTCTGCCGAGACGCCCACAAGGCAGTGGGGTTGTTGGGGCCCCTACACAGGTGTAGGATGGTGCCGGTGGGAGGAGGGGATGCAAGGGGGAGGGGTAGAGGGAGGGGGTGGGGGGGGGTGCAGGGGAAGGGGGTGCGGGGTGAAGATGGTGCGAGGGGGGGGCGGGCTGGGACGGGGTTGTGAGGGGGTGAACTGAGAGGGTGGAGCAGGGAAGGGGACGGGGGTGGGGGGGGGGGGGAGGGGGGGTGGAATCTGGTGCAGGTAATAAGCCATTTCCTCAGTGCCCACCATCGACGTCCGGAAAGCTCATCCACGTCCTTCGGGAGGTGAAGCATCATTTGGCAGACTTAGAGGTGATTACATTTGCTAAGGGTTTTTTTTTTTGCAGTGGTTTAAATAAAGGCATGCAGCATTGCCGACAGTGCGCTGCAGATGCTCTCCGAGCCATCTCCCGCGGGCGCTTTGAAGTTGCGGCCGGGGGTGCCGTTCGTGGATGTTTTGGGTGTTCGGGGCACCTTTTCACAGGACTTCTCTCGGGTCCCGCAGCTCCTTCTTCACCTCAATGGACTTACCGCATGCCGTGGCTGCAGACACTCTGGACTGTGAAGACAGCAGGATCGGAGATTAAAGTATCGGCAGCTGTGCTCGTCAGTTTCATCCGGATCAATTTCATTGAGAAAACAAAGAGCAGGTGTGGCTGGGGGAGGGCAGTGGGCCCAGGTAACATACACTAAACTAACTGTTAACTTTTAGATAGGGCTAAAATGAACTGATTTAAAGAGCCAGGGGAATTTAAACAGTTTAAGAGGGCAGATTGGGGGAGAAAACGTTAGGGATGGGAGCAGATGGCCATGGATAGAGTTGAATAGCAAGGGAGCTTCCTAGGGAGCTTCCAGCCCAGGAGCCATCTTGAAAGCGAGGTCCGGAGTCTTGTAATAAGGGGTAGAAAAGCAGCAACAGAGATCCTTGTCCCAAAGGAGACTCGGACTGTCAAAAATAAGCAGAGAGGCATTGAGAGCGACTTAGGTCAACGGTTACAAGCCAAAAAAAACAGCACTGGATGAGTACCTCTGTTGCAGTAACAGTGTAGGTGATTGACAACTTAATTGATGTAATATTGGAGATTAATTTAATCTTAAGTACAGGAATTGAACTTATTTCTTGTTCAATGCAACATAATTCCAGTGGAACATGTTTGAGGGTTACAAGATGTACAAAGCAGATGATTGAATTCTATTGCCCAAACTTTTGCTCACCCGTTCTAATACCTCCAAAAGTGGCTCGGTGTCAAATTTTGTTTGATAACGCTCCTATGAAGCACCTTGGAATTTCTTTGCTGTGTAAATGCAAGTCGTTACTTTGTTGTTGATATGATTGAATGATAGGATGAGGGACTTCAGTTATGTGGAGAGACTGGAGATGCTGGAACTGTTCTCCTTACAGCAGGGAAAGTTAAAGGGATATTTAATGGCGGTGTTCACAATTTAGGAAGGGTTTAGATAGAACGAGTAATGAGTAACTGTTTCCAATGGCAGGAAGGCCGGTAACCAGAGAGCACAGATTTAAGATAATTGGCAAAAGAACTAGGGGTGAGATGAAGTATTTTTTACACAGTAAGAGTGGTGGAAGCAGATTTAATAGCAACTTTCAAAAGGGAATTGGATATATAATTGTAAAGGAAAGCATTTGCAGAGTTATGGGGAAATAGTGGATTAACTGGATAGCTCTTTCAAAGAGTCAGCTTGGACATGATGGGCCAAATGGCCTCCTTCTTTGCTGTAAGATTCTAAGGCCGGAAATTTTCACCTGGTGGACAGGAGCTGTCCACCGACTGAAAAGTAGGTGGCGATTCCATCTCCGCCGGGCCTGGGTATCCAGTCCGGATTTTACGGTCCCTAGGCCCTTAATTGGTCTTAGGCGGGACTTCCACCTAATGGAGCTGCAAGCCAATCAACGAACTGGCAGCTCTTAGTCTCAACAGCGCCACTGGGAGCGATGGCCACTGCTGGGACTAAAACCCAGTTTCCATATGAAGAGAAAGGACGGCCCTGGAAAAAGGTAGGTGTTTGGCGCCTCGCCGGAAGTGATCGGTCGGGCCCCGGCGAGGCAAGGGGGGTCGATTGGTGGGGGCATGTTGGGCGTTGGGAGTGGTTGGGGCATCTGGGGTGGCCCTCCGACAGGCACAGGGTACCCATTCAGGAGGGCCCCCTCCCCAGTCCAGACCATCAGAAAGCCGTCTACTTTTGTCAGGTGGCTTTTCTCAGGCCTGGGTCACCCGCCTGCTAATGGTAAAATCCCTGTGGCGGTGAGTGGTGGCCATTAATTGGCCACTTAAGGGCCTTGACTGACCTGGGGCAGGCGGGCTATCTCCCACTGCCCCGTGTAAAATAGAGGTGGAGGCAGGAGTGGGTTGGGAAGGGCCCCACCTCCCACTCCATTTTACGCTCCTCCACCCCCCCACCAGCCCATTGTTTGGTGGGGGGGGAGGAGACATAAAATTCCAGCCTATGATGGTTCCAGAGCTCCCAGACACAGATATCAACATTCTAGGGGCTACCATTGACCAGAAACTGAACTGGAGTAGCCATATAAATACCATGGCTACAAGAGCAGGTCAGAGGCTAGGAATCCTGAGGTAGAGTAACTCACCTCCTGACTCCCCAAAGCCTGTCCACCATCGACAAGGCACATGTCAGGAGTGTGATGGAATACTCTCCACTTGCCTGGATGAGTGCAGCTCCAACAACACTCAACTAGCTCGACACCATCCAGGACAAAGCAACCCGCTTGATTGGCACCCCATCTACAAACATTCACTCCGACGCACAGTGGCAGCAGTGTGCACCATCCACAAGATGCACTGCAGCAATGCACCAAGGCTCCTTAGACAGCACCTTCCAAACCGCGACCTCGACCAACTAGAAGGACAAGGGCAGCAAATACGTGGGAACACCACCACCTGCATGTTCCCCTCCAAGTCACACACCATCCTGACTTGGAACTATATCGCCGTTCCTTCACTGTCGCTGGGTCAAAATCCTGTAACTCCCTTCCTAACAGCACTGTGGGGATACCTACCCCAAATGGACTGCAGCAGTTCAAGAAGGCAGCTCACCACCACCTTCTCAAGGGCAATTAGGGATGGGCAATAAATGCTGGCCTGGTCAGCGACACCCACATCCCATGAATGAATAAAAAAAAGATAGAACTAAAACTCAGGAAGGCAACTAGTCAAAAATAGATGGTCTGAAGGCCTTGCAACACTAACAGCCATTCACGTTGCATGTAGAAATGAGACATGTCATTCGGACCAACCCGGACAAACACATCAGTAAACCTGACAAAGGGATGGGAATAGTCAAGTGTGACTATACCAACAAAATGCAAGCCATTTTTAATGATGGGTCCAAATTCGTATCCATTTGACCTGCCCCTCAACATGACCAGACAGTCTTGCTTGAAAGTAAGCTTTAGAAAAACGCTTGTTGGACTTGTGTAAGAGCAATGAGCTGCCGGGTGATATATATGAAAGAGTTCGTCCTCGAGGCTCGCTTCATCGCATATGTATGGGCTTCCCAAGACACACAAGATTGATGTCCCTCTACGCCCTTATCTTATCTATGACCGGTTCTGCACAACATGAATTGGCCAAATAGTTGGGCGAATTGTTATAACCAGTTTTGAGCAAGTTCTCCACAGAACGGTGAATGATTCCTTCACATTTGCAAAGACCATACAGGACTTGCATATCGCTAGCAATGCCGTGTCCATGTGCTCATTTGACATTGCTAGCCTATTCACCAATGTACCACTTAAGGAAGCTATAGATATTTGCTCTGCAGCACTATATCATGGCGATCTAGATCCTCCACCATTGCATGAAACAGTATTCATTGAACTTATGAACTCGGCAACACGCGCAGTTGAGTTCAGTTTTTACGACACAATGAATGCCCAAGTAGATGGTGTTTCCAAGGGATGTCCTCTAGGTCCAGCTCTCGCAAACATCTTTGTTGGGTTCCATGAGAAACATGTCTTTGAGGGAACACCTAACCTCCTACCTCTTGCATATTTCCGATATGTGAATGGTAGGTTTGCTATATTTGAATCCGCATCTGCATGTAATAATTTCCTTACACGTCATAATGGGTCCCATCCTGTGCTCAAATTCACATTTGAAATGGAGCAGTCAAATGAGCTCCATTTCCTTGACGTACTAGTTGAGAAATCTGCTAAGGGGTTCTCTACCACAGTCTACCGCAAACCTACCTTCAGTGGTCAATACACGCATTGGGATTCTTACAGTTCCACGCACTATAAGATTGGCCTTATCGGCAACTTCATAACCAGGGCCCGAGCCATTTGCTCACCATGCAAGCTTGATGCTAAAATTCTTCTCCTCTTCTTCTTTGGCCTCCTTTTCTCGAGAGACAATGGGTAAGCGCCAGGAGGTGGTCAGTGGTTTGTGAAGCAGCGCCTAGAGTGGCTATAAAGGCCAATTTCAGAGTGACAGACTTTTCCACAGGTGCTGCAGATAAAATTGGTTGTCGGGGCTGTTGCACAGTTGGCTCTCCCCTTGCATTTCTGTCTTTTTTCCTGCCAACTGCTGAGTCTCTTCGACTCGCCACACTTTAGCTCCATCTTTAAGGCTGCCCGCCAGCTCTGGCGATCAGTGGCAACTGACTCCCACGACTTGTGATCAATGTCACAGGACGTCATGTCGCGTTTGCAGACGTCTTTAAAGCGGAGACATGGACGGCTGGTGGGTCTGATACCAGTAACGAGCTTGCTGTACAATGTGTCCTTGGGGATCCTGCCATCTTCCATGTGGCTCACATGGCCAAGCCATCTCAAGTGCCGCTGGCTCAGTAGGGTGTATAAGCTGGGGATGTCAGCTGCCTCGAGGACCTCTGATCAGATCATTTCTCGCTGTATATCACACAAACTTTTGAATGGGCCTAAGGTTATCATTTTCTGCCCTGTAAAGTGCCTAATCTACCTCAAATTACCCTGGATGGGTAATGTATCCCAAAAATTGGAGCAAAAGGTGAAGCTAGCTGCTACTGTGCAGTAGCAACACGTGTAGTATTCGCCACTAACAGGATGCTGCTGTCAAGCCAAAAAGACCTCCTGCCTAAAAACACAAATGAGTAATGTGATATATGAATTTCAATGCCAGTGTGATGCTAGATATATAGGCTGTACATCCCAAAGACGGATGGATTGTATGAAACAACATGTCCCTTTCACTGCTCGCAATGGACAAGGTACAGGCTGCACCCAACCAGCCTGTGCTTGCAAAACTCAAAACATTAGATGTGATTTTGCGATTGGACAAGATTTGCTAAATAATCCTCAGTGTGCTAAGAACTATGCTGACAACCAATTTAAGATTGTCAGTAGGGCTCGCAGTGTGGTGCATTTGCGCGTACTGGATGCTACATATATTAATACACAGGGCTCTGTTTACAGACAGAAAGTACAAACATTGTCCCTGTTTCAGCTAAACAAAATAAGTGACAACCATTCGCTGGTTTATTCCTCAGGGCAATGCCTTGACCAATCAGAGCCAAGCTGCCTGGTTTAAATTTCAAACAAAGCTTAGCAGTTAACTAAAATAAAAGCAAAATACTGCAGATGCTGAAAATCTGAAATAAAAACATAAAGTGCTGGAATTACTCAGTAGGCCAGGCAGCATCTGTGGAGAGAGAAACAGCGTTGACGTTTCAGGTCTGTGACCTTTCATCAGAACTCAACTGTCAGTCACCATAAACTGGTGCATTCTCCATGGCAACGCCTCTACCAATCAGCACTCTCTTCTCATAGAGTATAAAGTTGTTGTTTTCCCTTACATTGTTATTCTTGCAGATTGTCCTGATGAGTGCAAGATGAAAAGCTTCGACAACATGTCTCTATTTTCAGCAATACTCAAGTTCTTCATTTTCTTTTGAACAGTATTGAAAATTGTCCCATGACAATCAAACATTATGCCAGTTGTGTTATATCGAGGCCTAATAAGCTTTCTAGGGTTAAGTGTGTCAACTAATACATCATAGTATATATTGAGGGATTCAACAAGGCAGCAATTGTCGAAGAGCTACTAGATGCATCTGAATTCAGTAAAGATGGCTTGTCAGAGATTTCTAAGGAGAGGATTCCATATTGATGTGCTCAACCGTGGGCCGGATTTAATTGTATAAGTTTGATATCGATCAGTCGCTTGGCTTTGAGCATGATGAATCTGACATAATATATCAGTACCCTGGACTGTGTTGCACTGCATATTTTGTATTTACAGACCATGACATAAGGCATGGGGAGCATGCAGGAGAGTGGGCTGTCTTACAGAAAAAGATGGGAGTTGAGGTGCAAGTTGAGAGTTTGGAGTAGAACTTGGTTGCAGACACCTCCTGCCATCAATGAAAATTTCCTGCCACTCACCAGCTTTGACTTTCCACAGGTTCCCGCCCTAAGAACATGCTGTCCATTTGCACTTAAACCACCCTCCTAGCACTGATTCTCTTTCCAAGGCCCAAACCAAAGAAAAGCACCAAATACTCAGACGAAATATTAAAAACATCTCGAGTGCTATTTAAGCCTGACACCAGTGTTTCTTTCGATGTTCCTATCAGATGTGCTTGTCTTACACCTCAACCTTCGACTGTAGAAGTGTTCAAGTCAGAGGTGCAACTGTGGTAACAGCTATTAGATACTGTGACACTGTGGTGGTGGCATAGAACCTTAGTCATGCATTCTCCCTGTAACAGCTGGAGCCAGATCCTACAATGCACTGAAGGAAACGAACTTGTGATGGAAAGATTGGCCCATTACCATAAGAATCATAAGGTCATTTGGTCCCCTTTCTTGATGAGGGATGTAATTGCATTGGAGGCAGTTCAGAAGAGGTTCACTAGATTGATTCCAGGGATGAGGGGTTTGTCTTATGAAGAGATATTGAGCACTTCAGGCCTTTATTCTCTAGAGTTTAGAAGAATGAGAGGAAATCTAATTGAGGTGTATAAGATGATTAAGGGGATTGACAAAGAAGACGCAGAGAGGATGTTTCCTCTTGTGGGGAAATCTAGAACGAGAGGTCATTGTTTTAGGATAAGGGGTAGCAGATTTAAAACAGAGATGAGGAGAAATTACTTCTCACAAAGGGTCGTGAGTCTGTGGAATTCACTACCCCAGAGTGCGGTGGATGCCGGGACATTGAGTAAATTTAAGGACGAGATAGACAGATTTTTAATTAGTAAAGGGTTGAAGGATTATGGAGTACAGGCAGGAAAGTGGAGTTGAGGCCGAGATGACATCAGCCACAATCGTATTGAATGGTGGAGCAGGCTCGAAGGGCTGAATTGCCTTTTCCTGCTCCTAGTTCTTCTGACCTTATGACCTTTATATTCTGAAGGTAATGTAGTCAGATTGGCACGTCATGATTAAGGCAGATTTAAACTGACATATACGAAAGATATCCCCTTTCATCCAAGGAATAGAACCCTAAATTCAATTTGTTTAATGAAATATATAATTTACTGTCTTTGACAACATACAGTGCTTGGAATATATTAAACCGATCTCCAATTGCAATGCTTATACATAGCTTGGAATTGGAAACGAGGTCATAGAGTTTCATGTTGGTTTATTTTGGGGAGCGCACAGTGTTGGGGGGGTGGGGGGAGGAAAAAAAAGAATTTTGAAATTAAAGGCATGGACCTCAAAGTGAAAATTTGTCCATTTAATTGCACTGGGGATACAGCAAATTGTGACAACAGCTATTCTGAGAGAATCTTTTTTGGCCCTGGTTCTAATCAGAACTCCATAGGTGGGAGAATATATTTTTAAAGCAACATAATTACTTTAATGATTGATAGCAGTTTTGGTTATGCACAGAAAATGTCACAGCTGTGCGTAAGCCCCACCCTCCCTATCCAGACTGCGGAGAAAGTTGCGGGCTTAGGTTGCACTTTGGAATTGTGACAGTGATGTACATATTGACAATGGTACATGCTGGTATATGTGCAGTAAGGTGACTCTTTGGGTGCATCAGATTGACTTAATGTGAGATGTTCCATGTACAAGGCATCTACTTATAAAAATAGCTAAACCAGCATGAAATATTTGTTTGCTCATTGCAAAGCACCTAAGAGAATATTTTAGTGGGGCAACGACTATAGGCCTACAAATTTGTATTTGTGTAATGTTTCCACAATGTCTGAATCCATAAATCTTTGTGTGTCAAACTGCAAACATAAGTACTTGACATTAGTTCAGTCTGTCCCTTTAAATTATAGAACAAGAGCAAAATCTAGCTAACAGTTACGGGAAGCTAACATTCAAAAAACTTGGCAACTGGTGTACTAATGCTAAAGTCACTGATTTGTGGTTTTCATGGGAAAATATCTAGAATTGTGGGATTCAGTACCCAAAACACAGCTAAGCATGCTGGAAAAATCCTAGCATCCTATGCAATAAAAACATAATTTGACTTTTTAGTCACCATAGATCTGCTTAATTATAAAGCAGATGGAATTCTGGAATGTGATCCTAAAGCACAGGTAAAATTCCCAGAATGCTATGAAATGAAAATGGAATTTAACTACCATAAATTAGTGGCCCTAACCATTGCTTCTAACCACTCATCTTGACACCTTTGTACATTTTCCAAGTATCAGCACATGTCTCTATAAAACAAAAAGATGGAAAACAACAAATTTCCCTCTTACCTCCTGATGCCATTTGTGAGCATTTGCAAATGCATTTGTCATTGTCTGAGTCCTTAGTGCTAAAATCGTTTCCCATTTGGCTGAGACTGCTTATCCTGCCTGCTGTCCCACTGTAGCCTTTAAGATGAATTCTGTAGAAGGAATAGATCAGGGCAGAATACATTATTTCTATCCATTAAGTCGCTCGATCAATTGCATAAATTAACTCTGTCCAACTCAAGGCAGTTAATAAAGTTGGCAAACAGTATTTCCAAAAAGAATGCGGACAGCTTTCAGAAGTCAACATCAATTTTATATTCCAACTTACAGGAACAATTCTGTAGCAACTTTAATTTTACACCATGGTGAAATGCAGTTTCCTTAACTGCTAGTTATTGGAATGAGGTGTTTGGCCTTTTTAGTGATTTGATGTGAACAAAGATGTGTTATTGGAGTGGACCTGGGATGCAATAAAGCTCTTTTGAAGATAGTCAAATGGGCAAAGTACAATGACTGCCCTTTGTAACCATCTGTATATTATGAACCTGCTAGTCAAACGAGAGTTCATTGTTGCAAAAGCAAAATACTGTGGATGCTGGAAATCTGAAATGAAAACAGAAACTGTTGGAAATACTCTGGGTCTGGCAGAATTTGTGGAGAGAGAAACAGTTATGTTTCAGGTCAATCACCTTTAGTAAGAACTGGAAAAGGTTATAGATGTAACAGGTTTTAAGAAGCAGGGGAGGGGGGAAAGAACAAAAGGGAAGGTCTGATAGTGTGGAAAGCAGGGGAGATGATGTTGCAATGCAACAGGGGATGGTATGGGAAAAATAAAGGAAGAAAAGATGGGCTTGGAGACAGTAAATAGGAATAGCAGAATCATCCTCAACAGCTGCCGTCCTAAAAATGGGAGCAGAGTTTATGATCTGAAATTGTTGAACTCAGTGTTGAGTCATAAAGTTATAAAGTCCCAAATTGAACGATAAGGTGCTGTTCCTCGACCTATGTTGAACTTCATTGAAACAGTGTTATAACAATCATTATCACAAGAGAAAAAGTACTAGGCAAATTATTGGGACTAAAGGTTGACAAGTCCCATGGATCTAATAGCTGGCAGCCTAGGGTGTTAAAAGAAGTGGCTGCAGACATAGTGGATACATTCATTATATTCTTGCAAAATCCCCTAGATTTTGGAAAGGTCCCAATGGATTAGGAAACCAAAAATGTAACACCCCTATTCAAGAAAGGAGGAAGACAGAAAGCAGGAAGCTATAGCCAGTTATCCTAGCATCTGTCATTGGGAAATTGCTGGAATCATTATTAAGGAAGTAGTAGCAGGACATTTAGAAAATCATAATGCAATCAAGCAGAGTCAACAAGGTTTTGAAAAAGAAAAATTGCATTTGACAAATTGTGGATGTAATAAGCATGGTGGATTAAGGGAAAGCAGGTGATATAGTGTATTTGGTTTTCCGAAAGGCATTTGATAAGGTGCCACGTAAAATGTTACTGCATAAGATAAGGGATCATGGTGTTGGGGTAATATATTAGCATAGATAGAAGATTGGCTAACTAACAGAAAACAGAGTGCTGAGATAAATGGGTCATTTTCAGATTGGCAAACTGTAACTAATGGGGTGCCACAGGGATCAGTGCTGGGGCCTCAACTATTTACAATGTATATTAATGACTTGGATGAAAGGACCAACTGTATTGTTGCCATATTTGTTGATGATACAAAGATAGGAGGAAATGCAAGTTGTGAGGAGGACACAGAGAGTCTGCAAAGGGATATAGATAGGTTAAGTGAGTGAGCAAAGCTTTGGCAATAGAGTGTAATGTGGGAAAAATTCACTTTAGTAGGACAAATAGAAGAGAAAAATATTATTTCAATGAAGAGACCACAGAATTCTGTAGTACAGAAGGGTCTGGTGTCCTTGTACAAGAAATGCAAAATGTTCGCATGCAGCTACAGCAAGTAATCAGGAAGGCAAATGGATTGTTGGCCTTTATTGCAAGGGGGATAGAGTTTTAAAAAAGGGGGAAGTCTTGCTACAAATGTACAGTGTGTTGGTGAGACTACACCTACTGCATACAGCTTTGATCTTCTTATTTAAAGAGGGATTTACTTGCATTAGAGGCAGTCCAGAAAAGGTTCACTAAATTGATGCCTGAGGTGAAGGGTTTGTCTAATGAGAAAAGCTTGAGCAGGTTGGGTCTATACTCATTGGAGTTTAGAAAAATGTGGGGTGAGCTTATTGAAAAATATAAGATTCTGAAGGGGTTTGACAGGGTAGATGTTGAGAGGATCTTCCTCCTCATGGGGGAATCTAGAACTAGGGGGTATAGTCTCAGAATAAGGTAAGGGGTCACCCATTTAAGATGGAGATGAGGAGGATTTTTTTTCTGAGGGCCATGTGTCTTTGGAATTCTGTACTCTAGATGCTGAGTCATTAAATGCATATTCAAGGCTGAGAGAGACATATTTTTGAACTATAGGGGACTCGAGGATTATGGAAGCATGCAGGAAAGTGAAGTTGAAGCCAAGATCAGATCAGCCATGATCCAGTTGAATGGCGGAGGAGTCTCAAGGGGCCAGATTCCTGCTCCTATTTCTTATGTTCTAATGAGGCCAAGGACAGAGAGTTCAGAATAGGAATGGGGCACAGAAATAAAATGATGGGACCAGAATGTCTGGGTCATGCTTGGGGACTGAACAGAGGTGTTCACAAAATGGTCTCCCCAGTTTAGAGGAGACCACATCATGAGCAGCAAATAAGTATGCTAAATTGAAAGAAATACAAGTAAATCACTGTTTCATTTGGAAGGAGTGTTAAAGGCCCTGGGCAGTAGGAAGGGAGGAGGTAAAAGGGCAGAAGTTGCATCTCCGATGCTTGCTGGGAAGGAGAGGGAGTGTGGTGGTGATAGAGGATTGGACCAGGGTATCACAAAAGGAGCAGTCCTTTCAGAATGTTGAAAGGGGAGGGGAAGATGTGTTTTGTGGTGGCATCATGTTGGAGGTGGCATAAATGGAAGATGATCAGTTGAATGTGGAGGCTGGTGGGATGGAAGGTGAGGACAAGTGGATCCCTATTGTGGTTCTGGGAGGGAGGAAAAGGGGTGAGAGCAGAAATGTGGGAAATGAAATGAACACGATTGAGGTCCCTGTTCATCATGATGGAAGGGAATCATCAGTTGAGGAAGAAGAAAGGCCTAATGGAAGCATTGGCCTAGCAGGTGGCATGTTCTGAATAGATGTGACAGAGCTGGAAAAACCGGGTGAATGGAATAGGGTCCTTAATGGAAGCAGGGTGGGAGGAAATGTAAATCAAGGAAGCTGAGAGAATCACCTGGCTGAGAGTAGATATTGGTCGATAGCCTATCCCAAGAAATGGAGACAAAGAAGGGAAGGGAAGAGTTTGATAGGATCATGTGAAGGTGATGAAAGGGCAAATTGGAAGCAAAGTTGATGAACTTTTCCAACTTGGCCACCTGTTATTTTAATTGCTGCATTTGCTGACAACACAACCACTAGGTAGCGCAGTACTTTCACACGCGCAAATGCAGCCTCTTGCACTGAAACGTCACTGTCTGCAACTTTTTTTGGCAGCTGTCAGTAGTAAAGATGGCGCTGTTCAATTTATCACAAAAGCGAAAACAAATGAAACCAAAATGGCCACAGTGGCTACGATCGCCACCTTCATTCCACACCCAAGAGTACGCCGCTCTTCTCTTCGCTGCTGCCTCCCATCTGCTCAGCGCTTGTTCCACGCCTCGCCACATCGCCTCCCCTCTGCCACTCAATTTTACATCTTGTTTATGGCTTCCTCCCTAATAAAGGAACACTTTAACTTTAGCACACCCCTCTAGGGGTTATAACGTACTAGTTATATATAGATCAATAAAATATTGACCTGTTTCAAGAGTTGTGATGATGCTGCTACTGCTCATCCCTTTCCTCCCTCTTTTGCTTCAAAGAAAATATCTTTCACCCATGCTCTTTAATGTATAGGAAACAATTCTAAAGAAGCATTTCATCCATGTTGAAGAACATCAATAGGGACTGCTGTCATTTTAAATTTTATCCATCAATCAGCATTGAGTAGTTAAACTGACTTTATAATAGAATGGTTCATTTATATTAGGAACCAAGGGGATGAGAACTGCTGTTATTTGAACTTAAGCAACAATTTTCTGCCCCAGCGATTTTTGTATCTGTCCAAATTGGTGCCAGACCAATCAAATCTGCTGGACTGAGACTTTTTTCCCTCTGATTCTGAAAGGAGAGTGAGGGGGAAATTAGTATTTTTAAGCTTTTGTTTCTTTGATTGACTGCAAATGTCTTGGTAGAGATTATTTTATGAAGTTAAATCTGACTTTCCTTAAATGTGGTAGACACAGCAAGGATTTTTAGAATCATAGATGTTGACCCTGCAAAAGCCTCCTCACTAACATCTGGGGACTGGTGCCAAAAAGTTGGGAGAACTGTCCTACAGACTCATCAAACAAAATAGCCTTCCATAGTCATACTCGCAGGATAATACCTATCAACCAATATCCTAGACTCCTCCATCACCATCCCTGGGTATGTCCTGACTCACCGGCAAGACAGATAGGTAGCGCACTGTGGTAGACGGTAAGGTGGGAGTTGCCCTGGGAGTCCTCAACATTAACTGCAGACCTAATGAAGTCAAGCATGCTGATTACCACCAACTGCCCTCCCTCAGCTGATGAATCAGTACTCCTTCATATTGAACACCACTTGAAGGAAGGACTGTGGGTAGCAAGGGTCAGAAAGTATGTTAGTTGGGGGACTTCAATGCCGATGACCAAGACTGCCTACCACTAGTTCCCTTTTAAAAGCTATTGTGGATTCTTCTTTCATCGCTGTTTCTAGCAGGGCATTCTTAATCCAAGTAACCTTCTGCATAAGGAGCCACTAACTTGTCCTAATTACCCCACCAGGTAGCAGTGGGGCTAAGGTAGTTGATTATTGAATAGTTTTGTCATGCCTTTTTTCTTGGGAATCTTTTGGACGCCCAAAACAGAGACTCAGTAGGACCTACCCTGGGTTATCAGGACATTCTGGCAGACTTCCCAGCAAAGTTTGGAAACAACCCAAGGCATGTCCTTAAACTGCCTTTGCAATGTTATGGGCATGGAACCTCCTCCACTGGAGCACAAATTATTCAGTGGAGTTTTCATGGGTTGGAATGCCAATGGACCTGGTTTCCACCTCAAATTGTAGTTTCCTTCTGGAATTGCACCCCTCATTCCATATTCCACCCCAGATCATGGATTTGGTAGCCTCAGGTCTTTTAATTTTGGGGGCTTAAGGGAAAAAGTGCACTTTAAAGTTGGCTGCAATTCCAATGACAGTTATGATAATTGGGAGATGCATTCTAGTGCTGCCATCCATTTTACCCTTCCAGTTACTTCCGACACCAGAATTGATGCTCCTGAATGAATCACTTAGCCATTATTGACAGGACTTTTTTAAAAAATCAACACTCCAATGAAGTGCTAAGAAATGTTCTAGCATTTTGTGCATTTCAGATATTTGTATACGTCTGTTTTTAATTTGACTTGTTGCTGTTGGAACTGTTCTTAAAACAGGCAATTGAAATGAATAAAATGTTGTGGGAAATGTTTTAGTTAGTACAATTGACAATACCAAGACAAATACTGATGGTATATTTGTCCACTGATACCCATGTACCATTATAATATTTACACAAAGTGTATTTATAGGGTATGAAATTGATTTACTTGGCAGCATTTTATCACTAGTTTATCCAAAGGTCACTTTTAATGTTCTTGCAATTAGTTGTTATGAGAAATAAATGACAAAGCTTTCATTCATTTGCTTTCTCATGTAACTTTGTTCAGGGGCAGAAAGCAGGGCACACAAAGTGTATGTTTTTCATCACTTAAGTTTGATGGGACAGCAATTTGATGAACAGATATCAAAACATTCTATGTACAGTTCATAAATTTTAAGGAACATTGTTTGATAACTATTAGGATGTTTATGGAGATGGTCACATCACAGGCTAAATGTGTGCAGGCAGAGAGGGAATAGGTAACTGCCAGGCAGTCTAAGAGAACCAGGCAGGTAGTGCAGGAGTCCCCTGAGTCGATCTAACTTGCTCACCAGTTTTCCATTTTGAATACTGGTGAGGGCGATGGTTCCTCAGAGGAGTGCAGCAAGAGCCAAGTCCGTGGCATCAGGGTGGCTCAGCTGCACAGGAAGGGAGGAGGAGGAGTGCAAGGGCAGTAGTGATAGGGGATTCATTAGTTAGAGGAACAGACAGGCATTTCTGTGGCCACCAGATGTGACACCAGGATGATATGTTGCCTCCCTGGTGCCGGGGTCAAGGATGTCACAGAGCAGCTGCAGGACATTCTTCTGGGGGAGGGTGAACTGCCAGAGGTTGTGGTCCACATTGGTACCAACAACATAGCTAAGAAGAGGGATGAAGTCCTGAAAGCAGAGTTTAAGGAATTAGGAAAGAAATTAAAAAGCAGGACCACCAAAAGCAGTAATCTCAGGATTACTCCCAGTGCAAAGTGCTAGTGAGCATAGGAATAGGAGGATTAAGCGATTTAATGCATGGCGGGAAAATTGGTGCAGGGGGGAGGGCATCAGATTTCTGAGGCATTGGACATGTTCTGGGGTAGATTGGACCTGTACAAGATGGATGGGTTGCACCTAAGCAGAACCAGGACTAATATCCTCACAGGGAGATTTGCTAGTGCTGTTGGGAATGGTTTAAACTAAATTGTCAGGCAGTTGGGAACCTAAGAGAGAGCTCCGATTGGAGGGAAGCAAAACTGGTAACAGGGAGTAGAAAAGTAGTAAATGAAATTGGAAGGTAGACGAGACAAAGGCAAACATCAAATAGGACCGGAATGAGGAATAATGTTAAAACAGAGTTAAGGGCACTCTATCAGAATGCACAGAGTATTCGCAACAAGGTAGATGATTTGAAGGTACAAATAGAGGTAAATGGGTGTGATTTTAATTGCCCTTACAGAGACATGGGGGCGAATATTACAGACCCACCGACGTCGGGGGTCATGGCTGGGAAGGGCAGGAAAATGCCTTCAGGAAGGCCCAGCCCCATATTGTTGGTGGCGGTGAGGCCCCATGGCAGCCCCCGATGGGATCAAAATGTAAATATGTTAATGTATTAAAAGTACTGAATTAATTACTTACCCGCTCCCGCCGTCGATCCCAGTGCAATATTCGTGCCGGTGACCAGCACTCCCGCACCTTCGGATCTCCGTCCGGAAATCCATCTCTGCCTTTTAAATGAGCCGCTGAATAGCACGGCGGCTCCGCGAAGCCTGGCCCATGCGTGCGGGCTGCCATTGTTTACGGCCGCCACCAGACAACATAAATTTCAGCCGTGGTTACAGGGTGACCAGGACTGGGAACTGAATATTCAGGGTTATTCGTCATTTCGAGGGATAGACGGAGGGGACAAGGAGATGGGGTAGCGCTGTTAATAAGGGATGAGATTAGTATTAGTGAGAGAGGATCTTGGATCGAAGAAGCAAGATGTGGAATCAGTTTGGTTGGAGCTAAGAAACAGCAAGGGGAAACAAACATTGGTGGGAGTTGTTTATAGACCACCAAACTGTAGTGGTAATGTTGGGCATGGTATAAATCTGGAAAGTAGAGCTACAAGTAGGATGGACAATACAGTAATAATGGGTGACTTCAATTTATATATAGATTGGGTAAACCTAATTAACACTAATGCTTCTGGGGGATGAATTCCTAGAGTGTGTACGAGGTGGGTTTCTGGAGTAGTATGTTGAAGAACCAATTCGGGATCAGGCTATTTTAGATTTAGTATTATGTAATGAGAAAGGTCTAATTAATAATCTTGCTGTAAAGGGCCATTAGGAAATAGTGACCACAATATGACAGAATTTTACGTTAAGTTTGAAAGGGATACCGTTCAATCTGAAAAAGGAAAACTATGAAAGTATGAGGGGCAAGTTGGCTATGGTGGATTGGGAAAATACATTAAAAAATTTGACGGTAGACAGGCAATGGCTAGTATTTAAAGAAGTATTACACGATTTACAACAAATATACATTCCTCTAAGACGCAAAAACCTAACGGGAAAGATGAATCAACCGTGGCTAACAAAAGAAGTTAAACATTGCATTAGGTCAAAGGAAGTGGCTAAGAAGGTCAACAGAAAAAGTGGTAAGCCCGAGGATTGAGAGCAATTTAGAGTCCAACAAAGGATGACCAAGAAACTGACAAAGAAAGGGAAAAGAGATTATGAATGCAGGCTAGCTAGAAACATACAGACGGACTGTAAAAGCTTCTTTAGGTATGTGAAAAGGAAAAGATTAACAAGGATGAATGTGGGTCCATTGCAGGCCAAGACAGGAGAGTTTGTGGTGGAGAATGAGGAAATGGCGGAGAGGCTAAACAATTACTGTGTGTCTGTCTTCATGGAGGAAGACACACAAAATCTCCCAGAAATACTAGGGAACCAAGGAACTTGTAAAAATGAGGAACTGAAAGAAATTAGTATCAATAAAGAGGTGAGTACACAAAAAATTAACTAGATTGAAGGTTAATAAATCCCCTGGACCAGATGAGCTACATCCCAGAGTGGTGAAGGAGGTGGCTATAGAGATAATGGATGCATTGGTGATTATCTTTCAAAATTCTATAGAATCTGGAAAGGTTCCTGCAGACTGGAAAGTAACAAATGTAACCCCACTATTTAAGAAAGGAGGGAGAGAGAAAACAGAGAACTACAGACCTGTTAGTTTGATGTCAGTAGGAGGGAAAATGTTAGAATCGATTATGAAGGATGTGATAACTGGACACTTGGAAAATAATATGATTGGGCAGAATCAACATGGATCTGTGAAAGAAAAATCATGTTTGACAAACCTGTTGGAGTTTTTGAGGATGTTACTTGTAGCATAGATAAAGGAGAACCAGTGGATGTGGTGTATTTGGATTTTCAGAAGACTGTTGATAAGGTCCTACACAGGAAGTTAGTAAACAAAATTAGAGCCACATGGGATTGGGGGCAATATCCTGCAATGGATTGAGAATTGGTTAACAGACAGAAAGCAGAGAGTAGGAATAAATGGGTCATTCTCAGGATGGCAGGCTGTTACTAGTGAGGTACAGCAAGGATCAGTGCTTGGGCCACAGCTGTTCACAATCTGTATAAATGATTTGGATGCGGGGACCAATTATAATATTTCCAAATTTTCAGACGACAGAAAACTAGGAAGGAATGTAAGTTGTGAGGAGGATGCAAGGAGGCTTCAAGGTGATTTGGACAGGTTGAGTGACTGGGCAAGAACATGGCAGATGGACTATACTCTGAATAAGTGTGATGTGATCCACTTTTGTAGAAAAAACAGGAAGGCAGAGTATTTCTTAAATGGTGAGAGGTTGGGAAGTGTTGATGTCCAAAGGGACCTGGGTGTCCTTGTTCATGAGTCACTAAACGCTGGTATGCAGGTGCAGCAAGCAATTAGGAAGACAAATGGTATGTTGGCCTTCATTGCAAGGGGATTTGAGTACAGGAGTAAAAATGTCTTCCTGCAATTGTATAAAGCCTTGGTGAGACCGCACCTGGAATATTGCATACAATTTTGGTCGTCTTATCTAGGGAAAGATATACTTGCAATAGAGGCAGTGCAACGGAGGTTCACAAGACTAATCACAGGGATGGCGGGATTGTCCGATGAGGAGAGAGTGCAGAAACCGGGCTGTATTCTCTACAGTTTTGAAGAATGAGAGGTGATCTCATTGAAGCTTAAAAATTTCTTACAGGGGGTGACAGGGTAGATGTGGATAGGATGTTTCCTCTGGCTGGTGATTCCAGAACCAGGGACCACAGTCTCCCAGAATAAGGGGCAGACCATTTAAGACTGTGATAAGGTGGAATTTCCTTACTCAGAGGGTGTTGAATCTGTGGAATTCTCTACCCCATAGGGCTGTGGAAGCTAAATCATTGAGCATGTTCAAGACAGAAATCGATATGACATCAAGGGATATGGGAATAGTAGGGGAAAATGGTGTAGAGGTAGATAATCAGTAGATAATCTGTTTGAATGGTGGAGCAGGTTCGACGGTACGAGTGGCCTACTCCTACTGCTATTTCCTATGATCCCATAAACAAATGCTAAACTACAGATTATGTTTCGGGATTTGCCACTACTGAAAATGTGGAGTCAAAACAATTGGTAGCTATTTTAGAATGGACTGACAGAATGATCGATGGATTTTTCCGCCAATTTTCTCCTTCCTCCTACTCCTCCTTGCACTAGTAGTTTTGCAGATGTTGTTCACCCTCTAATACTTTGCCCAATCTGTCATTTCTCTTTTGTGACAGTTGGTGAGTGTCAGCAGACTATTCAGTTGTCAAGTACACTGCAGCCAAGCCTGATGCTGCCTTCACCCAACATCCATACATGTACATTTCTAACCAGGATTGCTGGTTATTTAGCAGGAAATCCTGGCTGATCTTCCCTTACCTAACCCAAGATCACCGTGATTATTTGTAGATTCCAGACTTCCACAAAGTCAGCTCAAATGAAGGACCAAACCTGGATGTTTCACATTCTGTAGACTCAAGTACTCACTACCTTAACCAGCTGAGCAATTGGAGAAGCCAAAGTACCATGCATTTTCAATTTTTCAACACGTTAGGCTTAGAAGGGAGAAATTTCTTCAAACACCTATTCCAATCTCTAAACCTGGAGCTTTTGTTTAAACTGTGTACTGGGTTTTATAGAGAAGTTTCAAGTCTTTGGTATTGTTATGTGGATGGACAGACACAACATATAAAGTCTCAAGTGACCTAAAGCTACAGTTCAAAATAAAATACACATTGATCCAAATTGGCCCAATCTGAATCACTTCAGACTAGTGAGTCTTCAACTCTACAGTTAATGTGTTATTCTTCACCACTGGCAGTCATTTGCAGAAGGCTTTTTGTGTTCATGTACTCAAACAAGTTTGTTGTATGAAAAATCTTTGTTTGCCAGGACTACATTACACATTACACGGGTGCTGCATTTGAATGTAAAGTGAACAAGAGTGAACAACTAGAGTTTTCCACAATGTTGTTATGATATATTTAACTGAATGAATGCGCATTAAGTATTATATGTTTATTCCAAATGCAGTGATGCACTGTGTGCTCTATTAACACTTTCTCCTGTTGCATGTTGCATTTTATTTTAAGATGTCAACAATCCTGTTTTCAGCAAAACAATGGACCAAGTAGAACTTGCATTTTTTTTTAAACTGAAAACTTATCATACATTTTAATTTCACAATATTTGCAAAACAAAATGTTTGTGATTGACTAGATTAAAGTCCATTAAAAGTAATTTCATTTCTGTTTGACCAGCTTATTTTAACTTCTCTCACAATGCTATAATTGAAAACTTCCATTTTGGTATGCCCAATTTGCTAGAGTTAAAGCTACTGACCTAATAGTATAAAACCTTCATTTATTGTTAAGCAAATATGTTTTTGTTAGATGCTCGTTAACAAATGTGGCCAGCCAAGAGCTATTTTGCATTGAAATTAATGAGTTAGTTTAGTGAGAAGATTCCAACGGATAGCAACTAATCAAAGGTTAATTCATCATTTTAAAAATATCTTAAGGGTTATTGTTTCTGCATCACGGTAAGGCTAAACTTTTGTTCAGTTGTAGGTTATCCATATGTGATCAGTGTTGGCCTTCTTGTAAAGTGGTCCTTGCACTTCAACCCTTAATGTTTCCTTGAATTAAAAAAATCAAGTTCAGGAGGAAGTATCATTTTACTTGTAGTTACTTGAGTTTGCATTAACATCTAACCATTATGACCTACTTTGCAGAAGTTGTAGTTTAATATTATACATACTGTGGTACATTATAGGATCCTTCCTTGCTGAAGATACATAATTGTTTCCAGATGCAAAAATATTTAGCTTGGATGTAAGACAAATTTGTATTACTTTCCAATGGTGTTTAACTTCCTTGGGTTAGAAATACAACTGTTATTGATGTATTAGAGAGTGTACCCTGAAGACTCCTTAGCAGCTTATAAGGTACATTTTCTGATGGGGAGGGACAAAACAATTAAACTGGACAGTTCAGGTTTGTGTTGTATGCAATGACATTTCCCCTGCTTACACACAAAAAAAAGAAAGTTAGGAAACAAATTCAAAATATCAGTACTGAAATGTAAACTTGCATTAAAAGTTTGGTTTAGATTTTTCACCCTTTGATGCGGTATGTTCAGAAATAAGAGCTCTTTTTTCCTACATGTCATGCCTTTGTGCGACTGTGCCTTCAGCATTCTAGGCCATGAGTTCTGGAATTTCCTTTCTCAACATCTCCGCCTCTACTTCTCTCTCCTCCTTTGAGACCCTCCTTAAAAAAAAAACTATCTCTTTGATCAAGTTTTTAATCATCTCTCCTAATATTTACTGATTTGGCTTTGTGTTAATTTCTGTCTCATTACAATCCTGTGAAGCCTATTGATATGTTTTCTATGCTAAATGTGTTATATAAATGCAAGTTGTTGTTCCTCTGAGAGTGACAGTAATTCTGTTTTTTCCCAACTATATACTGGATGGGCAGTGATTCATGGTTTCCTTCCCTCAGTGCCAGCTGATTGCTGGACCAATCCACCCTACCAACTATTCCATACTCAGTCACTGGGACAACCTCCTTTCACTGCTCCACAATTGTAACATTGCAATCAGCCAAAAAAAATATGATTTGTTATCTTACCATCAAGTACTGTGAAATTGAGGATGCTGTTTAAGGGACAGATTGGTGAGCTATGTCTAACCTGGGAATAGAAATGCTTCCCTGGTGCAGTACAGGTGACCTGCTTTGAAATTGAGGAAGAGAGTGGAAGAAGTCCAATCTCAAAAATTCATCACTTACTGCACTAATGTGACACATCCATTTCTAAATCATGGCATCTTTGTTAACCTGTGCCGTTGGTATGCCATCCAGCTGTCACAAGTGAAGAAATTTAATTGATATTATTGGTTAGAAAAATGAACTGTTTTTGCTTGATTGTTTCAGCTTGCTCTCAATTTGAGACACTATGAAATAAACATTGGAAATCACATAACACGTGTATATTGCTTAGACCATTGAAATTTAACAAGTTGTTCAGATTTAAGAAAGAATTTGCTTTTATATAGTGCCAGTCTTGACTTCAGGACATCCCAAAGTGTTTTGCAGCCAATGAAACACTTTTGAAATGTAGTCACTGTTGTGATGTGGGAAACATGGCAACCAAATTGTGCACAGCAATGAAATAAATGACCAGATTATCTGTTTTAAGATAAGGGATTGATATTGACCAGGACACTGGCGGAACTCCACTGCTCTTTGAAAAGTGCTGTGGGATTTTTTCAGTTTACCTGGGCAGACAAGGCCTCAGTTTAACACCTCATCTGAAAGACAGCACCTCCAACCATGCAGCATTCCCTTAGCCTAGGTTTGGTGTCAAGTCTTTGAAGTGGGACTTGAAGCTATGATCTTCTGACGATGGCAAGAATGCTGCCACTGAGCCAAGGCTGTGTATTAAAGGAAAGAAGTCCTCACTATGGTGTTCTTTCGCTATTTCTGCTCCTCAGAGCTTGGTGCCAGCATATAGCCATTTTACAGCACTAATTGTGCTTATACTGTATTTACCAATTGTATACTGGTTAGGATAGTGACTCTTGTTTGGCTTCCCCAGTGCTGCCTGACTGCTCCACCCTTATACTCCCAGGGCACCTTTCCCAATGCTCTCACTTCATATCACCCTACTCCAGTTGTTAATACCCCAAGGATTCCTCTCTGCTCTAGTGATCTGTCTCTTCCCAAACAACCAGAGCTCCAACTTGTAATGGTTCTGGAGGATCCCCTCTCCCATTTTTATCAAATGCCTGACCTTGAAATCTTGCAGCTTTTCAAAGTCATCAATGTCAGCTGAGGGACACTCAATAAGGCAGCAAGGTACAACAAACAAACAAAGGACAGTACAGCACAGGAACAGGCCATTCGGCCCTCCAGGCCTGCGCTGATCTTGATGCCTGCCTAAACTAAAACCTTCTGCACTTCCGGGGTCCGTATCCCTCTATTCCCATCCTATTCATGTATTTGTCAAGATGCCTCTTACACATCTCACACTGAAGAGTGCCTGCAGAGTCTCATCGACAGGTTTGCGGCTGCCTGCAATGAATTTGGCCTAACCATCAGCCTCAAGAAAACGAACATCATGGGGCAGGACGTCAGAAATGCTCCATCCATCAATATTGGCGACCACGCTCTGGAAGTGGTTCAAGAGCTCACCTACCTAGGCTCAACTATCACCAGTAACCTGTCTCTAGATGCAGAAATCAACAAGCGCATGGGTAAGGCTTCCACTGCTATGTCCAGACTGGCCAAGAGAGTGTGGGAAAATGGCGCACTGACACGGAACACAAAAGTCCGAGTGTATCAGGCCTGTGTCCTCAGTACCTTGCTCTACGGCAGCGAGGCCTGGACAACGTATGCCAGCCAAGAGCGACGTCTCAATTCATTCCATCTTCGCTGCCTTCGGAGAATACTTGGCATCAGGTGGCAGGACTATATCTCCAACACAGAAGTCCTTGAAGCGGCCAACACCCCCAGCTTATACACACTACTGAGTCAGCGGTGCTTGAGATGGCTTGGCCATGTGAGCCGCATGGAAGATGGCAGGATCCCCAAAGACACATTGTACAGCGAGCTCGCCACTGGTATCAGACCCACCTGCCGTCCATGTCTCCGCTATAAAGACGTCTGCAAACGCGACATGAAATCGTGCGACATTGATCACAAGTCGTAGGAGTCAGTTGCCAGCATTCGCCAGAGCTGGCGGGCAGCCATAAAGACAGGGCTAAATTGTGGCGAGTCGAAGAGACTTAGTAGTTGGCAGGAAAAAAGACAGAGGCGCAAGGGGAGAGCCAACTGTGCAACAGCCCCGACAAACAAATTTCTCTGCAGCACCTGTGGAAGAGCCTGTCACTCCAGAATTGGCTTTTATAGCCACTCCAGGCGCTGCTTCACAAACCACTGACCACCTCCAGGCGCGTATCCATTGTCTCTCGAGATAAGGAGGCCCAAAAGATTCATGTATTTGTCAAGATGCCTCTTAAACGCCTCTATGGTACCTGCTTCCACCACCTCCCCCGGCAACAAGTTCCAGGCACTCACCACCCTCTGTGTAAAGAACTTGCCTCGCACATCCCCTCTAAACTTTGCCCCTCTCACCTTAAATCTATGTCCCCTAGTAACTGACTCTTCCACCCTGGGAAAAAGCTTCTGACTATCCACTCTGTCCATGCCGCTTATAACTTTGTAAACCTCTATCATGTTGCCCCTCCACCTCCGTCGTTCCAGTGAAAACAATCCAAGTTTATCCAACCTCTCCTCATAGCTAATGCCCTCCAGACAAGGCAACATCCTGGTAAACCTCTTCTGTACCCTCTCCAAAGCCTCCACATCCTTCTGGTAGTGTGGCGATCAGAACTGCACGCAATATTCTAAGTGTGGCCTAACTAAAGTTCTGTACAGCTGCAGCATGACTTGCCTATTTTTATACTCTATGCCCCGACCAATGAAGGCAAGCATGCCGTATGCCTTCTTGACTACCTTATCCACCTGCGTTGCCACTTTCAGTGACCTGTGGACCTGTACGCCCAGATCTCTCTGCCTGTCAATACTCCTAAGGGTTCTGCCATTTACTGTATAATTCCCACCTGCATTAGACCTTCCAAAATGCATTACCTCACATTTGTTTGAATTAAACTCCATCTGCCATTTCTCCGCCCAAGTCTCCAACCGATCTATATCCTGCTGTATCCTCTGACAATCCTCATCACTGTCCGCAACTCCACCAACCTTTGTGTCGTCCGCAAACGTACTAATCAGACCAGCTACATTTTCCTCCAAATCATTTATATATACTACAAACAGCAAAGGTCCCAGCACTGATCCCTGCGGAACACCACTAGTCACATCCCTCTATTCAGAAAAGCACCCTTCCACTGCTACCCTCTGTCTTCTATGACCGAGCCAGTTCTGTATCCATCTTGCCAGCTCCCCTCTGATCCCATGTGACTTCACCTTTTGTATCAGTCTGCCATGAGGGACCTTGTCAAAGGCTTTACTGAAGTCCATATAGATAACATCCACTGCCCTTCCTTCATCAATCATCTTTGTCACTTCCTCAAAAAACTCAATCAAATTAGTGAGACACGACCTCCCTTTCACAAAACCATGCTGCCTCTCGCTAATAAATCCATTTGTTTCCAAATGGGAGTAAATCCTGTCCCGAAGAATCCTCTCTAATAATTTCCCTACCACTGACGTAAGGCTCACCGGCCTATAATTTCCTGGATTATCCTTGCTACCCTTCTTAAACAAAGGAACAACATTGGCTATTCACCAGTCCTCTGGGACCTCACCTGTAGCCAATGAGGATGCAAAGATTTCTGTCAAGGCCCCAGCAATTTCTTACCTTGCCTCCCTCAGTATTCTGGGGTAGATCCCATCAAGCCCTGGGGACTTATCTACCTTAATGCTTTGCAAGACACCCAACACCTCCTCCTTTTTGATAATGAGATGACTGAGACTATCTACACTCCCTTCCCTATGCTCATCATCCACCAAGTTCTTCTCCTTGGTGAATACTGATGCAAAGTACTCATTTAGTACCTCGCCCATTTCCTCTGGCTCCACACATAGATTCCCTTCTCTGTCCTTGAGTGGGCCAACCCTTTCTCTGGTTACCCTCTTGCTCTTTATATACGTATAAAAAGCCTTGGGATTTTTCATAATCCTGTTTGCCGATGACTTCTCATAACCCCTTTTAGCCCTCCTGACTCCTTGCTTAAGATCCTTCCTACTGTCTTTATATTCTTCAAGGGATTCGTCTGTTCCTAGCCTTCCAGCCCTTATGAATGCTTCGTTTTTCTTTTTGACGAGGCTCACAATATCCCGCGTTATCCAAGGTTCCCGAAACTTGCCAAACTTATCCTTCTTCCTCACAGGAACATGCTGGTCCTGGATGCTAATCAACTGACGTTTTAAAGACTCCCTCAAACAGCCGTCCCCAATCTAAATTCTTCAGTACCTGCCTAATATTATTATAATTAGCCTTCCCCCAATTTAGCACCTTCACCCGAGGACTACTCTTATCCTTATCCACAAGTACCTTAAAACTTATGGAATTATGGTCACTGTTCCCGAAATGCTCCCCTACTGAAACTTCGACCACCTGGCCGGGCTCATTCCCCAATACCAGGTCCAGTACGACCCCATCCCTAGTTGGCCTATCTGCAACTGCCAGAATCTTCTTATATGCAATACTGACCATTAAGAGAGCAGGCTAAGACTGATAGTTTGCAAACCCTGTTCACACCTTTACTCCTGTAAACTGCAAAATTACTACAGAGGAAAATACACAGGAATACTATTTTTAGGAGTAGTGAAAGAAGCTGGAATTACTGAAATTTGTTTGCGTAAAACATCAAAAATCAAGCAAAGCATAAATTCATCACTTTTTTTAGGAGTGCGTTTGAAGGTAAGATTGATTTGTACATGGGTCTGGAGTTTTCACTCGGTTGCATTGGTATTTCCAGCGCACTTCGCCCAAAATCAGCCAAACTAGTGCAAAAGACCAAGGAATTTTAAGTGCAAATTACACCCAAGGCAAATTGAGGTTTTTTTTGAGCAAGTTCAAAAACCATTGCACTGGAAATTGGCCATGTCCCAAATCAAATTAATCAGCCGAGTTTCCACTAATTGTACCCGTTTGCAGCCCTTCGAGCAGGCTCTTAAAATTAAACATTTTTTTGATGCAGGGGAACTAATAGGTACCTTTTAAAAGCTTTTAAATATTAAATATTCAACTGAGGAACTAGCCACTGTGCACCAAGGAAACTAGTAAATGGATCTGTTTTTTAAGTCATTTTCAGTTATTTAAAATCAAGTAACTCAGTTGGTAGACTTCTTCTTTCTTTTGGGCCTCCTTATCTCGAGAGACAATGGATACGCGCCTGGAGGTGGTCAGTGGTTTGTGAAGTTGGTAGACTAGGCACCGATTAAAGATGCTTTTTTTGTGAAAAACCCATTTTCAGCTGTATTAGTAAAACTGCACCAGGTTATCACTCTTAAACATTACATTCTAAAACGCTGCCCAATTGCACAATTTCATGGCAGATTTTACATTCGCTGATACACAAGTGAGTTTGAACAGAAACTTGAGCAAAGAATTCACTTTGCAAAAATAGAGCAATTTTGAGTGCAATGTCTTCTCAGATGTCTGCGCCCAAAGCAGAAACTCCTCGCCATAATTTCTATAGGCTGATCTCCTGCAACTACAATTAACATGCATAGTAAGAAAACGAGTCAGAAATGAACTTCGTCGGAATGACTTGGAACAGATCTTTGTATTTTGCAATGTCTTGTAAATTAATTTTTTATGCACGTTTCAATTGAAAAACAAGCAGGAAAGTAAAATGATACATAAAGCAGCAAGCTTTTGAAGAAGTTACAGCATTATTCAAGTTTGGAGGCATTCCAAGTAGAAGTCTTGAACTTAACCATGCATATTTAAGTAGAACCTTTGGTAACCCCAAGTACTCATGCAGAAATATTTGATAAAGGAAAGTTGCAAATTAGTTTGATTGTTTCCTAAGATTTATATATTGTACTTTGTTTAAAACCCATATGTACAGGAATTTATTTATTTATTCATCTAAATGTGGTATGTGAGAGCAACAAGTTTATTTATTTATTGACCTTCACTGGATAAAGAAAATATTACTTATTTATTTTCCAGGAACCACAATTTTTTTTGTCTCTGGAGAGATCGCTAATAAGCTTCTTCCTTGTCAATGGATGTGGCCACCACTGCCCTACTTCTACTGTGTAACTGGCTCATTCTTGAAATGCTACTGGGAGATGTGCTTGTGTAGTTTAACTAAAGGGACTTTTGTCTCTGCTGATCTTGTGCTTTCTGGATGAATATTGAGATCTAAATTCACATAGCTTCATCTCTTTTTGGTTTCAGTAAAATATTTGGAATTCAGTTCTGATCTGCACTTTCCTGTAATTCTACTATCGGATGATTATTTTCAATTTTTAAGCTTTGATTAAACATTTGAGCTATTGCTGTTAATAATGGAGTGGATTTGATATCTGAGAAAACTAAAATTATAAGCAAAAGGTAACAATTGTAGGTGTATAAAAGAATGAAAGGGCTGAATTGTGTGCCTGATAGATGATTTCAGTTTGACAGATTGGGAAGGACCCAGGGGACATGCGTTTAAATTACATAAAAGTTGGGACAGGCTAGATGTTGGGCAGTCCTTATTTTCCCAGAGATAGACTCTGGAATACATTGCTAGCTGGTGTGGTGGATGCTGACTCTGTCTATGCCTACAAAAGAGAGTTGGACTGGTTTTTGGCTGGGGCAGAGATCACAGCATATAGATATATGAATTCTTCATAGTGTATTGGTTTTGATTGTCTGAAGGGGTTTCCAGAGTTTATATTTACACTTACTGACTTTGTTTTTTCCTCTCTCTTTGCCTCTCCCAAGAGATTACGTGGCAAGGGAATGATTAGTCATGATGCTGCAGCCATCACGACAGTGGTACATGCCTGTCATTTTCATGTTTTGTTTTGTTTGTAGGGCATGTACTTTTAATTCACTCAATATTTAATATGTAGCAAAGTTCCGTAGCATTGACTTGGTTCTAATCTCAGGCTGATGCTGTTTGTGTTATGATGCATTCATCTCAAAACTCATGAACTTTGAAAATCCCATGTTCATTTCAAAAAATCCTTCATTTTTCACTGCTTTAATTTAAATTCAATTTAGCTACAGGATACAAATTGCTTGGCTGTCTTTCTAACTACAGCACCAGTAAACCTTGAACTCTTGGGTTATTCCATTTAATTCACATCTGTTCATCTTTAGTGATGGGACTGACTTATAATTACACTTGCAAAGCAAACCATATATCTATAGTTTCCTGGAAGAAAAATGGGCTCTCATGAGAAGATTGTAGTGCTTTCGGAAATTTTGGCTCAATATGTGCATGTATACACCAGCAAAGTACATAATATTTAAAAAAATAAATAATGAATGAAAATCAATTTGTTTACAGCACTGAATAGTGCCAAAGAGCAAACAGATAATTAACTTAATTTTCCAGGCATGGAAGCAGAATTTTGTGAACCCAAGTTTAGCTCAGTAAATCAGCATTACGTATGTCATGCCATCTCCACATTTTTCTTCCTTTCCCTCTTTCTGTCTTCCCCCTCCCTGCCCTAACATTCCCCCCTTTCCTACTCCTAAAACATTGTTTTTCTATTGTTTGATAATGCATCCATTGTGTATCATTCTTTTTCACTTTTACACTTCAAACACTGACATATTTTCCAATCTTTACTCAAATACCTAAACTTCTGAAAGAATACTTAATAAAATATACTTTTTTTAAAAAGGGAGAAAAATTAAAATAAAATATGAACCTAATTAGTTTTTTCTGTTCATCTTGCTTTCCTATATAACAGGGAATTACAGACCAGTTAGCCTTACATCAGTAATGGGGGAAATGCTAAGAGTCTATTATAAAGGATGTGACAGTAGAACACCTGGAAAGCATAAACAGGATTGGACAAAGTCAGCATGGGTTTATGAAAAAGAAATCATGCTTAACAAATCTACTGGAGTTTTTTTGAGGATGTAACTAGTAGCATAGATAAGGGAGAACCAGTGGATAATGGTGTATTTGGATTTTCAGAAGGCTTTTGATAAAGTCTCACATAAGAGGTTAGTATGTAAGATTAAAGCACATGGGATTGGGGGGTAATATACTGGCATGGATTGAGCATTAGTTGACAGACAGGAAACAGAGAGTAGGAATAAATGGGTCTTTTTCCAGGTGGCAGGCAGTGACTAGTGGATTACCGCAGGGATCAGTGCTTGGGCCCCAGTATTCACAGTATATATTATTGACTTGGGTAAGGGAACTAAATGTAACATTTCCAAGTTTGCAGACAACACAAAGCTGGGGGGAATGTGAGCTGTGAGGAGGATGCAAAGAGGCTCCAATGTTGGGTGAATGGGCAAATGCATGGCAGATGCAGTATAACATGGATAAATGTGAGGTTATCCACTTTGGTTGTAAAAGCAGAAAGGCAGATTATTATCTGAATGGTGATAGATTGGGAAAGGGGGAGGTGTAATGATTCCCGGGTGTCCTTGTACACCAGTCGCTGAAAGCGAGCATTCAGGTGCAGCAAGCAGTTAGGAAGGCGAATGGTATATTGGCCTTCATTGCAAGAGGATTTGAGTACAGGAGCAAGGATGTCTTACTGCAGTTATACAGGGTTGGTGAGACCACATCTGGAATATTGTGTGCAGTTTTGGTCTCCATATCTGAGGAAGGATATTCTTGTCATGGAGGGAGTGCAAAGAAGATTTACTGGGCTGATTCCTGGGATGGCAGGATTGACATGAGGAGAGATTGGGTCGAGTAGGCTTATATTCACTAGAGTTTAGAAGAATGAGAGGGGGATCTCATAGAAACCTATAAAATTCTAACAGGACTAGCCAGGCTAGATGCAGGGATTCCTGATGGCTGGGGAGTGCAGAACCAGGGGTCACAGTCTCAGGATACGGGGTATGCCATTTAGAACCGAGATGAGGAGAAATTTCTTCACTCAGAGGGTGGTGAACCTGTGGAATTCTCTACCGCAGAAGGCTGTGGAGGCCAAGTCATTAAATATGTTCAAGAAGGAGATAGATATATTTCTTAATGCCAAAGGGATATGAGGAGAAAGCAGGAACAGGGTACTGAATTCGACAATCAGCCATGATCTTTTTTGAATGGCAGAGCAGGCCCGAAGGGCCTACTCCTCCTATTTTCTACGTTTCTATCCAGAGCCAGATTTCAGATTTGGAGCTATGAATTCACAATATTCAAATGTTGCAGTTAACTTTATAGGCATCCATTTCACTAATTAACATAGTTAGAACTGTTTCTTATTGCAAGGTACCAGTCCACAGCTTTGTAGATGAGACAAATCCACAGGATATGTGCATTACAAATAGGAAAATTTTAATTCATACCTAAATGTATGTTACTTCCAATGTTTTGAAATACATTTCCTAGGAATGAACTATTCTGAAATACCTACCTGTACTTCTGTGTTTCACTATCCAAATAGAATTGGTTGTACAATGAAAAGCCTTCATTTGCTTCCCAGTCTCTCATTTGGATGCGAAGGACATAGGTCTTCTGAATGGTTAATTGATGAGTACATTCATTTCCCAACCAGTATTCTCCAGCAGGATCACCAAATCCCTGTAAATAAATTACTTTTCCTTAGTGCAATATATTTTTGAGCATGATCAACATTTTGAGTGTTATTTGGGGATTTCAGAAGCTGAATGAAACTGTAAAAGTGGGCCACACTTTTCTTGCCTTTTCCCTGACTCAAGTAATAGGGCTTAGTTTATAAGATTACAGCATTATTTTCTAAATGTAAAAGATCACCACCACCTTCTCAAAGGAAATTAGGGATGGGCAATAAATGCTGGCATAGTCAGCGATGCCCACATCCGATGAATGAATAAAAAAAATCTCATGCTGTATTGTGTTTGAATATTATGTTGAATTGTGGGTTTTGCTTCAACACCATTTTTAAGTGATAATGCCAATAACAAGATTATTTGTTGATATTCTCCCCTAGTTTTATTTTGGATTTTTTTCCCCAGCTGTTTTCCTGTCATGCATCTTTTCCCAGCTGTGAAGGCAATTAGACAGTATATGACATTTGCTGCTTTGTTACCAGTTGGAAGGTGATGAAAATGTTACAGTTTCCTTCCTTCTCCACCTATGGCATCTAGCCTATACAAGTCAGCTCCGTCCATTAACACAGTTGAGATAGAATTTCACGATGTGGAACTATTGGTGTCCTATCATTGTAGAGCACAGTCTGTTGGAGCACCAACTCAAACAACCACAAAGCTCTTCATTTATTTGGTTTTCATAATGAGTTCCCCAATATAAAAGTGGTTAAATGCACTGCCCAGAATGTTACTGAGCCTTTTAGAACAGCAAGGTCTCAAGTTTGATTGCTAGTCTTAGCTGAGAACACTGCAGTTGGCTTCCTTCCCCTGGAATAACAAGCAGGAGAATTTTTGCTTTTGGTCGCTGTCCAGTGACCTCTGCTGGATGATGTACATCTGGTGAAGACAGGATTATTCTTTACTGTGATTATCTGACAATCTCATAGCCTGACCCTATTTCATCACACATGTAACAAAATCCAATTTGAATAAGGTCTTAGAGGGCTGTTGTATCGAGAGCTGCACTCCTGCACAAGTAAGCACTTTCAAGATGCGAAGGATGGAAGCAGTCATGATAACTTAGATTAAGTTGATCTCACTTGCATAGAAGAATACCAATTATTCACTCGCATGAATTAAGGCCATTTAGTATGCACACAGGACATTTGGCTGACTCTAAAACACATGCAAACAACTAAGCCACAAAGGTAAAACAAATTTTTTACTTTATTTTTATTTTAGAGATACAGCACTGAAACAGGCCCTTCGGCCCCCCAGGTCTGTGCCGACCATCAACCACCCATTTATACTAATCCTACATTAATCCCATATTCCCAGGGATCGGCAATTTTTCTACGGTAAAAATTTTGAGTCCGTGATAATTTAAATGTCTTGCTCCAAGCCTTTAAACTTGGTGTTTTAAAATAACCTGGCGACATTTAAAATTATCAAGAGTGAATTAGAAAGGATCGAGCAGAGCACTGGGGAAAAGAGCATGCGCAGACATGCAACTGCTGGCTGCTGTGAATTCCACATGCTGCGCTTGCTATACTGGCTCGGATTCTTGGTCAACCTTTCGTCTTTTGCAGTGACAGAGCCCGGATGAGTTTGCAGGATGTTGTTTTGAAGTAGTTGAGAAGTGGAGAAAATTGCAGAATCGCCAGTAATGGATGGGGGTCCAGGTCAGGTATGATAAAGGGGCCGCCAGTTAATGGCAGTGGGTCTGGGTCACATAACGGGGTTGTTGGCTAGAAACCAGCTTCAATCAGCTTTAAAGAAGCGCCTGGACTTGGTGGGGGGGGGTGGGGGGGGGAGGGGGTGGCGCTGAAACAGCTCAATGAATTTCTCATCATCTAAGCTATTGCTGGGGTGGAACTGGTACCTTGACAATTCTTTGTATTTTGGGCACTCGACATTAGAATAATTTGACATGTCAAAATCTGATGCTTTCAAACAGTTTGGACACCATTAATGTTTTTGTTTGTGAGGGAGGGTCTTGCACCTGGAGTATCAAATCTGTCCTCTTTGCAGATGTTGATGGACCTGACTCTGTAGTTTCAGTGTTGTCTGTTCTCGTGATTGTGCTGAATGTTAAGGTTGCTATGAGAGCCAAACTCTCCTACGCATTTGACAAGTCATTCATTTTTCAACTCTTGCCACTTTCAGTTACTAATTTGTCCTGCTGTTAAATGCATATTAAAGATAGCAAGATTTGCAAGAAAAGCAAATCCGCAATTGCCTTTGATTTTTCTTCGGGAATTTTTTTCCAGTTTCCAAGGGTAAGTTAGTGTGAATCCAACATTTTAATGTAACTATGACCATCTGTATTACACAAGTCAGTCGTCTATATTCCCAGCAGCAGATTATTTGTCATGTTTCACATAGTATTTTTTATCACGTGATGGTTTAGCTGGTTGGCAACATGCTAACGCGGCATTAGCACATGGTGTAGCTAGCTCTATTCTGTCAACAAAAGTAATTTGCATTGAAATTGCATACTGTTTTGCTTGCTAGCTAGCTAATGCAATTGTGCTGCTCTCCATTGATGGTTGTATGCTTACCTACTTTTTATAGGGAGAAATGTGTTTTAAATTGGACTGTGTTTTGGTGCCATTAGGTTGGCTATTCAATTTATATACAGATTAATTGCCCCATGTCTGTGGCTGAGTCAATAATTTTGTCAAATGTCCCTTGTACAACATGTTGGTGCCTATCCCAGCTCCAAAAACATTAACTACAATTAATTGAAAGCCCAACTGCTGATGGTTTCCTCTCCCTTTCCCTCTGTACCCCTGCCCCAAGTGCCAATTTCTTGATTGCCCAGCAACCCAATTTGGCACACTTCCTCCACCCACTGCCCCGAGTCCCAATCTCAGTCTCCCAACACCCCCTGTCCCAATTTCATTCTCCCACCACACCCCCTCGAGCCAAGTCCCAGTCTCCTGCCCCATAGTCAGCCCCTCCCAGCCCTCATCTCTCCATACTCTTCCCGCTCCTATTCACCTTCTGGTCACTCCTAACCGTGCCAGTTCTATGTGCCTGCATGCTGGGGGAAGGGGGGGCGTACGAGGTGGGTGGTATCGTGGAGTGCAGGATACAAACTATAATTCTAAGAGAGGATCTGGTTCAGATATTTAGCATTATTGAAGACATGAATATTACACAGTGAAGGGAGCATATGAGTGGATGGGATCTAGGGCTCACCTGATTGTCCATGTGGGAACAAAGAGGATTTTTTTGACAGAGTGCTCCTGGATTGGCTACAGCTCTCTTTCCCAGGAGTTGTGGTGGGCTGGGGGCAGGGTGGGGAATTTTGTGGTTTAGGTGGTTGGTTCACAGGGATGACATTACCTCAAGGATGGAGCTCAGTCCATATGGGACTGATATCCTGTCCTCATCCTGAATGCATATACACAAACTAAAGCTTTCTCCATAGTAACCTCAGAAGAGAGGAATCCCCACACACAAGTGTAAAATGACCATTTCCCACATGGCCATTATTGTGGCCAGTCTGAGTGAAACTTACAGATTATTGCCAAGTTTTGTTCTGTGGCCTCACTCCCATAAAGGACTGGGTTTACCCATCAGCTTTTGACTTTACTGATTTGAATTTGAATCTGGATCCTAGAAGGTAAGAGGGCCTATTTCACTAGCCAGTCCTCCAAGGTTACTTTGAAAATTTCTTACTGTTTTGTATTCTTTCCATGTGCGCTGAAAATCCGTTTTGCCATCTTGACGACGTTGTACTACAGTCCATCCTCCTCCATTGGATTCCATATCGCAAAATGCCTATTGTAATACAATAAATATATCACAACTGACTTCATACAGTTCTTAGCTTCTTGGAAGATTTCAATTCAGCATCCATTGGCATTTTCGAAAACTGATGCCAGCATGCTTTTGGAAAATCATGCTTGACCAAATGTGCTGAAACATTAACTCTGTTCCTCTCTCCACAGATACTGCCTGACCTTCTGAGTACTTCCAGCATTTTCTGTTTTTATTTCAGATTTCTAGCATCCACAGTATTTTGCTTGTGCTTTACTCCTTATCTGATCCTCTTAATTCATTACCTCAAATTGCTTCCAGCACTAGTTGCAGACTTGTAATGATTTGTGTTTCCCTCAGTTTTATGTATCTCAGACACAATCCAAATCGAGAACAAAATCTGTAATTGAACTGTAGGGCATTTTCTGAAGTGGAAATTGTATGCAAATTTCATCCACCCACCATTACTGTTTACTAAAATCCTAATTATAGCACTGATTTGTACTTTCTGTTTAAATCTAACATGAAACACAAATGTAATGTGGACTCATTTATGAAAGGAGATTGGATTTACCACTGTTCTAATATAGAATCATAAAATGATACAGCGCAGAAGGAAGCCATTTGGCTCATAATGCCTGTGCTGGCTCTTTGAAAGAACTATCCACTTAGTCCCAGTCCGCTGCCCTTTCCCATAGCCCTACAAATATTTCCCCTTCAAGTATTCATCCAATCCCCTTTTGAAAGTTATTAGTGAATTTGCTTTCACCACCCTTTCAGGCAGTACATCAGAGATTATCATAACTCGCTGCACAAAAGCATTTCTCCTCGTCTTGTCTCTGGTTCTTAGCCAATTCTTTGAAATATGTGTCTTCTGGTTACTGACCCTTCTGCCACTGGAAACAGTTTCTCTTTATTTACTCGATTACACCTATTAAATCTCCCCATAACCTTGAGGAGTACAACACCAGCTTCTCTGGTCAGTCTGCGTAAATGCAGTTGATAAGTTAAATAACATAAAATATAACCAGAGATTTGAGCACAAAAATCTAGGGTGACACTCCTGTGCAATACTGAGTGAGTGCTGTGCTGTCGATAGTGCCATCTTTTGGAAGAGATGTTAAACTGAGGCCTTATCTGCTCTTATCATGCAGATGTAAAAGATCCCATGGCATTATTTCGAAGAACAGGAGAGCAATCCCTGGTGTCCTGGCCAATGTTTATCCCTTTATCAACATCACTAAAACAGATTATCTGGTTATTATCATATTGCTGTTTGTTAGAGTTTGCTGTGTGCAAATTGTGTGGTGCATTTTCTATATTAAAACAGTGACAATATGTTATGTTAAAAGTACTTCATTGGATATAAAACACTCTGAGACGTCCAGAGGCCATAAAAGGCGCTATATAAGTGCAAGTCTTTCTATATTTCTTCGTTAAATGTTTGTGTTAACTGAAAAGCTTCTTTACATAGACCCAAACAGCAAAGCATCTAGAGAGGCTAGCTAGTGTTCACATTTCTATCTTATATTATGAACCTTAGCTGAACAAGAGCTTTTAAATCAATTTGTCAAAGCCAACAATTAAAATTCAACATTGGAGGCAGTACTGAGAAGAGCAATGATCCCCAATATCGAGGATCTGATTATGAGGATAGGCTTGAGTACAACAAGGAGACATGTGATCCAACTAGAAAGGGGTACATTTTGGACAGATATCAGGAAATACTTCTTCGTACAAAGTGATCAACAATTGGAATAACCTTCCAGATAACACAGTGGAGGCAGAAACGATCAAATCACTGAAGAAACAATTGGATGTTAGAATAGGGTGAATACGATGGATGAATCAAAAGGGGCCATATAGCCTTCCTGATCTGTAATTATTCTGTGATCTCGTGAAAATGCACAGTTTTGATGGATCACCTTTAATTGAGTAAAAATGATTCAGTACATCTAAGCTGAGCTTTTTCAACAGATATTTATTCTGTTAAACCACAGTTTTTGTGTCCTTCTAAAGGGATTACTTTGCTCCTTGATAATCAATCTAATTGCAGATGTTCTGGCAAGTATTTCTGACCATTTAGAATCACACCATGTCAATATTGTCTTTGGCAGGAACACAGCATGTGATTTGGTACCAACTTGTTTAAGAAAACTCTTTGAATACTGCAATTAACTGTCTACTATTTTTAGCAACTAGTTTCCAGTACCCAGTTCCAGTTTTGTTTTGACAGTTTAGTGAAGTATTGCAATGTTTTTTCTAATAATAAAACATTTCTAATAGAAAAATAATTCATGCGAGGTTCTTAAAAGAACAAAAGGAAAAATGCCCCTAAACAAAACACAAGGCCAAGTGCTGGAAAATGGAATTACTATAGAAAGGTGCTTGATAGCTGGCACAGACACAATGGGCCGAAGGGCCTGTTTCTGTGTTGCATAATTCTATGACTCTGTAAGTTGTTTGTCAGTGAAATTACAACAAAGTGAATGATATGTGCTTCTCACTTAAATTGAGATTTTTAGAACTGTGTTGCACGCCATCACTAAGTTCATGGAACATTGATTATCTCCCATAATAGAGGGGGCCTCATTGGTGCATAATGGAAATTAGTGAATAATAAAATTCCCAGCAGCATCCCGTAAGAGCAGCTGGCACTTTATTAGTTCATATTTCAACTCAAAAGCCTGAATATTAACATGGGCAAGCTATGTAGGTAGTGGGAGTTAGTTTTGGATGCAAAACCCAGAAGTCTCTACGTTTCCCTGAATGCCACACTGTGTGTTTTCTGTCATTGACCAGTTTCCCGCTCAGAACTCAGTCTGATTGACAGACTTGGCTTTCAATCGGATCAGGAGCACTCTGGAGCAGACCACAGGACCAGGTTGGTCCAGTCCACAACCCCGTTGGTGGATGGGGTGGGGTCTGATTCCAGATCAGGTGGTGGTAGGTCCCTGAGGGCCTTTGTATTGAGGGGGCTGCTTGCACGGCTGAGAAGGAGGTATTCCTAGCCCACAAACAATGGTCTCCCGAAGCTGTCCTCACCTCACTTCTGCTGCTGGGCTCCCCAAGGCCTGGGAAACCCAGCCACCCACTGTAAAATCTGCAAAGCAGGTTACATCAGAGGATACCAGCCTCATTAAAATATTTAAATGCCAACCCACCTCCTGGGAGCAGGTTAGCAGGAAATGGGTGAGTTGGGGTTCAGAAATGTTAAATTCTAATATCTGACCCAAACCCAATCCAAAAATTAAGCTCAAAGTTTCTCCTTCATCTCGCAGGTGACTTTATTCACTAGGCCCAAAGAACCAGTAAAAATCTTCCTGGGTGCCAACCACATGGATACCGACAGAACTGCAAATCCTGGGGGGAAAATACATTTGAGCAGATTTATGCTGCACAGAGGCACAGGCCAGAAGGCAAACCACTATTTATAATTGAACAAAACACATTTAAACATTCATAAATCTGGAATTAAAAATGATGGCCATGAAACCATTGTCAGTTGTTGTAAAAAACCCATCTGGTTCACTGATATCCTTGAGGGAAGGAAATCTGCTGTCCTTACCTGGTCAGGCCAACATGTGATTCCAGACCCACAACAATGTGGTTGACTCTAAAATGCCTTCTGAAATGGCCTAGCAAACCACTCAGTTGTATCTAACAGCTAAAAAACAATAAAACAGAATGAAACTGGATGGACCACCCGGCATCGACCTAAGCACTGGAAACGACAATGGCAAACCCAGCCCTGTCGACCCTGCAAAGTCCTCCTTATCAACATCTGGGGCCTTGTGCCAAAGTTGGGAGAGCAGTCCCACAGACTAGTCAAGCAACAGCCTGAAGTAGTGAAACTCACGGTATCATAGCTTACAGACGATGTCCCAGACACTGCCATCACCATCCCCGGGTATGTCCTGTCTCACCAGCAGGCAGACCCAGCAGAGGTGGCAGCACAGTGGTATACAGTTGGGAGGGAGTTGCCCTGGGAGTCCTCAACATCGACTCCGGACCCCATGAAGTCTCATTGGAATCCGGTCAAACGTGGGCAAGGAAACCTCCTGCTGATTACCACCTACTGCCCTCCCTCAGCTGATGAATCAGTATGCCTCCAGGTTGATCACCATTTGGACGAAGCACTGAGGGTGGCAAGGACACAAAATGTACTGTGGGTGGGGGACTTCAACATCCATCACCAAGGGTGGCTCAGTAGTACCACTGACCGAGCTAGCCGAGTCCTAAAGGACATAGCTGCTTGACTGGGTGTGCAGCAGGTGGTGAGGGAACCAACAAGAGGGGAAAACATACTTGACGTCGTCCTCACCAATCTGTCTGCCGCAGATACATCTGTCCATGACAGTATTAGTAGGGGTGACCACTGCACAGTCCTTGTGGAGACGATGTCCCGCCTTCACATCGAGGATTCCCTCCATCATGTTGTGTGGCACTTCCCCCGTGCGAAATGGGATAGATTTCGAACAGATCTGGCAATGCAAAACTGGGCATTTATGAGGTGCTGTGGGCCATCAGCAGTGGCATAATTGTACTCAACCGCAATCTGTAACTTCACGGCACAGCATATTCCCCACTCTACCGTTACCATCAAGCCAGGAGACCAACCCTGGTTCAATGAAGAGTGCAGGAGGACATGCCAGGAACAGCACCAGGCATACGTCAAACTGAGGTGTCAACCTGGTGAAGCTACAACACAGGATTGCTTGCGTGCCAAACTCTGTGAGCAACATGCGATAGACCGAGCTAAGCGATCCCATAACCAACGGATCAGATCTAAGTTCTGCAGTCCTGCCACATCCAATCGTGAATGGTGGCGGACAATTAAACAACAACAGGAGGAGGTGGCTCCACAAACATCCCCATCCTCAATGATGGGGGAGCCCAGCACATCAGTGCAAAAGATAAGGTTGAAGCATTTGAAACAATCTTCAGCCAGAAGATGAGTAGTTGATCCATCTTGGCCTCCTCCTGAAATCCCCAGCATCACAGATGCCAGACTTCAGCCAATTCGATTCACTCCGCATGATATTGAGAAACGAGTGAAAGTACTGAATGCTGCAAAGGCTCTGGGCCCTGACAGTATTCCAGCAATAGTACTAAAGACCTGTGCTCCAGAACTTGCCGCGCCCCTAGCCAAGTTGTTCCAGTATAGCTACAACACTGGCATCTACCCGGCAATGTGGAAAATTGTCCAGGAATGTGCTGTACACAAAAAGCAGGACTAGTCCAACCCAGCTAATTACTGCACTATATGATGTGCAATTCAGCTTATACTGCTCAGGAAGATTCCGGAATCAAGTTTTGGGTTATGATGAGTTAACCAATCTCACCAGGGAGAATGAAGGGAGTGTGACACTCCTGATTGTCCACTGGAGAGTGAGCATGCATAGGTGCTGATTCTGGACAACACGATTATTCCCCCTTTCCATGGTTTAACTGCCAGACTCTTAACACTGATGTAAATTTGAGGGCTCAATTCCAAATTCCACAGCTCCTTACATGCCCAGATCTCTCAGTGAGTGAGTCGTTTTATATTAAATTCTAACTTCACTTTGTTACAGAATCTTTTACAGCCAAATGTAGTCATAGGCTTTCTTCAGCTCAACAAAGCATATTGCCACATCTCACCGGACTTTCTCTGTTACTATTGGAGCCCAAAGAATTGGTCTCTAGTTAACTTGTGTGGATGGAATCCTACGTGTTTGTTAGTGTGCACTCAACTAAAGGTTTTTCTGTCACTTAAGTACTTTTTTATCACTAAAGATTGAATAATATTACACCAGATAGTGTAGTCTCAATAAGTTTATGATTTGCTTCCCAAACTAATGGTCCCCTCTGCCATTGCAGTAGGCCCTTAATATCTTCAATGTATTTTGGCATTAATTTTAATTGTCATTCGCATTTAGTTTTGTTCGACTGGACTTTGTACCATTAAAACTGTAACACGTATTTGTTCTACCTTCACATGTATCATGTGCCTTTTCTCTCCTCTCTGAAACTAACCTTGTACATAATGCACTCTGCTTTCCAGTCACTGTACGCCGATATTCTGAATCAATAAATAAAGCAATGTACACACCCATCTGCAGGTTAGTTTATCTGTTATCATAAGTTGATTATATTATCAACCCTGAATCAGCAGAAGTTCTGGCACAGACGCGATGGGCCAAGTGGCCTCTTTCTATGCCGTAAATTTTCTATGATTCTAAGAGTCAAATACAGCAATAAAATGCACATGCAACAGTACCAGCACCAACAGTCCTTATATTACTATACTTCAGCACATCACCCTTCAGGGACAAACCTTCTTGCACTTTTATCTAATCAAAACAATTCAATGGATCCCTAACAGAATCATGGTCAGCTGATCACTCCATTGCAGAATGCTGCCCCATGGAGACTTAGCTTCCTCCAAACTGTCATTTTCATTGATTCATGTTCAGATGGTTTCTTTCTGATTGTAGACTATATTTTCTTTGTCAAAAGCATTTACCACTTCAGCTATGATGGGCCTCCTTATTCTGCCACTGCAATGAAAGTATGCAGGCCCTCAGGCATCCAGGTTTCCTACAGCTTTCTCACATCAACTTTGAATGACCTATCAATTGCTATAATAAGCAGTCAAAAGATGATTTATTGGGCCTCCAACACCCTGCGCAAAACAGGATTGCAAAGGTCAAAGATTTATTTAACTTCACATTTTGAATTAAAATGTCCCAGAGAAGGAAGAGCTACCCTATTGTCTTAGAAACTGCTGCTGTGAGATAATACAGCTGATGTTTGTACATTATAAGACAGTTTTAGTACTGTCAGCTTGTTGACTTAGATAAATTTGAGTACCAAGTGGAATTCCCTTTTATATGTGGATTTATCTGAGTGATATCAGTCCAGTGATTTCTTTTGTACTTCAGGTCCTTTCATTTGAACCATGTTGAGCTTTGCTTCCAGAAGGGCATTCTTCTTTTGCCTGAATGCAGAATTATTTGTCTTGATTTATAATTCTGTTGTTCTATGCTCATTTTCCTCAGCAGTCTCTATCACCTTAAAGACATTCATGGTTACTTCATGTCTTGGCCATTTTATCTCAAAATTTCAAGTTATAGAGATATATTTTTTAAAGGCTTGCACCTCTTCAGTCCTGTTCTGCATTGGTTGTTGTCAAGCACTTTTCAACTGCTTCCACATAACTTCACATTGTACTGCAGGGGGAAACTTGACGTATTTCATTTGTTAGAACAGCTACTATAGGACATGGCTTTTCAATCTGATATTCACAATGTCATTGGATATCTATCCTTCCAGGGTCAGTTGCGTTCTCAAAATTCTGTTTTTGGGATTTATTGATTATATGCTATATTATTTCTGTTGCTGTCATACCTCAGGAGTTGCAGCTTTTTATATGCAGATTTTGTTTTGGAAGTGCATCTGACAGGCTTAACCTTGATATTCACGACAGAATCGCCAATCACAACTGAATAGGTGAGGAATACCCCAATAGGCAAGTAGCAAGTTGAAATGAAAGCCAGGAATCATTTAGGTCAAAAAACTAAAAATCAATGAGGGATAGTCAGCAACAGCTATCAATTTTATTTTAAAAATTGAATCAGTCAAATCATTTTGACAGATACTACTTGAGTTAACACCTCCCACTGTGAGCTACGCTGTGGCAGCACTGCTAGTAATACTACAAAAATGTAACACGTATGTACAATTCCTATCCATTACACTCATTTGAAGGGTGATGCAAAATTATTAGATACTGTCTAATGAAAATTTGTCAGACTTGAAAAAAGTGTAAAGCAATGAAGGTGGTCATATGGAATGCACTCTTGAGCAACAGAAAATATTGAAGTCATGATGTCTGCACCCTTGCCTGCATTTTAATTGACCTTTTCCTTAATGTCAGTTAAATTTGTAGCCTTAAGATGACGCACATCCAGAAGTGCAGCAACAGAATAATATTCAGTTTTAAATATTCTTTTACCATCAGCAAAGCCACAGGAGATTCACTTTAAACCTGAAGTTCACCACTTTCAAATCTGAGAAATTCCCTCATTAAATAGAAGTTAAATTCCAACTGGCCTGAAGATGCATTTATTTAACAATTAGGCATAATGGTCTCAAAGGCGCACTCATTCATATCACCAGAAGAATAATATCTTGTGTGGTATAATACTCATGTTTTTATAAAAAATATTATCTGACTTCCAAAGAGAAATACCATGGGAAATCACTAACAGAGCTGTACAGCACACAAGGAGGCCATTCAGCCCATTGTGCCTTTGTTGCTCTTCAAAAGAGCTACTCAGTTAAACTCACCACTCCACCACCAACCTACCCCACCCCCCCCACCCACCCCCTGGCCCCACTCTTCTACATTGCCCTGCAACTTTTTTCCTTTTCATACACTTGTTACAACCAGGTGAGAAAGGGGTCTAGGTGTTCCCTCTCAGCCTTTGCCTGGTTTGACCGTAACAGGGTTTAATTTTTTAAAACACCGTTTTTAAAGCTCCCCCCTCAGTGAATCCTTGTCCACTGCTCTCCAATTGTAAGGCAAATAAATCAACTAGACAGGTTTGCTTAGATTTAAACAAGAAAGGTGTAAATTTATTAACCTTAAAACTACTACAAGTACCACGCTAGCATGCATACGCGATAAACAGAAACGCAGATAGAGACAGAAAAGGAGCAAGAATAAAGGGGAAAAGTTTGAAGCAAATCTGGAGGTCATTTACTGTCCTTTGAGTTCAATATAGAGTCTTTGATTGCAGTTAAATCTTGCCGTTTCATTGGGGCCCAGTGCACGCTTTCAAATTTGTTTCAATGTAGGGGTCTTCTCTCTTGAGGTTTAAATGGCTTCAGTGGATTTGGAAATTCATGAGAGAGAGAGCCAGGGAGAGAGACCTTCCTTCACTGTTGTCTTCAAAGCAGTCTCTGTTCTCAACCTGTCCTGTGAGCACAATTCAAAAACCCTGGGCCAGCAGGTTAGTCATGTGATTAGTTTTTTTAACAACCTCTCCTGCGTTTTTGTGGATTCCTTTCATCTTAGCAGACACCCGCAGAGGGGGTTGTGGGGGAGTGGAATGGAATGCTGGCTTGTTCCACCTTCAATGTCTGGTTAATTAATGATTTTGTTTTTATTCATTCATGGGATGTGGGCATCACTGGCCAGGCCAGCATTTATTGACCATCCCTAATTGCCCTTGAGAAGGTGGTGGTGAGCTGCCTTCTTGAACCGCTGCAGTCCATTTGGGGTAGGTTATACCCACAGTGCGGTTAGGAAGGGAGTTCCAGGATTTTGACCCAGCAACAGTGAAGGAACGGCGATATAGTTCCAAATCAGGATGGTGTGTGACTTGGAGGAGAACTTGCAGGTGGTGGTGTTCCCATGTATTTGCTGCTCTTGTCCTTCTTGTTGGTAGAGGTCACGGGTTTGGAATGTGCTGTCTAAGGAGCCTTGGTGCATTGCTGCAGTGCATCTTGTAAATGATACACACTGCTGCCACTGTGTGTCGGTGGTGGAGGGAGTGAATGTTTGTAGATGGGGTGCCAATCAAGCGGGCTGCTTTGTCCTGGATGGTGTCGAGCTAGTTGAGTGTTGCTGGAGCTGCACCCATCCAGGAAAGTGGAGAGTATTCCATCACACTCCTGGCTTGTGCCTTGTAGATGGTGGACAGGCTTTGGGGAGTCAGGAGGTGAGTTACTCACCTCAGGATTCCTAGCCTCTGACCTGCTATTGTAGCCACGGTATTTATATGGCTACTCCAGTTCAGTTTCTGATCAACAGTAGCCCCCAGGATGTTGATAGTGGGGGATTCAACGATGGTAATGCCGTTGAATGTCAAGGAGAGATGGTTAGATTCTCTCTTGTTGGAGATTGTCATTGCCTGGCACTTGTGTGGCGCGAATGTTAGTTGCCACTTATCAGCCCAAGCCTGGATATTGTCCAGGTCTTGCTGCATTTCTACACGGACTGCTTCAGTATCTGAGGAGTCACGAATAGGGCTGAACATTGTGCAATCATCAGCGAACATCCCCACTTCTGACCTTATGATTGAAGGAAGGTCATTGATGAAGCAGCTGAAGAATGTTGGGCCTAGGGCACTACCCTGAGGAACTCAGATGATTGACCTCCAACAACCACAACCATCTTCCTTTGCACTAGGTATGACTCCAGCCAGCGGAGGGTTTTCCCCCTGATTCCCATTGACCTCAGTTTTGCTAGGGCTTCTTGATGCCATATTCGGTCAAATGCTTCCTTGATGTCAATGGCAGTCGCTCTCCTCTCACCTCTTGAGTTCAACTCTTTTGTTCATGTTTGAACCAAGGCTGTAATGAGGTCAGGAGCTGAGTGGCCCTGGCGGAACCCAAACTGAGCGTCACTGAGCAGGTTGTTGCTAAGCAAGTGCTGCTTGATGGCACTGTTGATGACACCTTCCATCACTTTACTGATGATTGAGAGTAGACTGATGGGGCGGTAATTGGTCGGGTTGGAATTGTCCTGCTTTCTGTGTACAGGACATACCTGGGCAATTTTCCACATTGCCGGGTAGATGCCAGTGTTGTAGCTGTACTGGAACAGCTTGGCTAGGGGCGCAGCAAGTTCTGGAGCATAGGTCTTCAGTACAATTACCGGAATATTGTCTGGGCTCATAGCTTTTGCAGTATCCAGTGCCTTCAGTCATTTCTTGATAACACGCGGAGTGAATCGAATTGGCTGAAGTCTGGCATCTGTGATGCTGGGGACTTCAGGAGGAGGACGAGATGGATCATCGACTCGGCACTTCTGGCTGAAGATTGTTGCAAATGCTTCAGCCTTATCTTTCGCACTGATGTGCTGGGCTCCCCCATCATTGAGGATGGGGATATTTGTGGAGCCACCTCCTCCCTACTGTGTACCACTGAGCTACCACCTCTGGTGGGTCTGTCCTGCTGGTGGGACAAGACATACCCGGGGACGGTGATGGCAGTGTCTGGGACATTGTAAGGTATGATTCCGTGAGTATGACTATGTCAGGCTGTTGCTTGACTAGTCTGTGGGACAGCTCTCCCAACTTTGGCACAAGCCCCCAGATGTTAGTAAGGAGGACTTTGCTGGGTCGCCGGGGCTGCGTTTGCTGTTGTTGTTTCTGTCGATTAATTAATTAATTCATTCATTAATGATCTGGGTTAATTGGATCAGGGAGCAGTTCCATTGTCCTTTCCTAGGCAAATGTCTCTTAGAATGCAAATGCTTCCAGCCACTGCTGATCTCTTTAAACAGTTCATCTCTTCAGTCCAGCAGCAGTTTCACATTAAGGTTTCATATGACAAAATGAATATGCCTCATTCATTTCAGGTGGGGTCTTCATGACACACTCAGTTTCCTTTTGAATGTCACTATTGAATCTGTTTCTACCATCCTTTCAGACAGTGCATTTCAGATCACAAGAACACACTCTGGTTCTTTTGCCAATTACCTTAAATCTGCATCCTCTGGTTACTAACCCACCTGTCATTTTCTCCTTATTTCCAATATTAAACCCTTCATAATTTTGAATACCTCTATTACACCTCCCCTAATCACCTCTGCTCTAAGGAGACTATCTTTGCTTCTCTAGTGTGTCCACATAACTGAGGTTCTTCATCCATTAAATAATTTGAGATATTACTATTCATCGTGTAATACTAGTGATAAGTTTAAAAATTGCCTTACTCAAACAACCGGTATTACCGCATTTTTACCAATATCAACTAGGTGCATAAAAATTGGAATTACATGGCAAAAGCAAATCAATATTTCCTGTAAATCCCAGACATTCATGTTATTGGATTGGGTAATAAACACCAAAAATAACTATAATGATTTGATTAGAGATACAGCACTGAAACAGGCCCTTCGGCCCACCGAGTCTGTGCCGACCATCAACCACCCATTTATACTAATCCTACACTAATCCCATATTCCTACCAAACATCCCCACCTGCCCCTATATTTCCCTACCACCTACCTATACTAGTGACAATTTATAATGGCCAATTTACCCATCAACCTGCAAGTCTTTTGGCTTGTGGGAGGAAACCGGAGCACCCGGAGAAAACCCACGCAGACACAGGGAGAACTTGCAAACTCCACACAGGCAGTACCCAGAATCGAACCCAGGTCCCTGGGGCTGTGAGGCTGCAGTGCTAACCACTGCGCCACTGTGCCGCCCAATAATAACTTGCATTTATATAAAATCCAAGTCCAGGATCAGACAAAAATGGACACTGTGATGAAGAAGATGATGTTTGGAGGGGTATCCAAAGCTTGGTCAAAGAGGTAGATTTTAAAGAAGGTCTGAAAGTTGGAAAGGTGGTGAAAATCAGAGGTATTTAAGGATGCAGTTTTAAAGCATGGTGCCAAGATATTGATCATCAGTAAATAAGTGTCTTTGTATTGTCTCAGTTAACATCATGGTTATATTTACCACTACAGATGAAATGAAATATCTATTCTGTTGGGATTATTTCTGAACTGAAAGAAATGGAAGTTGATTGTTGAAAGGTTACTTAAAAATCAGGCTTGATAACATTAATATTGCTCATATTTGCTAAAGGTAAGTTCTATGAAAATGTAATAAAAGGTCGCATTTCATGGTGTCTGTCTGTATTGAGAACTCCAATCACTAATTTATCACTGACAACCCTTACCTGTATTGGTTGAGTCGTGTTCGGTACAAAAAGTGTATAAATTCCAGATGTTCTAAGTCCTGATTTGTAAGCATCAGCACAGTCTTTAAAGTGGATTTGTTCTTCTTTGACTAAAAATGAGCTTTTGGCTGTAATATAAAACAAATAGCAGCTCAGTTTTTAAAAAAAAACAATATTTTAAACAGTAGTGATTGCATATTCCCATTGAGTCATTTCAAGAATTTGCACAAACTGTGCAGCTTCATGTAATCATCATGATTTGAGAGTTGTGGCTGCTACTGTGTTCTTTGGTTCTTCCAAGCAAACTTGGGAGTGAAGTAAATGGAGCTCTTTAAGGAAATCAAAGACCACAGTAATTGAAGTGGGAATATTATTTTATATTGGTCAAGAAAATAAATATTGCAAAGGTTTAATTATTTGTGTTAGAAACA